>NC_091756.1:46031340-46631340 GCF_043380555.1 Nothobranchius furzeri | reverse complement strand
CAAAAAAGGACGTAAATGTTAAGCAAAACGTCATGCAAGTAATAAAAAATAAAAGTGAACAGATGTTTCACTGACTTGTGAAAGAAATAGTCTTAACTGGGAAACTTTCACTCATGAAAAAAGTGCTCTTAAAAGTTGTTTTTTTCTGCATATATCCAGACAAAACAAGAAAAAGAACTTAAGAACAGAGAGATGAAAGAGAGACAGGTGTTGATTCGATTGGGCTGACTTTGCATTATCCAATGCTATGTTGTTCTTTCACATAAGTTCCAGAAGTATCTTGTCCTTTTTAGCAATCTTTACACAAAGGAGGAGAAGCCAGCAATAGGGGCTCGAGACCCAGGGGCTAAACTGCTGGGGGGCCTGTAGAGGGTGCTGTGCTGGCTAGGGGGGTTGGAGCTCTGCTGAGAAGGAGTGGGAGTCCGGCTTCCTTTGGGCCTGAACAGGCTGCCTTGACCCTGGGGCTGGCCCTGGGCTTGTTGAGGCTGAGGGCTGGGGGAACTGAGCTGTGGTGGAAGAGGGGGAAGAGGGGGCAGTGGAGGAGGGGCGCAGTGCTCTGGTTCTCCTGACTCAGACTCAGTGTAGCTGTAGGCCTGTGCTCGGGATATCCCCTTCTGTTGACGACGCCAAGAGTTGTAGTAGGTAGGGTCGCTTATGTAGTGGTTGACAAAGGAGTGGGTCTTCTGTCGGTTTGGGTCAACCTCATACTCGCTGTCACTACCCTGAAAGAGAAAACAAGACACCCGTTTTTGGAGTTAGTATAATTTTAACTAATGGAGGCTTAAAACAATGTCGGCGCTACAAATTAAAATGAGTATGAAGTCAATGGTTATTCCAAGTCATGAATCCAGTCATCCCGTTTCTAAACAACAAACACACATGCACACACACCTATTTTACACACAGTACAGGTACACATGGACAAAATGGTTGAAGGTACTCAAAGCATGATTGGATGGCTGGTTACTGAAGCGTGCACAGTAGACAGACCACCAATACAACATGGTGGTGTTCAGTAAATCTTTGGGACTTTAACCAATCAGAAGGACTTTCAGGATTGTAGCGTTGTAGCCACACAACCCAGAAATATAAGATTTGGTGCTGCTCAGTGAAGAATACCACATGGGATCCACAAAATAATGAGAATCTGGGGTTAAGGATTGGATGGAGACCACTTTGGAGCCATTCACCTAAATACTACAAACATTCAAAGCAGGCAGCCACAGGAACCTCACCAAATGCAGTGGAAGTGTATGTAGGCCACCTGTCCCATATGAAAACACCAGCGCCTCCTATGGGTGAACAAAACAATGGGTTTTACAGTACATCACTTTAATCGAATGAGGAAAATGGCCGAGTCATGATGATGATGACGATGATCACACTAAAGTACAGAACTGTACAAAGGTCTTTGGTCATCCCTTATTGCTCCTTTTCTTGGTTTAAAGCAGGGGTGGGAAACCCTGGTCCATGGAAGGCCGCTATCCAGCATATTTTAGTTTCAACCATGCTTCAACACACCTGATTTCAATCAGCAGGTGATTAACAGGCTTTTGCAGATCTTGATGAGCTGCTGAAGAGGAGAATCAACCACTGAATCAGAAGTGTTGGAGCAAAGACGTGCAGGATACCGGCCCTCGAGGACAAGGGTTCCCCATGCTTGGTTTAAAGGGTCTGATGTTCATTTGAATTTTTTTAAGTGAAAGGCTTTTAAGGTATGTTTAGATAATTTTCCAAGCACTTTTATGCCAAATTGTGTACTTTACATTCTAAGTTATTCACTTTAAGGCCTCTAAAGTATAAAAATAAATAAATAAATGTTCCAAGTTGGGCAAGGAGTGCACCAGTCTGTACAAGTTAGGTCCAAATGGCTAGTTAGCACAAGAACATCCAGGTTAAATGTTTGGAGCTAAATCCTTGCACAATGTGATCAGATAAGAACCTAACTGTCAGGTACAATGCTGACTGATCCCTTGATCCTGAAGTGTATGCTCAGTGAATTATGTTTGTAAGATTTGTGCCAAGGATGAAAACAGAGTTTACCAACTCTCCCTGACTTCATGAGTTCACGGAGAAGAATTTCAGGTACAGTTTCACATCGCTAACTTCCCATCTTGCTGAAAAATGGTCATGTCAGGAACTGTAGCTCCGGTGTTTGTAACAAAAATAAAAGTGATCGCTGATTACTTACTGAGGTTTACTCATGGTCATCTAATTACCATAAAAACACTGTACCAAAGGGCCTGCTAGTGTGTGATCAATCATCTGAGCACAATAAACACATGCACGCATGCGCGTGCACACACACACACACACACACACACACACGTGCGCAATCCAGTTAGCCCAAAATTGTCACTGAATAATTTTCCCAGAGAATCAACATGAGTCATGTATAAGGTGCACTACAAAAAGGCATGTTCTGGTCAGATCAGCTTCCTGCTCAAAAGTTGCTGATCGTTCTCACCGTTTCAGAAGTTCTCTAATCTCTTATTTCTGCTTTAATGATCTTTTATTTTTTCCACAGAGACAGAAAACATCTGGCACAAACTCAAAGCTCCTGTGCATGGAGCTTTTCCTCAAATATTGCATAGCCCATATGTCATGCATATGGTGGTGGTCTCAGATTTCCCTCAACATGGTCCATAAGTCCTAAGTCAAACAGCTTTTTCCTTCTGAGATGTCAGAGAGTAACATTTCTAAATAGATGTTCCAGAGGCAGATTTATAATAAACATACTCCTTTTGATGTTTTCTACATGAAATAAAATGTCTCGACTCAAATCAACCTCCTCAAGTCCCTTTTGCCACAGCTAAAATCGAAGACAGATGCTAGACAAGCCACCTTCCACCAAAAGATTTTTGGTAGTTTTCATTTAAATTGACAAGATAATGGTGATGTCTCTCTGTTGGCCCCTGGTAGAAATGTTAAAACTTGAGGACAACCAGATTTGGAAGACATTCCAGTCAAGCCGGTGTGTTAGCAACACAAGACTCAAACACGAAGGTCAACAAGACCCTAAAAGTCACATCAAGGCTTTTACAGCAGTCTTACAGCAACAGCTTCAGGTCAATTTGTTCCTCTGCCAAATCTCACTTCTGTCACCTTGTTCCCTTACTCACACAAAAAAGCCATCTGCTACAGGTCTCTGTACTCTCATCCTATTCACTTTAAATTGATTATTACTTACTTTTTCTAATTTATATTTATCTAAACCCTCATCATGCTCACGTTTTACCCCTTCACACACACATCTCCCTTTCCACATAGTTTTACTACCGTTGGCCCTCATTCCACTTCATAAGTTTACTGCTTTGTACTTGTATTAACACATTTCCTGCTCGCTTTACAATGGTCTGTACTTGCACCGTTCTATTTCAGGATCACTTTTCACCAATTGCAATGCATTTTCCATCACTTTGCACTCGACTTGACTTACTTCATGCTTACTAAAGATGCTTGCCATGGCCCTTTTGTGCCTGCCACAGCCCATATTGGACTCCTTTCCCGCTGCTTTGTATTTGCCTTAACCAGTTTTAGGATACCTTTTACAGCTTTTACTTGCCTTGGTCAACTTCACACTCACTTTCCGCCCCTCCATCGTCACCTAGACTCGTTCTGAACTTGTCTCAGGCTGATTTGTGCTCACCTATCGTCTCAACCCATTTTATACTCAAGTTTGACCACTAAAACTATTTCATACTCACTTTTCTTCATCATATTTGGTTCCACCTATTATGACTCACGTTTCAACACTTTGTACTCACTTCTGCCATTCTTGTACTGCACTTGTCATACCCACTTTGGCAGCCACCCTACACTACTAAAATGAAAATATTAGAACTATGTCATGCTAACTCAATGCTTTTTAAGTTAATGTACTCATGTTGCCCTACTCCTGTCCAGGGTCACAGGGAGCAGGTGCCAAAAGTCGACATAAATGATACATAGGTGTGCACTGGTGACTGCTGATAAGAAATGATAATTGGTGTGTACAAAACGGCAACTGGTAAGTTTAAGGTGGAGATACAACTTTAAAAGTACAACCTAACTAGCACCCCATTACCTCACTCTGAGATAAATATTACTATATTCATGGATGGATTGGAAAACAGTGACCCCTACCCCCACCCCCAGCTCAGTCATGTGGTCTTCACAGCAGATACTCTGACTCCTATGATGTTCTTCATATACACTGACAGCTCTTCAATATTTTCCCTCTTACTTTTGGTTTATCACCAATATTAATAACTCGGGGATCCAGCTGAGGAACCTAAAGTAAAGATGCTTAACGATTTGCCTCTGGGGCAGCACGGCGGGTGAAACAGCTCCTTATTTCAGCTCATTACAAGCCAATTACTGCAGCTGAATGCTGGGAAAGAAGCAGGGCCTGAAATGCAGCATTGCACCTCAGCCTCAAGGGAACAGCCGTCTTATTTATGCAACAAAAATGTGCTAGACAGACACATAGCAGGCAGCAGTGTTAATTATTTAACATTTTTTCATCATTTTGATGTTAAATTAGGCAGTGAAAGAGATTAAGAGATCAACATAATTAACTCATGAAACTACTTGACAGCAGTTTATTTATGATCAGAATGATGAAGTTGCTCTGCGTTCCTGCTTCTCGGCGACATAAACAAGAGAAAAATGCCAGAGGAAAATAAAAGAAAAAGATGTGCATTTTTATTGCTATTTGTTTAAGAATGAATGCTCATATTTTACAGACACAGACACAACCTTGTTTTAAAGTTCTGTAAAAAGTTCCATGAACGTATTCTAACTTCAGTTTCCAGTTAAAAACAAACAAAGAATCCGTTGCTAAGCTTGGTGCCCATCCCCCCTAAACTATTGCACTCTCCAGTCCAAAGGGTGGGTCAGTTCTTTGTCCTTTAGTTATGGATCATCACCCCCCCCCCCCCCACCAAAAACAACAACAACAACAACAACAACAACACAAAAACAGGGTAGGTTTGGCTGTCTGTGGCTCTTCTTGATGAAGAGAGCACGGCAGGGGTCCCAGAGACTAAATCAATAACAGTGTGTGGGCCTTATCTTTCCAACAGTCTAGAGAGCATAGTGTTATTCAGTCATACAGCAGACTTTACTCTCCATCAAGTTCAAATTTGAAATTGATTAAATAAATAAATAAATAAATAAATAAATAAATAAATTCAAACTGTTATAGCTGGAAGAGGCGAGTTTGAATGCTACACAATTACTTTGTTGGTGGTGGTCAGAGGGGCCGATGGCACCAAATGGCAGCCTCGCCTCTGTCAGACCACCCCAGGGCGGCTGTGGCTACAAAGCAGCTTATCATCCACTAGCAGTGTGTGAATGTGAGAGTGCATGCAAAAGTGCTATATAAGTTTGATGTTTTATTAATTAAACTTCAAACTAAAATGAAAAAAATATATATAATAATAAATGTGCCACATAAACATAGACTTACTCAAAAACAGAAACTCTGTATTGTTCTGTTTTTGAGTCGTTTCTGTTTTTGAGTCTACTTACTTGAGTGACTTATTTTGCTTAATAAACACACAAACAAACAAACAAACAAACAAATACCACTTCAAAATATACACATAAACAAAGCTGTATTTAAGCTCCCAGCAACTTTTTATTAGCCCTAGGTACTTTCATAATGTTTGCATTGCGGGATATTTGGGGTGAAATCTTATTTTGTGGGCCAGAGGCTGAAAAGTTTGGTATCTAATAAAATGACAAACATTTGTCACACACTTTGCGTGAATACATATTAATTACAGAAATGTTATCTTCTTGGCCAAAATATGTGCATCTGGGGCAAAATTACTAGAAGAATTTTTAGTAACCATAAATGTGGACTATTTTTGGCAAAAGCAATTTTTAAAAACTTGTCAAAAACAAAGTATTATTTGCAACAATCCAAACATTACAGACGCTCTTCCTTATTGAGTCTTGACCGGTGAAGCTTCACTGGCCTGTGAGAGGGGCTGGGAAGGTGGAGAAAAGAAAGATGAGGCAGAGGGAAAACACGGTACGTAAAAGAAAGCAGACGCTTTCGTTTTTCGCCATGTGGAATGCTGCTCAGCAGAGAGCATAATCTACAATCCTTCTCTGACTCAGAGATGAGATCATTTTTCATCCACCAGTTTCGGCCTAAATGACACACAAAAAACACAGACGCAACCTTGGTGAATGAGAAAGCCTGTGCTATAAAAGAAAAACTGAAAAAGACAGTCAATAGCTTTCTATCTGTAGGCCAGCAGAGCAGTTAAGACAGCATTGTTGCCCTGCCAAGTCAACGCTAGCTTCCTTCAAATCTACTCGTGGCGAGGAGTACAATACTCAACTTATACCTGCTGAGAAAGGCCTCGGGGATTAAAAAAGTACAGACAGCGTCATGTTGTACAGATAGCTTAGAGTTATCCGCTCAATAAAACTTCAAAGAGCATTCCTGGACTTCCAAAGCATGAGTGGGTGCTGATATGGAAGCCTGTCAGGCGTTTGGCAGAAGCCCTGGGGAAACAGGCAGGGCTCTGTACGTTTCAGTCCATCAAAACAAACGTCAAGCTCTTCGCTGTGAAGTGCGGCACCAGACGGGTGTCATCATCTTGCCGCATTAGGGCTGCGTCTGACATCACTGAAGTACAAATGGTAGATATGTCAGATAGATGATGAAATATCAAAACGATTCGTTTGAGGGCACCTTGTGGTGCTGCGAAAGGTCCTGTTTGTAGTGATGCATCGCAAAGAGATTTTCATTTGATCTGGAAATAGGACTTAGGTTCTGATAAAGGCGGGCGAGGAGAGATGTCTGGCTGCAGACTTCCCATCAGAGACTCGTTTATCTCATAGGTGTTTGCAGATAATTTGAGGAAGAATTCCTAGATCAGAGAGAAAATGCAGGATGAAGGCTAAAAGTGAAAGCCTTTTGTGAAACACTCTACACAGTTCACATTTTACCTTAGAAAGTGGTTTGTTAAAATGTATTCAATGTAAATAAATGTAAGAGATTAGCGAGTGTAGAAGCATGACAAAACTCACGGTGACAAATATTCTGATAATTTTAGAGGCAGATAAAAGCACAAATGATCAATTTTACTCATTGGAGTTGACGCGTAGCAGGGGACGAAGTATTAGACATCTCACGATTGTTGGTAATCTGTGAAGTAACTGTAAAAGAAAAAAAAAACTCCTTGATCTAAAATGACCCTTCCTGATCTGGCAACCAGGCTTTCCTACATTACTGTAGGTTTCCACTGAGATCACTTTGACCTGACGACTGAAAAGGAAATTTAGACCAACTGTTTGGCTGGAGTGGAAACTTTAAAAACAGCTCTTATATATCCCCTTCAGAGTGAATCCCTTCAAAAGCTTACATAAGAATTGGTGTGATGGAGTGCAGTGACCTGAATCTCAGGTGGATGTTTGCTGAGTGGCTTTCTCCACAGGTTTCTAAAAACCTCTGCGTGTCCAGCGAGCACAGTCATTAATCTCTCATCTCGGTGTGCTTTAGCTACATTTTGTGACCTCGGCAGGTCAGATGACCGACACACACACACACACACACACACACACACACACACACACACACACACACACACACACACACACACACACACACACACACACACACACACACACACACACACACACACACACACACACACACACACACACAAGGGACAGACAAAATATGCAGCACAGCTGACAAAGTGAAGCTGAATTCAGAATGAATTCAGAGAGATGACAGTTTGCACACACAGACACGGCAAGAAAAAGAAACAAATGCTGCTTTATGAAGACAGGATTAAGATCAGAGGACATGTGGATAAACTACACCTGTGAGTCTGAGATTTCTGAGGGTTTTTCAGTCAGGCTGCTGCTCTCTGCAGGGATTAGGTCGTTGTATTTGGTGCTCACATCCTCGTCTGAATAGTGAAGACTGCCTGGACTGGGTCTGGGAGGAGACCTGGTTGAAAGGACAAAGGTAAACAGTCAGTTTAATGCAGGAGCTCCAACAACACCCAACTGCTTTGGTATTTCACTACAATATTTATGTTACTCTCATGAATAATAATCACATTTACTCAACTTTAGTCTTTTTTCTTTCATTGTAGTCCTACAAGTTAACACGTTTTTTTTTCAAGTAAATCTCATCTGTTAGCTAAACATTTATTGATTTAATGAAAACACGGAGTATTAACTGGATGTACAACTACATCATAAGATGTATGATGTTAGAAAACACATAAAGATATAGGTCAGATATGATTACTGAGGCAGATCTACAGTTTGTACTGTGGCAGTCATTCTACACACATACAGTGTCCACAACACAGATATTTGCTGAAAACTTTGATACAAACTGTTGTTCATCCAACTCCAGTTGATTACCACTACTAACTAACAATAGCCAGTTTTACCAATATTGAGGTAAAATGTTATGTAAGAGTCATTTATAAATCTGAGCACAAACTCTTCTTTTTCAAGATTTCAAAATGACTTTAACTCCATAATTTATAAACATAATTCAGTTTAGTTTGGTTTCTTTATAAAACGTCAGTTTCAAACAAAAGTCAGTTCACATCTCCACAAATCCAGCAACACGTCTAAAATCCTACAGTAATCAATTCCCATCACCCTCTTATCAATTTTTATAGACATCCATGTTTTTAGACATGTTTGTAGTCTGATTGTCTGACTGGATTTATTTCACAACAGAAATAAATCCCGTAGTTTTTGTTATTTAATGTGATTGAAGCACAACAATAAAGAGTACAGGACCAAGCACTGAACCCTGAGGAACTCCATAACTCTAATGTATGGAAGATTAATAAATGGCCTGTATTTGTGGCACCTTTTTAGGGTTCCACAACCCCCCAGGTTGTTTCACAACACAATCAGTCATTCACCCAGTCACACACAGGTGATGATGACCTTCAGTGTTGTCACAGCTGCCCTGGGGCGCACTAACGAAAGCAAGACTGAAGGCACCACCGCTCCCTCTGACCACCACCAGCAGGCAAGGTGAATTAAGTGTGTTACCTAAGGACTAGGGCTGGGCAATAAATCAAAAATGTATTGTTATCAAAATTTCTGACTTTTCCCATGTCAATAAATTTGATAATAAAAAATGAAAAGGTGTGTGTAGGTTGGCAGCATTCATGCCCCTTTAAAAAGGTGTACCACCTTGAGTCATATAAAAATGTGACTCAACTAATACATGTGACAGCCCCATCTAGTGGACAACTTTTGTTTCTGCGCATACCTGTAGTTATCGTCCATTTATTGTTATCGAGGTGAAACCCTCAATGTATCATAATATTGGTTTTAGGCCATATCACCCAGCCCTGCCAAGGACACAACAGCAGCGTCCTTTGGCGGGAGCCAGGATCAAACCTACAACCTTCCGATTACTGGACAACCCTCTCTACCTTCTGAGCTACGACTGCCCCTTTATTAACATAAACTGTATAGCGAGCAGACCAATGTCTGAGACCATGACAGTATCACTAGTAACTTTCACCAAAGCTGTTTCTGTGCTATGGTGAGCTCTAAATCCTGACTAAATCTCCTCAAACTGATCATCTTTGTGTAAAAGCGTACTGAGCTGCTCGGAAACTAATCACTCAGGGATTTTAGACTCTTTTAATGGATGTTTGGCTGTCCCTTTAATAGATCTGTTTGCCTGAATTTTAGCTAAATTCTTTAATTAGGACAGCCATTTGCCTTTAGTTTAAAACAAAACTCTCTGCTGTGACTCAAGATTTCCTTCACCCTCGTAACTGTCTGAGACATTTGCTTCGTACATCCGTCTGCATGTGAATAATGTACGTTTTAATGAGAATCACATGACGCTTGTGAGTCTGTTGCTTCCAGCCAGTGTGTCCTGGAATGAATAAAGCCCTGATTCAGTCCTCTCTGAGGAATGTCAAACCACTTGGCTCTTGTGACTAAATTATAAACAGAACTTTAGCAGGGGTCATCAGATGAAAAGCAGCCTCGGGCTTCGCTTGGGCAAATGCTATCGCTGCCTACACCAATGATGATGTGAATTAAACTGTCAGAGGCATGATGAGCTGATCAAATGTGTCACTCAAATCTAAGCTGAATGTGACCGAGCAATGAGGGGCTGCTTTGCCTAACGGGGGTGGGTAGTGTGTGTGTGTGTGTGTGTGTGTGTGTGTGTGTGTGTGTGTGTGTGTGTGTGTGTGTGTGTGTGTGTGTGTTTGGGGAAGTCAGAGAGGATGAAAGTTGAATAAGAGGAATTGAGGAAACACACAATGAACAAATATTTCCAAAAATGGAATTTTCCTGTCAGGGTTCTCTTTTTATTTCAAGCAGACAAAAACAACATCACTTGATACTAAATCTCCTCTCTACCTTCCACTGTCACTGGTCCTGCTAAACAAGCACCTATCTGTTTCTGCTGATCGGTGCTGCTTCAGCGGAGATGAATGGGACAAACTGTTGACTTTCCAGAGTCGACCGCCAGTCTCTGCTCGCTGAGCCACACAGCCGCTGTATGCATCCTAACAGCATTTACATAAGTGTTTTGCAAATTAATTTATGTTTGAGGAATTTAGAAAATGTTGTGGGTAAATTCCAGCAGCTCTCACAAGGGGTGGCCCTTTGTGGACAAAATGGAAAGCTCCACAGGGAAATCACCAAGCTGCAATTCAGTTATGCCTGATGACTTAAATCAAGCTCAAGTTAATTCATTTAACTTCAGCAAGAAGTTGAACTTCAACAACAGGAAACTGATGTCTGAGGTAATTTATTGGTGTTGTTTCTTATTTTTGTAGTTTTATCAGAAAACATAAATAATAGAAACAGTGGTGTGTCTAGATCTATTAAAATGGGGTGGCCCAGGTGAGGCACAACTTTGTGCATGGGTGGCACCAATGGTTATGCTTTTTTTTGTTTTACCCTCAAGCCTTTTGTAGACAATGAAAAGCCCATTTAAAGGGAAATTAGTGTGGTGGCACCTGGGGTGGCCAATCAGATTCCAAGGGTGGCATGTGCTACCCCAGGCCACTCCCTGGACACGCCCCTGAATAGAAAACTGATCCGACTTTAACAAATACAACATGTATTTTTTTTTTTTACATAGTCTGTCTTTGTTTTGGACGTGACTAGTTTAGTGTAAATTTAAAATTAACTACCCACTGCCATGGAAACTATCATTTCACTCTTAAGACTGAAGAGACTGAATATTTCCTACAATGACTGATATGGTAGCAGTTATTTGTCTATATTATTCTAGCATAGATACATTTGGTCAGTACAAATTCTGTCAATTTTTAACCCGCATTAAATGAGAACAGTAATATTGAAAAAAAGTAGAACGTTGAAACGTGAAGACCAGTGAACCTCACTGGCGGCCCTCGGGCCACGCCTGGCCCGCCAGACCTTTGGGCCCTGACGCCCCCCAGTTGGGGGACTTTTAAAGTTAAGCAGCAAAATTCATGTCCCAAATATCAATAATTGTTTACTTTCTCCAAACACAACAAAAGCAACAATCAAAACTGTTAAGATAGAAAACAAAACCATTTTAAATATTAATCAATTAAGATACAACTATTTTAGAAGAGCATCCGGCCCTCACAATGTCTGCTGGAAAAAACTCCGGCCCTGTAACAAATTTAGTTGCGGACCCTTGGTGTAGAGGTTTGGAGGGACCTTCTCTGGTCTGGGGATACTCCAGGAGGAGTTAAAGAGTGTCGCTGGGGGAGGGACGCTGCCACCATTCAACATTATATAAGTGGCAGAAAATAGATACATTTCCTTCATATTTATTCCTTTGTAATAGCTAAAACTTAAAATATAGATTTTAACCTTTTCATTTAATTTCCTGTTAGATTTGAGTTATACTTTTATGTTTTATTGTTATTCAACAAATTAAGATGCACTTTTTGAATGAAAAACATGTTAAAACTGAACATCACTGGACTAAATGGGGAAGAGTGGTTTTCCGCTGATCCCAGTTTCCTTGGGCAAGATCCTGGAAGTATATTTCATCTTATCAAGGTGTTTGACACAGAACGGGAGCATTTGAGATTCTGGTACACTTACGATTTACCTGGACACATTTGGCTAAACATCTGGGCAAACTAGTGCAAATGCTTCCCATCGTCACGTGGGAAAAAGTATGAAAAATGTTAAAATGTTTGTACATTTGGGGAAAAGCCACAAC
The DNA here is from genome assembly GCF_043380555.1 of Nothobranchius furzeri. Classification (NCBI taxonomy): domain Eukaryota; kingdom Metazoa; phylum Chordata; class Actinopteri; order Cyprinodontiformes; family Nothobranchiidae; genus Nothobranchius; species Nothobranchius furzeri. The sequence goes on along the minus strand of NC_091756.1, from coordinate 46,619,153 downwards.
TAATGAAATAACTTAAAAAACCTTGCCAGTAAACAGATCTGTACAGATCTGATTTCTGAAAAACATAAAATAAAGTAAACCTGATCTAAGAATAATTATAAAAACGCTTTTTTGCAGCCATAATTTAATGTTTGTTCTTTTAAACGTGGTGCTAACTGACTGTGCTCTTGTTAGCATTGTGTTAGCATGAACCTTACAATGTGGATTTTCTCTGAACTCCTAAGAAAAACTACCCACACCAGTTATGTTTCTCAATCACTGAGAAACATAACTGAAATAAATGATGAGCAAAAGCTGACTAAATGAAACAGAAACTTTGACTTGTTGGCAGTCTTTTCAAATCCTTTGGTCAGCTGAATTTTAACAGATCCAAAGAAAAACCCAAGCCAGTGTGAAGGATTTGTTCCCATGAGGCTTCTGGGACTTTGTGATATACTGACTATCAAAACACAAAGATTGACACCCACTCTTGCATCCTCTTCGTGAGTCTCAAACACTTTGGAGTGAGATTTAAATTATTTATCAGCCCTCACTCAGGTAGAAAAAGGTCCACTTAATCCTCTCACAGCAAACTTCAGTCAGCCAGGTAAGGAGCAGGGAGTGAAATCCAATCTGCCCTTGGTCTTTACGCAGCATCGGGCACTTCTCGCATTGCGTTCGCCTAAAGTGACTCATTAACATGTCTGAAGTGTTAAAGAGCCTGTCACTCAAGTGTGTATAATCCCATGTTAATCTTCACAGAGAGCTCTTTTAACCTCCAACCAGACTGTCAGGGTTGGTTTGAAACTACTGAAACACGTTATCCTTCTTTAGAGTGATAAAGGCAGTTGATTTGGACTTTCATAAAGACATACACAAAGTAAACACCTCTCCGTCGTCCTGGTCATGCTGAGTGTAAATCAAATGGGCTTCTTTGGTTTGTTCTTGAACTTTCACCTCTCATTGAACTTGATGGGTGTGTGTAACATATCAATCTGGTAATAAGGACTGTTAGATCAACTGTGGAGTGAATAGAAGAAACAAGTGTGTTATCATTAGGATGGTTCTGGTATGAAATAACAATGGCATTAAGCGTGGCCACCTAACTTTAGCACATCACATCAAACAACAATAGATGAAGCCTGAGTTTGAGATGCTATTTGGTTTAATTTCAAGGCAATGCGTAAAAATGTTACAAATATTAAAAAGTAACTTAAAAAGTCTAAAATAAAACTCAACATTTTATGCACTACACACACTGAAATAAAAGCAAAGACAGCAGCAATACAGATCTGGTCGTATTGGAAAAGATGTTAGTCTGTTTGAGAAGGGTCAGATCTTTGGCATGCATCAAGCAGAGAAAACATCTAAGGAGATGTAGAAATTACTAAATCTGGGTTAAGAACTGTCCAACGCATTATTAACAACTGGACTGATGAGTCCAGATGGACCCTGTTCCAGAGTGATGGTGCATCAGGGTAAGAAGAGAGGCAGATGAAGTGATGCACCCATCATGTCTAGTGCCTACTGTACAAGCCTGCGGGGGCAGTGCTATGATCTGGGGTTGCTGCAGTTGGTCAGGCCTAGGTTCAGCAACATGACGTGCTCCAAGAATGAGGTCAGCTGACTTCCTGAATGTTCTGAATGACCAGGTTATTCCATCTTCCCTGATGGCACGGGAATATTCCAAGATGACAATGCCAGGATTTATTGGACTCAGATAGTGAAAGAGTGGTTCAAGGAGCATGAGACATCATTTTCACACATGGACTGGTCACCACAGAGTTCAGACCTTAACCCCATTGAGAATATTTGGGATGTGCTGAAGAAGGCTTTGTGCAGCGGTAAGACTCTAACACCATCAATGCAAGATCTTGGTGAAACATTAATGCAACACTGGATTGGAAACACATGTTGTGGCACTGCAGAAGCTCATGGAAACACTGCCACAGCGAATGTGTGTGTAATCAAAGCTAAAGGCGGTCCAACAAAATATTAGAGTGTGTGACCTTTTTTGGGCTGGGCATCTAATAGCTTTTGTGAAATAATTTAAACTAAGATATCATGTTTGTAACTGATGGAGACTATTATATGAGTTCAAAATATGTATGTGTTCGGTGATTCGGTAAATTTGGTGGTCTTTTTAATTGGATCGAATCCAAAAGTGAATCAATAGTAAGTGCACACCCAATGATCTCTCTCTGAGTTTCAATCAATCTGTTCCAGTGGTTCAAGTCTACATAATGTACCTGAATCATAACTAAACTGACTAAATCCCCATATTTAACAGTGATTTCCACACAGAGAACTACCATGAGAATCAACCGTAAGTGGCATTTTCAGTCTGACATGACTCTGAGTTAGACTGGGTAGAGTGGGATCATGTGATTTTTTATCCCGGCATAAGACCAGAAATCATGATGTGGCATTAATCTGTAAGTGGAGGCTCGGGTGTTGGAATTTTGGATTTCTCCACTATGGGTCGAGTTCAAAGAGACCCGATTCTCTGAGTACATCTGTGCATTCTCTCACCCCAGCCTCCCCCTTCAAGTCAGGACACACAGTAGTAACAAGCTGCCTGGAAGCTTCTCAAAGACCTGTGGCTGCTTTGATCTGTCCTCAAGGTCACAAACACGCGCGCGCACACAAACACACACACACACACACACACACACACACACATGCACACGCGCGCGCGCACACACACACACACACACACACACACACACACACACACACCTGAACAGGTTTCTCATATTCTTCTACATGCACAAGATAATCCCATTTGACCATGTGTACACATACTCATTTGAGAAAGCCAAACTGCACCTTCCTCCTCCTCCAAATAACAGGCTACTGCTGTCTACAGATCCGTGACAGCCTTTTTATTCTAAATCCAACTCTTGTGCACACTGTAAACAGGTTCTGATTATTTGATTCAACATGTGCAGTCCCATCAGGCCTAATGACGCTATCCCTGCAATGTTCTAATAAATGTGTCAGAGAACTAGGAAAACGGGGACTCACAAACACACTTTCAACTGAAGATGGTCTGTTAATGTGAGTTGAAAATTGTCTACAAGTGCAAAGTGTCCAACTTTGACTTCAGAGGGTGAAGTCTCACCTGGTGTAGACGCCATTTTTCCGACAGAAGGAGTTTTTCACAGACAGCCTCCGGTTGTTGAGCTCCAGAGCCGGGAAGCGGCCTTCATCGAGGCTGACCATGTCTCCATGGGTCAGAGCGTTACAGTTGGAGTTGTTACCTGCACACACGTACAGAGACACTGTGTGACCACAGGCATGTTAGTGTCTTGGTGGAACTGACATTATCAGCAATGAAGATTAAAAGAAAGAAAGAAAGCTATAGATAAATGCTAAATATGTGGCTACATTGAGTGAACAGTTGCAAATCATGATACAGGTGGTCAGTGGTGTACACATATCTAAAGCCCATATCCTGCATGTTTTAATTTTAGCTCCCATGGTTGAATTACCTATTGATCAGGTCATCAAGTTTTGCAGAAGCTTGTTAATCACCTACTGATTAAAATCAGGTGTGTTGAAGCAGAGAAACCTCAAAAATATGCAGGATGGTGGCACTCGAGAACAAGGACTGGACACAAAATACCATAAATGTGTCTCATCTAAAACACATTTGACTATCTAAAACACATATTTCTGAGTTTCTCTTGTTCTCCAACAGGGTTAGTATGTTCCTCCAAACCTGCTGTATTATGAACAATGCTGTCTATAGGAGAACCTAGGTACTGTAGGGGAAAGCAGTACTTTATGAACCTCTATAGTTAAAAATCCCATTACTCAGTTACATAGATGGGATTCTTTGTACAGGTGAACACTCGAAAACTCAGAATATGGTGCAAAAGTTCATTTATGTCAGTAATTCAACTTCAAAAGTCAAACTAATATGTCAGATGGACTCATTACATACAAAGCCAGATATTTCAATATTATATATTTATTTGTTATAACTGTGATGATTATGTCTTACAGCTTATGAAAACCCCACAATAAAAATCTCAGACAATTAAAATATTGTGGAAAAGTTCAATATTCTAGACTCGAAATTTCACACACTAATCAGCTAATGCACGTGTCAGACACAAGGCCCACAGAGAATTTTTATGTGGCCCGCGAGATAAATATCAAAAATATATAAAAAACTGACCCGCTGGCTGATTTTACCGCAAATACTACAACTCCCATGATGCTTTGCGGCGTTGGAGCCGAACCGCCCCCTCTTTTGTGTTTTTTCCAGCGTCTGCTGCCGGTGTCTGCAGCTCTCTGTCTCTGACAAACTAACTACTCCTCTCACTCAGCGCCGAGTTTACTCAGCTAATTGCCGACGTTGAAGCCCAGAAACGGAGATTTTAACCGCTCAGTAATGTGTTCACGACTGAAAGAGAACATTTTCCAACTAACTTCCAGACAGAGGACACGCTCAAATCAGCATGACTCTGTGGCTGCTGTCGTTTTTATTTTTCTCCCTGACACAACAACGTGGTCAAGCTGCTCAGATGCTCTCCATGTTCATCAGCACAAACCGATGTGAGCACCTGTTGTCATCTAATGTTGTCATTATTATGATGAAGATGAACAAAACAACAGGAGTCTCCTCCTCAGCTCAGAGCTCAACCCCATGATGCAGGTATCTGGCTGGAACAGGTGAGCATCACAGTAAATCAGTGGAGCAAACTGAGCTTTAAATATTTTGGTTTTATGCTCTTTTTCTGCTCCAAAACATGAAAGTTAACAGGTGAGATGTTGCATTTTCATTTAAGATAAAATTATATTTCTATTTTGTTGTTGGTTCGTGAGAAAAGATTTAACCTACAGTAAACAGGAAGTGGAAAGGCTGCAGATAGATGAATAGAATAGAAAATCCCTTTATTGTTCCTCAGTGGGGAAAGCTAGACGTCACAGCAGCGATGACACGTATTACAGGAGAAAAAAAGGAGAATAAAAAATAAGAAAATGAATAAAAAACAAGAAAACATAAATCCTGAATAGATTTTAAAAACACTGAATATACCACAAGTAATAAATACCATTGATGCATTTTATTTAAAATTGACTTGCTCGTGTGTAATTTGGTTAGTCCACATTCAGTGTTAATGCAAAAATAAGTTTGTTTCCAAAATAAAAGGTGCAAAATTACATGTATGTTGATAAAGAAAATGTGCAAATTTGCCGTCACTTTTTCAAAAAATATTAAGTTTGGCCCGCAACTTTGTCCCAGAGTTTCTTTTCAGCCCAGTGTGAATTTGAGTTTGACACCCCTGAGCTAATGCATCCAGAACAACTGCAAAGGGTTCCTGAGCCTTTAGATCAGCGGTCACCAACTCTGATCCTCGAGGGCTAGCATCTTGCACGTTAGCAGTTTCTTTGCTCCTACACATCTGATTGAAATGAATGAGTAATTAACAGGTCTGTACAAAGTTAAACATGGTAAAGAGAGGATTCAATTATTCTATTAAGGTGTGGTCAAGCAGGAAACACAGAAAACTAACAGGATGGCAGTCCTCGAGGACTGGAGTTAATGCCACCTGCTTTAGATGGTCTCTCAGTCTAAATTTAAATAATGGACTTTTGCACCATATTCTAATATTTCAAGTTTCACCTGCATACAAGAGTAAATCTTATCAATGGCAGTAACATTTCGCTCTTCTGGTGCATCCAATAGTCCACATTAGGAGGAATTTTAAAAAGTGGAAAAAATCCAATGTTTTGGAAAGTCAAACACTGTAATTTGAAAACTTCAGCAAATATTAAGACATTCCTGTCAGACTTTACATTTGGCCCCACTAAAAATTTAGCTGCTATGGGAGAATAGTTATGCTCATACATAACCACAGAATGCAATTAAAATAAATGTGAGTGGGACAAGACGGCTTGAATCTGCAGTCTCTGGGTCTGCAGCTGTGTACTATTGTGGAATTTTCACAGGGGAGGCGGGGTTTGATTGAATACAAACATCTTATTTCTAGGTTGAAGGAATGGCTTATTTAATTAAAAATGACATCTGAATTGGGCCAACTGGAATATTTGATCATATATTGTGCCATATATTGTTTTAGGTGTAAAATAGCATGATACAGTTTCTTTAACGTTTACAGAAAAAAAACAACTCAAGATGGACAAAAAGCCTTTTGCTAGAAAAGCTGGATTTGCAAATTTTCCATTTAAACTTTTGTACAGATCACACATTCAGAAAAGATTGTTTATTCATTTGGAATAAAGAAGACCAAATCCATGATAACACAGATAGGATATCGTTAAATGGAGATATGTGCTTTTCCTGTACTGTTGTACTTTTCCAAGTTAGATAAAAAGATCAGAACAAAAAGAGCCTGGTGCTGGTTAACTCAGCTGCCTCAGGGAACCACTAGCTGCCTGGATTGTGTATTCCCTTCCTTCAGAGAAAGCATTGGTGTGCTTCCCGTTTTGAGACTTTGGTAGCTGATCTAACTGCTTCTGGCCTTGTAGCGAGCAGACAGCTACAAGAACAGGATTGATTTTTGCATTTAACTTTCAGCAGGAAAGTGGATAAAACTGCTTCCCGAAATGCTGAAATATTCCACAGAGTTTAGCTCATCCAAAGGTAAGCATCAGAACAAGAAATTTTATTTTTCAAAGTTTTGCTTTAACCACAAACATAAATGGCACTATACAGGTATAAAAATAAGAAAGTATGAAAATCACAGACTGTCAGGATGTGAATAATGCCACAGGAAGACACTTCTTGACATGTTTCAGGTTAAAGATACTTTTGAGGTACCACAGCTGAACTTTAACCTCTGTGGCTGCTTCAAGGCGAGTTTAAGGTCAACCGGTGGTTCCACAAACACTCAATAGAAGAAAAAAGCCCCCTGTAGGTTCAATAGACAGGACCAGATCCCAAGACAGAGGCTTTGAGAGTGTCTTTGTGTTGGACTGAGAATGAGCCTCTTGTTTTTTCTCTGTCAGTTAGAAGGATGGGCACTGACCCACAGGGACCCCTCCCCTGCCTGTGAGCCAAACAGCCGCTGAAAAACTGCTGAGCTAAGGGGAAATACTGGTTGATGTCACAGCTGCACTGAATGGACAAACAAGTCCCCTTTTCCAGCTTCTCTCCTCTCTTTTTCTAGCCTTTACTCCCGCTGGTTCAGTCAGAATACACAGCCAATCAAAAGCTGCTCAAATTGTGCAATTATACTTAAAGAAGGAAAGTCATCAGATTCTGGTTTTTCCACATCACCACTTCAGAAACAAGAGGCAATCATCCCAGTTAACAGCAAATTTATGTTCACTCACCTGATTCTGACTTTTTTGCGTACTTCTTGCTCTGTCCTCGGATGATGAGGATGAAAACCAGCAGCAGGATGAAGATGAGCCCCACCAGTGCCACCACCACCAGGAACCACCACTCCTCGTAGAACGGCGCCACTTTCTGAGCTAAATCAAACACGGCAAAATTGAAATGCACGCTTGTTAACGACACACAGATACGTTTCTGTGAAGTCCTAAAGACCTGAGGGAATTTAATTAAGTTTGAAATGTAATGTAAATTCAGTTCATTCACTTCTATTAACAAACACATGAAAGCTCACCAGATATGGAAGGAGAAGGCAGACTTGGAGAGCCGTAGCCATAATCGTTCACTCCAATCACCCGGAAGTCATAGCTGACGCCTTGTTTGAGTATATCCATGCTGAAGGTGTGCGACGTTGCATCCTTGGGAATATCCTTGATTAAGATGTCCCACAAACCCTCGTCTGGAACAGAATTCATTCATTTCTTTCAGGCAGGAGGAGAATTATTAAACACTGAACTACATAAACAATGTCAGCACGCCATTGCTAACAGGCTGTTTGCTTCTTTTTAATATAAAGCATTTGGCTAGCTTGCAGCTCTTGCAGTAATTGATCATTCCTTCAAATATGACTCAATCCATCAGCTTAACAGCTCTTGTAAAAATTTACTGCAGCCAAATCAACAACGTAAACAAAGGCTTGGCCATTTCTCAAATGAGGCAAAGCCAGAAGGCTTCCAGCGCGCTACAGAGATCCTTTATTACACGACACTGCTTGTAAATATCAGCGGAACTGTGACAGTTTCAATGGGGCACACAAACAAACACCAGAGTGCCCCTGTCAGACTGCTGGACTTTAACTTAAAGCGGGTTAATACAACTAACACAGCTGGATTCAAAGGTGAAAACATACTTTCTAAGCTGGTATGTGAACAAGCATAGGTAAGGATGTGTGTGTGTGTGTGTGTGTGTGTGTGTGTGTGTGTGTTAAATGGTTGATTTTATGTGAGAAAACATTCTCCAACAACCATCGGGTTCTAAAATACTGGACTGTTTTTAACCTGGAAGTGGTGAAGCACACCCTTTCCCCAAGAGACACCCATCCATCACTCTCTCCATTCAACCAGGACATGTCACTCAAACTGAAACAGGATGCCAATCCTCTCAACTGCAGCGACTGAATCAATAACCCATTAAAAGAGCAGGGACACGGAATCAGAGGCAGCAGATGTTCACATCTATCGCCGTATTCACAAAGTCACAGGAGCTCAAATCAAGGAGGATCAGCTGAGGCTCCCACCTGAGGGTCTGGCCTCGATGACATAACGTGTTATGGGAGCACGTCCCGGGTCTCCGCCAGTCCAGTGAATGGTCAGGCCTGAATTATAGCGTGTGATGAAAGGTTCTCCAGGGGGTCCTGGGGCTCCTGAGAGGGAATAAAAAGGTTTAAAACAAATAATCAACAAGACTCATATGATAAAGGAGCCTTTGTTTGTGAAGAGGGGTTTCATGGAGGAGTCATGGGGCCGTGAGTGCCTGACCTGCAGCAGATAGATGTTACAGTGATTTCAGTCTGGAGAATCAAGGCCAAACTCTCATTTAGGAGTCACACTAACAGCTGAAGCAGGACTCAATCAAGAGCTAGTTTCTACCAGCTGATAGAACCCAAACTTTAAGGTAAAACACACCAGTGGTATAACAATACATTTAACAACATTTCTCTATTAATATTCACCCACACTATTCTATTATTACTATTACTTTTGCAATGGTCTTTTGACTGGTCTTCCCCCAAAAAGCCATGAAGCAACTGCAGCTTATTCAGAATGCTGCGGCTAGAGTCGTAACAAGAACCAAGAGAACCGAGCACATCACTCCTGTTCTTAAATCTCTACACTGGTTACCAGTAAACTACAGAATTGGTTTCAAAGTACTTCTACTAGTTTATAAATCACTCGGTGGTATGGGGCCAGAACACATGTTGGATCTCCTTCCTGTATATACACCCATCAGGGCTCTGAGATCCTTAGGAAACAGCCAGCTGGTAGAACCTCGGGTCAGAACCAAACAGGGTGAAGATGCTACACACAGATGGAATCAGCTTCCTCATGACTTCAAATCTGCCCGATTCTGGAAACGCTTTCATCCAAATAAAAAACTTTCATGTACTCGTCAGCCTTTGAATGAAAGTTTCTTATGCTGCACCTTCTGCACTGTAACTGCTCAGCCTTTAACTTTGTCTTTTTTATTCATAAGTTTGAAATTAGTGTATGAGTATTTTAATTGTGCTGTCATGTTGACGTTAATGTTCTTGCTATTCTTTCTAATGGAAAGCACACTGCCTCAGTGCTATATGCGCTATACAAATAAAGCTGCCTTGCCTTGTCTATTACCAAGCATTGATGAACTACTGAATCACATTTCTTTGTGTACATGAGCTCCTGTAACAGCTCCTGTAACAGCATAGGAACCACCACACTCCACCCACTGATTCTCCCCTCTAGTAATACTAGGATCTGCTGCTGCTAAGAGAAGGACTTCTCATAACCACTTCCAACAAACACACCTTAAACTACATGTTTAATTCTAGACATCCACTGCGGTTACCTTCCCCCGGTCCTGTGGTAATGTTGGCTTCAACTTCCGGACCGTAGATGAAGGTCTTGGCCCGAATGCGGAAATTGTACGTGACACCATCAGCCAGGTCTCGGAGCTTCAACCAGAGGGGTCCGGTCCCTTTCACATCCACCGTCACTGTCTTACTGACGCCTGGGGGGGAGGGGGAGTGAAGACAGTCGGCACAGGCCACTGAGGAGTCTAGACAAACACATCACATTTAAAGCAGGTCTTACATGGGCCAGCCAATGGAGGTGCACACTCAAACACACACACACATGCTCAACTATGGTATTATTATGACAGACAAAAAAGCTTGAACTTTTTAACCGTGTCATTAATTATTTAGGATAAGATCCGTAAATCTCTCATGCGCTGCAATGGCGCACAATTTGAGGTTGATGAGGGAAAAAAAAGTCAAATAATGATTTCTAGAAAAAATATTATGCATAAAGCTGCCATACAAGCCAACAGCTGTTCTGTGCAGGTTGGTAAAAATGAAGCAGTACCTTCTACAGGTGTTAAGGGCTCGTAGACCAGGCGGTAGCCCTCAATGATGCCATTAGGGAAGGTGGGGTCGCCCCAGGACACGTTGACTGAGGTGGTGGTCAGCTCACTAAAGTGTATGAAACTTGGGGCACTTGGAGCTGCAATATACAGAGGTCAAAGGTCAAAAAAGGCAGGAGCAATAATCAGTTAACTCAGTTTGTCGAAAAGGGCGTTGCAGGTTTTTAAGAGGCGATTTCTGGATGAAAGCATCAAAAGATATCCGAGTGAAAAAAGGATCAGAAATAATACCTGCGACTTAATCAACATGTTTATGAGAACATTATGCAGCGGTACGTTTTAAAATGGAAAAAAATACCAGAATAAAATCATGGAAACAAATTATTAGTACACACAAAACATTTAAATTGGATGGCTCTGAAGTTGCTGCTTGTAAATTGTGGCCAGCCAGGTAATAGGTGTAATATCAACTGTTACTTTAGCTGGAGGCTTTGTGGAGCTCACCACTGTTTGGTGATTACTTTCATTTCAACAAACTCTACATCTGCAGCTTTTAAACAACCCAAGCTGTGGCAGCTCTAGCTGCAGGTCCAAAGGCAAAAAAGGAGAAAAAAAAAAGAAATCTACAAAACTGTGGATGCTGCAGAACTGCAACTTGAAGTTATTGGCTTTGAAGTAAGTCTCTGTCCTTGCACACAAACTGCACAACATTGATTGGGTCAGCACCACAGTGCTGCTAAAATACAAGCAGGTTAAAAGGGTCTGCTTCTCCAACAAACACTGAGTGACCCGGGTCACAGTCACACTGACCACAGTCTGGACCCCATTACCAATGGCTGAGTGAGTATTTGGAACATTGTTTTTCTCCGTTTGTCTTTAAAGTGGTCCTTCACTGAGAAACCATTTTTACCTATTATTACTCTGAGCTTTTCACGCAAGCTGAACATGAAAATAGTTTCATATACCTACCTCCTGCATTAGCTTCTGATAGAATACGGGGACGGCTGTTGTTGGTTTAACGTCCAGGAAACAGCAGAGAACATCTCAGCTAGTAGAAGCTAACTGTTAGCATTAGCAACTCCCCCACACAGCCGAACTCTTCCGAGCTTGGTTTATTTGTGGAGATAAAACATCAGACTCGTTGGGAAACACCTGTTTTTACATGCCCCTCTTTCCACAGCTGTAGATGCCCTCGATCTAAATGTTAACTTGTCTGAAATCTATTTGAAAAGTTTCCTTTAAAAGGTTTTCAAATTTATTTGCAAATAAAATATCAAACAAGATACATGCTTAGAGCTTGCTGACAAAAAGCAAAAACAATGAATGAATTCTGAATGGGGGTCAGCTGATTTGGAACTTATGCTCAGTGTGTCGTTCAGCTAATATTGTTTGACACACTGACAACAGCGATTAGCGTCATCGTCACATCAGATTCCTGCCTCACGCTTGGCTCATCGACACTGAGAGAGCGCTAAGGGCTCTCCAAACGAACACGGGCGCCACCGTCGGCACAGAAATGTGACTAATGAAGGAACATAATCACACACGCTCTAATTTATCCGCTTTTGTCGTGTCATCCTGTTACATTCATCTTTCTCGTCTCAATGCGTCATGTTTCCATTCTCTGCAGACAGAAATATTTGCTTGCCTGGTTGCACTTATCCAGACTGCTCTGTTCTTCTGTGCTGATTAAAGAATTTGCATATCTACTGACACGGTAGTCACAGTGTTTACCTGCTTGCTGGGTGCGTCCTCTTGTCGGCGTGCTGCGGGGACCGTCCCCAGCGGCGTTGAAGGGGGCCACACTGATCATGTAGGTGGTGTAGCCAGTCAGGTTTTTCAGCTTCACCCCTCTTTCAGGCATAAAAAGTGTGCGCAGCCGCTCTGTCTCATTCTTACGCTGGAACTCCCAAAAGTAAATCTACGGGAAATAATGTGAGGATAGTTTAAGTTTAGGTCTGCATTCAGCTGTTTCTGAAGGAGGATAAACATCGAACAAAAATATATTTTTGTTACTATTCGTGCCTTATCAATCAGAATTTCTTTTCTAGCATCTGACCTTGTAACCCTGAATGTCTCCGTTCTGTGCATCTACAGGTGGAGGGTCCCACACCACGTCCAGCTGGTTGGCTGTTGCAGACTGAATCACAACATTCTGTGGGGGGGCTGTAGGTACTGTCAGAGAGAAGGGCAAAGTAGGCATACACACATTCAAAAAAAAATAAAATCCTTATCTTGGATCGGATGTGACGTAATGTGAGATGAGTATGTCGTTGTTTTCTATTGATAAACGGAGTAGGAAGTGACACCACTATCAGCGTCAGCTCTGAGGATGTTTTGCAGTCGGCAAACGAAACGTTAGCAAGGTAAAGGGAAACCTTTCCTGTGTTTTAAAAATAACCAAAAATGGAATTTGAAACCCATAACCAAAACAGCTCCAGTGTGGACATATCTAGTAATCTACAAAATAAACAAATTATCTCAGCTCCTGCACTTGACATTGACCTCTTTCTGGTGGATCCTGAGCCTGACACTGACCCTCTTCCAGTAGTTTCTGGCTATGTCTTCATGACTAAAGTTAGTCTCTTGAAAACCTCTAAAATGTCATGTGGTTTTCCTGTCCAAGTACAGCTGAATATGATTAGCACCTAAATATTTCCATGCCATTAAATTCAACTACTTTAACTCAAAGGGGTCCAATAACTTCCCCCTGCTTGCATGGAGGAAATTATTTAGAGTTACGTTAACAGATGGAAACAAACAGGATGCACACAAACCTGCTTCCCCAACAAACACTTCCTGAGGTGGGCTGCTTGGCCCCTCGCCCACAGCATTGTACACACTCATGCGTATCTCATAGCGTTTGTGCTTACTTAATTCTGCAACAGAAGAGAGCAATGCATTAAAAACACTTAGAGGTAAATAAAACATCAATTTGAGACTTTGAGTTTGTGATTAATGTTAAATCGGGTGACCCATTGCCTCACTCTGTATCTTTATGCTTCTCACAGAAACTTATCAGCTGAAAATACTTTACAGCAGGAAAACATTTTCATTTCAATTCCTACAGGGACTCTAATTACAGGGAGCTGAGCGCTGCAGTACAGAGGTACAGGAGAAATATGTGACCATCTGTTTCTGCAGAAGTTTTCCAAATCAACTGAAATGTGCAAACCGATGAGTATGTTGGAATTGTGGCTCACGTAATCAGAGCTTGGAAAGTTTCTTTGCACACTCGCATTGGTAGAAGTGTTTGTGCAGATGTAGCGTGGCTCTAGAACAGCCAAAAGTTGTGTTAATTTACCTGAAATTCATTGCTCTCACGACTACTTTTAACTGGCACTGGAAACATGGTCAAGCCCAAAAGTAAACAAGGGTTTTGATTCCTATTTTTGGAGGAATTTGTGTGTGTGTGTGTGTGTGTGTGTGTGTGTGTGTGTGTGTGTGTGTGTGTGTGTGTGTGTGTGTGTGTGTGTGTGTGTGTGTGTTTCTGTAAACCAATAAAATAATGGAACTTACTGTCCAACTCATACTGAGACAGAATTGGATCGCTCAGATTTCGCATGCTGTAGGGAGCTGAAGGAGGGAAAAAAGGCAATTAAAGAAATACAATTAGGAGGAAGTTATAGAGACACTTGCATCATGTTTCATAGTCCAATACTTTCACTGCTGAGCAGGGCAGCTCTGTTTTCATTAAAAAATAAATAAACCTCACACAATCACCTGGAACGTGGCTCTGAATTAGTCTCAGAATGATTCAAATCAAAATGTTCTGGGGGAGGCAGGGGACATTGAGTCTGAATGGACCCTGCTCCGTGCCTCCATTGTTGAGGCAGCCGACCGGAGCTGTGGTCGCAGGATCGTCGGTGCCTGTCGTGGTGGCAACCCCCGAACCTGCTGGTGGACACCGGCGGTTAGGGATGCTGTCAAGCTGAAGAGTCCTTTCAGGTCTTTTTGGCCTGTGGGACTCCAGAGGCAGCTGACGGATACCAGCAGTCCAAGCGGAACGTGGCTCGGGTGGTCGCCAAGGCAAAAACCCGGGCATGGGAGGAGTTCGGTGAGACCATGGAGCAAGACTTAAGTTTGGCTTCGAGGAGATTCTGGTCCACCATCCGGTAACTCAGGGGGGGGAAGCAGTGCGCTACCAACACTATCTATAGTGAGGATGGTGTGCTGCTGACCTCTACTCAGGACGTTGTGGATCGGTGGGCAGAATACTTCGAAGACCTCCTCAATCCCACCGACACGTCTTCCAGTGAGGAAGCAGAGTCTGGGGACTTTGGTTTGGCCTCTCAAATCTCTGCTGCTGAGGTCACTGAGGTGGTTAAAAAGCTCCTCTGTGGCAAGGCTCCAGGGGTGGATGAGATCCGCCCGGAGATCCTTAAGGCTCTGGATGTTGTAGGGCTGTGTTGGCTGATGCGGCTCTGCAATATCGCGTGGACATCAGGGGCAGTACCACTGGACTGGCAGACCGGGGTGGTGGTCCCCTTATTTAAAAAGGGGGACCGCAGGGTGTGTTCCAACTACAGGGGGATCACACTCCTGAGCCTTCCTGGTAAGGTCTATTCAGGGGTTCTGGAGAGGAGGATCTGTCAGATTGTTGAACCTCAGATTCAGGAGGAGCAATGTGGTTTTCGTCCTGACCGTGGAACACTGGACCAGTTCTATACCCTTAGGGGGATCCTGGAGGGTGCATGGGAATTTGCCCATCCAGTCTACATGTGTTTTGTGGATTTGGAGAAGGCGTTTGACTGCGTCCCTCAGGGGGCCCTGTGGGGGGTACTCTGGGAGTATGGGGTACCAGGCCCTCTGACACGGGCTGTTAGGTCCCTGTATGACCGGGTGTCAGAGCTTGGTCCGCATTGCCGGCAGTAAGTTGGGCTCGTTCCCAGTGAGAGTTGGACTCCGCCAAGGCTGCCCTTTGTCACCGATTCTGTTCATAATCTTTATGGACAGGATTTCTAGACGCAGCCAAGGTGTGGAGGGCATCCGTTTTGGTGGCCTGAAGATCAGGTCTCTGCTTTTTGCAGATGATGTGGTCCTGTTGGCATCATCAGAACGTGATCTTCAGCTTTCGCTGGAGCGGTTCGCAGCTGGGATGGGAACCAGCTCCTCTAAATCTGAGACCCTGGTCTTGATTCGAAAATGTGTAGAATGCCTTCTCCGGGTCAGGGATGAGGTCCTGTCCCAAGTGGAGGAGTTTAAGTATCTCTGGGTCTTGTTCATGAGTGAGGGAAAACTGGAGCATGAGATCGATTGGCGGATTGGTGCTGCATCTGCAGTGATGCAGACGTTGTACCGGTCTGTCGTGGTGAAGAGAGAGCTGAGTCAGAAGGCGAAGCTCTCAATTTACCGGTCGATCTACGTTCCTACCCTCACCTATGGTCATGAGCTTTGGGTAGTGACTGAAAGAACGAGATTGCGGATACAAGCGGCCGAAATGAGTTTTCTCCGAAGAGTGGCTGAGTTCTCCCTTAGAGATAAGGTGAGAAGCTCAGTCATTCAGGAGGGGCTCGGAGTAGACCCGCTGCTCCTCCACATCGAGAGGAGCCAGTTGAGGTGGCTCGGGCATCTGATCAGGATGCCTCGTGGACCTCTCCCTGGTGAGGTTTTCTGGGCACGTCCAACCGGGACGAGACCTAATGGTAGACCCAGGACACGGTGGAGGGACTATGTCTCTCAGCTGGCCAAGGAACGCCTTTGGATTCCCCTGGAGGAGCTGGCCCAAGTGGCTGGGGAGAGGGAAGTCTGGGCCTCTCGCCTTAGGCTACTGCCACCGCGACCCGACTCCGGATAAGCGGATGAAAATGGGTGGATGGATGGATGGATGACTCAACAAGAGTCAAATTACAGGCCGTGCCGCACAGTGGTGGAAACATAGCAGCTCCTGAATACACCTAATAACAGCCCGCGGCTGATAACCGCTGATTACAAGATGAAATGTTTTACTGTGAAGTGTCAGGACCAGTGGAGATATCTTGGCAACAGAATGGGCTCGTGTGACAGTTTCCCTCTAATGGAAATAATGGTGCTGCTGACATAAGAATAATCAAGAGTGACAGAGTCCTATAATTACGTGTTACTGGAGTAAAATGCAGAAACTGCAAATTTTTTTCATTATGCGTTTGCTGAATTTCTGCTGCTTCTCTGTGGTTCATTATGAGTCTTCATGATGTGTTTTTCAAAGGATCTTTTAGATAAAAAAGTTAAATACAATTGCAGATGAATGCAATAGGGCAGGTGTTTCCTCACCGTTCAGCTCAGCCCATGAAGACAAACTGTTAAATGAATGAATGTAATTGCGCAGACGATCATAAAGCAGCTCTCGGTAACGGATCCGAAAGCCCAATAAGATCCCGTTGATCTTCTCCTCAGAAGGCGGCTATGAAGAAAGAAAAGTGTAGAGATAAACCCTAATTTAAAACATCACAAAGCACCAAAAAAGCCAACACAAACAGCTGATTTGACTGGATTTAATCACTCTGATCAATCCCCCACGGTTGAACATGAGAGAGCAGGCCCAGAAGGGAGCAAAACAACCACCTCCACCCTCATAAAGTCCACAAGTGTTCTCCATAAAAGTTAAACTGTGTCTGTGAGCCTCCTGTTTTCCTCTTTAGTACCTGTTAATTCAGGTGTGAGTGCGGTTAGGAGGCGTAATCTTTTATATTACAGACTCCAGGGCGTGTGAGTAAAAGTCTGCATCCTGTTAGTGCAGGCTTTCATGGTCTCTTATTAGAGAAAACTTTCTCAGACTTGAACAGATCAAGGATTTTACAAACAATAAAACAAGAGAAATCAGCAATGATGTCGGGGCTTACCTGCCAGCGGATCAGAACCGACGTGGTGGTATGTGGCGTGACAGAGAGGATCGCCGGTGCTTCGTCTGGCGCTGGGGCAATCAAAGTGAGATAGATTAGCTAAATTAACTTGAAAATGTGCACAATTCAGCGAGTTTAATATGTCCATGAGCTGAGGCGTTCATGGAGCAGAAACAGAAGACGAATAGATCTCTGAGTTCCAAACAGCAGCGAGGAAAGTTCAGGATCCATTTCGTCAGTAGGTTAAAGCTTTTTGTTTTGCCAAGGCTTTAATACTGCCCGTCACACATGGTGCACACATTAATCAGCTGCTGCCCTGGACAGCATTATAGCAATACCATTCCATATTTCTCGACTCAAATTTTATTTAAATAGCACCTTACACACACACACATGCCACCAACGTGCTTCACAGACACAGGTGAAAACATCACATACAACCAAATAAAAATATTAAAAACGAGACTAAACAAGCAACACAGTCAATCACTGCAGATTTGAAAGCCAGCTCATAAAAACGAGTCTTCAGCTTTGATTCAAAAACTGCTACAGAAGAGGACTACTGAGGACTACTAAATGTGTGATGGAAGAAGCTCATTCCATAGTTATGGAGCTGCAATTGAAAAGGCTCTGTCACCCCACATCTTCAGCCGTAACCGGGGGACCACGAGCAAGGACAGGTCTTCTGAGCGGAGTGCTCGCGAGGGAACACACCAGTGCAGTGTGTCTGCCAGATATGCTGGAGCCAAACCATTTAGAGCTTTAAAAACAAAACGAATCCTAAAAGAGACAGGTAGCCAATGTAAAGCTGCCAATATGGGCATAGCATGATCCCCCATTTTGTCATTCTTTCTGCTTGTTTTACAAAATTTCATAGGAATGATTTGTGATGTTTTTCTTTGTCTCTTTGAGTGCATATTTTGGGTGATTGAAGTTACTAAGAAGCAAGAAAAAAAACACCTCAAGCTTAAGATGAACCTCAAACACCACAATGTGAAAATATCTCCATTATAAAAGCAGTAAACTCTGATTTGGAGTGGAACGGTGATTGAATAAAAAAAGCAGAAATCTATCCTCGCTGTGTTCATATTCTCTCAGCAGAACATCCAAAAAGAGGATAATAGAGAGACAGAGAGGGGCGAGGAGTTAGGAAACAAGTTACAGAACCTTAAAGTGTCCAAATGAAACTGGAAAAATGAGAATATGGTGCAAAAGTCTTTTAATGTCGGTACATCATCTTAGACTGAGAGACCATCTAAAGCCTCAGGAACCCTATGCAAGTGTTCTGGATTCATCAGCTGATCAGAGCGTGACACTTTGAGTCTAGAATATTGAACCTTTTTACAATATTCTAATATTTCGAGTTTCGCCTGTATTAAACTTTACATTTATTTATTAAATAAAATATTAAAAATATGCGTGGAGGCCGTGGAGTGCTGATAAACCAGGTGATATTTGGCTCATTTTAACAGCTATTTTTAGAAGTGTTTTTCACAACTGAAATATTGATTCCGGTATAAAAGTCACAACCATAATCCAGCCTAGTGGTGATAAAACACGGATTTTTGTCGCAACCTGCTAGAGTGATTGAACAGCATTACTCCAGCATTAACTTGTGGGTCAAACGTAAGGCTTTATTAAAATGGAAGTACCATCAACTTCATTGCAACGCATCAATTCCTTCCTAATAAAACACCCTGCTCTGGACTGAGCTGCTGTTCAGTTTGTATCCAGACCAGAGTCCAAACTAAGCACTCCAGTTAACTGTCTAGACCAGGGCCCTCATTTATCAGACATTCACAGATACTATCCTATATCCCATCCTATGAAATAAACTTAGAAAGTTCATACGAATGGCTAAAATCCTGATTAATGAAACATGCGGTGCCCACTCGAGGCATCATTCCTCTGCAGTCGTATGTTGATAAATCCCACCTGTGCCTACCCAGGTGCTCGTGCTCATTCACCGTCATTTACATACAGAAAAGCCCTCAATTAACCATATTTGTTCACTCCGCATCCTCAGCTCATGGGGAACAGCAACAGCCACATCCCACAGGGCTTGTTTGTGAGGCTGTTTCTGAAGACCAATTCAGCTCGACTGACTCCTCAAACAATAATGCAGCAGAAAATTAGAACAGTAATCACAAGATTTCAAAAGATAAGGCAAAAATGCTCTTGTAGATTGTTTCTTCTTAAATTTCAGGTTAAAACTGTCTACTAGAATACCGTTTTAGTTGGATTCAAGAGTCAAATGACCATGCACTGGCAAGAAGATTTTAAGAAAAACATAAAACATTGCTTTAAAAAGGTTCTGTATATGAACATGTTATGCCCATTTGCAATTGTTTTTAATGTATTAATACCCACTTCATCTTTTCTGTATATATTATTTTCAGTTCATTAATGTTTTAGAACTGTCTTTTCTTATTAACTCTGTTATCTTGTTTCTATTTGTTGCGCGGTAAGATAACCGGCTTGAACACGAGAAGACACACCTCCAGCGGTTTAATCCTCTTGAAAATTAGGTTAGAAACATTGAAAGTCCAAAAATGGAAATAGGTGTAAAAAGTGGTTTGGAGCTATGACTTCACACCAGTCACAAATCTTCAGCGTTGGAAACGTTACTTGCAAAAAGTAATTAGTTATAGTTACTGATTACTTTATCAAAAAAGTAACTCAGTTACTTACCGAGTTACAAGATTATAAAAGTAACTAATTACCAAGAAAAATAAGTACTTTGCTACTTTTTTCATTAAATATTGCAAGAAAAATGGGTTTCCTTCTTAATTAAACTAACTTAATTTACTATAAATTACTACAATACTGAAATATTAATGGAACTAATTAATGGAACATAATAAAATGTATGTCCAATGTTTTTTTTATAAAACTGAATAATTGAAATAAAAGGGGCACTTAACAGAAGGAACTACAAAGAGGAGCATTTCACCGATATAGACTATTAAAATGTCACTGTGTGATATTTAAATGGTAAATGGCCTGTATTTGATAAAGCAACTTCTAGAGTCCTGGAACCCCCCAAGGTGCTTTACAACACAATCAGTCATTCACCCATTCACACACACATTCAAACACTCGTGGGGATGAGCTACGATGTATCCACAGCTGCCCTGGGGCGCACAGACAGAAGTGAGGCTGCCGAGCACTGGCGCCACCATTTAACAAGTCCCCAATCAGCTAAACTTTTTAAATGCAAATAGAAACACCTGTAAAGGTTCCTGAACATTTAAATGGTCTCTCAGTGTAGTTAAATTAGTAAAATAAATCTCATTTTGCACAGTAACCTAATTTTCCCTGCAGCTGTAGTATATCCATCACGTCTTCCTCGTTCTTCACGGGCCGTGATGCGCTTGGACGAAGACATTTGCCTCTTTTGCTCTCAATCAGCTGATTGAATTAGTAATGCACACATGTTCGTATAAGTAATGGAAACAGCGTTATGATGAAAGAAGACAGTAATTAATTGGATTACTTGTTACTGGAAAAAAATGTTTTTTTAGTCACACCATTTTTTTTAAACAGCGTCATTCCCATCACCGTAAATCTTAAACAAAATAAAAGAGCCTTCTCCAAAAACACAGAACTGAAGATAATTGTGCTATCTCATTGTGACATAGCAGATCTTACCATCCTGTAGGGTGGTTGTTGCTTCACTTTCTTCACTGTACTCACTGTCCCCAATGTCATTAGTTGCTTTTACTCTGAACTGGTAGGACGTGAAGGGCTTCAGCCTTAGGAACAGAAGCACAGAAAAGTGCACCCGACTTTTAGCAAGAGCTGGACTTAAATCAGACACCTGTGAGGAAAACTCCACCTGGACACGATGTAGGATGTGGCCTCATGGTTGACGGAGGCAGAGTGCACCGTCCAGTTGTTGTCAGGCAGCTCTCTCTGCTGCACAGTGTAGTAACGCACAGGGGATAGGCCGTCGCTGCCCGGCTCCCATGAAAGCAACACCTGGCGGGCCTGAACGTCTTTCTGAGGAACTGTGGGGCGGCTGGTTGGCTGGGGATGGGCTGCCAGAAACAGGAATATAAATCAGGGGAATATATAATATAATGTATGAGAAAAATTCATGATGAAAAAGCTGGATGCAAAAACTAAGAAAGCCAAGTTGGGAAAACGACAACAGAAGTTTACATCACCTAAAACGATTATAACAAAAGGGATAGCGGAGGATCTTTTTCTTTTGTGTGGATCAACTGAACCATTGGTCTGCATAACTGTCAATCATTCTGGTGAACCACTCACACAAGGCCGTCGTCGTATGTGCTTTTTGCTGGGTAGCTTTCACTTCCTGGGCAAGCGCAAAGAGAAGGTTGGGCTCCGCACAGACTGCTCTATCACCGGTTTTCTGCTCGACAGCCAAGCTAAAGTTCGGCATGCTATTTGGAGAAATTCATTTCAGATTACTGCTAGAAGAAGTTAGCTGCAAGGCTGGCAGCTTCTAGTGAACAGAGCGAGCATGATGATAACTGGGCATTCTCTCTCACGCTCATTTTTCTCAAAATGTGGAGAGGGCGGCTCTTTCCTGAAATTCAGAAACATCCTCCACCATACCTTTAACGTGTGCTCACATTCAAAGAAAATTAAAGTGTGTCATCCCCTGATTCCAAAGGATTGTTTAATGTTTCTTAAATGTACAACTTATTAGCTAAAGGAGTGTTATTCTCCCTCGTCTTTCTCTTGCCCTTCAGGGCATCCATAGCGAAGAGATATGCTGACGTTGGAATTAAAAGCAGATGAAAGAATGAACTACACCTGATCCATCATGCTGTTGGAAGTGATGCATAATTATCCCAGATCTACTAAATAAAATCCACAGTGCAGAGATTCTTTAGAAAACCCTTCTAACTGAAAATGAACTGTGCAACAACAGCTTTGTTCAACTCTTCACAAGTTGTTACACACATCTGCACCTTTTTTATTTACAGTCTGTTTCCACATATCCTGACTGCTAATAAGCTCTAAATTATGTTGTTTCACACCTCAAACCAGATCAACAACCAAGATTCAAACATTAAAATTTGTCCCATATTTAAGCACCTCTTTTCTCCGTGGTAACCACCAACGCCTCAGCTGCTTCGCCCCAACCCTTCCTGGTCTGTGCCGTGATGCGAAACACATAGACAGACTCCGGTTTGAGGTTGGTGACGGTGTACTGGCGAGCGCTCGGGTTCAGGACATCCACAGTGGCAGCGTTGCTGTTGGTGGAGTTCAGGTGGTATGTGATCTGGTAAGCTGGAGAAGAGGAGAGCAAAGAGTCATGACCGATGCAAGCACATTGATGTCTCTGTGACAGCATATTAGGGACAATCAGAGGAATATAAAAGTCTAAAAACGTCAGATTTGGGAATAGTCTCATTTCTTTATTGTAACTGAGGGTTCTATGTGAGCTTTAACCAGCTAAACCACACGCGCACACGCACACGCACACGCACACACACACACACACACACACACACACACACACACACACACACACACACACACACACACACACACACACACACACACACACCTGTCTTTACTCCATCAGCCATGACCACAATTGAAGAGTACACAGAACTTCTTTCAGTCCTTCCCAATAATAAATTTTATTTCTCTTCAATAATTCTTCCCCGAGTGGCACCAACATGCTGATTTTCTTTACATAATAATAAAAAGGAAACAACCAGATCTGAACAGAAATCGGCTGAAATCTCCACCAGGTGTGAAACCCCCCCCCCCCCCGAAGAAAAGAAAAATACTCTGGCAATGTCAAAAACTAATCTTGCTCCTTGTCTTATCCGTTACATCATAATGACACCTAGATGTCATGTTCTGCGGGTGGAGGTGGCAGACCATGTGTGGTGGTGGGTTTCAGGAGGCAGAAGAGCAGGCAACGGATGAAAAAATAAAAATGGTTTAATTGTAGAACGAGAGCGACAGGACAAACGAACATGCACAAAACGACAATGATCCGACGAAGACAGCAACAAGGAGGGAGGTATAAATACACAAGGGAATCAGGAACACATGGGCAGAGTAATGAGGGACAGGTGAGAACAATAAGGGTAATCAAGGCAGGAGAGACACAGTCAGGGAGGCCGGGGTGGATCATGACACTAGATAGCAAGTCTTAATCTTTGAATCCTTTTTGAGTAAATGAACGCCATCTTCTCGGCTCATCCGTTAAAGTTCCATTAGTCATGACACCAATGAAATTCCATCTCTGCATTTGACCCATCCCCATGGGGAATAGTGAGCAGCAGCAGTGGCTGTGCTCGGGAACTATTTGGTGGTTTCACCTCCAACACAACCCCTTAAAGCTGAGTGTTAAGCAGGGAGGCATTGGGTCTTTGGTATGACCTGACCGGGATTTGAACCCCAATCTCCCAGTGCCGGGGTGGACACTCTCCCACTTGGCCACTGAGAAGGTAATACTAAATATATAACAGCATTCTTCTGAAGAGGAAAGAGAGTGTACGTTACTGACCAAGTATGATGCCATTGGGTTGAGCAGGTGACTGCCAAATAAGCCGGACAGATGTGGTTCGCACTTCGGGGAACAGGATCCCCACTGGAGGTCCTGGCACTGCAGCAAAAAAGTACAGCTGAGTTTAAAAAAAAGAGACTATTGTGGAAAAGTGGATTTCAAATTGTCAAACGTTTTCAAGCTAAACAAAAAACTCCAACATCTCTCCCAAAGAAAATATTTTGATAAAGACATAATTTTTTTTTACCATCATCTAAAGTCCTCTCCAGAATGGGAGGAGAGCTGGGCCGTCCATCTCCAATCCGTGTGAAAGCCAGAACCTGGATCTCATACAGCACATACTTCCCTAG
Source organism: Nothobranchius furzeri (assembly GCF_043380555.1). NCBI lineage: Eukaryota > Metazoa > Chordata > Actinopteri > Cyprinodontiformes > Nothobranchiidae > Nothobranchius > Nothobranchius furzeri. The sequence continues at coordinate 46,595,069 of NC_091756.1, read as the reverse complement.
ACCCGTCAGCTGGATGCTGTGGGAGGCATTCCCTTCCACCGTCCAAAAGTGGACCACGCCATCAGAGTCCTTCTCTTTATACACCACCTGATCCGGTCAGGAGACCAGCAAGGAATGTAAATGAAGGCAAATGTGGAATTACAGAAACTGCCAACGGGTTGCTCCATGTGCTGCTAAAAAACAGCTGCCATTCCCAGTCACTGATTACAGCTACTCAGTTAATAAACAGAGACAAGATAAAAAGCACAAACAAACCCTGTAGCCAAGGATGAGACCATTCCTGTCAGGCTCAGGAACTTCAAACCAGCGCACCAGGATGCTGCTGGAGGTGGTGGCAAAGGCAGACACGTTGGTGGGTCCACTCGAAGGAACTGGGAAATGAAAACAAGAGAAAAGCAAGAATGTTGCATCTCAGTAACACATTTAGCTTAGAATGTGCATTCATCATGTAGATGTATAAAAGAAAACTGAATCTATTGTTCTGGTCAGCAGGAAAAGAAACCTAACAGCTCTTTTCTGCTCTGCTGCTGGCAAAAAGCCTGATTTCTGAGAACTTGTCAGTGTTTGAAAAATAAGACTCAGAAATTCCAAATTTAAGTCCACATGTTGTCGATTTCCCCTGACTCTTTGTTCCACTGCGCTAGCGGCTGCTGAGTGAAATGAGAGCAGATGTGAGGAAGGAAAAGCAAAGTCTTTGTCTGACTCTCAGCGAGAATCTGAATCTGTCTGCTAATGAATCCAACAAATGACAACATATGAACTGCAAGTTCACCCTTGCTCTTCCCTCTAATACGATGACTAATGAAGAGGATCTGCATGAATGCTAAATGTGCACTTATACAAAAGTCACCAGGGTATTTTTAGTGACAATGGTGACAAAAACACAAAGAATTTTGGGGTGGGGGTCTTGAGGGAAAGCAACTGACCTGCAGCCTTTTGTATACATTCAGTCATTTGTTTCTGAGAGTTTGATTAAAATCCATCCAGTGCTTTATGAGACAGATAAAACACAATCTTTCTGACAGAAGAGGTTAGAAAACACGCTGACATACTGGACTCCCGTGTTCGGCCTCGGACCGGCTGGCTCCAGGGACCCATCCCAATCCCGTTGACTGCCTGGAGCCTGACCTCGTACTCCATCCACTCCTCTAGGTCCTCGATAGTGAACTCCCTCTCCAGGCGGTCGGTGATGACATGGGTCAGCCAGCGGCCCTGCGAGCCTGCGCGGTAGTACTGGATCCTGTAGCCCACCTGCTCCGCATTCCCATTGTATTCCCATTCAGGCAAAGGCTGAACATGAAAGGATTAATCAAAGCTTGGATCAAAAGACACAAGGCTGAAGGTGTTTGCAGACTCGTTGCAATTCTTACCACCCATCGTAACCAGAGGCTGGTCTCGCTGGCGGTACGTAGGGTAATGTTGGCGGGGGCCATGTCTGGGGGAGCTGGTAGAGTCTGGATCTTCCTGGATGGCTGACTGGGAGGACTGGTGCCCACTATGTTGACCTGACGCATACGGAATCTAAAGTTTGGAAACAACACAGTAGAAAATATAAAATACCATACTCAGCAGCACCGTCTTTAGATGCTCCCACTTCAGGCTTACTGCATCTGAGCAAGTTCAGAGAACTGGATATGAACAACTTAAAGTCTTATTGGTGTTACGACTTGGACACGCAACAACATTTAGTGTTTAAACTGAGGTGAAAAGTGGCAGCGAGGATGTTGAAATGAGAACTCCAGCTGCTGTGGGTCTTCTGGGACCCATAGGCTGTATTGACTGTGATTGTAGTAAACAAGCAGGCTGCAGAGATAAAAATCAAACACATGCTGGAAAATAATTTCAACAATCCTGACAAACTTTCAAATGAAATGAGAAGAAAAATATGTAATGCTCCTTTGAAATGCTAAAATTAGCTGCGATACTGGAGAACGAACACACACACACACACACACACACACACACACACACACACACACACACACACCTAATTGTTTTTGTCACATTCTGCACACGTTTAATGGAGAGATTGGGATCAAGGGCTGGTTCATTCCTAATTATCTTTTCATCACTAGCCTGATGCAAACAGCAGAAAACAAACGAGTACACAAAGGTTTGGAAATATTTACATAAATTAAACTAAGTTACAATCACACAAGGGAACGAGTTCATCCGAGTACTTATTTATAACTGAAGACATTTTAAGTCCTTCTCCTCTTTAATACACCTGAAACCTCCTTATTCAGGGCCTGAATGCAACCGGACAAGGATTAATCACCACATTTTCCCCAAGTTCAAATTCAACTCCACAACATTTATCCAAAACAAGAATACTCTCTTGTAAGACACCATTTTCCAAGTCTAACATAGAGATAAATACTCAACATTTAATAAAAAAAGTGAAGCAGCTTGAACAGATGAAATTAAATTCAACAATAGTGATATACACTTGCAATAGATTATGGTGCAATTAACAGATTAGAAAGACCTGGAAGCAGCGTGGCGATGTGGACATGCAGGACTCAAATGTTAGCAGACAGAAGCAGCTCCATGAATAAGTGTAAAACAACCTACTTATGGTTGAGATTTAGAAGGATTCAACTCACATGGTGTTCTTTACACTGGCTGTGGTCGTAATGTTTTGGTCATAGCCAGTGTCGGGCAGCTTACGTCTAAAAAGTATCTAGGCTTGACTGAATAGTGTTTGTTGTTAGCCTCAAGGGCAACCTGAAGGCTTGATTATCACCTGTAAGTCACTTTGGACAAAAGCGTCTGCTAAATACTTAAACATAAACATAAAAAGTAATTAGTTAAAGTTACAAATTACTTTTTCCAAAAAGTAATTAGTTACCTAGCAAATTAACTGTGACGTTACTTTTATGTTCTATAACGCAGTTACATTCTATAAAAAACAGATTGATTCTTACTTACTAGTAAGTAGTCTTACTATCTATTTCAGATATATGAAATGTTCACTGAGTTAGAATATTCTAGTGGATATCTGGAATGTTCATTTCCACTAGGAACAGTAAAATTATAGATATCTGAAATGAATGTGCAGTCTGTCTAATAAATGTTTAAAAGGCCACCTTACGGTTTAAGGGATTCTGAGAGATCTCAAACAAAATTTCTGCTAGTAACAACATAGTTGTTGGTGTTTTCATTTGACTGATATGAATACAATTAGAGCTAGGATAAATTTAAGTATTGCTAAATGAAATAGGAATTACAGAGAGGTCCACTTGTTGATTCAAAATTAAAATGGCTTGACATAACTCTCTTCCTGTCATCCTTTATTTGGTTTCCATAGCTACCAATTTCCTCACATTTTTGAAGCACTGTTGGTTTTTCTTTCCTCCTCTTTTACAGATTTATCATCACCAATATTTACAGGTCCCATAATGGTAATATCATGATAAATGATAAATGACCCGCACTTGTATAGCGCCTCTATGAGTAAGGACTCCAAAGCGCTTTACACTACAGTGTATCATTCATCCATTCACACACACATTCATGCACAGGTGGGGATGAGAGGCGATGGGTTACATGATTGTCTCAGGGGCTTTGCACCCCATCCCCTGCACTTCCATAGCTATCAGAGGTATGTGTGTGTGGCCCTGCACCGTCAGACTGGAGGCACATTTTCCTTTGTAACACCTGATCAGGGCGAGCGGGTTAGTAACAGCGTTGTACGCGGCTACTCCAAACACTCATCCTAGCTGTAAATTGTTTTTGTAAAGACTTCAGCTATAAGAACTAAATTTCATCTGGATGAAGATGCAACCATTGAAGAATGTTCAGTGATAATCATGTCTGCAGAGTTTGGTTAAAGTCAACAGTCAGATCCTTAGTTTGGGTCAGCAGAAGAGCTAAAGGTGACTCTGCTTTTAAAGGTTTACCTGTAAGATGTGTACGGGTTGAGACCAGGAACCTCTAAGGAGCGAGCCTCGGGTTCATTGGACACCTGATGGACCATTACCCAGTCCTCATTGTCTCCTACAACAGCCACCTACAAAAACCACATAGACAGCAGCATGTTATGGACAACACAAGATCTCAAAATGTCACAATCAGAAAGGATTTGATCCAAAATGATATCTGGTTTAAGTCAGGCTCACCTGGGCCTCCACCAGCCAACGAGAAATTGAGGTTTTTCCATCATATCCAGGTTTGAATTGCAGGTTGACAGAACGTGGGCCGATGTTGGTGATTGCAAGGTTGGTAGGAGGTCCAGGAAGTTCTGTGGTAAAGCAAAGAATCAGAGTTGGACTTTGAGGAAAGTAACTCATATAACTGACATTTCTGTGGATGTAAATTCTCCTGCTTCTCACACACCAGGGGTTTTTAGTTTAAGGCCCATTGAAGGGGAAATAAATCCATCTACTACAGTGCCCTCTGGTGGCCGTACAGATACTGCACACAAACGACTGAACTGTTTCTCTCCCTCTGAGATTCAGCAGAGGCATCAAAAGAACCTTTGATTTAGACAAGACGCTCACACCCAGCACAAAGACGGAGACAAAGCCATGAATGTCAATTACACAGCAGTTATCTGGAGATTCGATTCAATCTGATATCCTTTCTGTTTACACTTGAGCTGAATAAACAAGAAGAATGGATTACCGACGGGTAATCCTGGAAGGGGGAACAAATCTGGAAAATTCAAGGAACAGCAGGGAGGAGGGACTTTTGTGTGTCTATGAATTTCAAAGTTTTGTGTTTGTGTGCGTCTGGGGCAGGTGTGAATGAAACCAGAGCTCTTTCTTCCTATTTCTATCCATCATGGTTTCCTCCAGATAAATATAAAATCTACAAAGCCACATTGAAATTCCAAAGCAGAGTATAGCTTCCATAAATCCTGGTGGAGGACATTAATGTCAAACAGTGGCACACTGGAGTGGCCTGATATTAAAAAAAAGATATAATCACTCCTGTGGGTACACTGTGCTATTTTTTCCCCAGATTGCTCAAATGCAAGTGTATTTAGTCCTAATGAAATGCAGATTATACGTCCCGTGGTAAAATTACCACCTCAGAATTATTTACATGACGAATCATTGAGTTTGCTTTTAGCTCAATCGTTACAGCACAGTTGCAGGCGCAAAGGCGTTTTCTTTACACACATACAATGGGAATAATTGCCATTCTGGGGCCCACAACTGCAGCACTGAACCCTGCTCTAACCATAACAGCCTGTCAGTTGACAGATGTACAGGGTCTGAATGTAGCTCCAGTAATTGCAGTTGCCATTGTGTTCCTGTTGCAAGAGTTTGCAAATATGAACCCATTAAAGACAGTAATTGTGCTTAATGCTCCCATGGGAGCTATTATTTGTGCATGTGGGGCAGATGTGACGTTTCTTTTTCTTTTTTCCCTTTTCGTAGGCCTTTTGTCACAGATAAGGTGTCTGGAATCAGATTTCATTACATTTCTGGCTCCAGACAGCATGAGGTTTGCTCACTATGTTTAATGTGGGACTGTAAATCTGGAGGAGACTCTGGGAAACTTCCATGATTTCTATTGATTTTATGGGGAAACAGTGAACAACTTTGTGAAAAAGAATTCGCTCCCTTACAGATTTCTTTAGTTTACAGCGAAACGTGGTGTGGCAGCAATGAAGTAACTTTCATTTCAAGACTGAGGGGAGGATAGATGGCTTGAGCGGTGGTGGATCCAAAGTTTACACAGATTTTTAGAACGTCTGATCGCTAGACGTCATTAGCATCAACATTCTAACCCATTTTAGTAAAAAAAACAAGTAGACATCATGAATGGATCCAAACTGCCTTATGAAAATGTAGGGGTGGCATGTCCCTCACACTAAAGGGTAACACGGGAACACATTTACTTTGCTTTTCCAACCTGCTCCCATTCTTGTCTGAGAAAGCAAGGAACAAAAAGATTACCTCCCCTCCCAATCCCAATAAAATAATTGCCACTCCCTCCCAGTCCCATGTTTTAAGGTGATTCTAAACAAAACCAATCATGATGACATGAGGTGTTTCCACTCCTTCACTGACAACTCCCAGGATCCTGTGTCAAACTTCAGAATTCCCTGACAGCAGTTTTGTGGTGATGCAAACATTTTCCCCTAAATTCGCTCCTCTAACGCATCTTTGTTTCTGTCCCTATTGTTAAATGTGGCGGCTTGCGGCTGCGCATTGCGAGATGACGCGAGATGGCGCTGGTCAGAAAAGTCAGAGAGAACTAGATGTAAATTAAACCGACGCATTGTATCTTTGATTCCCACTGTTGCCCACTCCTGTGGACCCTTTTTCCTGTCTTGTCCCAGTAATGTGATTATAAATAACTTGACTCCCATTTCATGGGAATCCTGCAGGACTCATGTGACCCACTGGAATCCAAAATTGTCTGCTTCTACCTTGCACCCCCATTAAAAATGACGTTCACGCGTGACAGTGGGGGTGATTTGATGCTTCATAACCTGGACCACTTGCCATAAGTAATGAAATCATAAATTTTGCTCTCTGATCTTAAACAGGTCATTCATGCTGGAAAACTCTCCAGTGTGTATGAAATAAAACATTTCTGCAGAGAGGAGTGAGCCAAAGGTGCCACCAAGAGAGTTAACTAGTTACTAAGTTAATCAATTATTTGTACGACCGGGATGGTAGATTTTATCATTATTTGAGAACTATTAGACAACAGATGAGCTTTTCCTACATTGTGACCAAAAAGCAATAACTAAGGCAAATACATGTGAAACTTGAACAATTAGAATATGGTGCAAAAGTTCATTAATTTAATTAATTCAGCTTAAAAGATAAAACTAATGAGATAGACTTATTACATGCAAATCCAGATACTTCAGCCTTTATTTGTTACAATTGGGATGATTATGGATTACAGCTGATGAAAAGCCCACATTAACAATCTCAATACATTAGATTATTGTGAAAAGGTTCAATAGTCTAGACTCAAAGTGTCACGCTCTAATCAGCTAATAGATCCAGAACACCTGCAAAGATTTCCTGAGCCTTTAGATGGTCTCTCAGTCTAAGATGAATTAATGACATAAATGGACTTTTGCGCCATATTCTAATATTTGAGCTTCACTTGTAAACTTAATCATAAAAGTACAAATGCTCAAAGATGAAACAAAGTGTTTGACGCTCTGAAGAAATCTACAAAGTTATACTGAGCAAAGACAGGTTTTACTCCAAAAGCAATTCCAGGTGCCACCAGTTAAAGGCGTGTTTATTTACAGGTCAGTGTCCCTCTGAACAGCCGTAGAAGCGTGTAAATCTTAACCAAAAGGTTTTCATAGAACACTGAGAATAAGTCTGACACAAGTTTTAGTGGAGACTCAGTCTGAAAAAATTAGTGATAGCACATCTGAAATAAGGAACTTAGAGGGCAAAGCAATGTGAAATGCAAAAGACTTAAACAAAAGAGAGAAAAGAAAGGGATTTATATAATATAAATGTTACCATATGTTTCAGAACCAGATGAATAGAGCTGGTATTTCTGTGGGATGGTTATATTGCATTTACAACACATTCTAGAACATTTGCAGCAGGATGAACTCATGACCCTGGCAGATGTAGATAAACATTAGTAGAGGTTCCCCCATAGGCCCATTCAGATCTGATGCAACGTGTGCATGTTTCCCCCCTTCTTACTGATGAAATGTGAGCATTGCATCACCATTTTAGAAACAACAGCTCTATTAAAATTATAAACCCAAACTTACAAGACTAATGTCAGATACTCAAAATTAAAAGCTGAATATTCAATCTCTCAGATGACTTTTATTTCATAATTTATTAGGAAGATAATGTTTTCATAGACAGTCCCCTGCCCCCAAAACCATTGTGATTCACGGTTGCATCGTCATATCTGAAGATATGTAGATGTGATGCAGCAATAATAAATGTTTTTAATGTATGATGTGCCATAAATGCACAGAGTGTGTAGAACTGTTGCAGTAGGAAAACCAGATTTTATTTAAATAAATATGGCATTATTATAATATTAAAGGGAAAGATGCCATATTTTCTCCACAGCGTAAAGAAAGAGTTAATAAAGCCTGATTCATACCTCTCCATCAGCTCAGATGAAGAGTCGCTCAAATGAATGAATGCAGATGTTTTTGGCTCGTTAAGCAACAGTAGACAGCCACAGCTTATAAGCTTGACCTTCCCATATTCCAGTCAGACTGGACAAAGCTCCTCGGATGAGAAGTGAAATGTCTTCAAGAAAACAAAGTCCAGTTGTCTTCATTCAAACCCCTTTGGATGCAATGTCATATCTCATAATGGACTCAATTGTCACTCAATAGAAAATCATCATTATCTGTGGAGAAACACCAAAACAGCCCGAGTCTGTGGAGAAAGTGTAGATGCTGATGGATCTGAACACAAACACTGTTTGGAACTTTACGGCAAATCTTTATTCTCTGTCAGTCAAGGGTTGGACTTTTTCTGGTGATGTTCTTCAGTCCACTTCGTTCTTGCCACTAGACTTTTTATTTGGAGAAGTGAATGGTGGTGTTGTTTAAGAATTTAAAGGAAGTGGCATCCTGACCAATCACAGGCTTGCGTTCTCCGTGGCTTTCAACAGACAGTTAAAAGTTGGGCATGTCTCGGTCACCCTTTGAAGGGCTGCTGAAGAGCTCTTGCATCAACATGCCTGTCTTGTCTACCATTGCAGATGGAGAAGTATAAATTAGACTTAACCCACCACAGAAACTAAACTGTAAAGAGTCACTGACACCTGTAACAGTTTCACACCCATATCACACGAGAGACATGCTCAGATGATTCAGAAACTCTCTTGTACCAGTCACATTTTGTCACCAACAGCAGCAGCAAAAATCCAGAAAAACTGTAAAAATGAACAGTGTTCATCCGGAATATAAATGTATTAAAATATCACTCAGTTTGGCTAACTTTGTCAGTATTTCATCAGTTGATTTTTGGTTACTGACCTGGTGGGACCCCTGAGGATATAGTAGAGGAGGACAGCTGGCCCTGGCCCTTGGAGGTCATTCCTGCCACTTCAATGGTGTATGTGGTGAGAGCAGTGAGCCCCGTGACCCTGTACTCCAAGGTGACGTTCGGCAGGTAATGGGTGACTCTGGTGTTTGTCCGGTTGAACTCTTCCCATGAAATGCGGTAACCTGCAGATCGGCAGTGATGGGTTAACAGACCCAGGATCCACTCTGAGAAAATTCAGCAGTGGCTTTACAACAATAGCGACTCTTAGCTCGGCACTGTGGGGAAAAGCTGACAGAAATATTAAATTAACTTCATCAAAAATTGAATATAACAAATTTAATCAGCCAGTGATTATGTGTCCCTGTACTCACACACACACACAAACGCATGCACGCACGCACATGCACGCACGCACGCACGCACGCACGCACGCACGCACACACACACACACACACACACACACACACACACACACACACGCACGCACTCACCCTCTCAAAGTTAATGCAATTTGCTCCTTGGCCAGCAGCTCTTTTCATGTGATTGCATAAAGCATTAAGCAGCATTTCTTGTCGAATCAGTAATCTCACATGGCATGTCAGTGTCTGTCTCTTGGGAGTATGAGAGAATATGCTGAGAAATATTTTTGCATCAGAAAAATTATCAGCGTTCTTTAACACAGATACTTTAGGGAAAAAGTTATAGACTTTTAAATATATTGGTAATAAAATAGCATTTGTAAATTTAAGAGAACACTTTGCTACTAGCTACTACTATTTTTTTTTAATTCAAAAACATCTAGCAGCTACAGCTATGCTAAAACAGGTGGGGACAGCTAGCTGTTATCATTGCCAAACGAGTCCTAAATGAACTGAATGTGCAGTCTGGGTTAGCAGAGCCCATCTTTAATTTTAAAATGTATTTTAAAATACTGCATTTTTATAGGAAAGCTAACCTAGCTCTTTGTGCTGTATCATGTTTGCTTATCAGGTTACACACATGCTTAAAAAGAGATGATGACAAACCTGAATAATTAACTGGTTAATTAATAGCTAGGTATATAGAATATTGTCAATCACTCAGAGCCAACTTTATTAACTTCAAAATGGTGTCAGCATAACAATAGCTCTTATGAAAATCTACTGCCAAGACATGTCTAATGTTAATGTTTCATGTGTGAAAATTCTACGAGAAATCAGAAATCTGACTTGGAAGGTTAAAGATTCTTTATAAACCCCGATATGTCTGCCTTGCTTTTAAAAATTAAGGATATTTGTGGAAATAAACAGTTTATTTGTAGCTCATTAAATCAGTTAAAAACATGGTTATGTACTATAACTACAGTTTAAGTGCAATAATGTGACACTAAATAGTTGTATAAACTTTAAGCTAGAGCTTTAACATGGTGGTTGTTGAGTTAGAAACCTGGCCAGTTTTATATTTAACACCACTCTGCAGCCCTCTACTGACCAGATGTGTGGGAGCTCTTTAACTTCCTACTGCTAGGGGCAGCAGTAGTCAACAGGTTGAGTGGGCTGTCCAGTAATCGGAAGGTTGCAGGTGCGATCCCGGCAACGGACAAAGAATTCTGCTGTTGTGTCCTTGGGCAAGACACTTTACCCACCTTGCCTGCTGGTGGTGGTCAGTGGGACCGGTGACGCCTGTGCTCAGCAGCCCCGCCTTGGTCACTGCGCCCCAGGGCAGCTGTGGCTACATCGTAGCTCATCACCATCAGTGTGTGAATGTGTGTGTGAATGGATGAATGATACACTGTAGTGTAAAGCGCTTTGAAGTCCTTACTCTGAGAGGTGCTATACAAGTGCGGGTCATTTATCATTATCATTTCCTTAGTTGTCAATAAAAAGCACAAGCAGAAAAAAGAAGTTTTTTTTTGTTTGCATCATGGCAAAGCCTGGAAGCAAAAGTAAAACAGTGTCTTTGGAAGTGAAGCAAAGAGCTAAAACTGGAGTGAACATCGGCGCAGCTTGCACTAGTTTGAGGGAGCTAGCTAAGGAGGCTACAGAATTAAAGACTGATGGTAACCTGGTTTTGTTGCTACTGGACTTCTAAGTAATCATATTTTTGTCCAATAGTGTGGATCTTTTTACTTCATGGTTAGTTTTATTATTAGCTGACTCATGTTAGTGTTAGCTTGTTGCTAGCGCTAGGTACAGCAGGCTGCAGCAGGGTTGTTTATGACAGTTGTAATTCCTCTTTCAACCAGATGGACGAAGGAACAGGAAACTGTTTAGTGGAAACTGTTTAGTGTTACTTTAGCTTATCGTTACTGGCCTGTATTACTTGGAATATTTAGCCTTAAACATGTTACACACTTGACTGTTAATCTGAATCTGAAGAGAACCAAAACTCCTCTTTATTAGAGATGTTTCTTTTATGTAACAAACCATAATTAAAACGATTGCTTCATAAACCCCTGAGCGTTACAGTCGTGTAGGTCTGGAACAAAGGCTGCAACTAATTTAGAAAAAAAAACAGGTGAAAATATAACTCTTTTTTTTACTTGCATTTGTTTCTTTTAGGATGTATCTATTGTTTTGCAAAAGAAACACCTTCCAGATTTTATTGTCAGCCACTAATTATTCTGACAGATGCCCTCGCCATTCTCCATTAATAACTCCACACAACAGTCACCTGATGAACCCATCCTCCTGCTTTGGTCTGATGTTTTTAAATGTACTGTTCTATCACATTGTGCACACATCAGGCTTTGTTTCTCTTCCTCTGTTGATATAAAAGATTTATGAGTTACGTCTGAGACAAGCCGCCTTTTCGTGGTAGATTTCCTTTGCAGACTGGGCTTATGAGATGAGAAAATGTTCTTTTTTGCAGTGGAATACTTTTGAAAGATGTTATAACATTTTCTGACAACTATTCTCTCACTGCAGCAAAGGGATATTAGGTGGTGGAAGTAGGTGGGATGACTCAAATAGAATAAACAGCATATATTACTGCAGCTCCCGTGTGCAGAGTACATTAAATGAGGTCAAGCAGTCTCAATTTCATCTCTAGGGAGGGGTCTGTTTTCAGCAAAGCTGAGACAAATAAAAACTTGGGTAAAATGTTACTTTTTTTACTTTTATGCTTGACTTCAGTTTGATAAAGTGCAGCGAGTGTACCTGTGAGAACTCCGTTCTTCTCACTCGGCTCGCTCCAGCTGACTTTGAGCGAGGTGTCCAGGATCTCCGTGAAACTCAGGTGACCGACTGCACCGGGGGCTGGATGGGAAAAATAAGAATAATGAGCACTGCCCATGGGTAAACGAGCCACTCTGCATCCAATTTACTTCTGAGGATTCCAATGTTTGCATTTTATTACAACCATCAAAACCTGGGAGAAATACAGAATACAGAGGTGAGTTGGACTTTGAAAGCATAGCCAGGACACAAATGGGATGAGTGAGACCACGAGCAAAACACACTCCTTCATTAGCAACTCTCAGCAACGCTGTTCTACATTAATAATAGATCTTGCCAAAAGGATGCGTTACTGAGGTGCTTGTGTAACCTTGCCAGCATGGAGAAAAAAATACTTACTGTCCTCATGAGTCCTCACTGCTCTAGGTGGGCTGCGGGGGCCGTCTCCAGGTGTAGTGAAGCACAACACCGAGGTGTAATACTCAGTGAACTTCTTCAGACCTGTCACATATCCGACGTGGACACTGTCCTGAAAGTTGGGTCGTACAGTTACCATAGCAACATCTTCATTTCTTTTGCCTGGTTCCCAGGCCAGCAGCTGAAAGAGACAAAGACGATTAAGAAAGATGGTCAAAGGACTAAAATAAATGCAGTTATTTACCACCTTTTTCTCATGATAATTTGTTTCCTTGTGTGGTTACTCTGAAGAATATTTGACATCATGGTTTTTAGGGATCTTTAAACCAATAGGAATGTTGTCTGCAAGTCAGAGGATTGGAGTTTGACCCCAGCACAATCTCAAAGTGATACAGACTCTCCCCAATATACAGTGCTGCCCATAATTATTCATACCCAGGCAAATTTCGACTAAGTTACTTTTATTCAACCAGCAAATAATTGTTTGACAGGAATTTACATAGGTGTCTTCCAAAAGAAAATAAAACAATGTACAAGAGGCATTTTTGTACCCCAGAAATTTCTCAGCTTTTATTTATATTTGAGCAAAAGATGTCATGTCCAATAATAATCATACCCTTCTAAAACATCAGTCTCTGGGAAAATCCAAAGTTCTAAACCATTCCAAATAGTCCAAGCTGCTCTAAAGCATCTGAGTGACTCTAAAGCATCTTAATTATCCAGATTAATTGGGAACAGCTGTTTTAATCAACTCAACAGGTGAAAAACAGCGGACATGACAATTTTTGCTCAAATGTAAATAAAAGCTGATACATGTCTTTTGGTACAATGATGCCTCTTGTACCTCATCCTATTATCTGCTGCGAGACACCTGTGTCATTTCCTGTCAAAAATAACTGGCTGGTTGAATAAAAGTAAGTCTAAGTCAGAATTTGCCAAGGGTTATGAGTAATTATGGGCAGCACAGTATGTCTATTTAAGTTAAGCTACTATGTATTGTTTGTCAGATGGAATAAAAAGGACAAAAAACAAAAACAAACAAACAAAAAAAAACTCATTGTTCAACCCAAACCCAAACTTTGGTCCACCGACAAACTGGTTCATCCCAAATCATTTTCAGTTTATGAGTGAGAGTTACCAGTAAAAACGGGACCATAAATTCTCATCCGTCTTCCACACTGGTTTTATTCGAATGTATTCCTACATATACTTTCCTGTGTGTGTGTGTGTGTGTGTGTGTGTGTGTGTGTGTGTTTACATTTGTCCCTGAAGTCTATATTTGACACAGTTTCTTCCACAACCCCCCACTTTCTTCCTTCCTTTCTCTTTTAAGCCTCTCTCCCCAGAGAAAAAACCTGATGTTTGAAATTCAGGTTCTCTATTTTTATTACACTGACCCAGACGCCAAGCTGGGTAAGGTTTGGGCAAAACCATTGAAAAGCCAGACAAAAAAAAAGGAAGTACAAAACTCCTCAATGACAAAAAAAAAAAAAGAGCCTCAGTGCAGAGCCTCCTGGGTGTTGGCTTTTTGAGTTCTCCATGGGCCATATCAATTTGAACGTATGCACAAGGGGCAGAGAAATGGACAGACGTCACGTGCCAATGGCAAAATAATGACACTCATCAAAGCATTACTTGTAGCTTCACAAAAGTAAATTGTTTTCAGTGCAAAAAAATAAAAAATAAACAACCTTCATCTGAAAAATGGTGAACAAAACCCACTGTCCCCATTGGTACTGCCTACTGTTTGCCCATTGGCTAATCTCCCCCTCTCTCGACACATGCTAGAACAAGTTCTGCTCTGACAGCTCTGTCAATGTCACGATGTGAGGTGACACCATGGGGGCTACTGACCTTGTAGCCCTGGTTGATGCCATTGATAAACTGCGGGTTAGGAGCGGTCCAGGTAAAACGGAGAGCCGTCGAGTTGACTGCCTCTGTCTGCACGTTGCTCGGAGCGATGGTTGGAACTGGAATGGATGATGCAGGGAGAGACGTAAAGAAAGGATTAAATATAGAAGTGAAAAGGTAAAAAGAAGGGTGTGAGAGTGACTCCAGCTGACGACAAGCAGTCTGTCTGCATCAGTCATGTTGCTTGTATTGATCGGTGCAGGTCAGGGCAGATGCTGCCATCACTTTCTTTCCGACACTTCCATCTAATATCACAGTTCTTGGTGGGTTGGCTGGGGCTGTGAGCTGCTTATGGATTTGAGAGGCATGTCACACTTGAGTGTGTTTCTAGAACTCCAACTTTAATGACCAATTTCACATAAAACAAGCCGAAAATATTAGGTTATCTAAAACATTGCACGCTCATCAAACTTTAAAAGCCTCTCATTGTAGGTCCTCACCTCCCTGGAGAGTCCACTCTGTGACTTTATGGCTAAATGCGCCCAGTCCAGCTCCATTGTAGGCAGCCACCTCTATCTCATAGTTTGTCCAGATGATGAGGTCTTCCAGCAGCAACGTGGTCACATCTGGACTGGAGATGTTCTTGATCTGATAGTCCACAGGCAGCCCAGTAAGACGGTACCTAAAATATGCATGTGGGATGTTTGGATAAATGATTTGGAGCTATTTGTTTGCAGTCTGCTATAAATAGCTGTGCCACTTAAGATGCTACGCTGACAAAGACTTTCTACTGTGGTGCTCTGCTGCAGTGCATGGTCACCCCTGCTGGGGGGAGACAAAGGACCAGCAAACACACAAGCTCCTAAATCCTACTGGCAGCACCAACTCATCCGGCAAATGCACCTACGGTTTCATTTGGATGTAATGAATAAAATGTCTGACAGAAAACAAAGCTAATTATATGTTTAGAGGACTTACAGTCAGCTTGGCTTACTGCAGCCTTTTAAAGCTAAAATTTGGTAAAGTCAACCCGATGATGAAATGTCGGTTTTCATTGAGACACATTTTCATACCAGTTGTGTTAACCAAGATTTAAGTGAGGCAGTTCTTACACGCTGTCAAATTTAAAGCAAAAGCAAACTTTGTGAAAGTGAATAAAGCAAAAACAAATGAACACAACTCTGACATTTAGTTTTTCATAGAAGAAGCAAAACATCTATTCTAAAGAGATAAACTATGCCAACAAATGTACACACACACACACACACACACACACACACATACACACACACACACACACACACACACACACACACACACACACACACACACACACACACACACACACACACACACACACACACACACACACACACACAATTACTTCCTTTTTCAAATAGATTATATAAGTGTGTGAATAATATGGATCTCAGAAAATTTAAGAAAAAGTGGTTTTGATCACACGAGTTTCAAGTTTTACCGGATGATGTATCCCCGAAGGATGCCATTCTGGTGGCTCTCCTGTGGCGGCTGCCACTGGATCATGATAGACTGGTTGGTCCTGCCGCTGGCAATAATGTTCTGGGGGGGAGCACTGGGAGGCTCCTCTGGGAGGGACACGCTGCAGAACATATCCGCAGAGTTAAAGGAATCACGTGCTTTACACATTTTTCATTTCCAACTCCCTCACTTAAACAAGTTAGCTTTTTCTCCCCTAAATCCAGTTTAAACAGAAAAGAAAGGACATTTTGGCTGTTTGACCACCAACACTGTATCTTCATCCTGACAAAATACCCTGTGTGCCTGTGCTGGCCCCGCTGTAACCACCACAGAGACCCCCTGTGCATTTTCTGTGGGCTGGGAGCTGGCAGTGTGGCAGACTGGTGGAGCAAAGCTGGGGAGATGGGGGATGGGAGGCATCGTAGGAAACTGAACTTGGTGCTAATTTAAGGTCACAGAGAGGCCAAACCGGATCTTTCCTCACACCTAAATATCAACTGCAACTTCCCGAATGTGTAACACACATAGTGTATACCCACTCTTTACTGGTTTGTGATTGAAAAGATACATCTGGTTTGTTCTAGGAGAGAAAGAGTTCTAAAATTGGTTCTCCCTGTATAGTGGAGCTCTTCATCTGTTCTCTAAAGCTGCATCCTGGTTGGTTTGCTGGAGTTTTTGACAATTAAAAATTGCGCCCACATTTTCCAAGTTAACACACATCTCTTTAAACAATGGTAGTTTTTGCATCTTTACTGTTCCCCTGCTTCAGCCCTCCCCCCCTCCCCCCGTGCAGTGGCCACAAACTCACTGTTGCGCCTGCAGCCTCTCAGAGTTCCTGCTGCTCTAAACATTGAAAGAATATTTTCATTTTCTGTTCCTCACGTCTGATTACCTTCAATGGTGGCAGTTTGTTGCAACCACCAGGTACAAAAACAAACTTGTTTTTATTTGACTATTTTTTCTGACCTGGCTGTTTATTATCTTTCTGCATCTCCTCTCAATCATAAAGAAAAACTGCTACCTGGCTTCATATTTTTCACCTTATAAGTTACCTTTGAACTGCAATGCAAAAGATCTACCGACCGCAAATGAAGCAAAGTGTGCATCGGAAGAAGTCACCGGAGGACAAAACCTGCAGCAGCGAAATGCATCAGGCACAAATAAGAGACAGAAAACATAAAAGGATATGAGCCGACATAAACGATCACGTGTTAAGTTTGTTTTTGAGGTGGCGATACTTTGAGAATGTTACTGTGGCCGTGCTCAGGACGCATCTGTCTGGAGCATGTCAACGATCAGAGCTCTGCGCCTCTCAGCTCTAAATAATTCCCAGAGAGTCCACATAGATAATGTAATATCAGTAGAACCAGGATCTTTATTGGGCTCCCCCTGGTGTGGAAGCTGAGGGCTTCCAGGAGCTCCCGTTAGCTCACGCGTAATTCGGACCCTGTGTATAGCACAAGGTGGTCGCGTGAGTTGCCGGAACCTAGCAGACAGTTGCTGAAACAGTCCTTTCAAAATGAAATTTATACTCAGTGTCTTGAGGAAACATTCATTTGATCTCAAGGATAATGGACAAAAGTTTGCATGAGCTGGTTTGGTATGTGCAAGGTAGCAATTTATTGTTTCTCCCATTTAGCATTAAGATGATGCACAAATGTAAGGATTGTGGATGCAGGCTGATAGGGATGGCTTGTCTTCCAATGACATGGCAAGAAAAAATAAGAGATGAGACATTCACTCACCGTTCAGTCTCCTTACTGAACTGCCCCTTCCCAACATCATTAACAGCACAGAGGCGGAACTGATAAGAGCGAGCTGGGATCAAGCCATTAACCGTCACTGCCGATAACTCTGGCTCAATGTTTGCCAGCAGGATGGCCCAGGGTGCATCTAAACAAGGACAAAAATTCAAAAACATTCATGAACCAAAAACAAATCATCATTTCCTGATTCCCTAACTCTTACTTTTGGAGGGAAATGACTCAAACGCCAAAAAAGAAGACCAACACTACATCGGTTTCTGGTAAAACAACTGGTTTTAATGTGATGGTGTGTATTTCCCCTGGCGATAAGGGGTAGTGCATAGCTAAGTCATTGCAAGCAAGCGGTATTTTTGTGTTTGAGCATGACCTAACCAACGGATTGCCATTAGGATCAAAAATCCTTGGGAGCGCGGTTATTGAAGGAGTACTTCTTCAGATCGTTCAACCTCCTGCAAAATGACAGTCAGACTTCCTTTCATCACTGGCAACGAGTGACTAGGTAAATGTGTAAAATAATAATTATGAATAGCAAAAGTTTTGCAACCTCTTGTTACAAATCTGTAAATGTGTTTTGCCCTCACGGGCTCCTGCAGAAGGAAAAATGGCGTCTAATATGGTATCACCCTTGAAGAGACTTAGACCTGCCCTCATGTATTTTAGACCTGATTTTCATGGTTATATGTTACAAAGCCCCCTATATTTTTCAACAACTTGGCATCATTTATTCATTTTGAACAGCATTTTGATGGACATTTCCAGTGATTACCCGTAAAAACTACAAATAATCTCTTTAAGTCTTTTCTGTTTTCTTTTCCATCCGTCCGTCCGTCCGTCCGTCCGTCCGTCCATCCATCCATCCATCCATTTTCATCCGCTTATCCGGAGTTGGGTCGCGGGGGCAGTATCTTAAGGCCAGAGGCCCAGACTTCCCTCTCCTCAGCCACTTGGGCCAGCTCCTCCGGAGGAGTCCCAAGGCGTTCTCTGGCCAGGTGAGAGACATAGTCCCTCCAGCGTGTCCTGTGTCTACCTTTAGGTCTCCTCCCGGTTGGACGTGCCCAGAAAACATCACCAGGGAGGCGTCCAGGAGGCATCCTGACCAGATGCCCTGGCCACCTCAACTGGCTCCTCTTGATGTGGAGGAGCAGCGGGTCTACTCCGAGCCTCTCCAGAATGACCAAGCTTCTCACCCGATCTCTAAAGGAGAGCCCAGCCACTCTTCGGAGAAAACTCATTTCGGCCACTTGTATCCGCAATCTCGTTCTTTCGGTCACTACCCAAAGCTCATGACCATAGGCGAGGGTAGGAACATAGATCGCCCGGTAAAGCGAGAGCTTCACCTTCTGACTCGGCTCTCTCTTCACCACGACAGACCGGTATAACGCCCGCATCACTGTAGATGCAGCACCAATCCGTCTACCGATCTCACGCTCCAGTTTTCCCTCACTCGTGAACAAGACCCCGAGATACTTAAACTCCTCCACTTGGGGCAGGACCTCATCCCTGACCCGGAGAAGGCATTCTACCCTTTTCCGAATCAAGACCATGGTCTCAGATTTAGAGGAGCTGATTCCCATCCCAGCTGCTTCACAATCGGCTGTGAACCGCTCCAGCGAAAGCTGAAGATCACGTTCTGATGAAGCCAACAGGACCACATCATCTGCAAAATCAGAGGCCTGATCTTCAGATCACCAAAACGGATGCCCTCCACACCTTAGCTGCGCCTCGAAATCCTGTCCATAAAGGTTATAAACAAAATCGGTGACAAAGGGCAGCCTTGGCAGAGTCCAACTCTCACTGGGAACGAGCCCGACTTACTGCCGGCAATGTGGACCAAGCTCTGACACCAGTCAAACAGGGACCTAACAGCCCGTATCAGAGGGCCTGGTACCCCATACTCCTGGAGTACCCCCCACAGGGCCCCAAGAGGGACGCGGTCAAACGCCTTCTCCAAATCCACAAAACACATGTAGACTGGTTGGGCAAATTCCCACACACCCTCCAGGATCCCCCTAAGGGTATAGAGCTGGTCCAGTGTTCCACGGCCAGGGCAAAAACCACATTGCTCCTCTTGAATCTGAGGTTCAACAATCTAACGGACCCTCCTCTCCAGAACCCCTGAATAGACCTTACCAGGAAGGCTCAGGAGGCTGATCCCCCTGCAGTTGGAACACACCCTGTGGCCCCCCTTTTTACATTAGGGGACCACCACCCCGGTCTGCCAGTCCAGTGGGACTGCCCCCGATGTCCACGCAATATTGCAGAGCTGCGTCAGCAAACACAACCCCACAACATCCAGAGCCTTAAGGAACTCCGGGCGGATCTCATCCACCCCGGAGCCTTGCCACATATGAGCTTTTTAACCACCTCAGTGACCTCAGCAGCAGAGATTTGAGAGGCCAACCCATAGTCCCCAGACTCTGCTTCCTCACTGGAAGACGTGTCGGTGGGATTGAGGAGGTCTTCGAAGTATTCTGCCCACCGATCCACAACGTCCTGAGTAGAGGTCAGCAACACACCATCCCCACTATAGATAGTGTTGGTAGCGAACAGGTTTTCCCCCCCTGAGGCGCTGGATGGTGGACCAGAATCTCCTCGAAGCCGTACTTAAGTCTTGCTCCATGGTCTCACTGAACTCTTCCCATGCCCGGGTTTTTGCCTTGGCGACCACCCAAGCCGCGTTCTGCTTGGACTGCCGGTACCCGTCAGCTGCCTCTGGAGTCCCACAGGCCAAAAAGACCTGAAAGGACTCTTTCTTCAACTTGACAGCATCCCTAACCGCCGGTGTCCACCAGCGGATTCAGGGGTTGCCACCACGATAGGCACCAATGATCCTGCGACCACAGCTCCGGTCGGCCGCCTCAACAATCGAGGCACGGAACAGGGTCCATTCAGACTCAATGTCCCCCGCCTCCCCCAGAACATTTTGGAAGTTCTGTCGGAGGTGGGAATTGAAGCTCCTTCTGACAAGAGACTCTGCCAGACGTTCCCAGCAGACCCTCACGATACGTTTGGGCCTGCCTGGTCTGACCAGCATCCTCCCCACCATCTGAGCCAACTCACCACCAGGTAATGGTCAGCTGACAGCTCTGCCCCACTCTTCACCCGAGTGTCCAAGACATGCGGCCGTAGGCCAGACGAAACAACAACAAAGTCGACCATCGAGCTGCGACCTAAGGTATCCTGGTGCCAAGAGCACATGTGGACACCTTTATCTCTGAACATGGTGTTCATTATGGACAATCCATGACTGGCACAGAAGTCCAACAACAAAACACCACTCGAGTTCAGATCAGGGGGGCTGTTCCTCCCAACCACACCCCTCCAGGTCTCACTGTTTTCTTTTCAAGTTCCTTAACGTTCTGGCCCACATGGCAGCTCTGGTAAAGGTGGTTTTCTGTCGTCAGTTTTCAACGAGCAAAGATGGCAGACACGTTTTCGGGTCATTGATAAACAATGCCAGTCATAAATAAACTTCATTGCAGCTAAAAAGTGAATTTAAAAGCAGTGATGGACATTCTTAATTAGCCTCATTGATCATGTTCATAAATTCTATTTGATCTGCACACAACATTCTCGGCTGCACTTGCTTTGCATTGAAGCTATCAGGGAAAAACACTGGCATCACAGGAATCTCGCTACTTGGAGGGGAAAAAACAGTCCTAAAAAAAGAAACCTTTTACATCTTTTTAAGTCTGTGGCACTGATCCCTTGAGTTAAGTTCTCTCTTCGCCAAACTCGAGTCGTTATAAATAATTGAAAGTCCTTAAATTTGTGTAAACTGACACAAAAAGTGCAAAGCGCAGAAGGTTCAGACAAGTGCAGCTGTGACTTACTGTTCTCAGAAACCTCCAGGATGTAGCGAATGAGAGGACTGTTGCCATCAAAAGGCTTCGCCCAGGCCAGGTCAATGGCTCTTTTCTCAGATTTGCTCAAGACGGCTGTGGGGTTCTCTGGGGCGTGGGGGAGCTGCCTGCAGGGGAACCAAGGGGACCGCTTTGAAATACAAAAGGTGCTCTCCTAACACAGCAAACAGACTGTGGGGTTAGAGAAGTACCGAGCAGTTTGCTTTGCTCTTGTGAAGAAAGAGTCGAACAGAGACGTCAGTTAGACAGGTGATGAAATGTGACTTGACAAGACAGCAAAGATGGTTTCTTGTCAAGATGGACACGGAGGCAAACAAAGCGAGATAGATATTACCAGAGGGGGGAAAATGGATTGAAAGGCATTAGTAGACAGATAGGAGGAAAACGCACCGGCAACGACATGAATAAATGAGGCCAAAGCTGAGGATCATTAATACATGCAGCCA
The DNA here is from genome assembly GCF_043380555.1 of Nothobranchius furzeri. NCBI lineage: Eukaryota > Metazoa > Chordata > Actinopteri > Cyprinodontiformes > Nothobranchiidae > Nothobranchius > Nothobranchius furzeri. Next base: position 46,573,108 of record NC_091756.1, on the reverse strand, counting down.
TAAATTCAGATAAGCGCAGACAGATTGATATATAAACCTTAAAGCAATGAGCGGAGAGTGAGGCAGACAAAAGGCAGCCGGCCAACAAGACAGCCGATAGCAGAGTGAAGATAGAAACACCGTCACTTTGACAAATCGGAACTTACATGTCACATTCGTATTCTGTTTAACCAGCGGCCAAAACAGAACCAAAAAGGATGAGGAAGGAGTAGATTTAATGGCAAAAACAATACAGAAGTGCGTGAGGAAGGGAGTGTGTGTGTGTATGTGTGTGAGACAAGAAGGGGGGGTCACCAGGGGCTAGAAGAGTGTCAGGTGAGAATGAGGACAAGGGAGGTGAAGAAAAACCGGCATCGTTTAAGTGGAAATGAGTCAGAGGTGTCGATAAGAACAGGCAGGATAGCAGTGAAAGGCTGATGGCGGTGTGTGTGTGTGTGTGTGTGTGTGTGTGTGTGTGTGTGTGTGTGTGTGTGTGTGTGTGTGTGTGTGTGTGTGTGTGTGAGAAGAACATGTTCTTTCCTGTGCAATGGAGAACTTTGAACACTGGAGAGAAAAAGACAAAAGCACAAGGGAGGTTACCTGACACGGAGGTGAGCGCTGCGGGAGTCGTTGCCCCCGACTGAGGTGACTCGGCACGTGTACGTGCCAATGTCGCCCGACCAGGTCTGGGAGATGTGCAGGGTTCCGTCTGCATCCAGTCGCATACGAGGAATGGACTGAACGTTGATCACAGAGCCATCTTTTTCCCAGAAGTGCCTGAAACACAGACTCCTCAGTCAGCGGAATGTTAAATCTTTCATCTGCTTAGAGGCAAACTGAGGCTCCTCTAAACCACAGTGAGAGCTTTTGAGGTTGACTTCAAACTTTTTACTTCAGCTCCTAAACTTGGAGTCCGTATGTGGAGCTCTGGTCAGATTGTTGTCCCCTGGACATTTTGATTGCAGCAGTTCATTAAACTGCAGTTGTCTTTATTTCACTCACTTCCAAAACATTAGAGTAATTTCTGAAAAACATCAGTGACATCTATCCACTGACTCGTGGTTATTTTTCCTCAGAGTTACAGTTTTGATTACAAGAAGATGAAGCTAGAGATTGTTACTGTAACTCTCCTGGGTGTGAAGAGACTGGAGAGTTGCTCAGGTTGACTTGTCACTGAGTTGAAGGAAGTATTTCAGGTGAAAACTATAAACAGCATTAACTTAATGAAAATTAACAGAACACACCTCCAGTTTTGTTTCAAACTTTATTTACCAGACTCATTACCAAACATGACCTGGTTGAGATGTCTTTGTGTGTTTTGTATTATGAATAAAAGTCCTTATGATCTTACCCATTGACTATTGATCGAAGTATTGTATTACCTTCCTTTAATGAACTTTAATGAGGTCTCATTTGAAATCAGTACAGTTTAGAATGAGTTAGCCTGTTTGTCTTTAATGGCTTCAACACTTCTGGGAAGGGTTTCTGTAAGGTTTAGAGATTTTGTAGGACTTTTTGACCATTTGAGGCCAGTCAGCGATGTTGGCTGAAAAGGCCTGACTCACAGTCTCTGCTCTAATTCATCCCAAAGGTATTCAGGAAGGTTGGAGTCTGGACTCTGTGCAGACCAGTTAGGTTTCATCCTTCCAGACAAGCAACAACCTTGTATCTCCATCTTTCATCATTTTATTTGTGCTTAATAATTTATCGACTGTAGATCAGCCTTAACATCCATCTGTGGTTTTCATGGATGACCAAAGAAATAGTCAAAAAATGCATGTAAATTATGACCAGATCATTTAATGAAAAGTGTTTATCTCTTGAAAAGTTAAAGGTTTTTGCCCAACAGTGACATCATCCAGGTTTTTATTGGATCCCCTGAATGCCTTGGGTTTGTAGTAGGGCTGGGCGATATGGCCTAAAATTAATATCACAATATATTGAGGATTTCAACTCGATAACGATAAATGGACGATAACTACAGGTATGCGCAGAAACACAAATTGTCCACTAGATGGGGCTGTCACATGTATTACGATGAGTCACATTTTTATATGACTCAAGGTGGTACAGCTTCTTAAAGGGAGCTTCTTAAAGGGACATGAACTTTGCCAACCTACACACAACTTTTCATTTTTTATTATCAAATTCATTGACATGGGAAAAATTATTACGATAAAAGTCAGAAATTTTGATAACAAAACATTTTCGATTTATTTCCCAGCCCTAGTTCCCAAAACTTTTGGCAACTTCATAAAAGGCCTCAGTTTTGAAAGAAAACAACAACAACAAAAATTCTTTTATCTCCAGAATGGAAAGGTTAGTCTGAGCCCACCAGGAGCAAGATGACTTGCTGCCTTTTTAAAACTCAATTTCACACCAGTTATCTCAAGCATTGCTTCATAAACATTTTCACAGCTGTCAAATTTGCATTACAAGCTCATTCACAAGCAAAACTATCAGTATTTGAGGTAGATTTGTCTATTTGAGCAAGATACTAGACCAGTGTTATGGCAACATCCCAAATGCATACATCTCAAGGTCACATCCACCTCTTGGTAGATCAGACCACAATGTAATCTTACTACTACCAAAATACAGGTCACAATGGAAGACAGGGGAAGTGGTAACAAAAAATATCCAAGTTTGGAATGAGGATTCGAGTGAAGCATTAACGGGCTGTTTTGAAATGACCGATTGGGACCTATTTTTTAATGACAGTGGAAACAATCTGAATACGTTGACAGATGTAATGACCTCATATATTCTCTTTTGCGAAGAAATAGTCACAACTACCAAGCAAATAAAAATGCACCCAAACAACAAAAAGTGGATCACACAGGAACTTAAAATGTGCCTGGTGGAGAAGAGCGTGTGAGGGTGCTGGAGAAAGACTTTAACAGGAGAGCCATCCTTGCAAAAAGGAAACAAACACAGAATGTGGAGCACCAACTCACTTCTGGAAATGCACGAAAGGCATGGCAGGGCCTGAACATCATGATGGGAAGAGACTCTGAGACCCCGCTAGTCAACTGCCATGACTCCATCTCATTGGCAGAACAGCTGAACGTCTTTTTTGCCCGCTTCAACAGCGTTGGCCCGCTTTCCACCTGGGCCTCCCCCACCCACAGCCTCACTGAACCTGCACTGACCATCAGCAAGGAGGTGGTCAACACCATCCTGCGCTGCATCAACCCATACAAGAGCTCTGGCCCTGATGGGCTCCATGGTAGGGTTCTGAAAGAATGCTCCACCCAGCTAGGTGGGGTACTCACCAGACTCTTCCAGCTCCTTCTGGACTTTGGCTGTGTTCCAGAGCAATGGAAAGATTCTACGATAATTCTGATCCCCAAGAAAGCTCATGCAAAAGAACTGGGGGATTTTAGACCTGTGGCCCTTTCATCAGTTCTGCACAAATGCGTGGAAAGGGTAGTGGGAGGACACTTGACAAAATGCATCTCAGACCAGCTGGATCCCCTACAATTTGCTTACAAGGCAAAATGTGGTGTAGAGGATGCAAGTCTCACACTTCTAAATGCTGTCACTAAACACATGGACTCTACACAACCATACACAATAATTCATGGATTTTTCTTCTGCATTTAATACAGTAGACACCAGCATTTTGCTGGGACAGCTTTCAGATCTCCATGTCCAAACAATGCTGCTTTTATGGATCCACAACTTTTTGAAAGACAGGCCACAACAAGTGTTTTTAAGAGGATTTAAATCCACGAAAAGTGTCATTAGCATTGGACTGCCACAAGGCTGTGTTTTGTCTCCAGTGCTTTTCTCAGTCTACACAAACAACATCCGGTGCCATAGTGAGAGAATGGCCCTGTATAAGTATGCAGACGACATGGCACTGGTGGCATCAGTGAAGACATCGGAGGACCTGTCTAAATATCAGCAGGCGGTCAGCAATCTGGTCCAGACATTTGAAGACTTTCACCTGGGGCTGAATATCTCAAAAACTAAAGAAATGTGCTGTGGGGCAGTCAGTGAGGCAGACACATCCCTGTTCAAACCCGTCAGCATACAGGGTCAGCCTGTGGAGCAGCTTCAGTCATTCCGGTATCTGGGAACAGAAATTGATGACCACCTGTCCTTTGCAAATCACAGCAATGGTGTCTACAAGAAAGCGCTGCAAAGACTCCACCTGCTAAGGAAGCTAAGAGCACTCAATGTGAACATGACATCCTAACAATTGTATATGAATCACTGATTGAATCCATTCTAACTTTAAATATTACAGCTTGGTATAACTTTCTTACAGTTAAAAACAAAACACAACTCTCTCGCATTGTTAAATTAGGCAGAAAAATTACAGGTTCACCTCAGATCCCACTTTCTGTTCTTCACAAGCGAGCAGCACACAGGAAGGCTACCCTGATCAGTGCAGACTCAACCCATCCATTGAACCCACATTTTCAGCTAGTTGCATCAGGAAGGAGGCACAGAGTTCCACTGGCCAAGAAAGGTGTCTATAAGAAATCATTTGTTCCCACCGCAATTACAATTTAGAATTCTTAAAGTATTTTTTAAACGATGATAACGTTCTAATACCTTTTAATTGTCTTTTTATGTACTTGTGTGAATGTGATATGGATTGTATTGTAAGGTGAGCCATGTCAAAGGCGAATTTCTGCCTCACTTCAAGGTGGACAATAGTTTATTTATCTATCTATCTTTCATTATTTTCAATCCATTTCTCTTACACCTAGTTTTGATATGAATTCCAAAACCTCCTCATACAAGAATTTGTTACCAACTCCAGGAAAGAGAAACGCTGACCACAGCACACTTCGATTGTAGATTAGAGGTGAACTCTTTTTAACAGCAGAGCCACGAGTACACAGAGGAAATGATTTTCTTTTATTTAACTGCATCCGAAGATGAATATGTATTAGTGAAGCATTTCATCTCCTTTCCTGTGTCTCCTGAAACTCCCCCATCAGAGGTGACCTGCGTGGACATCATAACTCCTAATGGCTGCATATCAAACAGTGAACTGGCATTTATCAGAACTACCCAGCTCAAAAGCAGCTTCAGATGTGGCGTTTTCGTTTAGGTATAAAGGGACGTAATATTCTATTGATCTTTGGGCACAAGGCTGCAGCTCAGTAAAAACTCAGTAAAAAAGCTGCTATGGCTTTGTGACAGCTGAAATGTGGAGGTATTTAACACGTTCCATGTGACATATGGCCTTGTCGGTAGGTGAATGTGTGAAACTATAGTTCATGTGTTTGATGAGAGTCTAATGTGTGTGTGTGTGTGTGTGTGTGTGTGTGTGTGTGTGTGTGTGTGTGTGTGTGTGTGTGTGTGTGTGTGTGTGTGTGTGTGTGTGTGTCAACCACAGGATGGATTTTAACCGCCAGATGCTCCTTCACATTAAGGGTCCTTCACACTTTGTGCTAATTGCGAAACTATTTTTTAAGCGCTCTTAAAAACAACAACAAAGGCTGACGTTATTAGCTAATGAATTATTGTAACATCATTAGCCCTAATTAGAAATGTGAACGTGCATTTCAAACATTTTAGCCCTTTTTGTCACCAAAACATAACTGATTTATCTATTATAAATCACGAAACAGAATGTTACAGTTTGATTATCGCAGTATGTAAAATATTTCCAGCAGCATTAATTTGTGTGCATTAACATTTTTGCTCAGTCTCTAATACTTTCATACTTACATCAAAATCAATCTACAAAATATTATAAACTACAAAATATTATAAACGACTGAACCTTCAGGATGTTTGTCTACAGCTGATTCACATCCAGAATCATTTCCACAGCTTAACAAACATTAACCTAACTTTAAATCTGTGGATTTTGAAACTAGACCAGACTAAGTAAAAATCTAGTAAGTATAAAATAAATTACTAGTGGAAAGAGACACTTGTTCATGTGTGCTTTGATCTGTGGTTTTCACACTGTTTTCAATTTCATTTTTGACCACTTTCAAAGGAATTTTCAAGCTTTTCCATCATTTATTGCTCAGATGAATCAACATTTGAGTTTAAAACCATTTTTTCACCTCCTAATCTCTTAAAACTAACAATATTTGTCATACAACAAATTTTAGTAACAATTTAATGAACTGTGCTAAAAAGTCAGATACTTTCAAAACCTTGAAATATGAATAAAACATGAGCATTTTCAAAGATTTAAAGCTCTCGCAAGAACCCTGTGTGTTATGTTTTTCTGTTTGTTTTCTTTATAAAAAGCATGACTGTATTCAGATTGATGGATTTACAATGTTGTGTTGAAAAACTGCTTCAAAACTAACTGAATTTGATTAGTTATACAATAAATAAAAGAAAATACAGATTAACTAGCCCTTTACAGGGCACTCACCTAAATATTTGAACATTTTAAATTTCAGGGAGGATTTCCCCCTTTTTTAACATGATTTGTTTTCCTTTTAACCAGTTTTCTGCACCTCAGCCGTACACTTGTAAGGACATGAGTCCCCTCCATGTTGGTGAACGCACGCTTACCTGATGATGACACTGGGGTCGTGTGTGACTCCACAGGTCATGATAGCTTTGGTACCTTTGATGACACTCTGGTCCTGTGGGGGGGTGGTAATCCGAGTGCGAGCTGTGGTGACAAATCAAAGATTTTAGGGAATAAGGAAGAGCCGACAAAGCTAAAAAAAAAAAAAGGCAAATGAATTTCAGAAAACTCATTTCAGTAGAAATGACGTGCTGGGGATTGTGATTTATTTCTTGATGGCTTGTCAGAAAAAAATACACCTCAATGATTCCTTGAAATGAAAGAAGTAAAAGTGTCTTTCTTATAGATATTCTCACTGGAGATGCCTCTCAGATTTACTTTCCCTTACAGAACATCAGAAGTTATTTTTAATAAGATGCTAAAGTCCTTAATTGTGTCCTTTCCCTTACCCCACACTACGAGGTCAGCGGACGCCTCATCAATGCCCCTGGAGTTGCTCGCCATGCACGTGTACGTCCCGGCATCGGAGATGTGAGACGGAGAGATGAGCAGACTGCCAGACTCGAGCAGAGTGAACCTGGGCAGCTGTACCGAACCACTGGCCAACACGCGCTCACCTTCATTATGCAAACAGGCAGAAGAAAAAGACACTAATGAGAAAGGAGAGGGAAAAATGTCAAAGAATGGAAGAAATGTTTTAAAAAATGAACTATTGAGGGATTTAAGAATAGAAGCTGGTGGATTGTGAAAAGCAAAAGGGAGTTTTTCCTGATCTTCTATTGGGATGCAACATGAAAATCCTTAAATCCTGCAAAAGGGAATCTAATCAGAATATATTTGTTAAGCCACACAGTCTTGTGTGCAATGGATAACAGAAGTCATAATCTGTGTGTGTGTGTGTGTGTGTGTGTGTGTGTGTGTGTGTGTGTGTGTGTGTGTGTGTGTGTGTGTGTGTGTGTGTGTGTGTGTGTGTGTGAGAGAGAGACCTTTCTGCCAGGTTATAGCTGGTCTTGGAGCTCCAGAGGTTTCACAGTGCAGAATGACTGACATGCCATCGATCACGGTGCTGTCAGAAGGTCCGGCTGTGATGTTCGGTGCAATGCCTGAAGGGATACAAAATACAGACACATACGGAATAAAACGTACAGTCACAAGAGAGTGTGAGAGGTGAGAGGCACTCCAGCATTTAGTCAGTACCCTGTTCCAAATGACTGCACCCATTCATTACAGATTTATCTAAGCCCTACTTGCCTATTGCTACATTTGTCTTGTTTTTATGACTGCAGGTTAAAACTCTAACCTTTGTTTCAGTGAAAATAATTAGTAACATAAAGGAACCAAATGCAGGCGCCATTTAAGACACCTGATCCTAAAACGGATGCATCAATAAACCCTAACCCACAATTTAATCAACTATTAATCTTTTGAAAAGTCTTATGCCTTATTTATTTATTTATTCATGTATTTATTTATTGTTTGTTTTATTTTTCTTAGGTCATAGCGTGTTTGAGATAAGCAGAGCTAATGCACCAGAAACTGTCAAACTACATGATCTCTGCCTCAACAAAACCATTTTCAAATTGTTCAACAAGATTATATTTGAGAGAAAATATTTCTCTACAACTACACTTTTTTGATGGTTTTCTAAGCTGCTGCAGAGACAGCAACAGCTTCTCTCATTTCATTCACAACAGTGTTGTATTCAGTTTCAACATACAGTTTGGCCATCAGTAAAATATCAACAATGCTTAATATTTGATAAGTGAAGAAGGAATGCCTTCCGAAAAAGACACTTGGGGCTGGGGCACTTGTAGCACATTGTTTTCATTTTAGCCATTTTATGATTGAAGTTACATCAAGTTTCTTCTAGAAATCTAAGATATTTAACATTTTACTGAAACAACTCATCATTTTATGACTAATTCACATTCAAAATGGTTTTTGACAAGTTCCTTTTATGTTTAAATTATGTGAAATATATGTAAATGTCTTTTTTCTAATTTATGAAACTTTTTTAATTAAAGCTGAAAAGTCCATTTCCAATTGGAAGAAAATAAAAACTGCCTAGAATATCCATTTTAATGGATGATAAAATGTCTTTCCATTCTTCATATGCTTTTCATAATAGAGGTAATTAGTTTTTCTGCACACCACCTTTAAATGGTATGAACTAGTACCTTGTCTCAATTAGCATTAACAATGCAAACTTCTTACAGCTCCTGGTTCTAGCTTGTGTTTCAGTGGCCGAAGTGAAAGTTTTCAATATGTTAGTTTTGCAAAAATGTTCCTCTTTTCTTTAAACATATTTGGTGTGGTCTTACTGTGTCTAGTTTCTAATTCCATTTTTGGTTCTTTTTAAAACACAGGAAAGGTTTCTCTTTACCTTGCTGACCGTTCCGTTTGCTGACTGCAAAACATCCTCAGAGCTGACCCTGATGGTGGCGTCACTTCCTACTCCGTTTATCCACGGGCAGCAGAGGACTTTGTCGCCCTCTCCTGCCCGCTCTCCCCTCTCCGATGATGCAGTCCCATGCGCAATCCAATGTGTAGACACCATCGTCTCTGTTCATGGTCCCGCATCTACGTCTCCTTATCTCTATAGCTTCTTTTATCCATCTTTTGTATTTCTGTTGTTCGGTGTTTATGATCCTTGTGTTGTCCCAGTCCATTATATGGTTTTCTCTTGTGCAGTGATCTGTTATGGCTGACTTCTTTATTGTGCTTTCTGCTTCTTCTTTTGCTGCTCTTGTGTGTTTTCGACTTGCCGCTTTCTCACACTCCTTTCTGTGTTCTATTGTTTGTGTGTTAAGTTGGCGTCTGGTTTCTCCTATGTATGTTTTATTGCATATTTTGCATGGGATTTCGTAGATGACTCCACATTTTTGTCCAGCTGATATTTTGTCTTTTGGGTGCACTAGTCTGTTTCTAACTTTTGTGTATGGTTTTGTTGGTGTGTTTATGTTGTGTTTTTTCATTGTTGCTCTTATTTTTTCTGTTATGCCTTTGATGTATGGTAAGGTTATCACTGGTTTTGGTTCTTGTCTTTCTGGATTTCTGGTTCTTTGCTTTGGTTGTTCTTTTCTTTCTGTTGTTGTTTGTTGTTTTCCTTCGTTTATTGCCCATGTCGGGTATCCGCAGGTCTTTAAAGTGTGTTGTATGTGTTTGTCCTCTTGTTTATGGTCTCTTTCTTCTGTTATCATGTTTGCTCGGTGATATAATGTTCTGATTACTGACATTTTGTGTATGGTAGGGTGTTCTGATGTCCATAATAGATATTGGTCTGTGTGTGTTGGTTTCCTGTATGTGTTTATGTTTAGGGTCCCGTCGGTCTGCCTGGTTGTTTTCATATCCATAAATGCTATGCTGCCTTCTGTTTCTGACTCATAAGTGAACTTTATGCTGCCTGTGTCATCAATGTTATTCCAGTGTTGTGTTAGTGTTTCGGTTTGTCCTTTTGGTATGATTTCCAGTATGTCGTCTACGTAGCGTTTCCATAATTTTATTTTGCAGTTGGGGGGGGGGGGGGGGGGGGGGCAGTGGCTATAGCTTTTTGTTCCAGGTCTTCCATGAAAAACTCGCACAGGGTGGCTGATAACGGGTTACCCATGGCGAAGCCTTCCAGTTGTTTGTATATTATGTCATCGTATGTGAAGTAAGTGGAGTTAGCTACCAGTCCTATCAGTTGTGCTATGCCATCTGCTGTGAGGTTTGTTCTTTTGTGTAAAGTCTTGTCCTGTCTGATTCTGTTAACTACTATGTCTATGGTTTTTTTTTTGGGTTGGTGTTTTTGTGAACAGGGATGTGACGTCATGTGAGATGAGTATGTTGTTTCTTCTATTATAATCTTTTTTAGTTCTTTTGCCAAGTGACGCCACCATCAGTGTCAGCTCTGAGGATGTTTTGCAGTCAGCAAACGAAACTGTCAGCAAGGTAAAGAGAAACCTTTCCTGTGTTTTAAAAAGAACCAAAAATGGAATTTCCACTTTTCTATTTTCTTCCCTTTTTATCATTATGCATGTAAACACCATCTTTTTTTAGATCCTTACTGCCCACATACACATTAAACCCATTTTAACTGATTAACTGCAAACATTCTGAATTAAAGTAAATTTTATTTAGTCTCTTGAAACTCAAGACAACTACCCAAGTCCACCTCTGGACTTTCGTTCCCACCTAGAAACTTAGCAAATAAAAGGAAACACTGACAGAACAACTAGAAAGAGAAAACATTTAAAAATTAGCTATAATCCCTGTTTGTGACACAAAATCAATCAAACCCTTTCTAAGACGACAGGAAAATGCATCTCTCCCAAAAGAAAGCAGGAACAGAGGGTTTGTTTCTGGAACACAGCGGATCTCAGGAAACAGGAGAAGTGGAAACATGCATGCAAGATGGTAAGATAGAATCTGGGGGATGGAAGAAAAGGAGAGGCAGTGGTGTCAGGGAAAGAGATGAAAATGGGGATGGAAAGAGTGATTTAGTGACTCTGAATATTATGAATTCTGATAACAAGGTGTGGAGTGAAAGCAGCAGGAAGTGCAAAGCAGTGAAGAAAATTACATGTCAGAAATTCACTGAAAAGACGCACAGCGAGAGTACAATTACCATTGATTTTCAAATTCCAGCAGTGACACGAGCTCAGATAAAAAATCTTCTACAAATTCACTCTTGTTTCAGAGATAAGGGAGATGCAGCAAACTCAGCTTCACTAAGTTGTTTTATTGGTCAATAAGTACACAGCTATCATCAGACATTCAATGAGAGCATGTCTGTACATTACACATTCTTTATGTATTGGAGTTCTTTAGTATTAAACAAAACATTACATTTTTCTTTGGTTTCTCACTATTTTTTTTATTATTTGTCAAAGCTTAATTTAAAACCTGGATCCTGATCCGTTTCTGAGGTTTATAAATTCAGATTGCTCAAACTTTGTCTAAAAGGAGCCCTACTACTTCTTTTCATTGTTTTAAGTCAGGAATATATATATATATTTCTAAGGCCTAGACAGCTGACAGAAATCATAATGCCCCCTAGTGGCAGGCTGCAGTATCAGCTTTAGGCCCCGCCTCCTCCACCTACAAGAATGGGATATTTTGCTGACAAAAAATATAAAACCATCACCTCAGACTATATATTTCTGATATATATATATATACATATATACATATATATATATATATTAGCATTTTTTATGTGAACATGAGTAGGAAGGACTTTCAGCCACACACTGGGGCCGTGCAAATTCTGGCTAAACGCAGCAACAACTAAACATTTAAAATGGAAATAAATGGAGATGTGTCATTCATCTATAAATATATCAAAGGCAATAAATAAATAGTTATTGTGACATCATTCTGTGATAACCTGCAAAGGAAATGTTTCTCAGTCACTAATACAGCAATAACGTTTTGAACATGTGATCAAATGGATGTATTTACATTTGTCCAGGTAAATAAACAAGAGGTAACAGTTTGATTTTCTGTTAATACCTGATATATATTGATTATGATAAAAGTGTTGCTGGCTTTAATCTCTCTCTCTTTCTTATTCAAGAATCATTTCCATTTCTGGGAAGTAATTACATCTTGTCATCTGAGAATATGACACAGCTTAGGTAAGCTAAATGAGGATTTAATGTGTTTTTGTGAAAGATATAAAAGCGTGTTTCAACAAAACATCCATATCAGCTGCATTATTAGTCACAACAGCATCTTACTGGTAACAGCCAGGTACGTGTTGGTCTGAACTTCTCCTGCCAAGTTTCGGGCAAAACACTGAAACATGCCCGTGTCGTCAGGCAGCAGCCCGTTGACCTGCAGGCTTCCTCCCACCAGAACCCGGTATCTGGGCATCTTCACCGGGTCGATGGGTAATGCATCCTTGTACCACACAATCTCTGGCTGGGGAACTCCTGCAGAGGGTCAAAAAGGATTACAGACAGTAAGTCTTATTCTTTGTTTTATGGCCCATTTCAGCATGAATTCATTGAAATTCAACAAATGTTAAACAGGTCTCCTCTGACAGGGTTTATCTAACAAGTCCTGACATTCTGACACTGAACTGAAGACGTATGTATGCACAGAGTGCTCACCCTTGGCTTGACAGGGAATATCCACCACCTTCTCCATCTCAGCTGTGATGTGCTTCTCTGGTTCCTTTACAAACTGTGGTGGCTCTGACAGAATGAAATAAAACATAAAACAGGAAGGAAATAGCAAACAATGGAGTTAAAGATGTTGAACAAGATGATCATTATGTGAGCTAAGAAAATATTACTTTAAATATCATAAAATGACAAAAAAAAGTCATAATTTTTTTCCTTTACAGAAAAAAGGGGAGAGCTAAGTCCTAGTCAGCAGTTTGGAGGGAAACATTCACTCACCTTCAGCTTTAAGTCACATCCCAACCTTGAAAAAACATCTAAGTGTTTCAGTGGGATGGGATCAAAGTGGCTCGAGCAATGCTATTAAACTGTTTCTTGAGGCCAACCATTAGTTTCCTCCATTTTAAATCAATAACGTTTTCCCGTTACTGCCTCACAACTTCACAGCTACGCTTTTGCTCGAGTCATTTACTGAAACTAGGAAGATTTGCATCGATTTCCTAACATTTCCTTACTTTGAGATTGAAAACCTAAATACAGAAGTTTTCCTTTTGGCCTATTTGTCTGTTTTTTGTGCATGTAAATGTTTGTAAACCACTCTATGTATATGATATGTGTGTGTGTATATATATATATATATATATATATATATATATATATATATATATATATATATATATTTCATACATGTGTGTGTGTGTGCGTGCGTGCGTGCGTGAAGACTCTGGAAAATGCGACTAAAAGGAATAATTATTCTATTTTTGCTTGTTTGCCAATAAATTGTAACTAGAAGTTTTGAATATTGCCAATGAAGCTCCTTCTTTAATTTTAAATTAAAGATTTTTAAAACATTTTCATTCATCAATAAATTCCAACTGTTATGTATAATTCAAATTGAGTTGTTTCACACAGCAAGTTTTAAAATATGTCTTTGTAATTTTGTACTTAAACATAAAACTAAATAGATATCATCTAATTAAAAAGAGAGGTAAGGAGACAGATGCTGAAAAAATCTTAACAAGAAATTGGGCTTGACAGTATTTTTACCTATGTATCAGAATTTCTTTTTCTAAATGACAACGTTGGAAATGGACCAAATAGCTGAGAACAAAAACAGAAAAACCAAAAATACAGGAAAAAATAAAGGAGGATCTTGTCTTACATTAAACAGAGTAAACCACCAAATATATTTAATGTTTGTGAGTTCACACTTAAAGGTGAAATCAGTCACATCATTTATATCTGTTATCTGTTTTATATCTGTTAACTGCTATGGAGTGGTTCTCCTCTTATCCTTCTGAGTGTTCCATCTCTATGGCCGTCTCCAAGTTTCAGTCCTCCTCTACGTCCCTCGCCCATGGTGTCCCTCAATGTTCTGTGCTGGGGCCTCTTCTGTTCCTCCTTTATCTGCTCCCTCTCAAGCACATCTCTTAATGGGTTCTTATTCCATTTATACGCAGATGACATCCAACTCTACATCTCCTCTGAGCCCCAAGAGATGTCTGAGCTGCAGCTGTTACACACCTGCTTATTAAAGCCAGGGCCCTTATTTATCAATCGTACTTACGAACAGATCTGTGCATATTTTGTGCATGGGAACGATTTCATACATGGTGTGGTATTTACATATGTATACTTTTGCGTGAAAATGTTCTTCAAGATGATAACAGTTTTGACCATGCATAGGAACAGAATCTAGTGGTAGAACGGGGGAACCGCAGCATTGAAGGTCTCAGTTATCCATGCGTGTTCCTCATCCACAAATTATATTTATCCAGTAAGTAGTTATGTCGGTGGAAAAACGGCTTTTGCGTATTATTGGTGCTAAAACCAATAAAAGACACATGACCGACGAGAATCTGACATTATATCCTGACTCGTCTGTGTTATTGGAGGATTTCACAGAGCGTGCACACTGGAAGGAACGTGTTCTCCATGAGCGCATTGATCTCAAAGGAAATCCTTCTGCTATGCTGTGATTTGGGACCCTTTGTGGCATGTGAACGGACACGAGCACCTGGGTACACACATGTGGGATTTATCATTAGACAATTGCGGAGGAACATGCATACAAGAGGCCACCGCATGTTTCATAAATCAGTCTTTTGACTGTTCGTACTCACAATCTAAATTTCGGTCATTGGAGGAAATATAGGACAGTTTCTATGAACGTTTGATAAATGAGGGCCCTGGATGGCTGCAAACTTTCTACAGCTGAATGACGATAAGACTGAGATCCTCATCTGTGCCCCAGACAAGCTGGTTCCCAAAGTCAGAGACGCTCTTGGTCAGCTTGCTTCTCACACCAAAGCCTCTGTCAGGAATCTTGGTGTGACCTTTGACCCAGCTCTCACCCTGGATTCTCATGCCAGTTCTCTTGTTCACGCTTCCTTCTTCCATCTCAGGAACATTGCTAAGCTGAGTCCCATTCTGCCCCACTCTGAACTTGAGACAGTTATTCACACCTTCATCTCCTCATGCTTAGACTACTGTAACTCTCTTTTCACGTGTCTGAGCAGAACCTCCCTGAACCGTCTACAGGTGGTTCAGAATGCCTGTGCTCGGCTTCTGACCAAGTCCTCCAAACACACCCACATCACCCCGCTTCTCCTCCAGCTTCACTGGCTGCCAGTCAACTTCAGGGTTCATTTCAAGATCCTGGTTCTGGTCTTTAGGGCCTTACATGGACAAGCGCCACCATACATTGGTGATCTTCTCAGCAGGTCCCTGAGGTCCAGTGACCAAAGCCCATTGAATGTGCAGCACACCAGGCTAGAGACCAAAGGTGACAGATTTTTTAAATCTAAATGTGTCCATTTCCCCCATTTTTATTACAAATTTTTAAAGTAATTTTTAATTTTTGTGAAGCACCTTCGTAGCAAATGATAATCATGATAAAAATAAAAATCTCACCGAGTACATGCAGATAAGCTCCAGCACTGACTGAAGGCACACTGCTGCTCTGGAGGAGGGCCTCACATTCATAGAAACCAGCGTCACCCACCAAAGGACTAAGAATGGTCAGTCTACGGTTGAAGTCACTCAGACCACTGGTCACCAACACGCCATTTTTACGCCATGAGATACTCAGCTTTATCAGAGGCCTGTGGATGAAAATACAAACCATCAGATGGACTTTGTACACACACACACACACACACACACACACACACACACACACACACACACACACACACACACACACACACACGCATACATTTATAAAATTTTTCTTCCAATAAACAATCCTTGAAAAGCTGATCATTACCTGGCGTTGGCCACACACTCCATGGTGACCTCGGAGGTGCCCGTGACCACACTTGTGTTCCTAGGAGGGATGATGATTGTAGGAGCAATGGGATCTGCTGGACCCCCAATATCTAGATAAAAATACACATTAACACACAGACATACAGAGTGTTTAAAGAGCATTTAGGGACTCTCCTTGATACTTGAGATTGGATTAGAATGTCCCGATAATAAACCAAAGCTCTGTACAATAACACTGAGCAAGCCAAAAGAGCAGAAACAGAGTATGAGACAAAAGACTCAACCTTTCTAAGCACATAGGATGTATTTAAGATGTACCGCACCATGTGATACAATTAAGTCAGGTTTGATTTAAACAGATTAAACACTGCAGGTGTGAAAAAGCATTAAAATAACCTTTAGAAACTTGTAAACCAATAATAGCATCTCACACATCTAAGCTGTAGTGAACAGAGCTAATTCTAATTAAATGTGACCACACTTTCTCACTCCTGCTAAAATACGAACATCTGCGGTTGTACATGAGTAAATTCCAAAGAAATAACCAAATTAAACCAAAAATCTGAAAAGGTGCATATTATTATTTAATTCCATGAGAGAACAGGCTTTGCCTCAGCTAAAAAAAAAAAAAAAAGTAAAGAAAAATGTTTTAATAGCCAAACTGTCCAAAATTACATTGATTTTTCACAAAGGCTCAGTCACATGAGCACGTGAAAGAAATACTATAAAAATAGAGCTGTTAGGCAAATCCTTAGAATAAGATTCTTTAAAGGAACCAGATCCCACAGATAGGGTGTGCAGATGTTGAGGGGTTATTTTGAACTCCACACATTTAATTTCATCTAACTGCTTTTTGTGTGAAACATCTTAATGCTAACTGATAAACGAAACCAAGAACTGACCCTACATAGTCAAATATTTGTTGAAAAAATCTAACCAAACAAAGAAAAATTGTATTTGAACAGCATAAACCAACACTGGGAGGAGAACAGACAACCGTGAGTCCATGAACCTGCAGTTTTGTAAGTTTTAAATCTGCAAACTAGTTTCCTTCACATTGAATATGTGGTGATGCAATGAGCATCAGATGCAGCCCGTGGCTGTGAAAGCCTCGCCCGGCCATGTGCAGCTTGAGATGTGTCATGTCTGCGATAAACCTACAGCAATCTGTCCATCCCACCATGCCCTGGGACTGAGCTCGTGGCTGCACATGTCAGATGTTGCTACAGGGGCTGTCATGACTCAATAATACCAATCTCAGTCATGTACACCACACACACACACACACACACACACACACACACACACACACACACACACACACACACACACACACACACACACACACACACACACACACACACACACACACACACACACACACACACACACACACACACACACACACACACACACCTGAGAGAGGGGCAATGATTGACTGCTAGTCACCTGAAACACACTTTTCCGGACATACAATATCTTTACTACTTCATAAAACCTTTAAACTCAAAAATAAAAAGCTAAAATATGCTAATTAGAGAACCAGAAGTCCCAGACCTGTTAGTACAGAGATGAAGTTAGGTTGTTAAGAACTGATTAGTAAAATGCTTTACCTTGTAAGTTTATTTTAGCATAATTCCTAAGTGAAAATAGCTAATCCACACTATGAAAAAGCTGAGGAAGCTTTGACAGAGTTTTGGGTTGTTAGGATGATGTTTTGTTAGCAGCCATTATTAGAAAAGGTCAGATGTTGTATATTTCACAGCTTTATGAAATCACTTCAAATCTTCCCTCATCTGCTGTCATGACACGTTAAACAGTCGGTCCAAAACTCTAAAAAGGACTTTTAATTGACATTCTCAAAGTGGGGGAAACAGTTTGGGTTGTAGTTAAATAGCAAGTCAACCCCTACCAGAGTATTACTCCACTCCCACTTCCTGTTTGAAAAATGCAGCAAATGCTGTTGCCTAACAGACTGAAAGGGCGGGGCCGCTTACAAATACACACACACACACACACACACACACACACACACACACACACACACACACACACACACACACACACACACACACACACACACACACACACACACACACAGGCTCACAGCGACATTGTGACATCATATGGTACCAGCTAACATTCTACGGTAACTCGTAGCCAATAGCGATGGCAGATTTAAATTCAACTGCAGCGCAGAGTTTTTACCTGACGACGGCACAACACTGACAATTTTAGGCAGAAAACTAACATTTTAACAAAAATGCACTAAAGTGCAAAACTATTGACTGCACGTGTCAGCAGCACGATTAGACATGCATTTATGTAGTTTATTAGGAAAAAAAAGTTGATGTGGGGGTGACTTGCTCTTTAAAGAGACAATGTGTAGTTTTTACCATTAACTCACTCACTGCCAGCCGTTTCCTGATCACTAACAGTCTTCGCTGCCAGCGTTTCTCACCGATTTTACAGTTTTTTAAGAGTCACAGAACGTTGCGCGCTAGCATGACGTCGATGCCAAAACAACCAAAACAAAGAGGACACTCACCTCTTACATCGCGTGTTTCGAGCGTTATCTGTTCTTTCATAATCCGTTGTCGAATTGTGATCGGCAGACGCTTTTACGGTTCGCGCCTCACTTTTTTTTTACAGGAACGGCCCAAAACAATCTCCAAACACATGGATGTGTTGCTTCCTGATCATGTGATCTGTGACGTATGCGGATGAAGATCGACTTCAGGGCTGAGATGATTGTTCTGTCAGTGCGGGGGCTCATTCCGATGCTCAAACAGTAAAAAAAATGCAAATGACAACTTTAGTCATCATTGGCAGTGAACGGTTGGATCTAAAATGACGACTTTAGTCGTCATTGGCAGTGAATGAGTTCATATCTGGAAATATCCATTAAAATGTTGATGAAAATTAACTGAATGATGTCCAGTCGTTGAAAATCATTGGCAGATTCGTAACGTACGTGCACGGGTCTAACATCTTTGGGGGACGCAATAGTCGACGTCATGTTTCCTTCTGGCCGGCTAGGTGTCCTGCGCTTGCCGATGACATCACACTAGATGACTGTCTGTATGCACAACTTACGGAAGGTAAGTTACCACGTTCAAAAACATTTAGGTACTGAGAAACACAATTTTAATAACAAAACTACTAAACACGTTCCAAAACATATGTGAAAGAACAGAATCAAAAAAGGGATACAATATATTTTGGCCGAGTGGTATTGCCATAGTTCTACGTCATTGGCAGGCGCAGGACCTCGAGCAGATCTGGAACCTACAGCCCCGACAAACTAGCATCAGCATTGCATTCTGTCCATGGAATTAACTGAAGGACTTTGAAGGACACCAACGTATGAGGAGTCACGCCGAGGTCACATGCTTTCTGCTCCACAGGTAACAACTTTTACCGTAAGGTTTTTAAACAAACAAACAAAAAAAGAAACACATCAGAAGTGTCACTGCACAAACATACATGGACACACATACAAAACTTCATGTGGCAAATTGCAAACGAACATGTACACACACACACACACAAATGAATGCATGTAAGCATGCACACACACCTCTCCTGCAGCAGCTTGCTCATGTATGTGTGTGTGCATGTGTATTAAGCACACGGGAAACATTTCCATCAGACCTGCAGAGTTGGGACCTCCTGCTAGGCTCTCTTTATAATCTGAATTTTGTTGTGTTGGCGCGTGTGTGGTCTAGCACTTGTATAATCAACTCTGCCATCGCTCTCAACATGTGCCACAGGCTATTTCTGCTCGCCCGCATTGTCAACTGTAATATTTTACCCTTGTCCTCCTCATTCACTTTCATAATGAACTCCAGTCTAGCATGTCATAAGGCGCTGTCTGTTTGGTTTCCTCTTTCATTTTTCTCTACTGAGCTGAGGTCGAATTGCTTCGATTATTGGAGCCCAGTTGTTGCTGTGGAGGCTAAGATTGTTGCAGAATTTTAAAGACTACTTGGTGAGGAAATAGTTTGTTTCTAATTTCTGTTACTATGTGTGAGCCCGCTGCCTGTGAGTAGCTATGTACTCAGTAATAGGAGAACCTAAATGGCAAGTTATTTATCAGAACAAAAAAAGTTTGTGTTTATATATATATATATATATATATATATATATATATATATATATATATATATATATATATATATATATATATATATATTTGTATAGCGCCATCTTAGAGTTCTACAAGGCACTTCACAATCAGTCATCCACCCACTCACACGCTGCCCTGGGGCACACGGACAGAGGCGAGGTCTGCTGAACACCATCCCTAACCCTAACCACCAGCAGGCAGGGAGGGTTAAACATCTTGCCCAAGGACACAACAGTAGTGTCCTCTGGTCAGAGCCAGGAACAAACTTGCAACTTGCAACCTTCCGATTACTGGACCACCTGCTACTACTGCCCTCAACAAATAACAGGACTGTTCATCAACCTATTATCGTTTGTGAAACCAAAAGGGCTGGGTTTTATGAACAAATTCTGATAGTTGGACTTTGTCTTGAGTCACATAAGTAATTGATCATGTCATCTCTAACCCCACAATTCCACTATCTCCGCTCCGCGCCGGCACGAACTCCGCAGCAAAAACGGTCCCGTTGTAGTCAATCAGAGCTGTTCCACTACTGCGGCCGTGCGGCGCAGTGTGCCGCCCGCCGTTCCGCCATCCAGCAAAAATAGGATTGATTCTATTTTTGCCAGAGCACCTCCGCGGTCAATGGACAGAAATCACAACCGCCGAACAGGAAAGGGAGCAAACACAACTTCCGTTATTTCACAATAAATCGATAAACAAAAAGCGTTTTTTGTTTCATATGCACAGGTTTAACAACTTTTAACAACTATCAATGGCGGCTTAACTTTAACTGCACAAAAATAAGCCATAAATACAGTTTCCACTATCAGAGTAGTCACACTTTGTTGATCCAAACACTGCTGATCTCTCAACACAAATGATGGGCAGATTAAACAGTTCATTTCGATCATCTCCCACACGACGGGTGTTTGGATCTAACTTCCGCATTTATTGCTCGGACTGTATCGCAAGATCTCGAAAATCCCACGCATGCCTGTTTGCTCACCTCAGGTCTCCGCACCGGAGCAGAGCCGTTGTAGAGCGGGTATAGTATAATTTGAGTTCGGAAGCGAGCGGCAGTGGAAAGCGGGGGCGGAGCGGAGCGGAGATAGTGGAATTTTTGGGTAAGTGCATAGAGCAGGGGTGCCAATCCTGGTTCTGGGGGTCTGGTATCCAGCAGGTTTTAGTTTTAACTTTGCTTCAGAGCACCTGATATCAATCAGAAGGTGATTAGCAGCCTTTGCAGAGCTTCAAGAGCTGCTGCACAGGTGACTCAACCTCCGAATCACGTGTGTTGGAGAAGAGAAACCACAAAACCTGCTGGATATCGGCCCTCCTCTGGTTTAAAGGTTAAATGACTTCTAAGATTGAAACCATGATTGCATAAATCACACATTTGTATTATTTTTATAGATCCCAATGACTCACATACAGATTTCCATGACTGTAATCTGTGTATGAAATTGATAACTTACTCTCGACAGACAGGGTGATTGGCTGGCTGGTCTTGTTCTCCCCATTCTTATCGTTTACCGCCTGTACGTAGTAGCGTCCTGCATCTGGTGCCACCGTAGACAAGATGACCAGCGTGTTGTCCAAAGTAATTGCACTGAAGCAGGAAACACATCAAAAAGGTGGATGTATTACATAGAACATTTCTTTAAATGCTTTTTTTCATCAGGTGAAAAGAAATTAGATAAATTCACTGAAATAAAAAAGTTAAATCCCCCCTAAAATTACAACTATCATAAAACATTTCCTAAAAAGGCACTCAGAAGATGTAGGGAATAACGGGTTCAAGGACGTAATTTTCACTTAAGAAGTGGGGGGGACACAGGGTGGGGGGGGGGGGGGGGGGGGGGGGTATGGGTATCTTTGCAGTATGTTCTAATGGGAAACAGGCTTCAACACAAACTGTTGTTTTCCGCTTGGTCCTAGAGCTCAACCAGTGTCAATTTAATATAGCGTAATATTGTTTTTGGATGGTAAAAAGTGCAGGGGTCAAAACTTGACTTTGGAAAAAGTGGGGGGGACATGTCCCCCCTGTCCCCCCCCAAAATGACGTCCATGAACGGGTTAGATATATTTGTAGTTTATTCAGGTCCACTCTTGATCCCACCTCTGAAAAGAACATCAAACATTTTACCATTTTAATTACACTGTTCAAGCAGCGTTAAGTCGATTGATTTACAATGTGTAAACATTGTGTAAGTGCTGAACGAGCAGAGAAGAAATATTGACATCCTCTCTTTTCTCAAATATGATGTTCTTGCATAATAAGCTTGAGCAATTAATAGGCTATTTGTGCCCCACTGCTTGCTGTGACCTGCATTTTAGCAGCTAACCACCTTCAATATCGGAAATAACGCCTGAATGAAAAAACACTGATCCAGTTTCCTGCAGCTTTCCTAAGGATCCTAAAACAAGTTTCCTTTTGTCTTTTTTAAGCATTTTCTTTGAGTTTCTTCCTTTGATGCCACAGCCTCAGACTGTGTTTATAATCAATATTTTTTATTATCTGTGTCCATTCAACAGCCTGATAACGTGTTTCAGCTGGATGCCTTCCTTGTCACAGATCTATTCCTCTCATCTTATCCTTCCATGTCCTGATCCCTGCATCTCCTCGGCTCTCTGCAATATGTCACATTCAAGTGTTTGAGTTTTTACACCAAAGACGTTCCAGCACTAGAGGAGAATTGGTGCAAACTATGTTTTTTGTTTTTGTTTTTTTACTTAAAAACACACAAAAATCCAGATCATTAGGTCTCTCTTTTGGTAAATGGTCAGTCCCTCTTCTGTCGTATTCAGACAGCTTATTTTCACAGATCACAGAATTAATGTTTATTCTTGTTTTAAATCAGGCAATTTTATAAACACAGTTTTAAACAACAGCAAATAGCTGTGGTCTTTACTGACCTCTGATTTGTACTTGTATACAACGTTATGAACAGGTCAAGTTTCAAAAAGGATTTATAAACAGCAGCTCTAATATTAAAGTAGCTGACAGCATTTATAAATAATGTTTATAACAGTGTTTATTAATGAAATTAAATGAAAAACAGCCTCAGTAAGGGAAGCTCTACATCAGGGGTGTTTAAAATGTTTAAGCCAAGGGCCAATCTAGTCCAGTTAATGCTCCTTGTGGTGTGTGTGTGTGTGTTTGGTGGTGGTGGTGGGGGGTGGGGGTGGGGGGGGGGGGGGGGTTGTTGTTGGTATTTCTTCATTTCTTTCTCAATTTAAAGTGCTTTTTGTTCATGATGTATGTGTAGAAATGTTTATTTGGATGTTGGAAATGGAAAGATGTTGAGGGACAGGGCAATGAAAGCTTCTCCCTATTCCCCTTCAAGGACCAAAGAGGAATCTCTAAGTCCTCTAAATAAGACATTTTTATTTTGTATTTGATTTAAATTTGTTTGAATGGTCTTAAGTGAATAAATAAATAAATGAATAAATAAATAAATAAATAAATAAATAAATAAATAAATATAGACATGAAAATGTTGATGCCATTTGACACTAACTTCCTGCTGGAACAAAACTACCATTCTAGAAATAAAAACAGGGCCATGTAGAATCCCTCTGAGGCCACAAATGGCCCCTGAGCTGCACTTGGACATACTCTATGTGGTTCTCCATGAAAAACAAAACTAAAACATTGAATAATTAAATATCAGAATATAATGCTGAAGTTGAAGCCACAAGAAATGAATCCATGTGGGACTATACAATAAAAATAGATGCCAAATAACCCTTTTCAGGTTTTCACTTCTGTTGAATCACAAAGCTGTTGCTTCATGTTCAAATATGCCCATTTTAAAAAGTATCATCCCTGTGTGAAGGTGACACATCATCTGTTGGATGTCTTTTTATGGATTCCATTGGTAGTTATTAAACGTCATATTTCATTCAGGATGTTTGAGATTTCAAAGACTGGCTCTAATAGGAGAAACAAATCAATGCATTTTATCTTAGTGATATTTGTCTCAAGTCCCTGGATCTATTATAACTTTATCTTTGTAACCAGTAGCAGCAACAGAGCACACTGCATCCACCTGATTGTAGTCATTTTCTTGTTCACTCAATCAAAAACACAGTAATTCTGGTTTGTGGTAAGCAAGTGTCAAAAGAAACAATACACCTAAAAGTATATGCTGTCAAGAGTAAACCATAAAAATTCCCTTCTGGAATACCTCCTTTACCTGACCAATGAGACAACATGGAATGCCATTTGAAAAAAGTAAAAAACACTTTCTTCAAACTTCAAAGTGCTGTGAAAAATACAGTAGCTGCTCCAGCTTAGGATCCATCTTCAGGCTGATCAATTTTCAAATAAGTCTTGGTCACACGACTCATTTGGGATTCGCTGCACAAGCTGAGACTCCAAACTCTCTTTCTATAGGCAAACGTCAATGTCTAGCTGTTATGATCTGTGGTAAATATTTTATGCCCGCTCACTGGAGCAGTGACATCCTGGACAAACACCTATGAATTATGGATCTCCTTGGGGATGAAGGAAACATGGAAGTGTCCAAAGCACTGAATGAATCCCTGGTGAATTTTCAGGGGATGTTCTAAAGTTGGGAAGCAATCCAGGCATAACTTTTTAAGAGGAAAGTACCTCCCAAAAAGAAATGTTGATGATGGCCAGGGCTTAGAAAAGAAGGTTTTGTTCTCTGTGACAGGAGGCTACGCAGTTTGGGCATGCCTAGCCTGAGGTTTGATCATCATGAAGAGAAAAGTTACTGCAAGATAGACCTCATCATCTATAAGAGTGATGGAATTATTGCCCGTTTTTTTATTTTTATTTTTTGGAAAGGTGTGGTGAAAATCTAGCATGGGCTTTAAAGGTAAAGGTGCATTACGTAGAAATGAAGTAAAAATGACACAATGTGGTAAATTTGGTTACTGCAATGTTTACCCAACTGGACCACACAGTGCCAGGTACAGAAGAACTGAAATAGACATTTCAGGAAGTTTTGCTGTGTGAAGTGTCACAAGTACACCCGTGCCCAGTGTAGAGATCAGGACCACTGGGTCTGTGAAGAATGCAAATAATAAATGCTGTCTGTAAAAGGCAGAAATAAGATTTAAATAATGCTTTTTCAGCGAAGTACCATTTAAAGAGTTTGGGAAAACACTGGACTATCTGAGCAGAAGCTTAGAGGCTGTTATTAACCCTCTCAGGCTCAAAATAAGTTCTGATAAAAGGACGAACAACTAAGTCCTTCAGGGGTACTTCAGAGTTAAAAAATGCTCATGAAATACGTATGTGGAGTAACCAGGTAGGTAGGTTTTAACGTTGCAAATCTGCAACGCCTGCCTCCAGCGGGTTAATTAGAACCACATTTAAAGAGTTGTAGAAACAGTCAAAACAAACTAAAAAGCAACAACAATAAAGAAACCTTACTAATAAACAATTCTTAGCCTGTTTAAAACCTCTCCTCCAAACATTTAAGCCCCTTTTCAATTTTTCCCAAAAGACCATTTGAAACTGAGTAAGCGTATCAAAGCACCATCCAAACAGAGTTTTTTACACACTATTATCCACGCTCAATTCAGATTGTATCACTTATTGGGAGCGAGGGCAGATTTTCCCCTGCTAGTTGATTTTAATATGCCCCCCCGCTGAGCATCTCTCCCTTGGTCTGTAATCAGCGCTGCTGCAGTGGGGGTCACACGAAACTTTGTTCCACAGCTTGTTCAGCAGATCTAACCGCTCCCAGAGCTTGTTGGGCCTCGGGGATCAAAGAGCAAATGATGCTGGAAGAAAATAAATGTAAGCCAATTATGCAGAATGCTTTTACAAGGAAGTGGGAAGTGGAAGATAAGGGCTGGGTTAAATCAAACTGTTCATTTTTGTTCAACTTCCTGATTTTTTCTCCTTTTCTTTTATCTCTTCCTGTGAGCCAGAATGCATTCTGGTCATTCTTATTTACTTCCCCATCTCTCGGCGGTGTTGCGAGCAGCTGTCTGAGGCTTTGCTTGTAACGACGGCTCACCACACATCCGGCACGGTGCAGGGATTTATCAAGTCACAGAGCACAGAAATGTGGACAAATCAGATATGTGTGAACATGCCTGAGTCTCTATTGAGTTTTTTTATGCTTAGCCCAGGATCTTAAAATGTTTTTTTCCCCCCCCCAACCCAATTTTCTTTTCCATTACAATGTTCCAGGAAGAGCTGCGATGCACCAGAGAGAATTGCAGCCTGACCAGATGCTCGGAGACGAATCTTTCTTTTCTTTTTTTCAGCCTCAATTATAGTCACCTGGATGAAAACATTCATGTTGAGCATCAAGGGTGATTTTTATTGACTTCCAGCCTTTTGACGCAGGGGCACTTTTCATCAATGATGATGAGGAGCATTGATGTTTGATTGAGATGGAGCAATAGGAGGTTTAAATGCTTCAGTTGTTACTAGCTGTTTCCCCTCTCTAATTTCAATTATTGCAAATAAATCGAATCTCTTCAAAATTAAATTAACAACGATCCAGACCGCTGTCTTCCATTAAAAAACCCACCGCTGCTCAAATGGATTCTGGAAGCTGAAGCTTAGGAACACATTTATTTCAGCCACTGATTTAGTCTGTCTGTGTGCATATCTTATTGTGTCAATGCAGCACACACACACACACACACACACACACACACACACACACACACACACACACACACACACACACACACACACACACACACACACACACACACACACACACACAAAGTGGAGTGTTTTGGTATCTGTTACGGCCATCCTTGTCCACCAGGCCATGAGGTGCGTAACCTCGCTCCACAGCCTCAGACCTCCATTACTTGCAGACAAATGGGCCCCATTTGGCTGATGGCCTCCCCCAGGAGAAGCAGAGGGGCTCCACAGAATTAAACAGCTCACATGAGTGGCTAAGGTATGAGTGAAACTACCAGGAAACAGACAGATGACAGCAAACGGAAGCTGGAGCTGGAGCCGGAGCAGGCAGCAGGCTGCGAGTCCCACTGCTCAGCAGAGCTGTGATGAAAAAGCCACAGCTCCTGGGGATGGAGAGATGAAGGCGGGAGAGAAAGAAAACGGAGCGTTGCTCATGAAAACAGCCACTTGTTTTCTCACCGGGGGCATGAACCAGAGATTTGTGTCTCACTGTTCGCTTTCTGCCTCCCCGCAGCTTGTGGTTCGCTGAGTGCTCAGTCAGCCAACGCCACTGATTTGATTAATAGTAAACCATTATTTGGAGATTATCATCAGAAGTATTTTTAGGCCAAACATTTGCACATTTCGGCTTCTCCACACTGAGTGATAGATTTAACCGACTCTCCTATTGTTATTCTAGTTTTAATAGTTTATTGGTTGGTGAATTCAACAGAACTGAAAGAGCAGACTTGTTTTATTTTGGGTTACAATCAGAAAACACAAATTAAACAAAGGTTAAAGAAAAATCCTTAATTTTTACCAAAATAAGCCACCTCATCAGTCGGAAAGGAGGTGGAAGGCCTGCTTCGGGTTGGAGATGGGTCTTCACTAAAAGCAAAGAACCAGCATCCTGGACACATGCAGCTGAAATGAGCCTCTTCTAGAGCGTTTCTGAAAACGGTCTGCTGACCCTAACCCATTGAACGGATGAGGGGGGGTTCAGCTGTTTGATGATTAGTGTCATTTCAGAATGCTGACCTTTAGCTTAAATCGTACCATGAGGATGTCTCGTCAGTGTGTTTAAACCAGGCCGGGCTGGTCCGGTGGCTCTCTGTTACACACTTATCAGAGTATGGTTTTCATTTAGAGTGAGACTTTGCACACGAGAGTCTCTCACACAGCCTTTCTGATAACTGATGCATTGGAGTGGAAGGTTTTGTCCACAGCAAGTGTGTAGGGGATTAAAGATGACGTAGGAGGAAGCTTGAGCCGACTTTTGGGAATCCCGTGACTCGTGGTGGTTTTAAGGGTCATATTTTGGAATGCAACAGCGACAATGTGTGTTAGTGTGTCTGGTTCCGCCCTCCCCGGGGAATAAAAGAACAAGGTCTGCTCGCTGAAGGAGAGTTGACAAGGAGGAACTCTGCAGAATGAAAATCTGATCCAGAGGCCTCCAGGTCCCCGGGCATGTCCACCTTGTTAAGATCTGAGAAGACCCAGAACTTACTGGACTGATCTTAGTAAATTATAATTGTAAAACTTGTTTCATTTTTTTAGACCACTAAAATGATTTGGATGAATAGATGAATAGATTTAGTTATATGGGCGACAAAACGCCCATCTACTTTAAGAAGCTTCAAATAAAAGACACTCACCGGACATATGATGTGATTTTTTACAACTGCACCCCTATACACCATTATCCAGTTATCCCATCTAAGAGCTGTCCCCTAAGCCAGTGGTTCCTAACCTGGGGGTCCCGACCCCCACAAGGGGGCGCCAAAGCCTCTCAGTGGGTCGCCAGGACCTCTCCACTTTAAGGGGTTAAAACTTCATGTATTACTTGTTTACAGGCTACATTTTGCTCACATTTTTTTCATGAGTGAAAAGTTTACTGATATTAAGACAGGAAATAATTAGTACAGAAAAAGTAACACACTTTTAAGAACATTTTGCTCAGCTCACTGTTTTATTTTCAAGTGTCAAAAGTTCATTAAAGATAGGACTGGTTGATTAATCACAGCGTTTACAGTAAATAATCTAGTATAAACAGTAATATACACATTTAAGTACATTTTGCTCAGTGTATTTTTTATTTGTCAAACATTTATTGAAAAGAATGATTGATTTATCAGTGTTTACAAGAAACAATGTGTTCAGAAAAGTAATACAAACTGTCAAGCACATTATGCTCTGTTTGGTTTTGTTAATGACTTAGTTCTGTACTGGAGCCTACTATTACTGTTATCTATTGAATCAAAGAATATTAAAATGTGCTTGAACAATTTTATCATTTCTTAATAATGTTTGTACTGGAAGAGAGAATGGGAGGGGGTCGTCAAAAATTTTACTGGTAAAAAACGGGGTCCCTTGGGAAAAAGGTTGGGAAACACTGCCCTAAGCAAAGCAGTAGTTTGCCACTAATGGCCTGCTAAAAGTCATTCAGGTTTTTCTTACATCACCTAGACTCGTGTTTGGTTCTGTGTGGGTTTAGACAGATCTTCTCTACATATTTTCTAAATGTTCCAAAACAACTGGAACTGAAAACCGTGAACACAAAACTCTGGTCTGGTTTCTCTACTCGCTTCCTGTCGATTGTAGGATTGTTATTAAAATTGTATTCCTTGCATCAACTGTTTTAAATGCTCTTGCAGCATCTTGGCTATGTGGCATTCTTCACACCCACTGAGCAGTAAAAGCCCTTTGGGTCACCCAGTAGTGTCTCTTGTGTTTAAAGATCCAGATTAAACTTTAGAGGTGATTGAGCTGTCGACCTCGTCTGAGCTCAAAACTCCTCTTTCTCCTTGGTTTGTAATTCTGGCAGGAAATGGAAACCAAATATGTTTCTATGTTGTGCATTTTATTGTCATGTGCTCTTTGATCGTTTCTCTGGATTTTATTGCTATTACCGTTCTATTTTACACTCTGTCAGACCAATCTGTGCAGCACTTTGGTCAGCTGTGGTTGTTTTAATGTGCTATGAAAATAAGTTGGATATTTATAAATGTGTTCTTATTGTAGTCCGTGTGTTGTTTCTTCTCATTATTCCCAGTATCCCTGTTGACCTGTAGATGGTTAGGTTCTTGAGTAATGCTGGGCAGTTGTAGTGGACTGGGGAGGAAGTGTTGGGTATTCCATGGCCCTTGTGACTAATGGAGAATCCATGGCACACTGACAAGACCCGTGCGTCATGAGCAAAGGCCATTAATTGATCCGTACCTGCAGCAGATTTCTTAAGCCAACTGGAATGTGTGTGCACGTCCTCCCACTGACTCCTCTAGGTCAGGCTCTTCTGTCTTGGCGGAAATTTCTGCAAGCGCGTTTCAGCATGGTGCAGATAAATCCATGGTGGTGTGTCAATAACACGTTTCAGGAGGAAAAACAACAGGTAGTGGAGAGTGAATTGATGTCAGTGAAAAATGGTAAGAAGACAGGTTCCAGTGACAAACTCCCCTCCAGCCAGCCGCTCCACAGTTCCGTCCAAATGTGTTTACTGACGGATGCTCTGATTATACACCACATTAAGTCTCCTAAATAACACAACAAATCACACCAGCTGAACAGGAAAGTCCCAGCCAAAAGCAGTCCTATTCAGTAAGGGAAGAATGATGACATTTAGCACCAAATAAGTGCTTTTACACTTTGCCACACATTCTTCTTCATAGTGCAGCAAAGACATGACAACGTGGGCAGAACTGATTCGCCCAAGACAAATTATCAGAAAGCACACCAGCAAACAGACATGTTTGGACCTGGAATGTGAAGAAGAAGAAGAAGAGCGAGGCAAAGACCTGGAGGAAAAAAAGCACAACAATAGGGGAATTTGCAAGTTTCTTGGTGTGCTGTGAGAAACAGAAAGGGAGTCTCTGCCTCAGCCAAGACCAGCAGCTGCAGAGGACACATGGCTGAGAGGGAGAGCAGTCACAGAGCCACAGAAACTCACAGCCATGCCAGGAGGAATCTGGCAGCTGGAAAGCAAAAGTAGAGTATTCATTAAGTTGCTGTGGGTTTTCGTTACACATCCAGCTCTTAGGTGATTTAATGTGATGATGTTGAGAACAGCAGCTCCCCCACCTGTGCTGCTAGAAGTTTTTGTAGCTTTTGTGTGACTTTTAGCAGTCTATTCCTGGGAGAGAAGGATGAATTAGGAGCTCCTAAAAGCTCATTTAACCCTTACCTCACATAAGAGCATTTTTTTGTGCTCTAATGACTTTAATGTTAGAAAATTTAAACGTTGGGTAAGGGTTAATTAAAATAATCTTCCGAAGGTAGGTTAAGTGAGTGAAATGTTGGAAAATAAAGGGAAAACTGCTGAATTGTGTTTTGTTAATGTCATGTCTATTTTTCATTTTTATGTTTATTTTTTAATCCTACTTTTAATTTTACCTTTACATTTATTTGTTTTATTATTTTTGTTGTTATCATACTTTTAAAGCACAAAGTTCAGTTCAGTTCAGTTCAGTTCACTTTATTTCAAACATATACATTCACCAACATTTCATAAAATCATTCCACGCAATTGTTTGAAAAGGAGTAGGGAGAAGTGTATACTTATTTAGCCCTACCCCCTCAGGTTTACATCCTCATCATCAAAATTTAAACAACAAAACAGTTACAATGCCTTCAAAAAAAAACACACACACAAAAAAAAAATAATAATAAATAAATAAAATTCTCATGTTCAACTAGAACTATATTTAGATTTTCTAATTTGTAGAATAGATTAAACATCAGTTTACATGCCGTCCTGGGTTAATTGCATTTTCTTCAGTCTTATACTTATTTAACATTTCTTTTTTGAGTTTTATTTTATACTGGTTTACATTACTACTGTCCTTTATTTCTTCTGTTAACTCATTCCAGAATTTAACGCCCGCTATTGAAATAGACATCCTTTTCAATGTTGTTCTTACTCTTTGTACTCTTAAATTCCACTTCCCTCTAAAATTATACCTCCCTTCTCTTTCTAAGAACCATTTACTTATTTCAATTGGGAGCATCCCTTTCCTTACCTTATATATTATTTGCACTGTTTTAAACTTGACCAGGTCCTGGAATTTTAAAGCTTGTGTCTTAATATATAGTGCGTTTGTATGAGCCCTATACCCCTCCTGATTTATTAGTCTAATAGCCCTTTTCTGCATTATGATTATAGGCTGAATATTACTTTTATATGTGTTTCCCCAAACTTCTACACAATAACTCATGTATGGTAATATGAAAGCACAATATAACATATATAATGTTTTCCTATCCAGAAAATGTTTTACTTTCCCCAAGACAGCAATGCCCCGTGCTAACTTTCCCCTCACATAAGTGATGTGTGATTTCCAACAGGCCTTATGATCAATGATCACACCAAGAAATTTTATGGTATTAACCCTTTCTAAATATACATTATCAACACAAATTTCAATGTTAATATCTTTCTTATGGTTTCCGAATAGCATACATTTTGTTTTATTTAAATTTAAGGACAATTTGTTACTATCAAACCACGTCTTTAATATCTTTAACTCCTGTGTGATCACCTCCACAACCTGTTGAAATTCCCCACTTGAACAAAGTATATTGGTATCATCTGCAAAAATTACAAACTTTAGGATCTTCGATACTTTACAAATATCATTTATATACATTATAAACAATTTTGGTCCCAATACTGATCCTTGAGGTACTCCACATTCAATATCCATCAATTTAGATTTAAACTCATTTATTTGTACATATTGCTGTCGATTCATCACATAGCTTTTTATCCAATCCAATGCCACACCCCTAAACCCATATTTCTCCAGTTTGATCATTAAAATTTTGTGGTCAACAGTATCAAATGCTTTTTTTAGATCTAGAAAAACTCCAAGTGCATACTTCTTGTTATCCATACATTCAGTTATTTCTTCCATTAAATCCATCAATGCCAAAACTGTTGATCTGTTATTTCTAAACCCATACTGGCAATTTGCCAACAGATCGTGTTTTTCCACAAAGTTATCAAGTCTTTTTAGAAATAGTTTTTCCAGTATCTTAGAAAACTGGCAGAGTACCGACACTGGTCTATAATTTGTAAAACAATGCTTTTCACCTGATTTATAAATGGGAATAATTTTTGCTACTTTCATTTTTTGTGGAAAAACCCCTTCCTGGAAAGACAAATTAAAAATATATTGTAGCGGTTTTACAATACCATCAATTACTCTCTTTACTGTTAACATATCAATATCATGGGAGTCAGTACTTGTTTTGTTCTTAAGTCCACTGACAATATCATATATCTCCTTCTCTTCCACTGCTCTTAAAAAAAAAGTTTACTGTGCGTAAGAAACATCTTCTGAATTTTATTTTCAAGCCCACTATATAAGAAATCTTTCTTCTCGTTAAACACAACAGTAAAGAGATTGGAATTAAAACTCAAAATGGAAATGTTTGTTTCTGACATAAAAATGCACACACACACACACACACACGCACGCACGCACGCACACACACACACACACACACACACACACACACACACACACATACACACACACACACACACACACACCAATAAGTGGTTAATAACGAATTCTCATTTCCTTAATAGACATAACTTGATGTAATTATGTTCCTGTAATGTTTGGTGATCTAAATCTTCCCATTTTAAGTTTTCTAATTAAAATCAGTCCAATTAAATTACTTCACTTGGTTGGAACAGAATCTGAGATCAAATTTATCTTAAAATAATTCCTTGTGATTCTAAAGCTCCTTCCACCTCACTGCTAACTGCTAATAACTCAACATCTCAGTGCATATACGCCAAGTGTAGTGCACGTGTTAAAATAAAGAAAATGCATCTTTGAATGAAAATATGATGAAGTAGCTAAGTAGCTGCAGCAGTCTGTGATATCAATGTGAAAATGATCTGCCATTTGATTAGCTGGAGGTGATTGTCACATCCATTTGTGATTGGCACAGATCAGGTGACTTTCGCTCCTCTCATTTTTGGCCAGGTGTGATTAAGCAGAGCCTAGAGACAAGCAGCAAGACTGACCCCCTGGAGAGTTTGCAAATTAAAGTTATGACACCTGAGGAAGGGCAGCAGGAACAGGGGACAATGAGGGGAAATGGGACGGAGGGAGAGTCAGAAGGTAGAGATGGAGATAGGACGTGACAGCGAAAAGGATCACTCTGGTCCAGTTCTCCAATCCGCCTTGTAACTTGGCC
Organism: Nothobranchius furzeri; assembly: GCF_043380555.1. Lineage (NCBI taxonomy): Eukaryota > Metazoa > Chordata > Actinopteri > Cyprinodontiformes > Nothobranchiidae > Nothobranchius > Nothobranchius furzeri. The sequence goes on along the minus strand of NC_091756.1, from coordinate 46,539,347 downwards.
CAGAGTAGAAAGACTTGCGGCTCAGCAGGTGGAATAAAGAGTCTCGTAGTGGTTCTGACTCCTGCTCGGAGGCACATTTAAAAAGACTATACGGCTGCATCGGATCCTGAAGAGCTTTGGTTTTTGGAAAGAGGCTCCCAAAGAGGTAAGATCCGTGATTTGGTACTAATCTCTCAGCCCCCCCCCCCAACGACCACCTCTAGAGAGACTTTGATGCCTCTATACAGTAAACGCTACTGGCATGAATCAAATTCAATTAAATGATTTTCAATAAGAAAGGCTGCCTGTTATCAACAGTGCTCATTTGCACACTGTGACCTTGGCGGTGTGTGTGCAGTATGAGCATTCGCACAGCTGCAGGGTAGGAAGGGAGGATGAAGAGCAGCGCGGTGGGTGTTACGCTTTTAGATGAAAGGGAGGAAGGGCCCGGATGCGTGACACAGAGGGAAGGTCTGAGGAACACTAAATAAATAGATAAACTAAAAAACCACAAGCTTACTTATGCTTGATGCACAATTACAAAAATTCAGCAGGCGGACAAAAACTCAGGAGGAGGCTGGCGCAGGAATCCAGGAACAACAGAAAGATTGAAAAACCAAATGAGCCACAGACTGTGAAAGCTGAAAGGCACAGCATAAGGAGCACAGGCGGGGAAGACAGACAAAACGACAGCTGAAAGGCAAAGAGCCTGGACTGCAGACAGCATACATGGGGGACTAATTGGTAATTGAAACCCAAGTGAGCACAAAAATCATCGAAAACATACAAAATAAATCCAACCAAGAAAAAGAGAGAGGAGATTTCAAAATAAAACATATAAGCTCATTTAAAACTTTGAGCAGAGAAAGATGTGAAATATGTGCCTTCTCTGGGTCAGGGATGAGGTGTGTAGGAGTTTAAGTATCTCGGGGTCTTGTTCATGAGAGAGGGAGTGATGGAACGCAAGATCAACTGGCAGACTGGTGTTACAGTGATGCGGGCTTTGTACCGACCCTTTGTGGTGAAGAGAGAGTTGAGCCGGAAGATTTACCGGTCAGTCTTCGTTCCAACCCTCACCTATGGTCACGAGCTTTGGGCAGTGACTGAAAGAATGGGATGGCGCGCGGATACAAGCGACTGAAATGAGTTTTCTCCACAGGGTGTCAGGGCTCTCCCTTAGAGATGGGGTGAGAAGCTCGGTTATCCGGAAGGGGCTCAGAGTAGATCTGCCGCTCCTCCACATCGAGAGGAGCCAGTTGAGGTGGATCGGGTATCTAGATGGGATGCCTCCTCGATGCCTCCCTGGTGAGGTTTTCTGGGCACATCCAACCAGGAGGAGACCTAAAAGAAAACCCAGGACATGCTGGCCAGGGAACGCCTTGGGATTCCTCCGGAGAAGCTGGCCCAAGTAGCTGGGGAGAGGGAAGTCTGGGGCTCCCTACTAGGCTACTGCCCCCGCGACCTAACCCCGGATAAGCAGCCGAAAACAGATGGATGGAAGTAGAATTTAGCTGATGATCCTGTTCTCTCCAACCTGTAACATTTATGTTTAACAGCCTACAGACTCAAATAAACAAAACTGGAGCAAGTGCTAAATCCGAGTTTGCTAAACAGAAAAAGTGAAAACGCAAACCAAGCAGAACTGAAAAGTCCATCATGCCATGTGGTTCAATCTGAATATTAATTCTAGTGTTTGATGTTTTTAATAGAATTTTACAATCCCAAGTCACCATAAAAATGTCCAAATTTTCTTCAAAACAAGCAAAATAAACTTGTTTCATTCCATTTTAAAATGTGACACATCTGCAGGACGCCGTGTGGTCAGTTCTGTCCTGATTCTGTTTCCTATGGATTTATAAAACAAACCAGAAAAGTGACATAAAATAAACCAGAAAACTAAACCTGAAAAAGCCCAGCAAGGTGAAAACACACAAGTCCAACACTGCAACATGGATAGAAAGTAAAACATGTATGTATGCAAGAGGCTTATAATATTATTAAGAGATATGAACGTGAGCCCACGCTCATGACTCATGTAAATACATTTCACACTGAGCTATCGTGTTTGGTCTTCAGGAGCAGACGATCTGAAGTGACTCGTCTGCCCACAGCCTCTCTCTTCAGAGTGTCTGGGCTCTTGTCTCACAGTGGTTCTAGGTCAGAGTGTGATTACTGATGAAGAGGAGCTGATAAGAAAGATTCACTCTCACTTAGGGCAAGGTCACCTCCCACTGCAGACATATGTAGATGTGATGAGAGCGGGATTAGTGATTGGTTAATGCACAACCACGCAGGTGTAACATCCATCCATCCCTATGTGTGTGTGTGTGTGTGTGTGTGTTTGTGTGTGCGTGTGTGTGTGTGTGTGTGTGTGATCTTTCCAAAAGTGCAACATAAGAGGTTATATAAAGATTACATAAATCTATAAGAAAGGTTTTGTGCAATAAACCTACTAATAATTTGTCTAGCTGCTCCAGATCTTCAGTTTGTTTAAAAAATTTATTTTTGTTTCTTTTGAATAGTTTTATTTTCACAAATTAAGAAAAGAAAAGTCTAACTTCCTAAGTTTTATTTGATAGATGTAATTTGCCTTTTGTCACCAAGCTGTGGCCATGGGAAGCAGAGGCCAAGACGAGCAATGCCCAATGTCTGTAAATCAAATATTAATACAAAAGCCTTACATTCGACTGCTGGGTGGAATCTTGCGTCCGTCTCTGAACCAGGTGACTTGCGGTTGAGGGAAGCTGCGGATGCGTGGTGCTGGAACAACGGCACCCTCTCCCTGAGAGACTGACTGAGTGTGTTCACCCTCTTCAAAACTGCCCATAACTAGAGAAAAAACAAACACATTTCATAAAAAACAAGGAAATGCAGTCAGGAGGTCAGGCAGGAGTGCTGTTAAGCCACACATACAAGTCAGAAACACAAATTTTCATCTCTTTCTTTGGCTTTTGTTGACCTGAAAGCAGCTGCCATCTACTTTGTGCTTTGGAAACGTTGCATTGAGCTGCATTGATGGACGGAGCAGTGCTGTTGCTATGGTTTCTCCTGCAGATCAAGAAAGGCTTGGAGGAAGCAAGAAGTAATGAGTCACAAATGGACATTAACAGGATGCTAAATTGAGTAAAAGTCATTTTTTAAATGTTTCTTTCTTTCCTCCTGGTTTAATTTCTCTGTTAGTTTAATATCGTAATGTCTGACAAACACACACGCTCCTTTCCTGACTATTTGTAAATTAGATCAACGGGCAAAGGACTTGAAATGTTTGTTTTTCTCTGCCTCAAATTCTGATGTAGTTTTAGTTTTACTATCATCTCACCCAGATTGTAAACCTTTTGAATCAGTTTCACAGCAGAGAGAAAAAAAAAATTTTGCTTTCTAAATCACGAAGAGCAACGCTGACATTAAATTAGTTAATTAAGCTCCGGCACAGTTTAGAAACAATATTCTTGAAGTTTCCACACCCCAAGGTGTAGGACTTTGAACATGTTGGAGTGTCTGTGCATCAACAGCAATCTTATGTCTTCTGTCTCTCTCTCCCTTTCTTAGAGAATAAAACAGGTAATCTGGATTAGTGGCGCCGCTGTGGTGCTTAGCTTAAATGAAAATCTGGAAAGTCTACAAATCCTCCGACTTTGATCTGCAGTTTCTTTTTTGTGATATGATGTCCTCCTCCCTCTTCTCCCCCAATCTCTAATGCTCTCCCATGTTTCCCCTCTTTCAGAGGTGTATCTCTGCAATCCCAATTGTGTTTCCTCCACGAAACTGCTTCCAAAAACAGCTCACCATCTTTCCTCGTCTCTCTAAACACTCCCTCCCTTCTTTCTATCCCAACTATTTCTTCTGCAGGTGTCCTAAATTTTCCATTTTACCCCGCTTCTCCACTGAAACCCTTTGGAGGATGAGCAACTGATATGAGGCAAGAGGGGAATTATGGAAATGGGAAGAAGTAGGAATACAGAGCAGCTGAATGACAGTGGGGTGCATGCCAAGAAATAAATAGAAAGCAGTGGTGGCCAGCAAACAGAGAGAGTCAACATCGGAGAAGCAACAAAAAGAGCCAGTGATGGGAGGCTCAAACTGCTGCTAGAGAAATGAGATGCATGAGGACAGAGTTGACTATCTTATGTTTGTGGAATACAAAAGGAAGCAAGCCAGTGGGACTGTTCCTCCCTCCCACCACATTTGGTGTTGACTGAACTGAATAGTCAGCCACATCCCCTCAAATGTCGCTGAAACAAGGAGAAGCTAATGAAGCTGACTAGGGTAATGGGCGTAGCAGTTTTACGTATGAAGCTGTGGGTGGACACCGTGCCGTGGCTCGCGAGACTCCTCCAACGTGCATCTCTAATAGATCGTTAACAACAGGAGGGAAGCTGAGCGGCCTGAAACCGGCGGGAAACATTTACAGAAATGTGTTGCATGGGAGCAGCACTTTTGCTAAGAAACAACAGATGTTGTTGACAAAAGAAGGGAATTTGAAATAAGCAGCGGTCATGCTGAAATGAAGCAGTTATAAAAGAACCATGGCAACAATATAAATCTAATGAGAGTGCTGAGTGGAACAGCTGTCTGGGTTGATAACACTCTGAATGAGATGCAGGTAGATCTTTCACCCTGCCAGCATCTGGTCCTCCCTATTCAGTCCTTCATACAAAAGCAGCCATAGAGAATGTGGGCATATTGCGCTCTCTGCATGCAATTAAGCACACATGCTCTCCGGATTTTCCATTTCCTATGTTTTTAGTGCATACTCACAGGCCACTTGCACTTCCGTTCTTCTCTGCAGAAGGGCTCCCACCCGATTCCTTACGATGCAGCGATAAAAGCCAGCATGGGAGCGATCCAATGAAGGGATTAGGTACCTTCCACACACAAAGAAAAACACAACAAAGAAACGATAATCAGAAAGTCTATACTTGCAATTTCCTAATTACAAATACAAAAGCAAAGGGTGGAAACAGAACTGGGTTGCAAATGGAAGCGTGAGCCGGATCAGAACTGACTGAGGAACATTAAACACACAAATTTAAGACAATCTAATAGAGGATCAAGGACACACAGGACACTGGAGCTTAGCTGTCGTTTATTTCAGTGATAATGGCGCTCAAGAGGCTAATGCAGCGATTATGGTGAAGCTCTCCCTTAAGACGCATGCACTTACACAGCACACATATAAAAAGGTGTTATAGGCAAACATCAAAGCCACAGAAACAAAGTCTCAAGCCTAATGCCACAGTTAGCTGTCCCGTTATTGGCTTTGCAGCCAAACTGCAGAAGTGGTATGTGGGGCAGCATAGGGTGTGTGTCAATGGGTGAACTGCTGGGGGTTTGGCAGTGACCCTTTATTACAGTTCCTCCTGACCCTAACAATACACACTCAGGTTCTTCCACATTCCTTGTTAGAGATATCAGAAGTGTTGGTAGTGTGAGATGTTGGTAATAGTACTACGAACACAAGACAACATGTTAAAGAACACACTATATTGACCATATTTATGTGATTGTTTGGCTCCAGGTCAATCAGACCAGTGTTGTTTTTGGCAGGCATCTCAGTCTTAGTCTCTATGATGAAAATGCAATTGAATCAGTCAGTTTTAGTCAAGAAAATTGTTTGTTTTTAGTTTTACAAAAACACTTAAAGTTTTAGTCTGTAATAAATCATTGTATATGTGAGACGTGTAATCTAAGCTACTGGATTGAGTTTCACACCAACATAATTTTTTTAGACCTAAGGGAAATTTGACACAAATTTAGCTGCTCCAGATTTTGTCCAGTTAAACAATAATCCCCAGACTAGTGTCATTTTTTTACTTTATTATTACTCACTATAGTGTATATGATTTATTGATGCAGAGCTGTGCATCATTCAGTAGACTGTCTCAAAAGAAATGTATGATTTTCTTTTTAACACAATTGACTCTATACAGAGTATTCTATACAATATAAAAAATAACAGATGTGTTTGCTTAATTTATTTTTTGAGTTATCAGACCTCCAAATTAGTGTCTTTACATGTATAATTTGATAAAGCGCACCTCCTTAAATGCAATAATGTTTTTCCATGGAGCTGCAGTGTTGTGAGTTTTCACAAGCCTACATAATTAATATAAATAACCCAGTTCTGCTCTTGAGTATCAACAGTGATACTCATGAATGCATAAAGGTGCAGGAAGGTGACCCGTTATTAGTAACCAGGGAGAAGATAAAATAATCCTGACACATGATTTTAAAACATTTTCCTTAAACATGTTCAGATAAAGTCTGTTTAAAACCATAATTTCTTTCATTTTTCTACCCCAAATTTTGATTTTTTTCAGGAAGCACATGAATACGAAACAGGTAAAAATTACAAACAAGGCCGGATTAACCACGAACTCTAAAGGGCCCAGGCCCAGGGCAGCAAGGGCACAAGTAAAATTATGTATCTGTGATCTCCCACTTTATATTAAACAAGGGTGACCGTACATCCTCTTTTCCCCAGACATGTCCACTTTTCACTCTTTGTCCGGGGCATCCGGGGGGTTCTTGTATTGATGAAAATGTCCGGTTTATCATCCAGGAACAGGGATCGAATTATGGGGGAGATGGATATTCTACACATTCAGGGGAGCCGGAAAAAAAGTTTTCTACCTATATTACATCATTCATGGACTCTTGAGCAGAGAGCGGCACAGCGCTGATCGTCGGTGTTCAGCGCTCCAGGCTGCTGTGTCCAGCGCACGGTCCATTCTCAAAGTGGCGCAACCAAAAAACTGTAATTAACACACGACCGTTTATGCCTGCACATGTTCTCTACTCTCTTTCTTATTTGTGCCTGAAGCGCTCTGCCACTGCAGAGCTCATCACCTGTGCTGCTGTGATTTCACCTCACTGACGCAGCATCGAAACGCGCACTCGGCTTTGTGGTCAGGAGATTCCTTTGATCTGCTCAAAAGTAACTGATGAAGTGAAAAAGTAAGAATCCAGACAGCAGATTCTCTGGAGAGTTTAGAGGAGATGCAGGAAGAAGAGAGACAGACAGGACAGGAAAATATAGTTAAATAAAAACAAGAAAACAAAACAAAGTGTTGAAAAGTAAAATGTAGGCAGATTTATCTCCACTACACGTTTCTACCTGCAAAACAATAAGTTATACACATGTAATATTTATACATCTGATACAATTCAGATCACCTTCAAAACTCAGTCACACACCCAGGGCCGTTTCAAGGCATTTTGGGGGCCAATGCAAAATGACCCATGTGAAAGCCACTATTTGTGGATTCTCTGAAAGTTTCCATCATGGAGTGTGTGACAACTTATTTTTTCATTGATCCTATCGTCTAATCTTACAGCTGAAACAAGCATCCTTGATAATCTGTGCACAGGAAGCTTACCGATGCTGTAGTAAAACAAAAGGTATAATAATTTCTTATTAATAAAACCTTGTTGCAGCACTAAAGCAGAAAAATGAGATTTTGCAATAAATATGCAAAATATTTACATATGAATTGTTTTAGAGCCCTTTTATTGACAGAATCTGATATTAATTTTAATTCTTACAAAGAAATGGGTCCCAACGTGGTTTGTGTGGCGTTGCCATAGTGTGACGTCCCCTGTCATCTTGTTTGGAAATGGAAATATGGTCAACCTATATTAAACAAACTGTCCACCCGGGCTTTTGCGCTGCACAGAGATGCTTCGCTGCCTATGACTTTGAACGTCAGTTGAGAGTCAGTCTCATGCAGACTGACCAATGAAGAGAGGGCCTCAAGTTAAGACCCTCTCCTCATCGTCAGTCCACACGAGATGGGTCAAAGGTTACTCTGGGTGGGTTACATGATGTCAGGCATTCAAGTATTGAGTATATTTACTGTATATTACAGTAAAATATTCTGTATGTGACCATATTATGGTGATGCTTGGGTCGTGATGATGGGGCCCTTTAATATTGTTGCCCAGGGTACAACAAAGTGTTAATCTGGCCCTGATTACAAATATTAATTTGTTCATATTTTAAAGTAGTGTCATTGTTTGTAGTTCTAATCATTCACTTCCACAATAAGTGCCAATGAGCGGCTGAGCACTGTGTGTTCCTGTGACAAGGAAGTGATGAGCAGAATGTGTGCTGCTGCTGCTGCTGCTGCTGCAGCTGCAGCTGGGAGACAAACCAAAACAGTTGCAGCAGCGCTGCTACCCCGGTTTCACACTGGAAGCATCAGCGGCACAGAATGGCACTGCTTAAAATAGAATCCATTATAGTCTATGGAGTGATACAAATGAGCTGCGGTGCGTCCATTTTCAGACGCGTCCCAGAAGCGGCACGTGGCGAAAGACAATCTATTTTTTCCACGAGCCACTTCTGGGATGAGTCAATTGAAATCACACACGGTTTCGTTGTAAAATCCATGGTAATTTTCAAAATAAAAGTACTGTGGTGATGCAGTTTCATATATATGTGGTTTACGTGTGACTTAATGGCTTATTTATTCCCATTATCGTTCCAGAAGTGCAGCGGTGTGTTTTTAATGGTTTAAATCCTGGCAGTGGAGAGGTACAACATCATAAATGACATCAAACAGCCATAACAACAAAATCATTATATTTTTAGTTTAATGGCAGATTGCATAAACAAACCTTAACCTTTGAAGTCCCAAGGGATCTTGTGATCTTACTGCTGAGACACTCTCAGTGTGCACTGGAGTGCTGCGATTGTCGAGAGTAAACCATTCCGCTGCTGTTCCGCACCACTGATGTGTACAGTAGGGGTAACCTCTAGTTTTTGTGAGACAGGCAGAAATGTGCATTATGAACATCATTTATGTCTTGCCTTTTCAACCAAAGCTCCTGCACATCTCTTCATGGTATAGAGGAGCTTAAGTTATGAGAAAAAAGGGCAACGAGGAAATCAATTCATCGTCATTATCATTAACAAAAACAACACTGAATCAGACCCTTTGTCAAACAGAGACTTTAGGTCTTTGAAACTCATATTTGTGGTAAAAAAAAAAAAGATGCCGTAACACATATTTAAAAATGCCTTCACCAACTTTGTGCAGACGCTGGCTTTGAGCAGTGGTCATGCTAACCGGACATTTTCCTTATCTAACCCTCTCAGGCTCAAAATAAGTTTTGATAAAAGGACGAACAACTAAGTCCTTCAGGGGTACTTCTGAGTTTAAAAATGCTCATGAAATACTAATGTGGAGTAACCAGGTAGGTAGGTTTTAATGTTGCAAATCTGCAACGCCTGCCTCCAGAGGGTTAAGATGTTATTTATATATTTATTTATTTATTAATTAACAGTGACAAAAAATCTGAAGATTGTCAGTCATACTGACCGATTGCAATTCACCCCCCCCCCCCCCAACTTTTTAAATTTTAAACGTTTCACACAGAGTTCATCACGGAGGAAACAAAACCAAAAATAAAGAGCATCTTGCTACTGACAATGTGCATATGTGGTCAGCGCTCTGAAGAGCTGTGGACAGCAGGGTTAAGAGTGCGCCTGTGACTGATCAGTGCAGCAGAACCACGGTGCACAAGAGCACATGCGGGAGGATTTCCTCCTGCTGAAGCAAGTGCTTTCCAGCTCTGGAAACCCTTCTTTCAGAGTGTCTTGCACACTTGTGGTTATTTCATTTAGATAAATATTCCCTGATTTTAAAACTTTGGCTAAAGTAGCACTTGTTACTTGTCTCCAGTGTGGCATCGGAGCGAGGATTCAGCCTCCAAAACAACAATTAAAATCCAGAACCCCGTTGCCTCTTCGGCAAGCCCATTGAGACTCTTGATTATGCACAAGCAGGTGAACAGGTTCGGTTTACGCGGAGCAGGACGACGGTGCGAGACTGTGTGTTCTGGCCACATCAGGCCTTAAGTGAAATTGTTTATACTGGGGAACTCTGTTCAGCTATTTTCAACCAAATATTAATTTAAAATGCATGAAAACTAAATAGGATTTAATTTTTATTTATTATTATTTTAAACGTGATGAGAAAAAAAAAGTTTCATTTTTTACCCTGTTGGTCAAAATGACAGACAACAAAAATGTCTAGTGCAACCTCTGGCTGGGAGACACACGGAGCAGCCAGAGAAGAAAGCAGGCCGAAGTGGTGACTTAGTGAGTTTTACATGTTTAATCTGAAAGTTGCTTGAGCGAGAAACAACCTTGTCAAAATAAACGCGTCTTCCAGGAGGTAAAATGGTTTCCTGCAGGAGTGGGTTTGCTGTCTTACCCATTACCTTGCTTCTTGATTGTGTTTAAGTGTGTTTAACAAACAGCAAGTGGAAGGTCGGAGCATAACCTTCAGTAATGGGATGCATCAGTTTCTATGGTAACATCATGATGTAAGGAAGTTTCTTTTTCTTGATAACAAAATAATTTCCTATGAAAAAAAACCCGGCTTTCAGCCTTCTGTTTGCTGTAAATTTGATGCTTAGGGAACTATTACTGCAGACAAAGGACACATTTGTATGATGGTACTAAAATTAAAAAATATATATACAGATTTAATGAGCGTGGAGTTTCTTTTCATTCATCTTAATTAGTGATGTGTCGGTCGTGAAAGAACCGGCTCTAAGAGCCGGCTCTTTGAAGTGAACGACGGGAGCCGGCTCGTCATTGGGAGCCCCCCCCCCCCCCCCCCCCCAGAGCAGTAGGGGCGGGGAAAAGGGAGGATTATACTCAGACAGACACACAGCAGAGCACATGTGGGAGGAGGGAGACGAGAGGGAATCAGGAGGAGGAAAAAGGCGAGCGAGAGAGAGGAGAGTGTGACGAAGACGGTGAGAAACTGAGCGCCAGCAGTTGGAAAGTGGAGATTTCTTAAAGTTTTCAGTTATTAAATCCATAGAACTGATAAATATTTGATATATTGCTTTTTTTAACATTAGTAAATTATTTTACATATAGTTTAGCATTATTTTGGTTATAAATGTACTCCACGCAACAGAAAATCTGAGGAGCCACTTGGGAGCCGAAAGAGCCGGCTCTTTTTGGTGAGCTGAGCCAAAAGAACCGGCTCTCTAAAAAGAGCCGGAATTCCCATCGCTAATCTTAATAGGATTTGATGTTTGTTTTTAAGAAGTTATGTAAAATAAACCGACAACCCAACCCTCAGAAAACTAGGCTATACTTTGAAATCCATTTGACAGAAATTCTGCTTTCTAGTATGTAAAAACTTAAGGGCTGTTCAGAGCGGTGTTACTTGGTTTACAAATATCCAGATGATTAAAAGCCTTGAAGAGAAAAAACAACATCCAGCAAGAAGCCAACAAAGTGGCTTCAACCAGTGCATGGATGCAAAGTGTCTCAACTCCGTGTTTTGATGCTGGTGGTAAAATCACTGAGGAGCTTCATTACCTACTCAGTTCACATTCAATTCTGGCATCAGGCTGCTTGTATCATGTATGTGTCAGAAAATCTCCATTTCTGGCCACCGTTTCAAGAGAAGATGAATGACCCATTCATAACAACCACCTGCTGGTTAGCGTTGGCACTCACATGTAAAAGGGCCATCAGTGCATCAGTCAGGCTTCAGAACTCTGAAACAAAATCAAAAGTACTCGCAGTAGCTGAACTACATTCATTTCATCAAAAATGATTAGCCACCTGTTTGTGTCGCTCAGGTCTGCAAAAAGTGCGATTAGGGTGAAACTACCAACTGGGTGGCTGTTATCAGATGGATACCCCAAAGTAGCTCATGGATTTGATTTTATACACCACCTACAATATCGGGTGAGCTAATCCGATCTAAAATGTGTTGCATCACATTTTTATCCTATTTTTTTGGAGCATCTCTGCCTTCCTGTGTTGCTACAGATACTTGTGTTCACAGAGGCTCCGTTATGCATACTGTCATGTATTTTCTGTGACTCACACTTCTGCTGGGCTGGTCCTTCTTAAAAATTGATGAGGCTATAAAATATATTGATCATAAATGAGAAGATGAAAGGCCATTTTTTTTGGAGGGATGGGATGTATCTCTGGCTAGCGGAGGCTTCCGGGCTTAGCTGGTGCACCGCGGTCGAAGATATATGAGGTTGCTGCTAAAGAAGGGAGGATTACAGAGTTTCTTTATCTCTTCCTTCAGCAGCGTTGTTCCTACGATTAGTGAACCGCAAATCTGCCACTCCATCCTCCCGGAGGCAGCCCAGCGAAGTGGGTGCCCAGCTTCTCCTGACTCCTGGCCGGGAACAGCGGAGCGGCCGCCCGCTCCCATCTCCCGGAGAGCCTCGTGGCCACCTGGATTCTGTGTGAGGCTGTAATGCTGGTTGCCTGTGGAACTCTCTGGGGGGAGACACAGCACCTCTTTGAGTTGATGTTGCTTCACTGTTGAGTCGCTCAATTGGGTTTTTCTCACTAAAAGTGCCCAGAAACCTCAGTTAGCTTTCGGTTTTCATGTAGCTTTTCCTACTGATCTCCGACTGAGGCAGAGGAGCGGAGCATACGCTCACGGCCCGGGCAGCCAGCCTGATAGCAGTGGTCTGAGGCTGCTTGTATTTTAACAGTTAATATTAGCTTAGCTTCAGCTCAGTGTACTGGCTCTGAAAACAAATTTATTACAGAATCAGTGAATGAAGAAACAAGCATGCCTCAAAACGTTGTTGTAAATTAATTAGATGATGTCCAGTTGTTGAAAAATGTTCGCAGTAACATATAACCAAAAAAAAAAAATCTTTTGTGGGTCTAATTCAGTGATGCCATATTAGTCACCATGTTTCCTTCTACAGGAGCCTGTGAGGACAAATACTTTTTCTTATTTGTAAAAGTAGGTGACTGGCATGGTCGAAACACCCATCATTAGTTTCCATTGAAATTGAAGTACAGCATATGTGTGATCCAAGGCCTAAGGCAAAGCGGATTAGAAAATAGCTCTTTTAGTCACATTGTGGATCCCCTTGCCCCGTGACTTGGGTTTCACCTTAAATGTGTCCACCTGCCTCTTGTTACCTGATTACCCATCCCAGTGTGTACATAACCCTTGTGTGTTGCTAGTGTGTTTGTCGGTTTGTACTTGTTACATGCCAGTTTGTGTTTACACCTGCCTACCCTGTCGTGTCTGCACTCCTGACCATTAAAGAGGAACCAAATGTCCATTGCTGTCTTGTCTGCGTTGATTTTCCTGTCTGGAGGATCCGCTCTTGCTTCCTCATCTTCCCTCCACACTGTGACACTTCAAGCCCCATTGACTTGCATTAATTTTTCTGTTCTTCCGGGGACCCATGAGCCGATCGGAAGTAGACTTAAGCTTTCTATGACCATCTGTTGGTAACAGAAAAAAACTGCTTGCTTGCAATGATTTAGGTATGTGCTGCCCCCTATCGCCATGGAAAATATACACTGTCACTTTAGAGAACACTTACTCAGTTTTTTCTTACTGACAGACAAAAACAAGAAAAAAATACCACTGAATGTTCTAGTTTGGACACATCTGAAATATAAAATACTGTTTTATTAAGTTGCATTTCTTTAAATACATGAATGTTGTTGGATAAACTATTTCCAACCAATACAAATTGGGAAATATGTCTTAAAAAAGATGATGGACTAGTTTGCATTTTTATTTCCTCCAATCTTGTTTATTTTGTCCACTTAGAAAACAAGTAGAAAAGTCTAAACTAAATCAAATTTTCTTACAGTTAAGATGAAAAATTATAGGAGACTGTTTCACAGATGAAAGTCTTTGTGGAAGCAGAAAGACCGGCAGAAAATGACTTCCTTTTGACGAGTGAATGTAAACCAAGACATCAATCTGTTCCTCCAAACTGAAACGCATCAAAGTGAACAAATATCTGCACACAAATAAAAGAAAAAGAAGAGTCAGGTAATTATGTGTGATTAATCTGATATGCCGTGCTATTGGTGTCTTAATAAACCACCTTATCGCTGCTTTAGAAGTTGCTTCTATAAACTATAATGAGTGCTGTGATAACAAATGGCTGTGTGTGCTAAAAAGCTGTTAATAACATAAAGATGAACAGAATCAAAGCTCATTACCAGCAGCGTAGTTGGGACTCAAGAGTCTAAATGAGTTTTAGCACAAAGTCTGTTATGACTTCATCAACTAATCAGGATTTTTTATTAATGATGTGTGACTCCTTTCTTATGCTTCATCAGATATATTAATACAATTATCGATATGTGTTGGACGGACTGATAATGGAGTGATGTGGTGATGATAGAGAGAGGGTAAACAGGTGACAGGTGGTGTTGTTGCTGTAAGTTTAACCTAACTGTGGCCTTTGGACGATTTACCCAAGAGCCAGAACCTTCAGGGTGACTTTAGACAGCGTTCTCCCTCATTCGTTTTCTCCCGTCTTCGCTTTGTCCCTTATATAATGAATACAATTAACCTTTGCAGAGCTGCGCGTGTTGGCAGACGGTTTGGGGAGTCGGCGGGGTGGGGGCTCGCCGTGTTGGACAGAGATTGATTGATGTTCCCGTGGTCAGCGCACTCCGTCAGATCCCCTTTAATTAGCCCCACTCAGGAGGAATGATTAGACGAAGAAGTGGCAGGGAGACAGATGGAGGGACATGAGAAGGAGGGAAGACTGACGAGAGATGAAGAGGGAGGAAGGCGGAGAGTGTGAAAAGGATAGAATAATGAAAATCTGGAAAGATGTGGAAAGAGGGAGGGAAAGATTGAGATGGTAGATGATAAGTGGCAAGGCTATAATCCTTCACTGAAGGTGGCTGTGGTGCACTTTGACAGTGTTCTCATTTTGCCATCCAGCCTTTTCCCAAGGTTATTGTTTCAAAAACCTTTTACTGAAATTGGTACATTTTAATAAACATGCATTCAGATGCCACGAGTCTTGATGCAATTACATCCAGAAATGAAATCACGCAATTAGCACAGAAGTGACACATATTTATCCCTATTTTCAAAGCAATCACTTGAGATTTTTCACTTTCAAGTAGGATCCCAAAATCTGTCAGCTAAACAGCGCAAACATTGTGAAAGTTGACAAAAAGTGTGCAGTCGTCTAGTATTCAGATGATACATCATACAGCTGAGTTCACTTGTAATTATGTGTTTTTTAAATGCTGTTAGTGTTTGGAGTTAACTAAAAGGTCACTGCCCTTATGGAGCGGCTCAATGCTAATTTACGTCTGCTAATGAGCTCCTTCATAGTGTTGAGACACAGATTGTGCATTCTGTCACATAAACAAAAGCAGGTGCTGTGGAAATTACTCACTTTAAATGCCTGATTACTTATTTACTGTAAAAAACTATGATAGATGGATATGTGACACGCTTCTACAGGGTGATTATATGCTTTTGTTGTCTCATCATGAGTTTAATGCATCCATAGAAGACATCAACAAGTGAAACGCTTGATGACAGAAAATCAAACATACACATTTATAGTTAGTCACTGATGCTTGTCTGGAGAAAAAAAATCAATACTGTTCAAATTTTTTAGTAGATGTTTTTTAAAATTTGCTCGTCTCCTATTTGAGATCTCCTCTCATTGATGTGTCTTCGTTCTGATCCACTTATTTCTTCTTAACAGCGAACACGCCGCAAACACGATTGCTGTCTCAAGCTGCTGGGAATCAATAATAGGTTGTTTGTCTCTGGTCCTGTTGGAAGATTAGTTAACTATCTCTTAAAAGGAGATCACAGAGAGACAAATGTTTACTACAAACAATTTATAAAAATGCAATCGCTTTATTCATTGTTTTATTATAATGTAGAGGCGTCCATGGCTGGAAGTTGTAACTGGTGGGTTGCAGGCTCAAACCAAGACTCCATCCAGCGGCAGGTGGATGAGGACGCTCTTGTAAAGACGACGGGGTGACATCGGTTGTAAAAATCTGGGGCCTCATTCATCAAACGTTTGTAGAAATGTTCCTAAATTTGTTCCTATGAACACAATTTAGAATGTTCATACAAACGGTCAAAATTCTGATTTATGAAACATGCGATGGCCTCTCGTACGCATGTTCCTCCATACTCGCCTGATGACAAATCCCACCTGTGCGTACCCAGGCGCTCCTATCTGTTCTCAGTCATTCACATATAGGGACGCTCTCATTAAACCATATTTGGTCATGCTAGGTCCTCAGCACATGAGGGAATTCCCTGTGTTATACCCGGAAAAAAGAAAACTTGTGAGGTCGAGACACTGGCTGCTGAGGTACAAAAGAACCAAACAAACTAGTCCAATCTCAAAATTGTTATGGTTCATGCAAAGGGCATTTTGTAAATCAATTTTAAATTGCATGCTCGTTTACACAAAATTATTCAGTTATTTAGCAATCGCCAATCTTGACAGCAGCTGCTAGACGCAGCATGACTAATGCAGGAATAGTTCTGCTGGAAAAATAGAATAAAGTGAAATTAGCAATGGTGTGAAAGTTTATAAAATAATAATATTGGTGCTTCTCTGAAACAGAGGTGAAACAGCTCTGAAATAATTGAAATTAGTTTGCTTTTATATTGGATGCTACCTGTCACACAAACAAAGAATTGATTTGTAAATGATAAATATTCCACACTCGTAAAGCACCTTTCAGAGTCAGAGGACTCCAAAGCACTTTTCACAGCGTATCATTCATCCATTCATACACACATTCACACACTGGTGGTGATAGCTACAGCTGCCCTGGGGCACGCTGACAGAGGCAAGGCTTCAGAGCACAGGCACCAGCAGTTCCTCTGACCACCACCAGCAGGCAAGCTGGGTTGAATGCCTTGCTCAAGGACACAACAGCAGCATTTTCTGCCAGAAGCCAGAATCGATCCTACAATCTTCAGATTGCTGGACATCCCAATTTACCTCCTGAGCATAGGCGTCAGTTTAACCGGGGACACCGGGGACATGTCCCCGGCGAAATTTGTGATTGGCAGCTGTGTCCCCCCCACTTTCAAAAAAGCCTGCTGATGAGGATTTTTGTTTTACCAGCTCAGATCTTATACCAGGGGTCGGCAACCTGTTCCCATCAAAGAGCCATTATTACCCGTTTCCCACAGTAAAGAAAACACCGCAGCAGTCGCATCGTTGTGGGCGGGGCCTACCCTCAGACAGCAGAGCGCTGCTCACAACAGGTGACAGTCAGCAGCCGGTACCATGGGCGTCGCACCCGTGGGGGATTCAACACCCACACTTTTCCAGCTGTTTTGCTCACCTCCACACCAGTCTGGTTTCTTTACGTCACACTCACTCTGTTTGCCTCATCTCCTTCTTCACCTCCGCTTCTGACAGCCGATGTCGGGTTTCCAGGAGAGCAGGAGAGGGAGGGACGGAAGAGCTCGACTGAATAATTTTACATTTGACATTAGCTGTACAAAGTCTGAGTTTGATAAAGTGAAGAACAACCACTTGCAGAGGTTTATGATAGGCGCAGCGCCAGGTTTTCATTTTTGGGTGGGCCACGGTAATTTTGGACGGACCTTAATAAGCAGTGACTTAAGTGAAGCAGGCAGGTCGCACCAGAAATTTTCGTTTAAAAAGACGTCATAAATGTGTTCCCCAGTCATTTTTATTTCTAAAATATGAAGTAAAAACTCCCAATTTAATTTTCATTCATTTGTCATTAATATGTAGTCTACACCCGTGCGTTAAGTGGACCAACTTCCAGTAAACGCAAAGCATCCAGCCCACCTCTCCAAATGCGTAAAATGTGCATCAGCCGCTAGTTAGGCGCGCCGCGCGCACCATCAGCTGATCAGCCCAGACAAGAGCAGAGCAAATAGAGAAAGAATAGAGGATAATTCTGTCTGGATGTGGATGGAGATTACATTTTACAGCAGCCTGATCATCATTTAAATACGTAAACCATCACCTGTCTTCTAGTCCACGCTATCAGCACTATTTTATCTGGTGTGTGTGTGTGTGTGTGTGTGTGTGTGTGTGTTTTCCACTTCAAACACTGATCTAACCAACAAGACCAGCGTGTCCAGTAACACATTAATGTTACAATTAAACAGTTTCACTTCATGTAGGCTAGGAACATTTCACCTGCCGTGGCCCAGCCGCTTCTGCTCCACATAAACTTTGTGCGTGATCAAATGTCTCTACAGGTGCTTTCTGAGCTGAAGAGGCGACTGGATGCGTCATGCGTCTCCATTTTGGAGACGGGAACAAGCGCTGTTCAGCCAAACTTTCATAATTTCATAAAAATAACATTTTTCCAAGTGACACATCCCTCAGCGAGACCGGGTTTCCAGACCGCTTCAGTGGGAGGAAATCAACGAACATCCTTGAGTTTATCCGTCAAAATAAACAGTCAAATGGAAATATCTGTAACCTGTCATTTAACTGTTTTGCCTTCTTGTGAAGATTGTTTCAAAGAGAAACAATTAAACTTTATTAACTCCAGAGCCACGCGCACTGCGCTGTACTCCGTGACTGTAAATGAGGGGGAAACGATTTAATCGGATCCTTTTTTTTCCAACATGGTTTAATGTAAAGTTTCATTCAGTACAAACTTTAGTTACACCAATCTAACGAGACAGAGCCTGGATTTGTATTCTGAACAGCTTAAACATGTTTAAAACGGAGACATGCGTGACGCGTCTAAAATTCGCACCTGCTCTGCTATTATGGAAATTAAACTAACAAGGTGAATAACATCAAATTATTTTAGGCACAGACAACATCTCCCACACTTTTGAAAAGTTTGCAACGCGCCTGGTCGCTCGTGTACGTCAAAGTTATCTTTCGTAAGAAGATAATCAATAAAACAATTTATATAAAGTGGATCCAGAAGTTGTAGCTCGTCTCTACAATATTTTGATATTTTTCACCCTGTTGGTGGTTTTACTGAGCAGGTGCCACTTTTGTCACGCGATTCTTTTTAAAACATGTTTAGACTGTTCAGAATACAAATCCGGGCTCTGTCACGTTTGATTGTTGTAATTAAACTTTGTAGGTGGGGAAGGTCAGAAAGCAGCTCAGAAGCGCATATGATTACGCACAAGCGTGACGCGTCAACCCGGTCTCACAGTAAGACTGGGTTGGAACTGTTCAGGTTTACGCAGACAATCTTTACATTTAGAATTAGCTTACAGATGTAAAATTAATGCAGTAAAATATAAAGCATTTTATTTAAATATCCATTCATTATTTTACAAGCACAGAGAGCTGCATCATATGGATGGAGGAGCCGCATGCGGCTCCAGAGCCGCGGGGTGCCGACCCCTGTGCTAGCCTACTTTATTGACCCCAGCAATTTTTAAACCCCACTCAAGTGTATGCTTATTGTCCCCAGCAATTCTGAAAACAAACTGACGCCCTTGCTCCTGAGCTACTGCTACCTCCTTGTATAGCTGAAATCACAGTGAGCTTTACATAAACTAAAACAAACAAACAAAAAAAAAACAACAGGTTTATTCAAAGCGGTGCATCATTCCACCTTTTTTTTGGAAATACTCAAAGTTTACTAAACAGCAGCTCATCTTACGGGTGAACTTCAGGTCAAGATTGACAGAAATTTTTTTCCAAGCTGTTGACATAACTAATCTGGAATCTGTACAAATACTAGCTTGTTGCTGCAGAACAGAATTGTGCACAGCAGTTAAACTACAGGACAATTAAAGCTGAATATGGGGCAACCTAATTTAGCCCAAAAAGAAGAACACCACAGCTAAAACTGGACACTTGGTAACCAAACATCGATGGACCAAACGGCTGCTCATCAGTCTGGTCAGAATGGATCTGTTTCTCCAAAGAGCTTTCTACAACAGCAAAGAAACCAACACCGTATTACACAGTTACACTTTTAACTAGCTGTGTCCTTTGAGGCTGCTTGCACAGTAATATGGTGACGCTATAGTCTAAGGGTGTAATATAGAATCCTGTAAGAGCCGATGATTAGTTCACATACGTCATGTCATATTAATTTTAACACTGTGACATTTTAAAAATATCAAAGTGCATCTATGCGGAAATATTACATCATGTGGGCCAATACCTGCTCAGAGCAGAGTGACACACTCCTGAACAAAGATGTACACCACGGAACAAGTTGCTTGTTCGTTTTTGGACTTCTGACTCACTCCTCTTAGCATAGAAAACAAGTAGTGATGGATTGTGAGGAAGGAAGGTTAAATGGTCCATTGTATCCCAGGGTATGTGAAGGAAAATGCCAGGGAGACAGAAAATGGACATTTTTAGTTATATCCAAGAATCCATTAAGCCCATCCAGAGAGAGATGCTGTCTGAACGGTCGTGTCCAAGGCATGATGGGATGGCTCGTAACATTTTTTCTCATCAGTGAGAATAAAACTGATCTAAATAGACACATAAAGTGATAAAGTAGGTGAAACCATCAATATCAGCTAGTAAATGTCCTATTCTGTTGGGGCTGTGTCCTACAGCCTGGCACAGAGAAAGAATCTGGGAACTCTCCTTTTCAAATAACCCCACTCCTTAAGAATTCTAACCGAGCCAATCAGCGCTGAGTAGCATGCATCACACACCACAATGCCAAGTTTGTCATAAACATGGTGACTGAAGTGGAGTTCGCTGCGGCTCCTTCCTTTGTTCTAAATGATTTGAACGTCTTTAAAACCATAACAAGTAGAAGCGCTAAAAGCCTTTCTTCTAAACAAGGATGTTTGCTCTGTCGCCAGACTCCATTTTTACTACAGCTAAAAAAACTACAGCTCGGTTTCTCATAAACAACGAAGACAGCGGCGGAGTTCGCTGCGACTCTTTTCTCTGTTCTAAATGACTCAGATGTCTTCAAAACCACAAGTAGAAGCGCTAAAAGCATTTATTCTAAAAAAAATAAAAGATGTTTGCGCCGTTGCCAGAAGCAATTCTTTTTACTACAACTAGAAAACTACCACGTTGTGCGGTACAGTTGGGATTTCCGTCTTTTTTCTGATTGGTCATTTTTGAGCTGCCTGGTCCCACCCCTCAAGCACCTCTCTGCCTTTGAGTTACCAGACTCATTCCCTGTGCAGAATTAAACAGAGGATGAGTCTCGCAGGCCAGGCTATGTGTCCTGTGTCTGATATTCGTGTAAAATATGTAAAATATTTGTAGACCTGAAAACTTGCTTATTGTAAAAGGCATAGGGAAGGAAAATGTCACAAATGTGCCGGTGAGTGAAATGGAGGTGAGGATCTGCACACGGGTGAGGAAGGAGGCAGACAGGAACATTTAAAGGGTTTTAATGAGACACGCAGGACAACGAAACAATGAGCCAACCAGACAAAATGGACTAACAGGGTTTAAATACAGGAGGAGCTGGGACCTTGGGTGATTGGGAGACGAGAGGCAGGTGGGAGCAATTAACATGGACACAGGACTAAACAGAATGGGGAGACAGGGCAGGGTGTGACAGAAAACATGGCTATTTATTTTACTATGGATGCTTTATTTGGCTTTCAGACATTTCTCCCTTTACATAATGATGTCAGCATGGACAAAGGTCAGCCAGGTAAAGTGAAAACCTTTGTTTGTTTGGAACCTGTTTCATAATGGTCCAAACATTTCAAAAGTGTTCTGAGAATCACTTATTTGCATCCAGAAGTTTTTATTTTTTTAAAGTAAACGACAGATGGGAGTGGGGGTGGGGCACATTAATAATCTTGGGGAGCCAACATTCTATTTGAGTTTTACTACTACTGTTGAAAAACTAAATTGCAGTATGAGCGACAGATGACCACCTCCTGATTAGGGCTGGGCATCGAGCATCAGCTGGAACAGTAAGATGGGGGCAGTAGATATCTAAATTATTACAAGCAAGCATTATTTTTGTGTTCAATTAAGACCTTACCAACGGATAGTCATTAGGGTCAAAAATCCCTGGGAGTGCAACCTCCAGCTAAACAACAAGCACATCTGATTCCCTTTCATCGCTTGCGTTGAGTGAAAAGGTAAATGTGTAAACAAAACTATGTTTATTAATGCTGAAAGTTTTGTAACCGTGTGTAACAAATCAGTAAATGCATTCTGGCCTCAGGGGCTTCTGTAGAAAGAAACATGGCATCCCATATGGCATCGCCCAGAGACTTAGACCCACTCCCATGTATTTTAGACCTGTTTTTTATGGTTATATGTTATGAAACCGCCAATGTTTTTCAACAACTGGGCATCTTTTAATTCATTTACAACATTTCACAGAATATTTCCAAAGATGAACTCATTCACTGCCAGCCGTTTCCTGATCAGAAAAGCCCTTCGTTGCCAATGTTTTTCAGCGTTCTCACAGAAGTCATCGCCAAACCAAAGAGTAGACTTACCTCTTACATCAGGAAGAATTTGCGTGTTTCGAGCATTATCCATTCTTTCATAATCCGTTGTCGAATTGTGATCGGCAGAAGCTTTTCAGGTCTGTGCCTCACTTTTTTACAGCAGCGGCACAAAACGATCTCCTAACACATGGATTTTCTGCTTCCTGATCACATGATGTGTGACGTACACGGATGAAGATCGGCTTTAGAGCTGGGATGTTTGTTCTCACTGTGTGTGGGCTCATTTCGACGCCCACACAGTAAAAAAATGCAAATGACTACTTTAGTCGTCAATGGCAGTTAATGAGTTAATGGTAAAAACTGCGCATTGTCACTTTAACTGAGATTTTCTCCTTGAATAAATTGAAAACCAGATTTAGAGCACTTGTTTTGTAACTGGCTTCTGAAATTTTGTACATATAACTAATTGTAATTGAGAAATTTTGTGACGTTTGTTTTGCTGACTCTTGGCCATGGACTCTTTTGAAAATGAGGTTTTCAATCTCAGTGGGACCTTTCTGGTTAAATAAAGAATAAATTAAAAAATTAGCTGGGTTTTTAAGACATGAAATACATTTCAAAAGACTTTTCTGTAGACGAGTATTTCAAAAGTATGCCTTGAGACAGAATGTTTTGGTAGTGGAACACATCCCCATAGTACATCTAACACAATGTTAACATCAACCACACCTCACCCCTGCCATGTGGACCTCAAGGGATGAACCATGAACCCTGCTCAATGGTCCACTTTCCTGGCAGGGTTGCCCAATAAGACAGTGGGAGGGTTAAAAATGTTGCAAAGGTAAAGATGCAAACTAGGGTATACCAAAAGTAACTTACCGTCCTATTATAATTTTGAATCACATTTTACAGATATGTTTCAGGGCCTTGAACAGAGCACACAGATAAAAGTGGCAAAAAAGAAGAAAGAGTGTAGTGTTGAAGTGAGATACAACAAAAGGGTCTGAGAGATGCTGAAGAAAACAAGATGAAGTAAAAAGCACAAAGTAAAGAAGCACGAATGGACTCTTGCTTCTCTTTCTGCCCTCCCTTCCACTGCGTTTCAGACACATGCACTTTAACCTCTCTAATTATCTCCACACGTACATATAAAACACTGCAAAAAGAGACATTTTAACAATGTTTAATGTTTCTGGCTCAACATCATTCCCCTCTCCTGCAGCGTGCATTACAATCAGATGCACACGACTGATTATGCAAATACAGTGATGATGTCATTCACAGCCAATAGCTACTTTCTCTACAGAGGAGTCTTACCAAAACACTGGAACCCACTCATAATTTGGATCCAGTCCAGCAAAAATGCCTTTCTTGAAATAGAGTTGTAACTTCATATTCAGTGTATAAAACTGTGTCACTTCATCAGACGAAGTCAAAAAGCAAATATTATTATGCACACAGATGCTGACATCTACTTCTATTTTATCCCCAGCTTTCTCATCATCTCCATCCGGTTAGCACACTGAGCTTGTCATTTCTTTCCCTACAGACATGGAATAATAATGTTTTGAACTTGTGTTAATTTCTTCAGAGCTACCATGAAATTGTACCTGTTTGGGATGCTTGATGCTAGTTCACATATAAGTGGATTAAAGTGAGGCAGAAAGGGTGAACAAAGAGAGTGGATGAAAGGGAAATCAAAGGTATGAAGAGAAGAATGATGGTACGGTTGGTCGTTTCCAGGAAAGACATGACTGCGAGCTAATCTATACATTAGCCTGGAGCGCCTGCTTATTGCTTGATTTGAAAACGCTGCAAATGACTTAGCTGACTACTTCTGCACATCCCACCTCAGTTTCAGAGAGAAGTCATTACTGGAGACACCAAAGTGACACACTATTACTGCGGCTGTCAAAATGTTAATCTCATTTCTAGATTTTCTTGTTTCTTTTTCTTGATAGTTAAAAACCAGAGAAAGACTTTATTTTGCTGTGGGAGTTCAATGAGAGGGGAAAAAGAAAAACTAATTTTCTCCCCTCAAGAACTGACAACAACAAGGGAGAATAAGCAGAGATAAAGATCAAAAGACCATCAACACAAACTGGTGCTGCTGCGCCTGTCATGCCTCTTCCATCATACTTTTTCCTTGCCTTCAGTTAGCGACTGTTTAGTGCCGTGCATTTGTTCTTCTCCACTTCTCTAAAGCTGTTTAACACTTTTTATTTCTTCTTTCTGTGTGACCAAAAGGAACCAAAAGCAAACAAATTTCCCGTTTCATCGATCAGAAACCCTGATACAGCTAAAATCTAACCGACAGACAGAAACGGCTCTCGAGGTTTGATTAATAATTAACTCTCTTAATGAAGTTTCTAGGTTAATTGGCAGCCTACAGATGGGTGGTGTGCCAGTTTCTTACCTCTGAGCTTTTGGCCAATACAAAGCAATAGAAGACTGAGGTATTTTGCCGTGCATTTATTGATCAATTAAAGAATCATGTGCTGGACATTTCTCTGGCTGAAGCGTACAGAAACACTTAACTATATTGAATTTTCTTTCTTCTTGTAAAGTTGGATTCCAATTTGGTAAATAATCTATTGAATGGTTTCTTTTAGGGAGCAAAGAAAGCAGGAAGTTGGCTAAATGCTGTGCAGAAACTCTGAAGGTGTTTATATTAAGTGACGGCGGTCAATGCTAAGCCTGGATCCTCCTGGGAACAGCATTCCTATAGCCGATCACTAAAACAGCTCCCATCACTTCCCTCTTCTGGAACACTCTCTCCCACACACCTAAATGTTGAATAATAATGCCCATGCAGGCCTTGCAGTATTGATCGCTTGCCAGAGGACACAAGGTCAAGTCGCACGGTGTCAATATTTAAAGCAGAACTCAGCACTGGGGATCTTATCCATAACCTCATTGCCATGGGGGTCCGCTGTGAGCAAATACTCTGCTGGCACAGAGAATGAAGACACAGGTGCAGAGACACAACACAAATGCACAATAAATAGAGAATGTAGAGCTTGAATCATGTAATCTTAACATTTGCTTCACTTATTGTTTCTTTTGAAAATAAATGGGTGATAGCTAAGCAGGAAAGTGCTTTCAGGTAAAGAGATTTTGGTTAGAGGTGCATCATGTCGAAATTAGGTAAAAATGACATCATGTGGTCAAATTTCATTACTGCAACCACTTTAAACAACTCTGGAGTTTTTTGCCGGTCGTCGTCACATTTCAATTGTCAGCGCTGCGGTATTAGCTCGCGGGGGACACGACAACCTGACAAAGCTGGGTTACTCCTCCCCCATAGTTTGAACCCTGATTGTTTTGCCAACCAAAATAAAAATGTCTTTCTGACTAGACTTCAAATACCACTGATGAGGAATTGTGCCATCAACAAATTACTTCCATGCCGTGTTTTTCTTAAGTTCAGCAACTAAGCCAGGCGATTTCAATCAGCACTGTGCATGAACCTTGTTCAGTTGCTGAGCAAAAAAAACAAAAAGGACGGCATGGATTTGACTTGTTGATTCCACAATTCCCATCTCTGTCACATACCATCATAGTGTTGTTTCCTGGGACCAGACCAGCAGACAAAACAGTAATGGCTGATCTGCAGAAAGATATTTAGGTAGCTTTTTATGCCCACAGTTGCAAGTTCTTTGGCCAAAATGTTAACAAGTGTTCCATGCTGGTTCAGTTGAATTAGAAGATCACAGCATGCCCTACAGGTTAATGACAGTACGTAGCTTTGGATAAAAGCGTCTGCCAAATAAAGAAAATAGTTAAGTAAATAAGAAGACCATTTTATCCTCAGGGACTTACCATTGTGGATGTGACAAGTAGGAAGTAGTGAATTAACCTAAAATGTATATTTTTGGACTGTGGAGAGAAACAGGAGTAGCTGATGATAACCAACACATGCATTAGGAGAACAAGCTGACTGTGCAAAACAGCTGCAGCCAAGCTTTAACTTGCAAAGTCCTTGTTGTGATACAACAGCTGTGCCATTATGCAGCCCATATCGTTGTGTTGGAGTTTTGATCCTGAATGTGGTGGTCATAGAGGAGGGTCTGTCTTATGAAACTCAGGGTGTCATGTGCTTAGTGATGATGTGGTTCTGTCTGTGTCCTAAAGCCACTGTATTCAGCTACTCTGGTTCTTTCTCAACCAGGAAATGGTGACATGCTTCATCTGTGTTTGGAGTGAGTCCTTATTTTTATGCAGAAAAGTTTAAGTATCTTGGTGTTGTGTTCATGAGTGATGGTAAAATAGAGTGGGAGATAAGACAACAGAACAAGACTTTGGTTCTTTAGTAAAGAGGGTATTGTTCTGGTTTTTAATGATGGAGATAAAAGCTGATGCTCTAAACTTCCTGGTCAGTTTACACTCCAACCATACCATTAGTTTAAACTTATTAAATACACAATCCCAGATATAAGCAGCTGAGAAGGGCTTCTTCCATGGGAGGTTGGGTTAAGACTGAAGGACAAGGAGGATGAAGAAGCTTAAACTCCTCATCACGAGGAGTCTGGGGTGTTTTTTTCTAATTAGGATGCTTCTGGTCACCTCCCTTTGAAGGTTTTCCAAGCATCAGGAGAAATCCCCAGAGATGACCCAGAACTCACTGGAGAGATTGTGTGTTTTCTTTTGCATGGTAGCCTTTGGGATCTCACAGGAGGAGCTGAAAAAAAGGATGTGGGCTTTCTTCTTGTACCATTTACCTCAACGACCCGAACTTAGATGAGAGGGAAAAAATTGGATAGATGGTTTTTATGAGAAAAGACTTGCATCAAGTTGTTTGCAATGGTGCTACTTTGAATAGATGTGGAGATGAGCACAATTAGATGTTCTCGTGAGAAGAAAAGGAGAATGTCTGAGGCATTGTCCAAATTGATATTGCTCTGACTGCAGTCTACGTGGATGAGACTTATAAAATTAACAAAAGGCAAAGAAAAAACATAAACAACCAAATATTTCTTAGGGGTGGAAACATTACCAAAATAACTCTGGGATGCTTGTTTAACTACCCATTTTGGCAAATTGACACAAAGCTCCAGCATACAGCATTACCCTGAAGTACATTCCATTCGGACCAACTGTTGTGGCATCTGTGTGCCACTTATGACCTTGCTACGCTGCTGCAGCCTTATCTGTCTCCAGAAAAACCCCTCATCAACTTGGCTGGTCCTGCTTGTATGATCAGCCTCCATTGTTTTCCACATTTGTTCTGTTTCTCACACACAACCACAACAGCTCAGCAAAGATGAGCTGCATGTCAGCAAGCTTTTCTTAAACCCTTCCAGTGCTCCATTTACACCGCCGTGGAAACTCTCGGTGCAGACACACACTGCTCTCCGAGATAAGAGCAATGTTTGCCACCTGATTAGGATCTTCCAGTTACCATTAAAGACGGTTTATCTCCTGCCCTAACCCTCATTCATGCCTTTTGCCTTTTTGCAACCTCTCCAGAGACAGTGATGGAGGTCACGGAGCTGAGAGGGGAAGGAGCCAAGCAAAGGCAATAAAAAAGGAAAAGTAGACCGGCTAATAATTATTTGGCAACAGCCTGGTGAAACAAGAATGCTTCTTTGAAAATGTACAAACACATTTTTGTGCAACAAAATGACTACTGGTGTTTTAAAGATTACCAAAGGGTTTAATTTGATTTGGTAAAAGGTGATTTTAAAAATGCATTGTCTACCACCCTGCACAAAATCATGGTGTTTTTAAGTGGTGGTGGTGGGGCGAATGCTACTCCAGTTAACAGTGTAAGGTGATCTGTGTGCTTCACAGAAACATAAATCAGCACAAACACGGTGTTGTTGGACTTGTTGCTCAGTTTAATGATTTTGTCAGAATCTGAACCAGGAAATGGAGGCTGGGTGGGGTGGGGGCATTAATAAAGGGACTCATTGTTAAGTGTTACTAAAACAACTAAAACAAAATTAAAAGTGCCTGGTGGGTGTGTTCTTTTAAATTTTATTCTAGATATCTTTTTGAGTCTTGACTTATGAAGATTTCTCACAAGTTTTAAAACAATAAACAGGCTCATTTATTTTTATTAGTTGGTAAGGAATGTGCTGTTTTAGTTAACAAATACATTCTTTGCTTTGTCATATTGATTCAAAGTTGAAGTTAAAGTCCCACAAGTCTTCATAACACACTGGTGAAAACAAACCTCTGCATTGACCCATCTCCGTGGGGAGCAGTGAGCTGCAGCAGTGGTTGTGCTCAAGAACTATTTGGTGGTTTAACCTCCCCAATCCAACTCCTTAAAGCTGAGTGCTAAGCAGAGAGGCATTGGGCCCTATTTTTGAAGTCTTTGGTAAGAACCGAGCAGATTTGAACCCTGATCTCCCAGTCCCAGTCTACAAAGCAGTGTGATTCAGGGTGAATCCAGGCCACCGAGAAGGTTGGATGTCAGTCTTTTGAATACGATTCAGACTGAATCACACTGTTTTGTGAATAAGAGTTGAATCAAATCAAACAGCTTTTTGTTGCTCGTGCACGTTACATGAATTGGATAGTTGTGAGATCAATATAAATCCACTCACAGGTAAGATATGATCACTTGTCACCAGACCTTTTCCCATCAGCTCACTTGTTTGTCTGGTAGATGATACATTTTCAGCATTTATACAGAACCTTTGAACTTTAGATTGGTTCCATAAAGAACTCTAAAATGTGTCAAAAGGTGCAACAGAGTCTTGCTGAGGAGACCACTACATCAGGAGAAGCCAGGAAACAAACCAGCTTTATGTCAAACGAGCGTTCTCAAACACCTGAGCTCCACCTGCTTCCATGACGATTAAGAGAGCTGTCTAAAAGTTAAATCTGGTTTACATCAGTTGTAGCTGACTTACCTGTACTCCAGTGAAAAGCGTGTTAGTTCAGTATTATTGTGGATCCATTTGAACTCCAGCGGCCAGCTGCCCTCAGCCATACATGTCAGCACCAGCCTGTTGCGTTCCAAATGAAGCTGACTGCGCACAGGCTCAGTCTTGAAATAGGGAGGCACATCATCTGCAAAAAAAAAGGCATTTATCATTTTAAAGAACTTTCAAAAAGTAGCTCCCAAATTAATAATATTTAGTTATGAAACTCCACGTCTACATCCAGGGACCACACATTCACAAAAACGACAAATGCTGATGTAAAAATTTACAAAAAATAAATATTTCCATTTTTTAAATCAATACTGGCGTGTAGACACAAGGCCGTCATGCTCCAGAAGAAGAAGCCTTTCTATGTCTCATTTGGAGCTACCTAATCCCCACTGATGCTCTGCTGCCTGTGTTTGATGCATTTAACCAGTTCTGTAAGTCTCAGAGACACTGAGATAACAGGAGAGAGCAGAGCAAGGAAACACGTCATGAAAGATTGGTCCTGCATCCTGTGCTCTGTATGTTTGTGTGTCAGTAACTCATTGGCACGGTGCAACACTTCCCTCTGAGCTACGTAGAGCAGACAGGACAAGAGCGGAGCCAAGGAGGAGACGTAAAATCCTTTCATCGCTCGCTCACCCGCTCTCTGCTTCGCTCTGTCTCTCACTCTGGCTGCAGCTTCTGAACATGCTCTGCTGAGTGTGAAGGAATGGATGGAAGGAGACTGGTGAGAACCTCTCTGGAGGGTGATGCACATACTAAATGTGGCAACACAGATTTTTATATCTTCATCAAGAAGCCTCAGAGGCAAACTGTCAAGGTCCCTTGTGTTTCCAATATCTCACCTTTTATAAACGATGTAAAAATAGAGAGCTTACTTGATCATCATTGTAAATATAGAACACATTAATTGGATGGTTGGATAATATAATTATCAAATTGACTGATAATCAGGCTTCGAAATTAAACTGTCAGAATGATCTATTGTGCTGATATTTCGTTTCTCTATCTTGGCTCGACAAATTCAGTGGAGGTAGACGGATCAGAGTGAAGGCGTGTGGAGAAAAATGGGGGATGAAAGTAATACAAAATGAGGGACAAAGGATGATTAATAAGCTTTTCTCTTCCAGTCAGAGTTTCAGATGTGCTACTTCTGGAAGTAACAGCTTCATTTCACTCCTTTAGCATTTACACCCACAATAGTCTGAGTCCGGAAGCTCCAGAATTTCTAGTAAATTTTTCAAGGTTTCTGATTGTTTGTCATGACTGTGCAGAGATAATTGGCGTGATTGTAAATGCAACAAGTGAAACAGCCTTCATGCAGCAGGATTATAGTCCGGTTGTGTTCTGCTGCTGCATATAAAAGTTAGCAAAACAGAAACTAATGAGTAGAAAATGAGTATGTGTGTTAAATATTTCAGTCTGAGTGGCAAAGGAAAACTTTTTCCAAACTGAGAAGACTGCAAGAAATAAGACCATTGAGTCTGAAAACTGGACTTATAAGAATGAACCAAATCTAATTATTTTTGGCAGCAGTAAACAAAGGGAGGGTTATGAAGTAAATAACTATTAAAAAAACAAAATAAACATTTTTGAACGGTTAGGTATGAGAGTGGAAGTATCATAGCCTGGCCGGTGGAGGCATGGTTGGAAAGACCACATTTTGGATGCAAAGCCACATTGCTCGAACAATCCATGATATTTATCATTTAATAAGGAAATTAAAACTTAATGTGTGCTTATAATATGAATAGAAGTTTTTTTTTTGGGGGGGGGGGGGGGGGGGCATATCCTAATAAAGGACCTATAATATTCTTTGTCTGTAATTGACTACTGTTAATTAATCCCAACAATCAACGGAACATTTTTGGAGTACCATCATTAAAAAATGCTTGGCTCAAGGGTAGTTAACCATTGTTAATCCTTATCTATAGTCCATTAGCTAAACATTAATTTATCCTTAATGAACAATATTTTTTGCGTTGATTATTAACTATCATTAACCAGCTCAGTGGCCTAGTGGTCTGAGCGTCCGCCCTGAGACGGGGAGATTGGGGTTCAAATCCACAGCTGACTCATACCAAAGACTTTAAGTTTAATTTTCAGTAATCATTAGTACATAAATAATCAACAATTTATTATAACTAACATTTGATAAAACATTAATTGACCTCCAGTGGACCATTAACTCGTCTCTCGTCTTCCTCCGCTTATCCGGGTCCGGGTTGCGGGGGCAGCATCCCAACTAGGGAGCTCCAGGCCGTCCTCTCCCCGGCCTTGTCCACCAGCTCCTCCGGCAGGACCCCAAGGCGTTCCCGGACCAGATTGGAGATGTAACTTCTCCAACGTGTCCTGGGTCGACCTGGGGGCCTTCTGCCGGCAGGACATGCCCGAAACACCTCCCCAGGGAGGCGTCCAGGAGGCATCCTGACCAGATGCCCAAACCACCTCAACTGGCTCCTTTCGATCCGGAGGAGCAGCGGTTCTACTCCGAGTCCCTCCCGAATGTCCGAGCTCCTCACCCTATCTCTAAGGCTGAGCCCGGCCACCCTACGGAGGAAACTCATTTCGGCCGCTTGTATCCGCGATCTCGTTCTTTCGGTCATTACCCAAAGCTCATGACCATAGGTGAGGATTGGGACGTAGATCGACCGGTAAATCGAGAGCCTGGCTTTCTGGCTCAGCTCCCTCTTCCCCACGACAGATCGGCTCAGCGTCTGCATCACTGCAGACGCCGAACCAATCCGCCTGTCGATCTCCCGATCCCTCCTACCCTCACTCGTGAACAAGACCCCGAGATACTTAAACTCCTCCACTTGAGGTAGGACCTCTCCCCCGACCCGGAGGTGGCAAGCCACCCTTTTCCGGTCGAGAACCATGGTCTCAGATTTGGAGGTGCTGATCCTCATCCCAGCCGCTTCACATTCGGCCGCGAACCTACCCAGCAAGAGCTGAAGGTCAGAGCTGGATGAAGCTAGGAGGACCACATCATCCGCAAAAAGCAGAGACGAGATTCTCCTGCCACCAAACTCGACACACTCCACACCACGGCTGCGTCTAGAAATTCTGTCCATAAATGTGATGAACAGAACCGGTGACAAAGGGCAGCCCTGGCGGAGTCCAACCCTCACTGGGAACAGGTCCGACTTACTACCGGCTATGCGGACCAAACTCACGCTCCTCTGGTAAAGGGACTGAATGGCCCTTAACAGTAAGCCACCCACCCCATACTCCTGGAGCGTCCCCCACAGGGTGCCCCTGGGGACACGGTCATAAGCCTTCTCCAAATCCACAAAGCACATGTGGATTGGTTGGGCAAACTCCCATGCCCCCTCCATCACCCTTGCAAGGGTATAGAGCTGGTCCACAGTTCCACGGCCAGGACGAAAACCACATTGCTCCTCCTCTATCTGAGATTCAACTATCGATCGGACCCTCCTCTCCAGTACCTTGGAGTAGACCTTTCCAGGGAGGCTGAGGAGTGTGATCCCCCTATAGTTGGAACACACCCTCAGGTCACCATTCTTAAAGATGGGGACCACCACCCCGGTCTGCCACTCCCTAGGAACTGCCCCCGATGACCACGCAATGTTGTAGAGACGTGTCAACCATGACAGCCCTACAACATCCATAGCCTTGAGATACCCAGGACGAACCTCATCCGCCCCCGGGGCTCCGCCGCTGTGTAGTTGTTTGACTACCTCAGCAACTTCTGCCCCCGAGATCGGACAGTCCATCCCCAGGCCTCCCAGCTCTGGTTCCTCCTCGGAATGCGCATTGGTGGGATTGAGGAGCTCCTCAAAGTATTCCTTCCACCGTCCGACTATAGCCTCAGTTGACGTCAGCAGCTCCCCATCCCCACTGTAAACAGTGTGAGCGAGTTGTTGCCTTCCTCTCCTGAGGCGCCGGACAGTTTGCCAGAACCTCTTTGGAGCCGATCGATAGTCTTTCTCCATGGCCTCACCAAACTCCTCCCACGCCCGAGATTTTGCCTCGGCAACTGCCACTGCTGCACCCCGCTTGGCTATCCGGTACCTGTCTGCTGCCTCCGGAGACCCACAGACCAGCCACGCCCTGTAGGCCTCCTTCTTCAGCCTGACGGCTCCCCGAACTTCTGGTGTCCACCAGCGGGTACGGGGGTTGCCACCACGACTGGCACCGGCCACCTTACGACCACAGCTAGCAACAGCCGCCTCGACAATCGCAGAGTGGAACAAGGCCCACTCGGACTCAATGTCCCCCACTGCTCTCGGGACGTGGTCAAAGCTCTGCCGGAGGTGGGAGTTGAAGACCGTCTTGACAGGTTCTTCTGCCAGGCGTTCCCAGCAGACCCTCACTATGCGTTTGGGTCTGCCAGGTCTACGCGGCATGTTCCCTTTCCATCTGATCCAACTCACCACCAGGTGGTGATCAGTTGACAGCTCCGCCCCTCTCTTCACTCGGGTGTCCAAAACATACGGTCGCAGGTCAGATGATATGACTACAAAATCTATCATCGACCTGTGACCTAGGCTGCCCTGGTACCAAGTGTACCGGTGGGCATCCTTATGTTCGAACATGGTGTTCGTTATGGCCAAACTGCAGCTTGCACAGAAGTCCAATAACAAAACACCGCTCGAGTTCTGATCAGGTGGGCCGTTCCTCCCAATCACACCCCTCCAGGTCAAGCTGTCATTGCCCACGTGAGCATTGAAGTCCCCCAGCAGGACAATGGAGTCCCCTGATGGAGCACTATCTAGCACTCGTCCCAGGGACTCCAAAAAGGGTGGGTACTCTGAACTGATATTTGGCCCATACGCACAAACAACAGTCAGGACCCGTTCCCCGACCCGAAGGCGCAAGGAAGCTACCCTCTTGTCCCCCGGGGTAAACCCCAACACACAGGCAGAGAGTCTCGGGGCTAACAAAAAGCCAACCCCAGCCCTCCGCCTCTCACCCGGAGCAACTCCAGCAAAGTAGAGTGTCCAACCCCTCTCCAGGTCTCGGGTTCCAGAGCCAATGCAATGTGTCGAGGTGAGTCCGACTATATCTAGCCGGTACCGCTCAACCTCTGCCACAAGCTCCGGCTCCTTCCCCGCCAGCGAGGTGACGTTCCATGTCCCAAAAACTAGTTTCCTTGTCCGGGGATTGGACGGCCAAGGCTCCCGCCTTGGTCTGCCACCCGATTCACATTGCACCGGACCCTTCATGTTCCTCCTGCGGGTGGTGGGTCCACAGTTGGACGAGCCCATGTATCCGGTTCGGGCTGGGCCCGGCCGGGCCCCATGGGCGAAAGCCCGGCCACCAGGCGCTCGCTCACGGGCCCCAACCCCAGGCCTGGCTCCAGGGTGGGACCCCGGTAACCCTCCGGGCCGGGTACTCCGACTCTTCGTTTTCACCGCCATGAAAGATCCTTCGAACCGTTCTTTGTCTCACCCTTCACCTAAGACCAATTTGTCATGGGAGACCCTACCAGGGGCACTAAGTGCCCCAGACAACATAGCTCCTAGGATCATTAGGGCACTCAAACTCCTCCACCACGATAAGGTGACGGTTCAAGGAGGAGGGCCATTAACTAACTAATAATTCAGCATTAAAGATCTAACGTTTAGTTAATAACCAAACAAACCAACTAACCTTCTAACCAACTGACTAACACTGTTGATCCATATTGAAGTGAGATTTCATCACTAGTTCTACTAGCCATTCTTTTCATTAAATATCTGTTATTTAAGGTTAACTATAACGTAATCACAATCTGACCATGAGTATAACATTTTCATTACTATTAGTTTAATTATAACTAATGAATAACGATAACTGGGTATTAGTTTACAACTAGTTCATGACTTGTTCCTCATTGTTAAAGTGCATTTTTGCAACTGTCCTTTATAAAAATAATCTAGAGGACTATGTTTGCTCTTAGTATGTAAATCTAGTGAACAATGTAAATATCTCTCTACACCTCACCCTCAGAAAATAAAATTAAAAAAATACAAAACAGAAAAAAAAAACTTGAATTTCAAAAACTAAATAAGTAAATACTGTAAAGTAAATACTGAATAATCATACATCTGCATGGATGCATTGCTTATTAGCTGTTATTTTCTTTGACTGCTAATGTTTCATGACCTGATGTGTCACCAGCCTGTAGCTTGCTGGGATAAATATTTATAACAGCAAGAAGGCAGAACGAACTTCATAAAATACCACAACGTATTGACCCATCATATCAACTCGCATCGCTACCTTATGTTTTCAAGTTCAAAATCAGGCCCCTTGTCGTCCTTACTGAGCTGTCTTCTGGTAAAGTCTGATCCCTAAAGCTGGTCAAACATGTAGAAACCTCCAAACAACACAAGTGGAAAGAGTCTAGCTGAAACACAGACACGGCTAATCAGAAAATTATTCTGTAAAGTGTGCCAGCGAAGAAAAATAATACATGAGGAACCACTGGCAAACTAAACACACTTGAAACGATTTAGGAAGAAAAAAGGTATATATATATATATATATGAGGGCGACGACGCAGAGAAAAAATTTCACTGAGGAAAAATAGAGATCAAATGTAAAATAGAATCTGAGCTGCCTTCAGAGACAGGGTCTCTGGGTTAATGATGTCTGGTAAAGAAGAAGATGATAGTCTCAAAGTTTGTGAGCTCAAGACGTGGCCGAATCTAATTTTCCTCCAGCAGTTTGCTCATGAAGGTGGAGATGAAAAGAAAAGACGTGAGGTGAGACAAGACAAGAAACAAAGAGAGGAGAAGAATGGAGGCATGAAAAACACCAGGTTGGAGTGAGAAATGCAAATAAAAAGCAGAGTAACACTGTATCACCCACAAACAGATACCCATTTAACCAAAGGAAGGCGTGAGGCCAAAGAGGACATTGATCACTGATGAAAATCTCAACAGTCCCTCTCATTAGGAAGTCTAGGAGAGCTTATCACTCTCATCTAACTGTGGAAACACTAAATCGGCAGCAGAGTGGGCACTTGGCGGGAGGGTAATTAAAACGATATTCAACAATGCACATGTAAATAAAGAATAAATGGTAGTGTATGAAACCATTCCATAAGTGATGAAGATAGAATGTGAATAAAGATGTTTATCTACAAACAAGATCAGTAACTTTCCCATCAAAGAGAGCATCCACATACACGTTATTCTTATTATTATCACACATGCTGCGAGTCAGCACCACGGTTCCTGTCATACCATCAACAGGTAATAGGGATGCCATGTCTTTACAACTTTAAATCATCTAACACTTGAAAAATCTAAACAAGTGGGAATTTGTTTTGATTATTTGAAGAATGCCAGAAAGTATAAAAAACTAATTCAGATATCATGAAGGAAAGATAATTGAAAGCCTTTGCTTTGAAGAAAGAGAGATTAGCTAACAGCTAGACTTTCTTTCAATCCTAAACTGTTGCAAAGCCATTTTACTTATGATGAAGATGCATTTTAAAGGCCATACTGAGTTAAACTTCTTTCCAAAGTATCAGCTGAAAAGGGCAAATATGTAGTCAGTGTGTTTGCACCTCCAACAACATGGCATTGGTAGGTATGTGGTAAAACTTTAAATGGATTGTATTTGATTTCAAGGGAGGTTATTGCTCAACTTGTCTCCAGAGGAATAAAAACAAAGACCCAGGTTAGAAATCTTGGTGTCATAATTGACTCAGACCTAAGCTTCACTGGTCACATTAAGGTTATAACTAGATTAGCGTTTTATCATCTTCATCACATAGCAAAACTCAGGGGTCTCATGTCCAGACCAGACCTAGAGAAACCCATTCATCTCCAGCAGGCTGGACTAGGGTTGCAGTGGTCTTTTGGCTGGTCTTCCCAAAAAAGCTGCAAAGCAACTGCAGCTCATTCAGAATGCTGCGGCTGGAGTCGTAAGAAGACCCAAGAGAACCGAGCACATCACTCATGTTTTTAAATCTCTACACGGGTTACCAGTAAACTACAGAAATAATTTCTAAGTGCTTCTACTAGTTTATAAATCACACAATGGCTTGGGGCCAGAATACATGCTGGACCTCCTTCCTGTATATACACGCCCATCAGGGCTTTGAGATCCTTAGGAAACAGTCAGCTGGTAGAACCTCGGGTCAGAACCAAACAGGGTGAAGCTGCTTTAGCTACTATGCTGCACACAGATGGAATCAGCTTCCATAACTTTTAAATCAAAATTGAAAACGCTCATGTACCGTATTTTCCGGACTATAAGTCGCTACTTTTCCCCACGCTTTGAACCATGTGGCTTATAATGAGGTGCAGCTTTAGTCAGCCAGAAAGGATGGATGCTAGAAAGTCTAATGAAGGAATGGTTAAAGGAGTGGTACGGAAAGCGCCCAGGAGGATTTTTTTCACAGTAAAACGGCGCTGCTTGTTTTCCCAGCTTCACCCCGGGATGAGGACAGCAACACGGACAGTGACACTGACATCGCCACAGAAAAGGTATGTGACGAAGCTCTTCTGAGGCTGTTCAACTCCGACACTGAAGAAGATGATGACTTCAGTGGTTTCAGTGCGCAGGAGGACGATGAATAAACTAATCAATATCTTTTTTGTTTTGTTTGATACTGATCAGTTCAGTTACGTTCAGTTAAACTACGTTTTCAGTTCAGTAGATATCTGCGGCTTTTAGCCCGGTGCGGCTTATATTGAGGTGCGCTCTATAGTCCGGAAATTACGGTATTCATCATCTTTGAATTAATGATTCTTATTCTGAACCTTCTGCACTGTACCTGCTCACTCTGTAACTTAGTCTTTTTTCAGATTATTAAATATGACATTAATTTGTGTTTTTTTATTTGATCTAAATTAATTTGTGTGTTTTAATTGTGCTGTCATGCAGATTTTAATGTTAATGCCATTCTTGCTCCTGGAAAGCACTTTGAATTGCCTCCGTGTATGAAATGTGCTATAAAAATAGAAGCTAAAGAAACAATCTTTTCTATAGCGCCCCTCAAAAACATTAAATACAATACAGCTGCCTTGCCTTTCCTAGTCTTCTACTTAACTTATCGGTCTTCTGGCTCAGATCAAGTGTAGTGTGTAATTTACAGTTTTTTTTTTATTTGATTATGAAGTTAGCCTGCAGTGCTAACTCTGTAGGAGTTAAGCGTGTAATGCTTCTGGATGGAGGCCATTAAAACAGATACCAACAGCAGGTAAGCTATTAATTGTTCATTACCTCTTGATGGAAGGACATTTCTAAAGTTCTGTTTTTTTTAATTATTTAAATCTCATCACCAGTTAATTTTTAACCAACTCATATAACTACTAAACAGTTCCAGTGAAGTGTGACTTTGTTACTTTTTCTTTGAAAATTTATTTCTACATTTGAAACCACGGCTGCTCAGTAGTTAAAACTTTGCTTTAACAGCCTTATAGAGACTGAAACCAGTTTTGCCCTCTTTTGAGAACCAGATATTATATATATGTGTATATATATATGTGTGTATATATATATATATTTATATATACTAACCCTTCAAAAATTCACCAGTCAAATTGTACTTTGAAATTACATTTTACATGAGACAGAAATGCACTCGGACTAAAACCAAGCTGCATTAGTCTCTTTTTCTTTAGCTTCCTGCATAATACAACAGGATTATGGTGTGTTAGTGGCCTCTCATTTGTATGCAGCTCATCTCACTTCGTAGGATTTTCCCAGGGGCCACGGCCCTGGTCGCTCAGAGATGGAGCATGTTGGTTTGTGTGTACAGCTTAGTGTGTCACATTCACAACTACACCAGCCGTACAGTCCATTAAATCGGCTCTCTTGTTAATGAGAGTAGTGCCAGGTACGAATTCCTGCCCCTAGGTGAGAATTTATAATTGAGGAGAGCTGGGAGATTTTTTTTCTGAAATAAGATCCATGTATTGCCTCTTATTTTTATCTCAAATGCTTATCTTAAAAAGGTCAAAAATGACAAATTAAATCATTTAAACACTAACAGGTTTGAAGTTGTTTAATAGCACGGGGTAGTCACTTCTTGTTGAACGGGAGAGATCAATAAGTAGAAGCAATGAAACAAACAAAACACAAACAAGCAAACAAAACCCAATTTGAATAGATAAATCAGAACTTTTTTGCATGGTGTTAAGGGTTGACAAAATATTAGAATTTTTTTATGATGAAGGGATTTTTGCAGACAAAAACAAAGTGTAACGGAATGAAATGACTGTTTTCCACCTAAAAGTCCTTTTCCCCCCTCCTCAGCAAGAACTAGTCTGTATGAGATATGGCCTCAAGGTCTCATGCATTTGCTCTAAACTGTTTTCCTTTCCAGCCTAAGAGAAGAATGAAGAAAATGACGCTCTCTTTTTAATAAATCAAAGAACTCTATTTTTAATAAGCTAATCAAACAAAGGGTTAGTCAATAATAAAATGTGAACCAATTTGTGAAATCAAAATATTAATTACTTTATTATAATCCTATAGAATATAATAAGTAATATGACTTTAAATGTTCCCACTAGGACTGATCTCACCTAGCGTTAAGACATGACACATTGCTTTTACTGATCCAATCAGAATCTGCCAGATCTGACAGAGGTGTGGTTTTGGTGGTGCTTGGTAAATCTCTCACCTTTTCATTCGACCAGAAACCAAAACATCCGAAGTATAAAACTATGCCCACATCATCTTTAATGCCAGTTCAAAGCGTTCTAGAGAGGTTGACGGAGTGGCCAATCCGTAACTCTTCTCTTCAGCCGAAAGAACCAACGGCAAGCTGGATAAACCTGTTGCCGTTCCACCTGCTGCAACGGTTCCTTTCAGAATAAAAGCTAAACCATCACGACCCCGTTTTGGGTCTTGTTAGATGCCGATAAACTGTCGTGACCTGGAAGTATCTCAAGACTGGACTGGTCGGCTGCTGCAGCTGTTCTACAAGCTTCGGCTCCAAAGGTCCAAGTTGGACCTCTACACCTCCTGATCTAGACGGGGACTTCCGCTAAGGGTACGTAGACCAACATAATGGCGTCAAATGTGTTTATGAATCTCCTAATCCAAGCTTAGCGACAAGACATCACCTTCACTCCCACCAGAACTAATCGTTTCTTCGGATTTGCTGGTTCTGAACACCATTCCACACTACACCATTCTCCGTCTCACTTCACCTTAGTTACACCATACATTTAGTGTTAAAGTTAGTCTAGTTTTAATTTGTTTAGTAATAAATCTTTAAACTTTTGAAACTTGACTCTCTTCTGTTGTCTCTGAGTTAATACGAGGTTGTGACATAATCCCTGCAATAAAAAGTTCCAATGTTCTGGTTAAAGGTACCCACAGATCCATAAGGTTGATTCCATATTTCCTATGGAATCTCATGTCTCATGGTTCAGTAAATAACATGTAAATTAGCCCTTTACAAAAGCAAAAACTGAAAAGTATACTTCAATAAAAGCTCTTGCTTTACCAGTTGATCTATTTTCCTACCCTCACCTATGGTCACGAGCTGTGGGTAGTAACCGAAAGAATGAGATTGTGGATACAAGTGGCCAAAACAGGTTTTCTCTGCAGAGTGGCTGGGGTCTCCCTTAGAGATAGGGTGAGAAGCTCGGTCATCCGGGAGGGAGTCGGAGTAGATCCACTGCTCCTCCACATCGAGAAGAGCCAGATGAGGTGGCTCAAAAACTAAATGAATAAAGGGGTCGGAGGAGTGCTTCTAACGCAAATAATAAGTCTCCCAAGTCTCAGGAGACTAGCCATGGCAACAAAATTATAAAATTACTGATAAGTACATTATTTAGGGAGTGCCCACGTGAGTCTATCTATTAGACTGAAGCCTGAAGCCATTAAACTAATCACTAATAGAACAATCAAAAATAACAATCAAGTTCTCCTTCCCTGTCCATCTCATGGTCGAGGAGCTTTTTCCCCTTTTCTCTCCCACATGGATAAGTCTCAGGTCCAGCAGGGTTCTGGTTCACTCATGAAGTGGCTCTGGAATGGCTCCTTCCACAAAAGGCTGTCTGCACAGGATCTCCTGTTTAGCTCCTCTCTGTTCCTTCTCCCTCCTCATGGCTTGCACCAGCTGTCCTTTATGACGCAGGAAACAAGCTGCAACTGGAGTGTGGGCAAGAGGGTGAGACAGAGGCTCCAACAGCTAGGACGCTCTCCAGAGTGCTGATCAAAGGCCGGCAGGCGGGAGCTCAACAGCGGATCTCTTGATGACTGTAACAAAAACCCAGGACGCGCTGGAGGAACTATGTCTCTCGGCTGGCCAGGGAATGCCTTAGGATTTCCCGGGAGGAGCTGGACCAAGTGGCTGGGGAAAGGGAAGTCTGGGCCTCCCTACTAAGGCTGCTGCCCCGCGACACGACCTCGGACAAGCGGCTGAAAATGGATGGATGGATGCCAAATTGGTTATCCTTTGGCCATTGGTGGAACGAAGTGTTTTT
The DNA here is from genome assembly GCF_043380555.1 of Nothobranchius furzeri. NCBI lineage: Eukaryota > Metazoa > Chordata > Actinopteri > Cyprinodontiformes > Nothobranchiidae > Nothobranchius > Nothobranchius furzeri. Next base: position 46,497,935 of record NC_091756.1, on the reverse strand, counting down.
CTGAAGGGCCTGTCTAGTCTTCTAGCACTTTAAATGATTTGTATTATGGATTGTAACAACATGTGTAGGTTTGATTTGTTTCACCTATCAGGTCTAGTTTGACAGAATAGCATCAGGTAATTTCTGAAAACATTTTTAAGTAAATGTATTTTTGTAACACTACGCTGAATGCAATGTGGGAAATGCATTAGCCAGTCACACTAAACAGTGTCCAGGACCTTTTCTAGGGTATACCTTGTGTTTATGAGAAATGTTTTATTTCAGCAGGTGCCCCAAAGTTCCATTCTGTATGTCTGACAGCAGGCCAGCTTTAAGGATGACACATTTCCTTGAAATTACTGTTCTGAGTGCAAAACGCACAGCTGGATTTTCAGAGAACTCAGTATTTCTCAGATCCCAAAGGACTGTGGTGCTGCTGTGGTGCCTATGAGTACCAACATCCCCTCCAACTCAGTCCTCGGGGGGGTTAGTGCTATCGGACTTAGCATACATATTTCAGCTGCAGCCTGGGGCCCCCCAACACACATATATTCAAACTGCTGATAGGCTCAGCAAATTATGCATTGAATACTAATACATCACAAAAGCATGTCTGAAAGTGAGTATACATGTGATTTGTTTATTTTAACACAATGTGTGAGTCCGTGTGTGTGTGTGTGTGTGTGTTACTCTTTAATGGTGGATGTCAAAATGTGTTTGTGATGCTGATGAGGATGGAGGCGTGCTGGTGGTCTAACCGAGTTGCTAATGGTCCCACTGGGTGTGAAAATCTGTTCTACTGTCTGTCTTTATTTAGCACACTGGTCTGGCCCTCTTACTGAATGTGTGTGTGTGTGTGTGTGTGTGTGTGTGTGTGTGTGTGTGTGTGTGTGTGTGTGTGTTTGTGTGTGTGTGTGTGTGTGTGTGTGTGTGTGTGTGTGTGTGTGTGTGTGTGTGTGTGTGTGTGTGTGTGTGTGTGTGTGTGTGTACTGGATGGGAAAGGCTCCAAAATGTGCAGGAGTATGTATGTCAGCCCAGAGCCGTAAATTTTGTGTGGATTTGCTGCGCAGGTGAGAGAAATGTTCAGTGGGTGTGTGTCTGTGCGGTCTGATATTTCACATTTCCCTTGGAGACGGTCATAGTCAGGCCAGCTGCTGGTTTCAACATGAAGATGAACTGAACAGATGAGGCAAACTAATCACTGATCACTACTCCGTGTATACATGTCTAGCATCGTATCGAACACTACGTTCAGCTTTTGACAAACCCCCACTGTGTGGCTTTTGACAAATTGTTCTTACCTTCACCCTCTGATAATGGCTCCTCCCTTCATACCTGCAGCACTGATTTACCCAGAAGACCCTCCTGAAAGTTACTAATTCCAGTGTTTTGTGCTCTACATTGTCCTAACGGTCTTTAGACCTGGCCTCACATCTGATGAAGACACTCGAGAGGTTGTTTCTCAACCATCCTTGCCTCATCTTTACTGCTTTTAAAACAATTTATATCCAGTGATTGTCAAATGTATCTTGTTTTACAATCATACAATCACAAATGTTAAACTGTCTACAACTATTATGATCCTGCTTGTGCAGTTTGTGTAAAATTCTGAACAAGAACAACAACTTTTTTAATGTAGTGCCTCTCAAGATAAAAATCACGAGGTACTTCACAACAAATTAAAAAAACATCAGAAAAGATCGTAATAAACTATGAGAGAATACATGGACATTAAGATAAAAAAGGTTCATAAAAATGAAAAAGGTGCTAGTGGGAAGGCAGAAGTGAATTTTTTGTTTAGTTTTTTGTGTACTGTTGCCCTCTTGCTCAGGTCTCCTTTGAAAAGGACATCTTGATCTCAATGGGATTTTTTTTCCTGTATTAATAAAGTTTAAATAAAAATAAATAACAACAATATTTTATTTTTACACTTTGCAGTAGACGATATTAAGATTTAACAGTTGGTTAAATTCATAAACTTATTAGGTTAAAAGTGTTGACTGTTATTGGAAGGTGTTTTAGCTTACAAAAAGGTAAACAATGTGCAGATATCTGTCATTAAAATCAGCCCAAAAAAGGCAACACATGTAAGCCAGCGACTCATCATGACTTCTACGCATTGATATCAGCAATGACAAATAAAATAAAAAGATCATTCTCTAGTTGGAACCAATATGGTGCGTACCAATATGAGAATGAGTAGGCAAGACAGGGTCTCCCACTCAAGGTGAGAAATAGTTGTATTTTATCCATCCATCCATTCATTTTCATCCGCTTATCCAGAATTGGGTCGTGGGGGCAGCAGCCTAAGCCAAGAGGCTCCAACGTGCCCTGGGTCTTCCTTTAGGTCTCCTCCCAGTTGGTCGTGCCTGAAAAACCTCACCAGGGAGGCATCCAGGAGGATTGTATTTTATTTTATAACTTAATTGTTGAACTTAAGGATTTAACCAAGATAAATTTGCTGTCACCTGAAAGAATACTCTCCCCAAGTGGTGCTTCATTTTTCTAAAAGAACTAAAGCAGTACAGCAAAACAGTGAAGCAGTGGCACACACATCCATTTAAGGCCGTGTGCAAATGAGACTGTGGTTTAAAGGCACATTTGGCAGTTTTGCTTGCTTTTGGCACCCTCTGATGTCCGTTATTATTATCAATGGTCCAAGCAAATGTGAAACCTCTTCTCCCCAATGAGCATTTGTTTTTTTAACACCTTAACCCTCCCACTGTCCTAATCGGTGGGACCCCCGAGAAAAGTTGGTCATTGAGCAGGGTTGATGGTTTATCCCTTGGGTCCACATGGCAGGGGTGAGGAGTGAGCACCACCTGACCCCTGCCATGTGGACCTGAAGGGATAAACCATCATCCTGCTAAATGGTCAACTTTCCTCGCGGGGTTACCCATAAAGACAGTGGGAGGGTTCATCTAACATCTGAAATGTCTCCCAGCCTTCCTTAGTGTCTACAGGAGTGATTCATCACTAAATCAAACAAACCAGCTGTCTTCATGATCTAAAACATGCAGGAAATGGGCTGGAAGCAGTCTGCAGTGCCAGGCACATCAGCTCCACTTTACTAAGTCCAACAAGGACTTGACCAGCACTTTGAAGTTGCAAGTGTGGTTTTCTGGCAACAGAGGATGGTGGGGGTCTGAGTGACATTTCATTAACCCTGTAAAGGGTAATTTTAGCACATACTGGCTCAAGAAAAGGAATTAGAAATATGAAAAATGTGCACAGTGTCCCTTAAAGGAGGAGGAGTGTGTGCAGTTCCCTCCTAACCCTCTGAAAAACTTTAAACTGTAAAGCAATGTCGGCCAGGGTTTAATAATGTATGGGCACATCACATGGTGATGAGACAAGTGACAAGAATAGAAAAATGGAGTCCCATCACTCACCTCCTTCTAAGACAGCGAGTGGAAAGTAAATGAACACAGAGACAGAGAGAGGTTGCAAACACATCAACACATGATGTGGACACACACATGAAGCCACTTCGGTGTTTGATGAACTCTTTCAAGAACTGCAGGCTGGATTGTTTTAGTTCAACGTGCAAATGAACTAAAGAAAAGTGCTGCTCGTATAATGATTACTTGTCATTCACAAAATAACACATTTCACACTTTTCTCTGAGACCACCATTATATTTCTGTCAACCAAGCCACATGGGATTTATTTTTATCCAAACAGACTCTGATCATTGAGCCGGCTGCGGAAATTAACTACCAGTAAATATGAAGCCAAATGGCTTCTCGTCTCAGAGTTAATCACCATCTGTAGGGAGATGTTGTGACAAAGAAGCTGCACTTGATGAACAGGAGTGAACACAGTAGTGTGACGGTTAAACCCTGTTCTTAACTTATATTTAGAAACATGGTCAGGATGTCTTAGTGCTGCTTTTCTGCAAAAACATACAGACTTCAGCGCTCAAAGTTGAGAACATGAAACAATTATTGAATGTTTAACATAATCAAACATACAGAAAGATGATGCTTCAGAAGATGGATAGTCTAAGCTTTGGGACATGATGTGAGAATGAGAAATATTTTCCAAACCAAGTAGTTTTTTGGAAAAGCAGCACTTGAAATCAGACAGACTTGTGATTTCTACGAGCTCTAGTCTTCCGTCTAAGAACTGATTTCACAATCAGAATCAATGAATGGTGGGTTTTACTGCCATATGTGTGAGAATCACAACATTAGGAAATGTCTGCGGTACTTGGTGCAAAAAGCACATTCAACACATTTGCAGTGGTCTCTAGCATAAATGAAAGCTTTGCAACAGTTTCAAGAAGTAGAAATGAGCCACAGCAGAGTTTGAGCTTCACACGACAGGATTGGGAATCTTGAGGCACTTCCACATCTGGGTCAGCATGGTCAGGCACGGACGATATTTATTCACATCATGATTCACATGGACTTGAAGGAAATGCTGAAATCCCAGAGCAGGTGGGCAGAGCAAAAGACGCAAGGAAAAGTCTGTGGTGTCCACCTTAATAAGTTAAGGGTGGGAGTGAGCCGTTTTGCTTTTGGAGACTCTGAATCGCAATTATTTATTTATTTGCTCCCTGTTCCCTCACTGATACTGCCGTGCGTGTCCTCATAACACTCCGTCCTGCGCTGCTGTGAGCTGTGGCGCTCACGACCACTCCTCCCTGCTCCTCCTCTCTCATTTCCCTCTGAGCAGAAATCTGCCGCTACACTGCAGACAAAGATGTTTACTCCACAGCATTCAGAATGATAATGAATCATGCATGCAGGAAGCCATCTGATTGGCTAACAGCATCATGACTCAACCAGAGACTTCATTTACGTTGCAGCGTTGAGGTTTTATTTAAACATCTTTGGTGTGTTCTTACTGTATTTAGTTTCTAATTCCATTTTTGGTTATTTTTAAAACACAGGAAAGGTTTTTCTTTACCTTGCTAACGTTTTGTTTGCAGTCGGCAAATGAAACGTTAGCAAGGAAAAGAAAAACCTTTCCTGTGTTTTAAAAAGGACCAAAAATGGAAGTTGAGGTTTCATCCTCATAAATATTACAAGCCTGAAGGAGTGTTACAAAGTTGCCAATGCTAATGGTTAGCTTGTACTAGTCGATACATGCTCTGCTCTCTCCTGTATGCTAAACAAACAACAACCTTCCCTGTTGTGAGCCTATGGGTGGGTGAGTCTATGAATGTTAATTTGAGATTCTGAAGTGCAAATGTCTGGCTTTTCTAATCTGAAGGTTATCTCATCCATTTTCTGTCAGCGACTATAGAAATAGGAGTAGAAGACTATTTTTACATTTAGCCTAGAGGTAAAAAAATGTTTCTCAGTGAACTACATTAAATCTACATGTATTTATTTGGATAAAGAAATTGAATCATACTGATACTAAAAAAAACTTGAGATGTCCTTCAGCTGAAAGATTTTAGAGAGGACATCCACTGATTTATTCTTTGGAGAAGTACATTTCCCCAGAGAAAGTACAGAGTACTTCACACAACTTTTGTGTAAAAATGTGCCAAATTTGGGGGCATGAAATGTGCTAAAATTATTTTAGAAAGTTGAAAGCTATTCCAACTTTTTATAAAAGCCTTTATGGGTTTCTTGGGGAAGCAAAATTAGGTCCAATCAGCCCCATTTGACAAACACTAGAAACTTTTCTTTTATTAAACGTAAGACCTGCGATCAATGTGATCATAGAAAGCTACAGACTGGAACTCTAATCCAGAAGAAAATGTCCACATGCTACAGGACAACATGAGGTGATTCTAGACACCGTTCGCCTTAAAAGAGGAGAACTCTGGTGGATAATTGCATTAATCGGCTCTTAGTGCAGATGATTAGAACATTTGAAAGCTGAAGTAGTTTGAAAGAGAGGTCATTATCCAGCATCTGACTGCTTGTTCAGCGTGAAGTACAGCAGGAAACAATTCCATCGCACCTTCATGTCAGAAGGCTTTGATACACAAGAAAATGCTTTTTAGTCTGCAGCTACAAATGCTAAAACATTTGTCATTTCATATCTTTCTGCTGTCTAGGCCATGCATTTATAGAGGTTCATTATTAATATGAATGCATCCATCACTTTTCATATAGTTATGCATTTCGTGATGCAACATCACCAGTTATTATTTTCTGCATACAGATGCACTTTAGCAGGAGCTAAAGTCTTTACACGAGCTTCACAGCAAACACATCGTCCACCTCATCCCTGTGTCAGCTGGAAGCTCCACCCTCCGTCCTCTGAAACTCAAACTAAGACAAAGACAAGAGACCTGCAGCATCAACCCCAGCTCCCTCTGTCCCCTCTGTAACCACCTATTGAAGGTTATATCTAAATAAAGCCAAAAGAATGAAGGGTTCTGGTTTGCACAGCTCAGCAAGCCAATTAGCTCCCTCTTATCTCATGTTATCCATTTTTATTTGACCTCCTAGTGTGTTATCACACACTAATCATGGCTGCTTCAGTCTATGTCCTCCAATCACTTCTACTGGCCAAATAGGCTGAAACATTGAGCAGCAGGAGACAGCACACACTGAGTATGTACAAATAGCTGGACTAAATGTATCCTTCAACCATTTAGTTATTAAAATACAGCACTTCCTCCTAACTTATTAGACTGGAAGTCACAATGTTGTGTGTTGCAGCCATCCATGCTCCTGCAGGGGTCAATGTTTGTTCCTTTTGTGTTTGGCTCTTTGTATTGTATACAGGCACAGAATGAGTCCTGATTTTTGCTGTTCAGAATAACAGTAATCTTTCATTAATGAGCTTTAGATTTAGGCATTATTTGTGGTCAGGCCACAGTGTATTGTGCCTGTATAGCTGGGTCAACGGAAAGAATAAAAGGAAAATGGATAATGAATAATACGGGGATGAAAGGATGAAAGTGGCAGAAAAACGAGGGTGATTATAAAGCTGGAGGTACCAAAATATTCTCTATACTCTATTATAAAGTCCAAGGATTAGGCTATGGGTGAAAACAAGGGTCTTATTTACATCACTGAACATAGAAACTAAGCCTTGGGTGGGTATTAGGACTGGATATTTTGTAGCAAAGATGCCTGCAGGCTCTGGACTACCAGTTTACTGTCAAATTATTTCCTCAACTCTCCAAGGCAATCTGTTTAGGCTTGTTAAGGAAGCAGCAGCAACCGCAGTGGAGAAGTGGTGCACATGTAGGGGTATTTCTGTCCAACAAACTGGGATTTTTTAGAACATCAAATATATGAAAGAATTGCAAATTGGAAGATAGCAAACAAAGAACGATTGATGATAATTTAGTTGTGAATGCAGGTCAGTATCTCCTGACAGGTGTCTCATTGGGATGTGAGACAACGTTTACAAAAGAGTTTCCAAAATGTCTTGAGATGTCTGTGCGGGTTGCCTAACTTACTCTTGTGAGTCATAACGCCTCACACTTGTATCACTGGTATGTTGAACAAACAAAATGACTGCAAGCCAAATGTTATCTAAAAATATCTGTTGTAGACATCTGCAACTCATTTAATCATTCGAAATTTGCAAGAAATATGAGAAATCTTTGGGAGTTACTGGAGACAAGAAGGAAAATAAAATGATACATAAATGAAGAAACTTTGTGACCAAATTTGAATGACTATCTCATTTTGTTTGTAATTTAGGTAAATGTCCCATTTACAGGTAAATGTACTAATTTCAGCATCTGAAGAGTGGCCCAGTTTTTACAGGTGAAAATAGAAAACTATAAATTATGGTGCAAAACTTTATTTATGTCAGTAATTGAGGTAATATTGACTGATTCCATGCAAATCCAGACATGTCAGTCTGTATTTGTTGTAATTGTGATAACTTACAGCTTATGAAAACCCCAAATTCATAATCTCATACACTTATAATATTGTGAAAAGGCTCAATATTCACAACTCAAAGTGTCACACTCTAATCAGCTAATGAATCCAGAACACTTGCAAAGGGCTCCTGAGCCTTTTGATGGTCTCTCAGTCTAACTGACATTAATTACATTAATGAACTTTTGCATATATTTTTGTGAGTTTCATCTGTATTTTCATTGAAGTGTTTAGTTATCATTTAATGACAATGTGACATTCGCGATTTATTCAGCAGTCAGGAGGTTGCTGAGGCATGTGCAACATACAGCTCTGGGAAAATGTGCTAGTGACTTAGCATTAGCTCCAGAGTTCAGATCTAGCTCAGCAAGTCAAAGGGCATAAAGCTGAGAAGCATGTCTACTTCTTTCTGCACCAGCAGGTCTTCACACGGCTACACTTAGTTATGAAAATCAGACATGAAAAGCAGCTCTGACCCCAAGTGTTTCCAGCATGCCACAAGTTGTTTCTGCACTCTACAGAGTACTAACAGAACAGAAAACGATGAGCCATATGGTGTCTCCAGATCCGATAAGCACCACCACACAGTGGCTGGTACAAGTTACAGTTGCTGGAAGAATTTCAAAGTAAAAAACTGTGCTTTTATCACACTGTATCAACAAGCATTGAAATGTGAGTAGCTAAACTCAGTTTGACAACAAATGTGGTATTAGTAAAACCCTTCTTGTCACACAAGTGTTGGACGAATCAATTACGTGTGATTCCAACCAAAGATTTGCAGCCCAGTGAGGTGCCATCCTAACGGTTTATGTAGAAAGGTGGAAATAGTCACAGCTTGGCTAAGCTGCTGCAAACTGCTCACTGTTGGCCTCACACTGGATATAGAAAAACAGATATTTAATGGAGGAACTTTTTAAATAAAAAGACAAAGTTTGGGCTTTTTATAACAACAAGAACACAAAAACTAAAGAGAAAACCTAAAAAGCTAGTATTTGTCTTATTTGTGGTTTAAGAAATGTTTATCAATTTGATGCTTTTCACTAGATATAGGAATGTGAAATCAGCCCATCAGACTCCATCTTTTAGTTCTTTTTAAAAACATAAAGATTGTATTTACCTGCAACGTTTCGTCAGATGCAAACGAAACGTTGCAGGTAAATAAAACCTTTTCTGCATTTTAAAAAGAACTAAAAGATGGAATTAGAATTTCAACACAGCAAGAACACACCAAAGAAGCCCATCAGACTATTTTCTTTCTCAAGGGGAATACTTCAAGTGGTTTTAGACTTCTATCAAAAAGAACACCAAGATCCCTAAAATGTTCAGAAACCAACTGGAATATTTCACAAATGTTTCTGCATGTCCAACAAGGCCCGGTGCCATTTCTAAACTCCAGTTTTACCTAAACTCTTGGGATAATTCTAGTGCAGAAATGCTCCTTTGTCTGTGTGGAGCTTCTCGTGAGCAGAACGATAAAAGAACAAAGCAGCTGAAATTTATTTAATGAAGCATCCGGAGATTTTATTAAAAAATATTTTACTTTATGAATTGCTTTGAAAAGCAGAGTATTTGGTTGATATTCAAACAGAAAGCTTCTTATTGGGAGTTTTGTGTTTTCTTTTTGAAATACCATCCAGGGTGAACTGGATTTGTTTTCTTCCAAAAGCAGGAATGCTTAGAGCTGTTTGTGGTGGATAAACGTTTTTGAAGACATGTACAAAAGTCTGTCTGAAAATAAAATTGGACAGAGAAACTAATCTTTCTCAGATTTTATTTCTTCTGGGATGTTTGAGTGGGAATAGTACTCATATTAGAACAGCTAAAGGCAGACCACTATTTGCATCAAGTCCAAATAAAATAACACCAATACACTTATTTATATCAGATTTATATAAACATGTTTGGTAAAAACAGAAAAAGTTGTCTGGTATGGTATTTCTCAGGCGTAGTACTAGCCAGCAAGTCATCCCGCCGTCACTTGGACAACCCGACATCAAAAATGACGACATAATTAACAAGTGACTGCTTTTACATTTGATGGCAATCCATCCCCACTGTCTGTAATATCTAACCCAGAATTAGCATTTTGTTGATTTTGAATTAAAATCTGAATGTTTCACAAATAATTTGACAAGCGTGTTCAAGTTTGTACTGGAAATACGCAGATTCATTATGGATCTCATTTCTGTGAACTTTGAACGCAACGGCTGTTTCTGCAACAGGTGGATGGAGATGAGGTGACGACCTGCTTTGGGTTTCAGGCAGGTGTAATCAAAATCTGGCCCGGGGGCCATTTTGGAGTGGCCCTCACTAGAATTGTGGAATTAAGGCCATTGGTATAACTTCATATATTTTAATTTTTTTCATTAAATTTTTTACTAATATATCTATTGTAGGCCTTTTTTGATCAGAAAAAATGAAAATTATAAAATAATGTTAGCATTCTTTAAAAATAATTATTTTTGTGGCCCGTGGAGAGTTTTAACTTCCTAATTTTGGGCCTCATCTTGAAAAGTTTGGACACTCCTGAATTGAGGGGTCTGATGTTGGGTAGAAAAAGATCCTCAATTAAATGTAATGGGTGACAGTAAAGTCCTATCTGCGTTGCTAATATTAACCCTTTGATGCATAATGGTCACTACAGTGGACAGGTACTCAAAATTGTTTTTGTTTTTTTTTTTTGCTATTAAGCACAGCTGTTGAAGACTTTATTGCATTTGAGCCCCTCCATTTGGACCTCAGTAAGCCAAGCCAACATATTTCATGTTCAGAATGCATGCTGCCCACTGAAGTGGACATGTAATAAATTATTTGTAAATTATAAAATTTTACAAAAAATATTTGTTGGAATTTGTTTCATTCACACCTAAAGAAGCATTAAAAAATGTTTAAAAAATCATGGTTGAAGATTTCATAATTCATGCATCAAAGGGTTAACAACCTTAGATGCCATTAATTTATGAACACATGATGAACACAAAGACTTTCGTAGAGCTGAGCCCATTTTGATGCCACACCAACCTTTCTGGGCATTTCCTGTAATTTAGTTTCAATGGATTTACCTCAACTGTTTCACCTGATTATCCCACTTTGATAATAATAAGACACAATAAGGCTCAGTAATAAAACACGAGTCTGAACCTTCCCATCCCCCAAAGCACAGTACACAGAGACAAGATAAGACAAGACAAGAGGCCGAGAAAAAGAATAAACCTCCAACCTTATTTTAATATTGTCAACAATAAAATGCAGCAAAGCATCTCTTTACCTGCAGTTATTTACTAGTGATGAAAATGTAACTTCTATGAGCAAAATCTCCTCCTTGAACCGTCACCGTATCGTGGTGGAGGAGTTTGAGTGCCCTAATGACCCTTGGAGCTATGTTGTCTGGGGCAATTTGTGCCCCTGGTAGGGTCTCCCATGAAAAATTGGTCTTAGGTGAAGGGTGAGACAAAGAACAGTTCAGGGGATCTTTCATGGATATACAATCAAAGGGTCGGAGAATGTTTGCATGTAAATTCTTCCAAATATTCAATACACAACATCTGAATTCAGATGTAATATTGCTGTAAATGATACCAGGATATATTGCCATATCAATATTTTCTTACATCCTAATATCCTGTCTAATATATGTTGCCATACATGTGTGTGTGTGTGTGTGTGTGTGTGTGTGTGTGTGTGTGTGTGTGTGTGTGTGTGTGTGTGTGTGAGTTCAATTTACAGTTTCTTATCATCTTGGATTAGAATGGGGGGAGTCTGTCTCACTCACTCTGGATCCTCAAAGAAGGAGCTGGCTCGGCTCAGCTCTATGAGCAGTTTTGTGCGTGACCGACACATCACTAGTGTGGCTGTCAGAAAACCTGACAACGCTGCCCTTAATTCAACCAAATTGAAGTAACTCACTACTTTACATGCCCGTAACGGTGTTGGAACAATGGGAAAAGTAATCATCTGATTACTCCATCACCTAAAACGAATGCCATTAATAACACCGTTATGTAAACGCTGTTACTCCCAACACTATATAAGTACATGAAAAAAGGCAGTTGACCCCAAAACTGCATTTACAAAAGAGCATTTAGCTTTTGGTTACTTATTATTCTCATGATTATTGTCATATTTTTTAGCAAATGAATAATTTCACGATAACCTCTGCACACGTCCAGATGTGCTGCTAATCCCACATAACCCAAAACCTCACAAGTTGCACCTTGTGGTAAGGGGAGCAGTCGGTCTTTCCAACAATACAATAAACAATGTTTTAGCAGTGCTTCCTGGCAATTAATAATAAACCCATTGAACTTTTTTTACAAGGTCCAATTCCGCAGAAAAATTCTGCCACAATTTCTCCCCTTGTACACCTGTTAGTGCAAAACGCTCTGGGTTCCACCTCCGCACTCCTTTCTCAATTATTTTCAGGATGGAAGATAGAAGATATTTGTCAACGATAATAACAAACAACCGTGACATTTCTATGGAAGTTATGAGCATGCACAAAACTATTGCAGGGCATTCATCCTCTAGCACAGGTAATAAAGAGCCAAGAACCCACTAAAACCATCCATATTCTATCGTACCAAGGTCTCCACCCTGAAGAGGCAATAAGACAGATGCAGTTCATCTGGAGAAAATGAGTTTGGATCGTTGCTTTACATCTGCACCAAAAACTGTGTCCAATTCATACTGGGGTAATGGAGCAGAGTAAAAGATAATGACTGAGGCCAGTCTGAGTTTATTTTAAGACCAGCTGAAGTTTTCTAAGTCAGGTGCTGAGTCCACCTATAAGAAAACACGTGGAAACCCAGTACATCCAATTTAAAGACACGAGATTCAATTATATTCTGCAACTCTGTATAGAGCTCCGGGAGTTGACGTCACTTCTCCCGACATGCAACAGTTCAAATTGAAACGGCGCCATATTGGCATGCAGAAGCCCGCAGCTGGACTATTTGTTATTGTCAGAAAACTCAATCAAATGGGACATATGGTAGATTCCTGTTGTGCCCCAGGATGCAGAACAGACGCGGACGACATAAGGAATGAGCCATCTACAGGATTCCCCAAGATCCGGAGCGCCGTAAACGTTGGATCATTGTAATAAAACGCGTTAGTGACCGGGCTCAAATGAAATTGTGGGACCCCGAGAGTAAAGGTTTTCGCTTATGCAGCGACCGCTTCATATCAGGTACTTAAACCAACATTTCCTCAACTGTGTATGGTATTTATTTTAAATGCTTTTATTACGATTCTTAGTGGGCTTCCTAAACTTATTTTGGCATGGCTTTTTCTGTCTTATTACTCATAGCAACAAGTAAACATCACATAAAACGTTGCCTCGTGATTTCTGCGTGCTGCCGTTTACGTGTTTTATGATCACAGCAATTAACCGGCTAAGCTGTACTTCATTTTTAAGCAATGGTTGATCAATTGTCAGATCACACATAAAAAGCACTTTTGATTGCTATTGTCTGTCTCACCAAGACAGATCTCAGACAGATCGTGAGACGCTCCTGCCTGACATATTTATTTTATTCACGGAAAAAAAATTAAACTAGTGATTTCTCTTGGCGTTCAGTTTATACATTCAAACAGCACAGCACTCTATTTAAACTACTTACCTGTAAATCTGTTATTTGTCCATCCATCCATTTTCATCCGCTTATCCAGAGTCGGGTTACGGGGGCTGTAGCGTCGAGAGGCCCAGACTTCCCTCTCCCCAGCCACTTGGGCCAGCTCCTCCGGGGAAATCCCAAGGGGTTCCCCGGCCAGGTCCGGTAAGAAGCCCGCTCCGACAGCTTCTGGCGTTTTTAAAAAGTATCCCAGGGGCATGGTAAAGGTCGGAGATGTTTAGTCTATTTAATTTCTGACTATATAAAACGATTTCTTCGGTTTTAAAGTGTGAAGTAAACTCCGACAAAGTAAAATCCAAGCCGATCCCGTTCATGTTCATGTTTACGATCCGTGTTTGTTTACCTTTTTATCCTGCCAATATGGCATCCACTAACTGAGAGTCACGTGGGGTCCGGAGCTCTATATGTGAATGAATATTACAAACGTACAGAACAAAACTAAATCAATATTATTACATTAAATCAAAAGATTTTCTGCCACTTTAACGTGGTCTGCAGACGTTCTGACTTATTATTTTACATGTCAAAAACCATCCCTTCCCGTAGCTCTTGCGTACATACTGTACATCTGGAATATTCTATTTTTCTGAGCTTTGGAACCCACAGCAGCTCCATGATAAATGGGCAGAGGCAGCATAAGCTACATTCAGACAAGTGCCTGAAATGTCCCTACCTAATGACACCTAGGACAGGGCCGAGGCTGGACCATCCATCAGAGGTCCTGTGCCCATCACCATTCACGGAGAGAACACATCTGCTGAAAAACGCAGGGCTTCACCTGTCTTTTAGCCACCCCTGAGCCATTCTCCATTTCCTTTTATCAGTGGCCTGTACCCTGCACACTTAAGCTGTCTTCCTACTTGTTTCTCTCTTTGTTAACACCTCTTATCGCCAAACTTTCAATAAATCCTTCCACCATATCATCAGTTTAAGGGAAATGTTACTCTTCAGTCAGTGCATAAATCTAAGTATAATAGCTATAATTTGTTGTAAAAATCAAACTTACTTTTGCAGCTCTGATCACTGATTCTGTCTGCTGCTACACTCTAATGATGGTAGCATTAGTTCATGATCAAAGTTGGCAAATCTTTCTGCATTGCAAGTGATGAGATAATTAAAGAGGTTGTGAACAAACCAACAGATTAGGTCCCACTTTAATTAGAGGTAAACCCCAACGGGAGCACCTATTTCTCAGTAATCATTCACTATAGCGGAGGAAAACGTGAAAGGCCAGTGGATGATTAAACCATGATAGAGCTTTACAGCTAATCAGCGGCTGGTGGAGGTGCACCAAAAGGACCACCTACATGTTTAGATAAAACTCATCACAGCTGGGTTTGTTCTACCGTCTAGTTTGTCCTTCAAGCTTTGTAAAAACTAAGGTTTCTTTGATAGAACGTAGACTTTTTTTTCTCGGTAATAAAATAGAAGAAAAAAAATCTTTACAAAATGAGAAACCTCTAAAAGCAAGCAGTAAGCATTATGAGGTCTAAAACTTGCTATTCAGTCATTTCTGTCCTTGTGTGCAGTTAAAGTTAGAAAAAAAACTTGATAATGTTTCTGAGTGACCTTTTAAAATATCACTAAAGAAAACCAAGGGTGCCTCCTGGAAGGGTCAAAGAATCAACCTTGAAGTTAATCCTTGACTAAGTTGTCTCACATTTCTGAGCATTAATGAACCTTAATCACCTTTTGAAAGTGGTTAAAAAAGGAAACATGGCTCTGAAAATTAATATATTCTAAAACAACTTGTATTGAGAAGTGACAAATTAAGGCCAGGAACAAGTTAACATTTATTTCTATAACACATTTCAATGGCAACAGCTGTTGGCCCAACATGCAGCACACAAGCAAAGTGGTATGCCTTAAAAATGATAATAAAAAAATGAATACAAATTCAATACTGGACACTGAAACCATGAGCAGAAAAGCCAAAGAAAAATAAGTTACAATGAATGAAAGCAACAATAAAAACAAGATGTGACAGCAGTAAACAGTTGTACGGAAATCTTTGCCCTGGATAGTCTTACCCAAACACGAGGTACACAATCAACCCAAGCTCATGATCTTGTAAGTTTAGCTTTTCTTTCAGCACATTTTTCCTTCTGGTGGCGTGATTTATGTCTCATGATTGACCGACACCGCCATCAGTCACGATAGACACATCGCGCATTTATGGAACAAACTTTAGCTCAACTTTAAGATTTATAAATAACCCCATGTTCAGTTCCAGGCATGTGCATAATATTTGCTCTGACTGTTTCGCGTCGACAAAAGTATTGTCTAAGTTAAAGTCCTGCTAGTTGTCACACACACTGGTGTGTGTGCGGAATTTGTTGCCTGCATTTGGCCTATCCCCGGGGGAGCGGTGAACTGCAGACACAGCCGTGCTCGGGAAACTTTGGGGAGTTTAATCCCTCAATCCAACCAAAATTGGTTCGCTTTCATTGATTTTTTTTTAACGTCTTTGGTATGACTCAACCGGGATTTGAACCCCGATCTCCCAGTCCCAGGGCAGACACTCCTACCACTAGGCCACTGAGCTGGTCTCAGTCTGTATTTTTCTACTGTAAATGAAAATTCACCGCTCCTGAGGAGTAACTATCATGATAACAACGCCCGTCGAGCACAACTTCCAATCACCTCCATTATAGGTAAATATATGTTAATTACTCATCTAACATGCTTTTTAAATTTGTTTTTATTTGTTTTATCTTCATCTTTGTGAGATGCTGAGCAGTACGCTGTGGGAAGCACCACATGACTCGTTTAAATGGCAGCAAAAGGGAAGAGATGGAGATCAAGCGAGGGGCAGAATAGTAATCTAATTGTGTAGCTTTGCTTTCTTGTTAAAGGTCAGAGCTATCCCTCACTCCCGCCAGCAGAAACACCTCAGACAGGTGAGGCACCTGTGATTGACATGCTATCAGCAGTCTTTTTGCATCCTGCAACAAACCCATGTCATGGAAGCTTATGCAAATATTCTCTGCATCTCCAGTGCGTCCCAGTCAGCTCGGCAGCTTTTGCTGCCCCCTTTTTACATTCCAGGTCTAAATTCACTTCTCTGCCTCAAACAGGAGATGTACAGGTGCAAACCAACATATATTCACTGTTCCATTAAAACAGCACATCCTTGTCTGCCTGCCATGGAGAATAATACCTCTTTTTAACAGTATTCATACACTTTTTCTTTGTGTGGTTGACAACAATTGTACTGCGTTTGCCTCTTATTCCAATGCACTACGACATTATAGCTCAGGATGTGGACGGTGTTTGTTGTGCAGAGGAGCAAAACAGATAGAAAGTGGGTGCTTGAGGAAGCAATAGTTACTGCAAAAATATCTGAGACCTTGAGTCTAAAAACAGTGTTGTTAGCTCACAACTCCGACAATATATCAGCAATTTATCGTGCTGCATCTACAGTACTTTGGTACTTCCTATTACTCTGAGAAGTTGCTTTATCCATGTCTGTGCCTTCAATCATTTTGGTTTTTGCATGCACAAGAATGTATGGTTCACCCTAAAACAATTTTTTTAAAACAGAATTAAGATGGTTGGTAAACAAAAGCATAGGCATTATTTAATGCAAATGTATTATTTTATTTTTCATTTTTATTCCTAAACTTACTTATATATGGCACTGCTGGAAGACCATGATGGACTTGGCTTCTCTGCAGACTCTAATTATAAAGTATGGCCTTGAAAACTGCTTTCATTGAAAATAAATAAATATAAAAAAGGATAGGCAGGGTGACCAAAAGAGCTCAGGTTCTTTAAGAGCCAGACACCAAAAGGCCTTTGCCATTTATATCACTGGACAGGGCAGGGGCAGAACAATGAAGCCCCTTTGGTTCCTCTTTCTTTGTGCCTTTCTTTCATAAATTCCTCTTCTTTTGTTCCTTATAGCACATTGTTATTTTAAGAGCTCATATTTGTTTAATCAAAAGATGAAGGAGCAAGTGGAGAAATAAACACATCATTGGATGAGGTTCTGTTGTGTAGGAGGTAAAGCAAACTGGAAACTACATTTATTTTAGAGTTCTGTAGAATGTCAGCAAGGGTTTTGATTCCCCTTGAAGTGCATCTCGCTGGGGTAAACACAGACATTGGTGTTTTGATTGGAAGGTATTTACAGTATGTGTGGCAGAAGGTTGCCAGGATTCTCAAAGCACTCACATTAAAGAAATATTTTTTTAGATTTAACACACATACAAATGAACAATGACAGGAAGGAAAGTATGTATCCACGGACAACACGTGGCTGTTGACTAAGTGAAATCAAACCAAGACTCAAAGTTGGGTAACCTTATTCTATTGTTAACCAGGTGTTTCTATTTTGGAAAATGTAAACTTTTTTATTTATAAGTTTGCCAGAATTGTAGTTCAAACACAATTCTCATGACATAAGACGGTGGTGCGACTCAAGTTCCGAATGACCACAGTCCCTAATTCTTGTTTGGAATTGTCTGTACTGAAACAATTGCCCCTCGGGGATGATTAAAGTTTTTTTTAATTGAATTTGAACTGAACTGAATGAACTGCAAGTTCATCTTCATCTGCTATGATGTAGCCACAGCTGCCCTGGGGCACACTGACAGAGTCGAGGCATGCCTGGTGCCACCAGTCCCTCCGACCACCAGCAGCAGGCAAGGCTGGTTAAGTGTCTTGCCCAAGGACACAACAGCAGCATTCTCTGGTCGGAGCTGGGACAACTGGGTTACTAGACAACCCGCTCTACCTCCTGAGCTACTGCTGTCCCCAAGCTATTTCAGTAATAGGTCACAGTAATGAGTGAGAGAAAAAAGATATATAAAGTCTTGTAAAACTGTTGTGTAGCCCTATTTGACTCACTCTGATTCATATTCATGCTATACAAACATCTTTTCTCTAATTGGCTAACAACAACTCAACTCTTCCACTGCCACCGTTCACTCTTCTGTCTTCTTGTTCTACAACCTTTAGTCGTGGTATGTCAAACAACAAACCCCCCCCACAGAATATTGAGGAATAATGAACAATGGGATTTGATGAAACGAGTGAGAAAGTCCCGCCCTCTTTACAACAGCAACGGTTTCAGCTTTACTTTCTATGAAATGTACATCTGCTTTTATCTGTGTGGTGAAGCATCTGTCTCATGGGTGACATAAAGCAAAGAAAACGGAAAGAATGACTGCACGGTGGGGTAGTTACTCTTCTTGGTTTCAGTCTGTCAGAAACAGACTTTTGTTGTTCAACCTGATGTCAATTCAACAAATAAACACCTTTGAAACTGTTTTCAGAGGAAAGTTTTGACTTCACAAATGTGCTAATGTTTAATCTCCACAAGCAAGACTAATATAATATGTTCTGCCATGTTGTGGAGTTGCTAATGCTAACGGTTAGCTTCTACTTGCAGAGAGGGGCTCTGCTCCCTCTTGGTCACAAAAACAATACAACTTTCCACAATCACAAGCCAAGGTGTTTGAGTCTATGAGTGCTCATTTTCTCTGTGTCGTAGAAGACACCGGCTTTTTCTGACCTGGCAATTCTCAACCTATTTTCTTTCAGGAGCTATTGCAGGCAATGGGGGTTGAAGAAATATGTCATGTTCAGCATTCAGAGTAATGTTATTAAAAAGAAAATAAAAAAGTAATAAATGGTTCCTTAGACAACAAGCCTTTTCATTTGTTTGATATCTGAATTATTATGATTAATGCTAAATTTACGAGGGAAAGCCTGCATGCTACACATCAGGATGTGTGTATTACTTCTAAAATTTTTTAGCGGAATCCAACAACATTGTTACCAGGTTATAAAAGGAAGTTTGATCCTACAGCTTCCAACCTCTTGGGGTGCAGATTGGAGAAGTCTGTCACAAGTCAGTGATGTAAAGTCCGGAAATTGCGGTACTTGTAAAGTTTACAAACATTTAGATTGTACATATCAGAAAGATACCTCAAGTAAATTTTAAGTATACTTATAATACAGGTGTTGAACACCTGTGCGCTGCAGAGCGGGGAAGCTTCCTTGCGGCCTAGATTATACTAGCAGGCGGACCGGTAGGTATGGACCTCACCTTCTCCAGACTTGGTCAAAAATATAAGTTGCTGACTTGTACCTTTTCCCTGCTTTCTCTTAGATTGTGCTCTGTGGTCTGGCAGGTGTAATTAAAACGAAAAGCGACATAAACTTTCAGACAAAAGTCACTTTGAAAAACATTAGAATGATGGCTGATAGATGAAGAATATCTATACCAGCTGATCTTTGTAGCGTAATAACAGTGTTCAGATATGTGAATCTTTTTGGGGTGTTCATGGTATCCCCCAGCTAGAGATAGCAGCAGCTCCCTGTGACCCTACTGAGGATCTTTAACTCTGTTTAAACAAAATGATGAAAACCTTACATGAGTTTGTGTCTCTTAACCTGAACAGCTTAACATGATATATATATATATATATATATATATATATATATATATATATATATATATATATATATATATATATATATATATATATATATGCTCTCACCCCCTCTGCTGGTTCTCGACAGGTAAGAGATGTTCCTGACTCTAAGTGGGGTTGTTTTGTCTTGATTAATTTATGTAAATGCTAATGCAGAAATCCTGAATCATTTTGACTGTTGCTATAAAGATTTAGAGGATATCATGTGAACACCAGTTTCCATAATGAGGATTTCTGACATTTGTCAGTCATGAATGTGAATATGAGCCCAACATAAAGCCCATCAGCGCAATAACAGAAGAGAAGTAAACTGATCGATCATGAAGTAAAACCAAATGTTTGAGCTCTGAAAAGCCACCTATAAAAATATCTAAACTGATTCAAACCACATTTTTATTAATGAAATATGTTTTATTGGTAACCGTGTGTGTGTGTGTGTGTGTGTGAGAGAGAGAGAGAGAGAGAGAGAGAGAGAGAGAGAGAGAGAGAGAGAGAGAGAGAGACTAAATAATTCTGGAGTAAATCATAACCAGAGAGGCCTTTTCTGATTTGATGCCTCTGGTCTCATGCTGCTCAAGGTCATTAGAGCTAATGCCATGGTTTTTGCCATCTGCTGAGATTGTTTACACTTGCCTAGATAATTAGCTCCTAATTAGAAGTGGATGGCAGGGAGTACATACTCTGTCTCTGTGTGGAGACAAGATCATACCTGTTTCAGAGATGTCGGGAGTTATTCCTTTCACTGGAAAAAGCAGGTACATTTGGGGGGTTACAAACTGTCAGTAGCTATGGTGAGGCAGGCAGAATTTGCACCTGAGCAGAAGTAATGTGTCGTTTTCTCCTTTGTGATCCAAGCAGAAAAATAGTCACAGGAGGGTACTGATGTACCAGGAGACAACATTCTAGAAATCAATGTGTTAATACCAACATCTATCAAAGTCAATCTTTATTTCATGCTCCCCACCTGTGCAGGTCATGCATGAATGAAAAACTAAATTAGCTAAATTTAAAGAACCTTATTTCAGGGTAATGTTTATTATTTTTTTAAGGGAAATGGCTCCATAGACAGTACAACTTAGATAAAGGTGAGCAGTGCCTTCTGCCAGGAAAAATGTTCAAATTTAACACAGTTTGTTTGATTTGTTAACTTTTAGCTTGTAAAACATTTCAGTGCATTTTTAAAAGCTACAGTAAGCCTCTGGGCAATTGGAGGGTATATTTAAAATTGCTGGACGTCTGTGACTGTACAGCTGAAGAGCTCAGCAAAAAGGTAAATGTACGGGGAGTGAAATCACCGTGACTCAGTCCACAGCATGTTTCTCAGCTCTCACAGCGTTGCTGTCTTTAAGGGTGGCCTTATGTTGATGTCCTGCTGGATTCCTGTTTTCCTTCATTTTTCCTTTTTGTTTCAGGCAGAACCAGACTGAAAGAAGCTTTGAGTGGATGCTCTTCTGAACTCCACCGGTCTTGTTCACAGGAGGTTTTGAGCCTGTTACAGGCTGCACTGATTGTCTTATGAGATTCACCTGTGAAGGTCTGAAGTTCCTCCTCTATTTCAATAATTAAGGATGCAAATGCACTCTTACCATTGTCTTTTTGCTAGCTTGTGATGACCTACTTATCTATTTTCCTTTCCTGCAGCTTTGCAAAAAAATAAAAAAAAGGTGTTCTATAATGTTTATATAATGTTTAGTAGTCGTATGTCAAATATCACATTTCGCCCAGAATACTGAGGAATAATGGACAACATTAGTGAGAAAGCTCCGCCCTCTTTGGAGCTTCAGAGTCTAAAAGTAGAAAAAGAGTGTCTTTTTGATTGATAAACACTACACATGCATAACTAGGTCATCTTAACACCTAACACACACATGGTTTATGAATTTGTTTCATACAACTCAAAGTTTTAGTACAGCAACTGTTTCACCCTTAATTTCTATTAACGTATGTCTGCTTTTATCCGTGTGTGTATAAAGGGTGAGTAACACCATGGCTGGAGACTTATTTCAACCAGACTTCCTGATAGAAAAATACTGGAAAAAAAGGCGTCGCTTGTGACTGAGAGATAGGAACTGTGGCAATGATTGACAGCACGGAATATGGTTATTGAGGTGTTTTTTTATACAAATGACTGAATGGACACGAGCACCTGGGTACGCACAGGTGGAATTTACCATCAGACGATTGTGGGCGTACATGCATGACAGGTCATGTTTCATAGATCAGGATTTTGACTGTTCATGAGAACATTGTATATTTCATTTGTAGGAAGGAGTAAAGGACAGTTTCTATGAATGCTTGATACACAAGGGACCAGGTTTTGACTTGAAAGAAGGATTTGTTTGATTGAAACTAACAAAACCACGATCCTTAAAAACATATTTGATGTAAATAATTCTATTGAAAGAGGTGGGATTTTTCCACTACCAATTGTTTGTGTATGCCTACACTTAAGTGCTCTGTGAAATGGATCACATAGAGATGGACAGTGGTTGATTAGGTAACTTCGCGAAAGTTATAGTTACACGTTACAAACATTAACAGCATCGTAATTTCGTCAAATAATAAAGCAATTACATCTA
This sequence comes from Nothobranchius furzeri, assembly GCF_043380555.1. Lineage (NCBI taxonomy): Eukaryota > Metazoa > Chordata > Actinopteri > Cyprinodontiformes > Nothobranchiidae > Nothobranchius > Nothobranchius furzeri. Next base: position 46,475,490 of record NC_091756.1, on the reverse strand, counting down.
AAGTTGAGAAAAGTCAGTATGAATTTTTCATTTTAGTTCAGTAAACTACTGAACCTCTCACCTCACCACCACAAAGAACCTGTAAATTCCACATTTCCAGATGTCTATAAAGTTCAGCAGTCCATCTGCTGCTCTCCTGTGTTTTGTTTACAAGTTTGTGCAAATAACTTCAGCTTCTGTGTGAAAGTTTGAACAGTCGATTGAGCAAACTCTTCCCTATACCGAGTGTGCTTCCAGTGTATTGGAGTTGTTCAGGGATTCTTCTGCCATTCCATGATCGGAACCTCAATCCAAAACTTCTTTGATAATATGTTTCCAGTAAAACTATAAAGAAGTACTACTTTCAAAATATCGAAGATGTGTAAAAATTCAGCTTACCTTCAGTATAGATTCTTTCTGACCTGTTGCAGCAAATGATGCCTCAGGTTATTAAACTGTTAGATTTTTAGTGATTGTACACCTCAGCTTGTTTTATCAAAGTCGGCCTTTTTTTTTTTACTTCCCATTATTAATTTACACATAAATACAGGGGAAATAGAACATTGGTAGAAACAATAAATAAATAAAATAAAACACCAAAACATTAACTTTTAAATAATTCTAAGACTGTTTTCAGGGGGAAGGTTTTACTTCACAGGGGGGAAAAAAAACCTCAATTCCCCTCTCCAAGCACCAAATGCAGAATCACAGTAGTTCAAAGTCTTGCTGTGAGTAGAAAAAAGTGAGAGAACATTGAATTTTTTAGAGCACCCCCTTTGTTCATTGATAATGTGTTGCAGCAATGATTGCACAAAACACTGCACAGGAATACATCAAGGCTTTATTTGCTGACTTTTTAATTTAAAAAGCTGGAAAAACTGAAGCTGTGCCTCCTCAGCATTTTTGCTTTAATAAGTTCACCACCTTTTCAGCCTCTTTGTTCCTCTCTTTTGGTTTGCATAGAGAGAGAATGAGGAGTCTAATCGCTTGATGAGATTACATCTTGTGCTCGTGCCTTTGTAACAGAGCATGCCGTTTCTCTTGTAATCTCTCTGAGCCGTTATAGTAAAACAGATGTTATGGAGGGAGATGGCCCTAATCCTGTGATGTACTACAATCCACATGTCCTCTGAATGGAATGGTGGAGAATATTGTGTTTCTGGCTTCGGCAGCTGTTGATGCGAAGAGAAAGACAGATGCATGAGCGGAAGCTTAGAGGTTAAGTTGATGAGTGAAAACTCAACAATCTGTGCTTGAGAACTAATCTAATAAAACAGCAAACAGAGAACTGTGTTTTTCAGAAATTTGATTTGGGTGCGAGGAAAGCGTGTGGAGGAGATTAAAAGGTTGTGTTGTTGGTTTTCCAGCTGTTGCATGTCTGTAAATTCAAATAATAGCCTGTTTGTGCACTGCACCAACTAGCCTCTTGTTCGGGGAACACACCACGTTCTTCAACCTTATAAAACAAGGATTAAAGACAAATTAAAAGACTTGAAAATGGTGTTTTTGTATTTGTTTACATATCTAAACATAGCCTGGAGCAGAATGAGAGGCTGAAGAAAGCAAATACTGTTTGCTGCCTTTTTTTGTGTGTCTTGATGTCAGATGTGACAGCAGTGGAGATGAAGTAAGTGGAACTGAGGAGAAGCAGAACTGATGCTGGATGTTTGTCACAATATGAGACAGCCTCAGCTTCTGTCTGATCAAGAAGATGATCCTGAATCTTTATCACAAGGTTTCATTTTCTGTGTTTAACTGCTTTGTCGGTAGGATCAAGTTTAACGGGACATCAGTCAATATTTCTCTGTTCATAAAGATTAAAAAAACCTAAACAAAGACCAGATAAAGTCAATGTATCAATTTAAAATGTTCACCTATGCTACAACTGTTCACTCTCATTATACATATTTGACACCCTGTGATTTTGCCAGTTTGAAATCATGGAGGGGTGCATTCCCACTGTGAGAAAAGATTTATAAACATAAATCAGGAAATCACATTGTATGATTTTTAAAGAAGTTAAATGTATAGCACTGCTGCACCCGCAGAGTGTTATTATATACTATAATCCAAATGTGTTGCTAAATGGGACTTTCTGGTAAATCTGCAGTGTGTGGTGTCAAACTAGCTGTTAGCTCCTCGGTCCTGTAAGAATTTAAAGGAATTTTTTTGAAAGACATCCTGGAAGCTATACATAATTAGTATAACTGCAATTTATTTGTTTTTTTGTTTATATATATATATATAATTTTTTTTTACATTAACGACGCTCCACATAGCAGTAGTTTCCCTTTACGTTCAATGATTCTAGTCAAACCATCATGTCATAAATATTGTAACAGTATGAAATGACTGTTTTCCACCAAAAGTCATTTCCCCCCTCTCCTCTGACACAGAACTAGTCTGCATGAGATATGGCCTCAAGGTCTCATGCATTTGCTATACTCTGCTTTCTTTCCAGCTCAAGAGAAGAATGAAGAAAGGACTCTCTCCTTTTAATAAATCAACGAACTCTATTTTAATAAAGCTAATCAAACAAAGTGTTAGTCAATAAATAAGATGTGACCAACCTGTGAAATCAAAATTTTAATTACTTTATTATAATTCTATAGAATATAATAAGTAATATGGCTTTAAATGTTTCCACTAGGGACTGATCTCACGTAGCGTCAAGAGACGACACATTGCTTTACTGATCCAATCAGAATCTGCAAGATCTGATGGAGGCGTGGTTTTGGTGGTGCTTGGTAAATCTGTCATCTTTTCATTCGACCATAAACCAAAACATCCAAAGTATAAAACTATGCCCATGTCATCTTTAACACCAGTTCAAAGCGTTCTAGAGAAGTGTCGGTGTGGCCAATCCGTAACATTCCTCTTCAGCCAAAAGAACCAATGACAAGCTGGATAAAATCAAGCCATTCCACCTGCTGCAACAGTTCCTTTCAGAATAAAAGCTGAACCATCACAACCCAGGTTTGGGTCTCACTAGATGCCAACAAAACTGTCGTGACCCGGAAGTATCTCAAGACAGGTGGTCGGCTGCCGCGGCTGCTTCTACAGGCTTCGGCTCCACAAGGTCAAGCTGGACCTTTACACCTCCTGATAGACGAGGACTTCCGCTAAGGGTATGTAGACCGACAATTGGGGTTGAATGTGTTTATGAATCTCCCAACTAAAGCTTAACGCGAAGACATCACCTTCATTTACCATCAGAACTAATCGCTTCTTCGGATTTGCTGGTTCTGAGCAACATTCCACATTACACCATTCTTCGTCTCATTCACCTTAGTTACACCATACATTTAGTGTTTAAGTTAATCTAGTTTAATTTGTTCAATAATAAATCTTTAAACTTTTAAACTTGACTCTCTCTCTCATTTGATAGTCTTCCTGGCACTCGCAGTGTACAGACGCTTCTCTTTTTGCTCCCTTATCGTTTTTTCCCAAGGCTCTTTGTCCTGTCTGCCCACAGAGCACTTCTCTGCATTTCTTCTGAAAAGCCCTATTTTTAACCATGGATTTGATAAATTGATCATTCAACGCGATTGATAAGATTTTTCAACAATGAGAACGGAGCAGGGGGCTCCCACATGCCCACAGGGGACACACCCGGCGGGGTATATGCTGGATTCCTGGAGGGAATGGAAGATCATATGCCTCTCCCAGCTGTCCTTTGAGGATGTCGAAGACGTGTGGATATTCGGCCAGATGATCACTGGATTTCTCCTGATTGGAGTGGGAGGATATCTGGTTTTCTGGAAATTTGGGAAGGCAAGAACCTCCAATCAATATGTAAAACATCTTAAAAAATGATGATGGCCAATTGTGGTAAATATACTGAAACTGTTTTTGGTCTTGTTGAGTGGATGTTAGCATGTCTTACAAAAGATGCAAACAAATTCATCTATCTTACTGTTTCTAAATGTTGAATTTATTCACTAAGATGTTGGACTTAGTTTGAAATTATTCACTAAGATGCTAGACTTAGTAACTATAACAATACATATATACATGAAACAAACATACAAATATCTGTTCTGGTAAAAAATATGGCCCAGGAACATTTTCCTCCCCTACATGCAAATGGGTAGTAGGGCTGAACGATTACCTGCATATGCAATGAAATTGCGATGTGACAAAAGGAGATTTTCTAATCGCAAAGGCTGCGATTTGACTGGCAGCGAGTGGTTGGCACAATGCTAATATATATGGAAGAACCCATAGTGAAGCTAATGCTAATATCGCCAATTACATTCTTACAAATTACGAATTAGGAGCGTGCCAAATGATTACATTTGGAGTCTAATAAAAAGTAAAAACTGCCATTTATCAAATAAGTACAGACATTTTAGCAAAGCAAGAAAAGCGTAAGAGAGTTCAATTCCACTGAGGTTTGGCTGGCCGCTGTGAACGTAACTGAACTACGGAAGCTCTGCATGGACAAGATGTCAAAAACTCTAAACACAAAATACTTCAATTAACGGGACACACTTCTTTCCTGCAAATCAATTTTCACAGTTGATGATAATACCTACGCCCCTTCAAGGGATGTGCTCCTGGCTGCAAAGCATTGCACCTTCAAATCCAAATTTTGTCTTTACTTGTGAGTGTTCATGCATATGTAGACAAAGAAACTTGTTGATATGATATGTAGATAAATATGTAGATACATAAACTTGTTTATATTCAGTAAAAGTTACATAGATTTTGTTTTTTGCTTCAGAAAAAAATTTGCGATTATTTTCCAAAATCGTTCAGCCCTAGTAGTAGAAGGACTGAAATGTCTTTCACATTAACCAAGAAATGCTGTTCTGATTTCAGTTGCTGCTGTTTCCAAATTTAAATCCTTAATTTTAGTGAGAATCTTTTAAAATGTTTAATGAATGAGGCCCAAGCAGCATCAGCACTGTCTATAAATCTCCCAATAAATCACACAGTGTGTGATGCAAAGCTTCACCCCATTGTTCTTGTAGCAGGATCATTCATGCTGAGTGAGAGTTAAAGAGTGTGTTATTAGTGGGCGCCCTAAAATGGATCATCTTTTATCAGTAACCTGTAGTTCTGACACCAGATAGACCCAAGTAAATATATGAATTACATTTTTCATCTCAGGTTAGGCAGGCAGAGCTCAGGGTCTTTGATCAGGCGGATGAGCAGAGCAGAACAAAGTCCAAGAGGGAGGACTGAAGGGGAGACAAACATCTGATAGGTTAGGTGAGTCTTTAAGGAAAGAGTAGCATTAATACCCATTTAATGGACTGTGGCAGAGAGCTGGCTGACTATTCAAGGATATGAAGGGTCTGTGAGTATGAGAGAGGGTTTTGTAAAAAAAACGTTGAAGCCTTAAGGTTTAATGGTTTTATGGAGAGCCTGAGTAAGTTTGGTAAAGCTCCAGAGTAACCCTGCTGCACATGGTAACAGGATCAGCTGTTACTGTCAGCAAAGGTATTACAGCCACACAATAGTTGTGAGATTACTCTTGTACTGTAATTATGTGTGCCTCAGTAAAACCTGGTGAGGAATATCAATAAGCTAGTGAAAAATGACACAAATTCATGTCATTTAGATGCCAAAAATCCAATGCATTCATGTTTCCATGCATATGTCAGTCCAGTCAGACCTAAGGCGATGTTCGGTCTGTTGACCCTTGACCTTGCTGGAGAAGGAGGAGGACATCAAAAACATGAAAATACATTTGCATTCACTTTACATTTAAATAAATAAAAAGTGTCTATCAATTGTAATGACTTATTTTGTAGAAAGTTTCACTGTCTATCACCAGTCCAACTTTTCTCACATTAAAAAGGAAAAGTTGACTTCCTGGACAATGAAATAATCTTAGACATAGCCAGACACATTTAGCTAGAAGCCATACTGACCCTGTCCATTTGACGCACAACTTTCTTTAACAATAACACTACTGCACCAAACTTTTTCACACAGGGCAATGTAGGTTTGGATTTTGTCCTCTCCCTAAATAAAAAAAACATCATTTCAAAACTGCATTTTGTGTTTACTTGTGTTATCTTTGACTAATGGTTAATTGTGTTTGATGATCAGAAACATTTTGTGTGACAAACATGCAAAAGAATAAGAAATCAGGAAGGGGGTAAATAGTTTTATCACACCACTGTATCCTCCTTTCCTCTTCAGGGTTTTAGAAAAAAAGAATGAATAACCTTTCACATAAAAAATAACAATATAAATGAGAAATAATGATGATAAATAATTTAACAATAAGATGGAAAAAAATCATACTAATTAAAGATGAAATGAGGTAAATGCAAAAACATTATCCAAACTGTTTCTGCCATTTGTGCCAAAGCTGTCACATCAAAAGTATCCAGACTGCAATAATTAGAAGAAACAAAGAAGAAACTTTTAGGGTATTTTGTGTTAAGCTTTTTATGTCTACTTACTCAACCCTAAATTAACTACACAGCATTCTGTTGAAGTGAACTATTCTGATTTCTGTAGAATCCTTAGAAGGTGCTATACAAATACAGATCAAATTCAATTCAAATTCAAAAATATTTTATTAATCCCAGAGGGAAAATGATTGCTGTAGTAGCTCAGAATAATAATAATAATCAAGTCATCAAAGAGTTATTGTATATTACAATGGCTGTTGGCAGGAAGGATCTCCAGTAGCGGTCAGTGTTGCAGCGAAACTGAAGAAGCCTCTGACTGAATACACTCTTCCGTTGTCTGACAGTCTTGTGAAGAGAATGCTCAGGGTGGTCCATCATTTTCTTGATTCTCTGGAGAATCCTTCTCTGCATTATCTCCTCCAGTGGTTCCACAGTCGTCCCCAGAACAGAACCAGCCTTTGTTAATAGGCTGTTGAGCCTTTTCAGGTCCCTGCTTCTGATGCTGACCAGCACCTGATTTATCATTGCCCATTATGATCGATGGAAGAGATGGTTTGAATGTCCTCTTTCTCCGTCTCCATTTTGCTCCCGCTCTGCATCCACGCTTCTTGCCTTTTAGCTCTTTTGGGATTTGTGGCTTCAGTTGAGGTATTATTTCAACCTTTCAAATGTTAATCAGCTGCTCCCGATTGTAAACCAGCTTGTTACCATGGTTACACATCATAACAAATGCTCAAAAAGTGAAATTTAGCATTTACCATCACCATCAGTGAGTAAGTGTGTGTGTGAATGCATGAATGACACACTGTAGTGTAAAGTGCTTTGGAGTCCACTGACTCAGAGAGGTGCTTTGAAAGTGCGGGTCATTTACCATCATTTGGTTGTTTTCTGTTCTCTGGATCTGAAACACAAATGTTCAGCAGCAAGAGTGAGATCTGGATCAGTCTGCCCTGAGGTTTGCTGTATCGATGGAGCAGTTTCACAGGCACAACAAACACTGAGACAATAATCTGCTGCATCAGAAAGAAATGGCTAAAATTCACATCGATCTACCACAGAATCACGCTTGAAAACGAAATAAAAAAAGTTTGATTAGAGATTAATGGATTATAATGTAGTCAATTTTTACAGGTTTTAAGGGTTTGTTAAGATATCAAAAGAAAGTATTTTCTTGCCCAGGCTTTGCATTAGTAAAGTGTAACTGGCTGCATCCCTTTCCTGTGTTGGCAAGCTAATAAATAAATAAATAAATAAATTTTACAAAATAAGGTCTTGCCTATATTACAAAATTGTCCCCATAGCTGAAAGCGGCCTAAAAGCCACACTTCAATCGCCCTGGTTTCTACTCATCTTGAAGTATTTCCAACTTTTATGGTTTTGCTTAAGACGAGCTACTTACTCAAGTTCATGTCTATTTCTGAGGTGTTCTTAGAACGTTATTTTTTATTTCCCTTCAGAAGGAACTCACATGCACTAATATATGTGGAAGGTAGAAGCAACTCCCTCAACAAAGAGCAAGGAAGCTCAGATTACAATACAGAGGGAAGGTTTGGCCTCGTTCTTCAGTGCTGACACCATTACCTTCGTTTAAAGCTCAAACTTTAGCTCTCTGCTGCAATACTTGTGCTCCAAGCCTTCTATTGTTTCTAAAAAGATCCAGCAAACTCACAAAGTTGTCATTATTGTTGCTTGGGTTATTCAAAGGGTTGTTAAATATAGAAAAATGTTATATATATATATATATATATATATATATATATATATATATATATATACACACACATATATACACACATATATATACATATATATATATATATATATATATATATATATATATATATATATATGTATATATATGTATATATATATACATATATATATATATATGTATATATATATATATATATATATATATATATATATATATATATATATATATATATATCAGTATTTCTGTGCAGGTTCAGTTGATAAAGTGGGGGAGGTAACTTGATGGCATTCTGCTGCTCTACCTCCTGACTAAAACCACTTCCTGGCAGCTGACATTACAACCACATAAAAGGTCTCCTCCTGAGCTTCCAGGTAAAACAGACCCCACCGCCTGGTTCCTGCTCCATTTCCCTCCTTCTCTTAATGTCTCTTATCTACTGATGTCTTGTCTTCAGTCAGGGCTCCCGACTTTTCTCAGAGTTTCTATTTTAGGAGCAGAGCTGCTCTGTTCGATCACCGTCCGTCTGCAGGCCCTCCAGATGGCAGAGAGAAACAAACAGATAAAAAAAACGAAGAAAGTCCGTGCGTGTGTGTACAATCCCTTTCTGAGCAGGTCTTTGTCTGTGCATGAATATGTGTCTGTCTGCCTCTTTGCGCTATGTGACTATTTACACAAAACACACATTCCCAGTTTAAAAGAAGCAGAGTAAAACCGAGTGTTTCCAGATGGAGACACTAAACCGCTGTCAACCACAAAGCACACACACACAGATAGGAAGCCTGCACTGCTGGGGCATACCAGTTCTCAGTCTCCTGCCATGTTTATCTTCAGTGACAACTTTCTGGGCCAGGCTTTTGTTTCACTGTTTATCTGAAGTCCAGGCTCCAAACGCAGCGGAGCTGATTCAGACTCCCAATGCCCTTTTATAGACTGTGGTTATGAAGTAGGAGGGAAGCGGTTAGAAAGAAATGGTTTGGCTTTTTTCAAGGTGTATCCATGGTCTTATTATTTAAAACGACTCACTGCCTAACGAGGCCAGCCATTACGTGACTCAACATACTTCATCAGCCTGTAAACATCTCTCACATTGTGATGTAAAAATGATGGGATTAGAATTAATGCGCCACGTTGAGCAGTCCTCTTGTTGCTACTGAGCTGTGTTTGGATTTATTCCCTTTCTGCAGAAGCCATCCCATCTTTCCTTTTCATTACACGGTGTGAGTTTTGCTTCCAGACTGTGCTGTTGTTTCATTGAATACCAGTGAAATGATATTTATGAAGCTGGCTGAAACACAAGCCCCACACATAATCGATCCTCCCATGCACTTAACAGTTCACACACAAAGTCTGCACCCTTACTTTTCCCTCTACACACACCTTTGCTCACTGCAGCTAGGAAAGTTCTAGTTCAACTTCATCCGTCCATGTGATGAGTTTAAAAATAATCAGGACTGTTTTAGGCACAATTTGAAATTTGTGGTTAGGACGCAGGGAAACTTTTCACAAAAGTGACACTAGAACAGGCGCCACCCTGCAGTGGACTGCCCCACTGCCTGTGTCCTAAAGTCTTACAAGTCAAACACACAATACATTCTTTGTTTCTTATTCTTCTGTTGTTAGACACAATTTCAGGTTTTCTTTCTCACAAACGGACTAGAAACCATGACCTGGAATCACCCTGCCTACTTCAAACATTAGTCGTTTGCTTTGATGAGGAGCAGCTTTTAGAAGCGTTTGTAGTCCAAAGCAGCTACTTGTTGAAACTCAGATTTAAAGTCGGACAATTCAAGAAAGCCCTCGATTTTTGGTTGACAGGTCAACCACTTGGTAGGGCCCACTCTAGTCTCTGTGTCTCACTGAACAATTCATTGTATGTGTGTGTGTGTGTGTGTGTGTGTGTGTGTGTGTGTGTGTGTGTGTGTGTGTGTGTGTGTTTACTCAGTAAATAAATCATATCAAGTTTCACAGCATTTTATACAATTCCATCCCAAAAGAAGACCCTAACAAAATTAGGATTGGGGCTTATCCTTAACTCTAATTACCTCATTAAAAAGGTCTTTGGGTATGGTATACACTTTAACAGACAACTTTGAAAACAAACTTTTCTCATATTCATTGTTTTAATTAATAAGAAACACGATGGCAAGGAATGATCAAAACGTTTTCATCCTTCTGTCTGCAGGTATTTTGGTATTGACATCTGACAATTCAATATTTATACACAGAACAAAAGTATTAGCCGTGTCACTCAAGAGAAAATCATAAGCTGCAGAAATCAACAGGTTACCTAGGAACTGAATCTTAAATGGCAACAATCCTTTTAGAAGCTCAGAAAAGTAAGGAGCCTCGTAGGAAGACATCTCTTCCTTACTAAATATTTTTCTAATAAACTATGATTCACCTTCACCAACTCTAAAAAATAAACTTTCAAGATCAAAAAGCAAAAAAAAACTGTCTTCATGGCCACATTCCAGACGCTAACAACAGCGGTTCTTCTGCTTTTTAATTTTTTTTTACTCTCAATAGTTCTGTGTGTTTTCTCCCACTCCCTATTTATCATGGCTTCCGCTCTCTTTCTAGATAAACCCTCTTCCTGTTCCTGTACCAACAAAAAGAGCTCTTTGTGGTGAGTAGAGTAAAAACCTTGTTTTTTTTTTTTGGAAGGAGTTTTGAAAAGTGGCCAAGGACAACCTTATCAAGAAGTAAACAACATAGAAGATGACAACACAACTGACTTCATGATTTACAAAGACGTTGTCTTCTAACAGTGTTTTAAAAAGTCAACAACGGACCAGTGTTACCAATAATATCAACGAGTTAAATGTAAATAACTTAAAAATCAATGCAACTTAGACAAGATCGGCTCTGACCACCAAAGGACATAAACTCAGTCTAAGTCCTTGTGGAGCACTGACCTTGGTTTAAAGCAGCTCCTTCAATAAGATCTTCTCTGAAACACACCTTCTTGTTGGGTTCTCTACTCCTTGGTGAACGCATGCACTATTTGGTGATTTCCTCTGTCCAATAGGCACCAAAATAAAGAAGACCACTTCCATATGTTAGTAATTAAAAAACAAAATTAAGCCATTTTCACTTTAATGTCTTCGTAAGTTTCAGTTCTTATTACGCAGTGCTTCCACAGAAACAGGCAGTGTGTTTCAGAATGACACTAAACCAAAGGGTTACTGAAGTTTGGGGAATTTTCACAATGGTTGAACGTTGCAGATCTGCTGCCACCTTTGGCAGAACACAGTGATGTGAACGTTTGTCATTTCAGGTGGCACCGTGAGTCATAAAGCCCTCAGAGCTACACAGAATTTGACAAAACAGCTGTTTCTTTTAGCTGGAGGCAACTGCAGATGAAGCACTGAAGCTAACGTACATGAGAGAACACAGCAACAGAAAAGAGATTTTACATGCAGACTGTAAACACTTAAGCTAAAATAAAACTACCTTTTTATGCATTCTTGCACCAGCATCTTTTAAAGGGATTTCCAGTGTTTATATGTAAAACTTACAGACATCTTACTCGTAACTATTAACAGTCCTATTTTCCTGAATCTCAGTGAGAATGATTCAACAATATTTTATAAACTTTTACTCAACCATCAAGTTTCATTTACACAAAAATGTCAGGTTGTTTCAGTGCAAACATGACGAGGAAGAGCAACGTTAGGCTTTTTACGTTGACTGTTAAGCCTGGTTTATGCTTCTCCGTCAGCTCCGCAAGGGACAGACACGCATGGATTGACGGAAGCGTTTTGCTCTTTTACTTCTCCGTCTCCTGGAGAGTGTTGCAAAGCAATTGCCCGGCAGGACCACAGAGGGCGTAGCGCTGTTCTGTGGTATCCTGTCATGTATCGGTCCAAGATCGTGTGTTTATATTGTGTTTTTTGTGTATATAAGAGACTTTTAACACGGACATATTTGTCTCTCATTCTCCCACCACTTCATGCGCTCCCCACCTCTAAACCCACACTTCCTGTCATTTCCGTCCACAAATAAAACGCTGGCTGCGCATCTTTTCACTCCTCCAGTCACGGGAGAATGAAACGTTCATGTTTTTAGAGTTTTTTCGCGAGGTATTCTTCAAGCTTCTCCGTGTCTGCCACTAGTTGTCCTCGGCTCTCTTTGCAATGGCAGCGCTGTAAACAACAGCGGCGTCCTGACCAATCACAAGCTTGCGTATCCGTTTCGTTCGACGGATGTTTAAAAAAGTGGGCTCGACTCCGTATGTACTTGCGTGCCTGCCGGATCCCTACGCAAGGACGGATAATGGCGTTGCGTGTCTCCGCACTGACGCAGACGGAGAAGCATAAATCAGGCTTTAGGGGTTAATCATGTTAGCAGAGATTGTTCAGTAAGACTTATAACAAATAAGATAATAAGCATAATTAATTTTTTTGCAAAACTGTTTCTTATAAGGATACTTTTTCATATTTTTAAAACATTTTCTTGAGCCAGTATGTGCTAAAATAACCATTAACTGGCTTAATGAAAGGCCACCCCACCCCATCACCCTCTGTGGCCAGAATACCACATTTACAACTTTAGATTTGTGGTACGCCGCCTGTTGGACATATCTGATGCTGAAGTCTGGTTCCAGCACATCCACCACATTTCCTGCATGTTTTAGATCATGAGCACAGCAGATTTGTTTAATTTAATGATGAATCACTCCTGAAGACACTAAGGAAGGCTGGGAGACATTTCAGCTGTTAGATTAAGGCAGGGGTCGGCAACCCAAAATGTTGAAAGAGCCATATTGGACAAAAAAAAAACAAAAAAACTAATATGTCTGGAGCCGGAAAACATAAAACGCCTTATATAAGCCTTATAATGAAGGTAACACATGCTGTATGTATCTATATTAGCCTACTATCTAAATGACTAAGTTGGCTACAAATACATAATGAGCCTTCATGATTAAATGTTTATTTTCCCTGTAGCGCATCCTGTAGAGAATGACGCACCACGTGACTACTCTGTTGTACGATGCCGCCTCAAATTTAACTTCATTACAATATTAATGAATAATGTTTCATTGCTTTGATGAAATTAAATAAATGCAATAAAGAAATCCGATTTTTGATGTCATTTTTATTTTAGGATTTGAAAAAACAACAGAATGGAACGTGCATAACGTGCCCCTCATCGGGGCAACAAACAGTGCAATAAAACGCAGCCTGCATTTATAAAAATGACTCCGTCATGTAGTCACCATCTGTGAACAGTTTTCCACGCTTTATTATCTCCCCGGTTGCAACAAAACTTGCAGCAGTAGTGGAGTTTGGCGATGCAATCCACTTCTTAAATCTATTTTTGCGCTCCTGTAATTTCTCCAGAAGTAATGCAATCGCACTTTTCCTCTCACTCCCAACTGGATACTCGGCTGCAAATGTAGCATGCCTTCCCTGGAAATGTCTTTCCACATTACTCTTTTTGTTATTTGACAACTTCTCGTTACAGAGCAAACATTCAGGCAATCCTTCCGCATTGGCAATGAATGCAAATGATTCGGACCAAGAAACGTTGAATCCTCTGTTCTCCTCAGTTATTTTTCTCTTTTTCCCTTTGGGATCCATGGCCCATCACACAGCCGCCGATTTGTTCACAACAGCCACCTGCCTGGCATCCCGCCCGGCTGATAGAAACGTGTGTCGCAGGCTATGACGCAAATCTTCGTTGACAGAAATGTTGAAATTTAATATTTTTCTACACATTTTACAGCACTGAAAAACATTAAGAATGTTTGTGTCATGTTTGTCCTCCTACAGAAACTATATTAAAACAAAAAAATTTTTTCCCTCCGCCATCTTTTTCCATTTTCAAACATTTTTGAAAAAGCTCCAGGGAGCCACTAGAGAGCGCTAGAGCCGCGGGTTGCCGACCCCCGGATTAAGGTGTCAAAAAGACAAATGCACAGCAAGGAAACAGGTTTTGCTTTTGGTTATACAAACAGACACTATGGGGTACTAAAAGCAAGCCTCAACTGCCCAGTTCCCCTTTAAAAAAGCTGAAATGGCCCTCTAAAGTTGTTTTTTTCAATTACATAATAATATTGTTCATTTCCAGCCTGTAGTTGCTTTTTCATGCAACATATAACTCTGCACAGTTAAAACAATAGAGCAAAAGAAGGATTGTAATGCAGGCTGTAATGAAGGTTTAAACTCTCTGGCCACTTGGGAATGTGTGAAATTGATATGAGCACTTTGAAAAGAAAATAGATGGAAACAGAATGCAAAAAGAGTTGGGAGAAACAAAAGGATTGACCTCTCCTCTCAGTCCTTGTTAGAGCGGGCTGCTGGCCTCACAGCTCCTCCATCCTACGCCACTGAAGCCTTGGCAAAGCCATAAAGGGAAGTTGGCACCCCAGCACCAGTGTAAGAGCTAAACACCACTGCTTAGCTTCCCATTTATTCTAATGAAAACACATGCCAAAAATAGTCCTTACTGTAATATGCAGGGCTTCTCCGCCTTATCTGGGCAATGGGGAATGCCCAGAGGTGTGGGAGTCAAATCAACACAGGAGGATAAAAGGCTAAATGAAAGAAAAGCTGCCTGGGGGGACTTGGCTTGCCTGAGATGGGTCTGATCAACGCTGTTAGAGCTCTGCCTCCTAACTTTGTTCACAAAGGTGGAGTGGTAGCAACTGATCAAACCTTCTGAATATTAAAGCTGAAGCTAAAATCACAACATTAACAAATCTGAACAGCACAGCCGCTCAAGAATTGGAGCACTTCACCCCTTTTTAATGCATATGCTCGCTCAGTAGCAAACAAATTCACATACTTCACAACCGTTCAGGTTATGTTTCACATTGCAGGATAATTGATAAATGCACGAGAGATCACACAGAGTGTTACCTAAATAGGATGAGAAGGATTTACCTTTGGGCTATGTCAGCTCCCATCTTTCATTTCCTCACATTTAATATTATCCCATCATCCACTGGAGGAAAATACGTCTCCTCCAGGCAGCTATCTATTTACATTTTACAAATCTGCACATCTCTAATCTTTCTTCCATTTCTATGAGATAGGAGTTATCTTTTGCTGAATCATTTTGATGCGCAGAGCGGTGCAGAGAATGAGGGGGTTTTCCTGAGCAGTTTTTGCAGCAAATGGCTTCTGAGCTTCAGGCTTGCCCAAAACACTTAAGCCCTTTATTACAGGCACTTAACCACAGGACCCATCCGTGTTTGTGATGGGCTCTAAGTCACTGATAATGGTCCAACACACACACACACACACACACACACACACACACACACACACACACACACACACACACACACACACACACACACACACACACACACACACACACACACACACACACACACACACACACACACACACACACACACACACAGGTTGCAGTATCATTATGGTATCATCATCTGTTCTCAGTCAGCAGTGTAAACTACCACAATGTTTGACACAGCGTGGAGATTACAGTACGGATCAAAGGGTTCCTGCGTCTGCATATACGTGTGTGTGTGTGTGTGTGTGTTTATTGTGCAAGGAGTGTTTATTGCCTATGTCTTTGGGAAGTCCTTGAAGACTCCTTAACACAATACATAACACTGCTACACTACAGTATGCAGAGCAGCTGCACTAACTGCAGTGCACGCAGCATCCATTGAGTGCTTTGAGTTGCATGCATTTACACTCACCAGCTAGTATACCTGGGACTTGTTCAGTTGCTTGTTTTCAAAATATCTAATCAGCCAATCACGTGGAAGCAACTTAATGCATTGAAAATGTGGTGAAGACAGAAAACTGGAAAAATGGGATTTAAGTGACTTTGAATGTGGCTTGGTTGTTGGTGCCAGATGAGCTGAGACTCTTTCATAAACTGATCTACTAGTATCTTTACCCACAGCCATCTTTAGAATTTGCAGAGAATTGTCTGAAAAAAGAAAACAGTATCCAGTGAGCAGCACTTGTGTGGATGAAAACACTGTTCAACTGGGAAGTCAAAGGAGAACAGACAGACTGATTCTAGATGACAGAAAGGCAATTAAATCCCAAATAACTGCTGGAACCCACCAATGTCTGTTAACCACAGCATACTGAACATTGAAGAACCTAGACTATAGCAGCAGATATCACACCAGGTTTAAATCCTTTTGGATACACTGAACAAAAATATAAACACAACACTTTTGTTTTTCTCCCATTTTTCATGAGCTGAACTCAAACATCTGAAAGTTTTTCTACAAGCGCAAAAGACCCACAACTCTCAAATATTGTTCTGAAATCTGTCTACATGTATGTTAGTGAGCACTTTTCTTTCACTGAGGTAATCCATCTCACCTCACAGGTGTGACATATCAAGGGATTGATTAGACAGCATGAATAATGTACAGATGTGCCTTAGACTACCCACAATAAAAGGCCAGCCTGAAATGTGCACAGTTTTGCTTTATGGGGGTGGTGGGGCAGAAAACCAGGTCCTTGATGAGTGGAAACGGGAGAAGAGAGTGAGCTCTGTGTGTGTGTGTGTGTGTGTGTGTGTGTGTGTGTGTGTGTGTGTGCGTGTGTGTGTGTGTGTGTGTGTGTGTGTGTGTGTGTATGTGTGTGGGCCTGTCCTCTGCATCAGAGCTCACCCCCACGAGCAGACCGACAGCTGCTCAGGTGAGAAAGCAGTGTGTGTGTGGGCTCTGCAATAGCGGAGCACAAGATTCTGAGAACACACACAGCAAATGAATAAATAACATTGCTCAGAGTCTTCAAAAGCACAACACACAACACAACACTTGCTAGCCTTTGTTTACCTCATTATGGAGGACACCGCAAACTTTCCTGCGTATTAAACGCCGCCCACAGGTTCAGGATTTTTGCATTACTGAGACGTCCTTCAGATTTATATGTGATCACTACATCACCCAATCGAGACCAAACTCACCCCATTTAATCACACCAAACCCCAACCATGCCAACGCTAATGTGTAAGCACCATAACTAGTCGTGCTTAAGCATGACAAGTCGGACTTCTCCGCATCACTTGAGCAGACCCTGCCCATGTCTTTGCCTAAATCCCCATTCCTAAGAAGGCTGTGTAAACACAACCTGGCCATGGGTAGTGGGCTGTTCCCACCCAGCCCAGGCCACGTTGGCCAAAGTGTAAATGTGCCATGAGTACCTTAGTCTGGTTTAAACACCACAGCCTCCCTGAATATTGCTGCTGACCAGGTCCATCCCTTAATGACCACAGGGGACCCATCTTCTGATGGAGATAAAGTGCCATGTCACAAAGCTCAGATCGTTCGCTGGACTTCAAAGGCCTCTAAAATCACCAGATCTCAGTCCAGACCAGAACCTTGGGGATGTGGTGGAATGGGAGCTTCACATAGCAGATGTAAATGTGTGATGCTATCATGCCAATATGGACCAGTACCTCTGAGGAAAGACCTTGGTAAATCTATGTAAATTGATACAGATCTGAATGTGAAAAGGAGTCCATCACAGTACTAGTGAGGTACCTAATAAAGGGACCAATGTGTGTATACCGGTAGATGATCTAATTTCATATAGCTTATTCCAGTTGTTAGATTCCGGATTGTGGTCTGCACCCAGGGGTCTTCAATGACATGAAGATGTTTCCTCATGCTTGCATAAACATCAGTGTGAGCAGAAGGTGTAGAAGTGAGACATAAGAGGGTCAAGAAGCACACGTTAAATTGTGAAGGTGGATGAGCTGAATATGCAGTATTCCTGAGCTGCAGTCAAGCCTTTGAAGTATGATGCTAACCTCCAACCTGACTCCTACTAGAAAAAGACAGTTATGTTTTTCCTTTCGTTCCACAGCTACTGGCCAAGTGAAACCAAGAAAAACGTTTTGCTGTTTTGAAACAAACAAACAAAAACTGTCCAGGAAAAGGCTTACAGAAATGTGAATGTGCCACAAATGCATACTACACATACTTCAATACAGAGACACATATTCAAGGTAGAGAGAAACGCAGACGCCCTTTCTCCCTTGAGTCACCCATTGCATCATTCATCAACGTTAGCAAGAACATGCACACATGCTTTCACCTAAAAGGCATGCCAGACAACACACACACACACACACACACACACACACACACACACACACACACACACACACACACACACACACACACACACACACACACACACACACACACACACACACACACTCCATCGTCACAATTACTTCACAGCTTTCCCGATGCGAGCCAAGTAAATGGGCTGAAGGAGGAAGTTAGCGGAGCAAAGGACGAAGGGATGCTCTGCAGTTTCTTGCCAGGAAGTTGACTGACACCCATGACTCAACCTTTTTTTCCTGATGGACCCAAGCTGAGAGGCAGCAAAATTTGATTATTTTCTAGTCTTGCCTCTCATTCACCAGCTCAATTTATCCCTTTTCATCCGTGACTTGCTATTTGTTTCTCATACGCCATTATCCCATCTTCTTTTCACTTTTATCAGTCTGTCTTAATCCCTCTCTTTTTATTACATCCTATTAAACTCCTCTTTTTACCCTTCTCAACGCTTTTCTCCATCTTCTTATATTTTACTAGCTTATTATCCACTTTCTGATAAAACGTAATAAGGGTTGTAATGGCTTCAGTTTCCTTCCTTCTTCCCTTCTTGCAATCTGCTGCATATCACATCCTTGAAGATAGCCTTTGTTGTAGAGATGTCCTGATCCGATCATGTGATCGGAAATCGGGCCCGATCACGTGGTTTCAGACTCGATCGGAATCGGGCGTTGCCTTTTATGGGATCTGTTATAGTAATGCCGTGACACAGTGTGAGACATCTGACTCCACACAATAGATCTCTGGTCCGCACAGAAACAGCAACGCGTGCAGCATGACATCATCTTGCTGCAGTCACACCATTGGTTGAATGCTGTGAAGCGGACCACAACACAGAAAAAAGCTTGAAGCACGGGGCACGAGTATGTCTGTGGTGTGGAGGTATTTTAATGTGGATGACAAAAACCTTGCAGTTGCAAAGTGTGACATATGCAAACTTGGGATTTCAAGAGGCGGCAAGGAAAAAGCGGCATTTAATACGACGAACCTGATACGGCACCTCAAAAACAAACATCCGACAGCACACAGCGAGTTTACACAGGCAGCACAGCCGAAAATGAGTCAGCCCACGCTGCAGGACATTTTCAAGAAAAGAGAAAAAATGCCCCACGACAGCGAGAAGGCGCAGGACATCAATGCCAAGGTAGCACAAATGATTGCAACGAGTGACTTGCCATTCGCTTTTGTAGGAAACCCGGGATTTCTAATGCTTATGGAGCACCTAGAACCGCGGTTTGAAATGCCCTTCGCCATTATTTCACCGATAAAGCTCTGCCAGCGCTATACAAGAAGATTTGTGACAAACTCCTTGTCCTGTTATCAGATGTACCCCATGTTTCGTTCACCACAGACATCTGGAGTTCGTCTGTAGCTCCCATGTCACTGCTAGGCCTCACCGCACAATGGATCGACTCAACTTTTGTTTTACACCGTGCTACGCTGCATGCCCAGGATTTTCGCGGATCGCACACCGCAGAGCGCATCCAACAGTCAATGGAAAAGATGTTAAACAACTGGGAATTGACAAGCAACGGGTCCACGTAATTTTTGCGCGACAATGCTGCAAATATGAGAAAAGCCATGAGGGATATGGGAGTGCAGAGTGTGGGCTGTGTTGCGCATTCTTGTCAACTCTGCGTGCACAAAGGCCTACTTTCCCAGTGCAGCGTGACAGAGACACTGGCCAACACGAGGAAGATTGTAGGCCACTTTAAACACTCTCCGCTGGCCTACACTCAGCTTAAAGACATCCAGATGGAACTAAATATGGATATCAAGCGCCTACAGCAAGACGTGCAGGTGAGATTCCAATTCTAACAGTTATTTTAAATGTGTTTATGTCTATTTTATTATTTCTTTCCATGCACTTTATAAGCCACTAATACTCTGCTCCTGGCTATGCGAACAATATTATGTTATTGTTGTAGTGAACCTTGTTTTCTTCTTATGTGCAGACAAGATGGAATAGCAGCCTCTACATGCTGCAGAGCCTACTGGATCAAAAAAGGGCTCTTAGTGTATTTTCAGCGGAACGCACTCTACCAGCAGCACCGACAGCTCACCAGTGGGAGCTGATAAATAAGACAGCTGATGTGCTATCCCCCTTTGAAGAGCTGACCAGGGATGTGAGCAGAGAGAGAGCAACTGCAGCTGATGTGATCCCTGCCATAACAGGTCCTTTCTGTTTGTTAAATATTGTAACATTTATTGTTATTGTTTGAAACAAACAAACTATAATCCCATTCATTCATTCACTTATTAGTCCTCAGGCGTGTTCTGTCTCGCGAGGAGGACAATAACCAGGGAATTAGGACCATGAAGAGCACTCTCCTGGAGGCAGTGGAGAAGCACTTTGCTGATGTTGAAACAGAGCCACTCTTCTACATCGCCTCTCCACTAGACCCCAGACACAAAGATCGGTTAGTAGTATACTAAAATTAAAATGCACAACTTGTACATCATGTACAGAAACCAGTATTAAGCCAATTCATTTTTTATTTCTTTTTAATTTAGATTTGGTTCTGTGGTTAGATTTGTATTGTTTATTATTTCAGTACATTTGTAGGCAGTTACCTAAATGAAGAGCTGTGCTATGTAGTGCCTCTTATCTTATTTATTTTTTGTAATTGTGTGCTACTTTTATTTGTATTTAGCTTCTTCACAAAGCCAGCCAACCTGTTGCCTGCAAAGGAACACCTCGCCCAGGAGGTGGCAAAGACAGAGAGCAGGGCCGCCAGTGCTGTGCCAGAGGATACAGGGGCTGCAGCAGAGCCAGTGAGCAAGGCACCACGGCATGACACATGCAGCAGCCTTGAGAGCGCTTTTAAGGAAATCTTACAAGAGAGACAGTCACAGGCCCGGTCCGTGAGCACCACATCAGCAGAAGTCCAGGTACAGACCTACCTCTCAGAGTAAACCACCACTAGGAAAAGTGATCCACTAAAGTACTGGAAAGAACATGCTAGTCAGTTTCCCTCCATGGCTGCTGTTGCAACCCAGTATCTCTGTGTCCCCTGCAGCTCTGTGGACAGTGAGATACGTTTTAGTGCTGTTGCAAACATCCTTGATGAGAATAGGAACAGGCTCAAACCTGACAAGGTAGAGATGTTGGTTTTCATCAAGAAGAACAAACATTTCCTTTTGTTAGATTAGAGGAGGAGAGTAAGAATTAGGACTGCAGTTCCTAAAAGCACATTACTTACCTTACTTTCTAACACTGTGACACTTTTATTTTCTTATTTGTTTACATGGGTCTTTTTTTATATTGGACATTTTTATTTAATATTACTGTTGCACTAAAGTCCAAAGTGAAGAATTTTATTTTTTTATTACTTGATTATTCAAACTATATCACAGAAGTACTCTGTTTAAAATTTAAATGTTAAATGTTGAAAGAAGGTGAATAAAATAAAAATAAGGGACAATCTGGATTCTCTTCTCTTCTTTATGTTTTATGTATTATAAAAGTATCGGATCGGGACTCGGTAATGGCCGATACTCAAAATTAAATGACTCGGAGGCAAAACACCCTGATCGGGACGTCTCTACTTTGTTGTTTCTAAAACAAAGCCCAAATGCATATGTGTACTCGTGTTTGCAGCAATAGTCCAAAGTCATGTGCACTCCCTGATTCTGAGTGTCAGAACTGTATATTTTTGTGCACTTCTCCCCTGTGATTCCTACCCACCACTTATGCCCAGGATTTAACTGAAAAGTGGAAGTGGTTTCCCTGTCTTCCACTGATGCATAGTAGCGTAACATCCCTTGAGCCATTCTAGGGGTTTGCCTAGGGTCATAAAATTTTCACTAAGACTCGTGTAAGCTTTTGCTGTTGGAAAACGTGTGAATAAAGGTCTGGATATCTTCCTTTGTGTGTGTGTGTGTGTGTGTGTGTGTGTGTGTGTGTGTGTGTGTGTGTGTGTGTGTGTGTGTGTGTGTGTGCGTGCGTGTGTGCGTGTGTGTGTGTGTAGGAAAGTAGGAACAAGAAAGGAAATCAGTGAAGGTCAGTGTCCTCCTCATCTCTTCCAAGCACCATAGATCCAGCTTTAATCTTCTCTCTTATCTCCTGCTGTTGTGTAAAACGCCCGCGTTGGTTCTGGGGTCCTTGGCTAACACAGTGATTTGTCCTATGGCACACAATGAATGGGCCTCATAAATATTACATCTGAAATGGTTCCATCAACAGATACCCATATAAAGTTATGAAAGGGAACAGAATATGTTTTGTCGCCCATACCTAATGACATGTCAGTCTGGAATTCATTCATGAAGCTGCTTTATTTTATCATTGTCTGCGACCATAAGAAGGAAACTGAGTGATAATTTTAGCTTTTAGTTGGTTTGTGTGCATTTGTTAGCAAACTACATCGTGTCAAGATGGCTACAATGAAAAGATTTAGCAGATATTGAGCTAAAATGTAGATGTTTAAGAGCTGAGATTCATCTCCATTACAAACTCAATACAAGTCATACAAAATATTTGCTTAACATCTACTGCAACTACTAAAGTTGCCACTAGGTCATCAAAATGCCTGGTGCATCACAAGACAGATCGTAACAAAACTGTCAGAAAATGATTACTGGATGTACCACACTGTTCTGGTCACCACTGCATGCTATACTTGAAAAAGATGGGAAAAGGATAAAAGTCTGTTTTTGTAAATTTGGAGTTTTAAGGATCATGCACAAGATCTGCTCAAAAATTGGTAAATTATCTCATAAAATAAAAAATGGAAACATTTACAAATAATACTTAAATGTGCATTATGTAGAAATGAAGTAAAAATTACATCATGTGGTAAAATTTGGTTACTGCGACCACTTTAAACAACTCTGGAGCTTTTTGCCATTCGTCGTCAAATTACAATTGTCGATGCTACAGTATTAGCTCACAGGAGTCACAGTACCCCCACACTCGCTGATGGTAAACAGTTACATCCCTCCTTTCTTTGTTTTGAAAGGAGAACAACCAACAATCCCCGCAGACAGCTGGAAACAAAATATGTTTCAGTATAACCATCCTTCCAAAATGACTGAAACAAACAAATTTAAGCACTCTTTAAGTTACTTAAAAACTTTAAACTATATACTCCAGCTTTGAAGTGGTTGTTCATTAAGAAATCATTGTTTTACTTAATAATTTAGAAAATGATTAACCACACTGAGTTTAACATGCTGGCTGAACGTAAAAATGGTGTCGTACACCCAAGTCCTGCATTAGATTCTGGTAGAAATTGAGATTGTGAAACAATAAGATTTGAAAAGCCTGACCGGTCTGCGCCAGGCTGTGGCTTGGACTCATCCATATCTCCTCAGCTATGAAGCTGACCATTAGCATTAGCAACACCACAACACAGTGGCAGTGCCACGGGGGCGCTATAGCTACCCCTGGATTAGTCATTGCACCCCCATAGCACCCCCAAGTAAATATTATAATTTTTTTTTTACAATTTAATTTTAATTTAACGTGTGGATGTGATAATATTTAACATAAAAACAAAAATAATCAGTAAATTATCATATAGATAGTAAAAACTTAAACCAAAACAGGAAACTGATGTTAACCTTTGACCTCATTTTCCACCTGCAAACGAGTGAAAGGTAGAGCTAGTGGTAAAATGGATCGGTTTTTGTTGCCCAAATTTCCACGGGTTCAGTCAGAAATGAATGAATCTTTGGAAGTGATCTCAGACCCACAAAAACCTACGGATCTGGATGAAGAGATTCATCCCTCAACCTCCGCAGCAGTCGGGGGTTTTGCCGCTGGAAATGCTAACACTAACGTTAGCTAACCTTGCAACACTATCGATGGTTTTCTGTGTGGCTGTATGTGTTTATGATTTCATGGAAAATCAGCGATTGGTCATATGTTTATGATGTTTATTAATGATTGTTTCAGGTGTTGTTGAGGTTTTGTGCACGCATGTGTATCTGCTAGTGTTGAAGGTGTTTTGGAGAACAATAGGTACGCATGACCACTTCCTTCATAGCACCCTCAATAAAAAGACTAGCTCCTTCATAGCATCAGTGGAAAAACATTTCTGGAGCCGCCGCTGCCAAAACATGACAGAAGCTCCTCCAAGCTTGCATTATTTGTAGAGATAAAACATCAATGTTGCAAAGCAAACAGAGTCAGATGTATAGTCATGTAAAATATGACCTCTAAAAATGTCTCTATCTAGTCTATTCTAGTCCATTTGTGAGCCACAATTTGGAGAATCAGTAGATGACAGTCACCCACATAACACATCTTAAAAGCTCAAATATTGCTAAAGATTTTTGTTTGAGACTTTCTCATTGAACTCACCATTTCTTATTGGAACTCTTTCTTTCAGCACATGTTTCTGTTACAGTCCACCATATTTGTGGCCACTCAATAAAATTATTTAATTAAAATAGTGAAACTCACAAATAGCTTAAACATATTCGTATTTGCATATAGTAGGCATTTGGTGGTACTTTATGTATTTAGAGTGCCATGAAATAAATCTCCAGTTATCTGAACTATACATTCTGTTCAGAAGGTATAACACCGTTAGCCCTAAGGAATGCTGAGTTGTTTTGTGTGTGTGTGATTATGTTTGCATGTCATTTGGGACTTATTACCGTGATTAATCATGCAGATTGTCATAAGTCATTGCTGGCAGATTATGCGTGAATAATACAATTCCTTTCTTGGAATGATGAACGACCGGCGAGGATTCACCGACGTGAGGGAGAGGAAAATGAGGATGTGGAGCAGACAGATTCAAGACACCAGAAGTGCTGCCGATAAATCCGCTTTTTCCATTTCCATTTAAATATGGCAGATGCACAAAAGCACAAGAAATGAACAAAATAAAACAATTTTCAAGATTCTGATGATTAAAAGTCAGATTTTCACATGACTTCTAAAGGATGCAGCAACATTATGTGATAGGGCAGAAGAACATTTTAGTGAAGCTGTGTCCTTTTACCAACACCTCAACAAGAGTTGTTTTTTCTTTTGAGACAATTATTAGAAAATGGCTTTCATTAATTCAATGTTGTTTAATTTAATGTTAATTCGCTCCTCAGATAATTTCAAACAGCCTGCTTATGTTCATTCATGAAAAAAATCTGAGCATAAAAACCCTTCCAGACTCTCAGGATCCCATCTGTAACTTATAAATCTCAAATTAACTTCTGCTGACAGAACCTGCCTTGTGATTTCCCTTCATATGTCACCATTATTCTCCAGGTTAAATAAAGCGTTGAAAAGAAAAACAAATATGAATCTTTCACAGCTGCAACTCATGAGTAAAGAGACAAAACTTAGCTGGTATAAAAAAGACATCCAAACTAAATTAAAGCACTCTTTTTCTAGTCAAATTATTTCATTTCTCACAACTGCTGCATCCCTAAAACTCAAACTCCATGCACTTTACCTCTAACCAAATTAGTCGCAGCAAGAGAAGTGAACACATTTTGTTTCAAGTTTACTTCTGAACTGATCAGAAGTCCATTTTCTAAATGAGGTCTCAGGTGGTGACAGACAGTAACAGTCTCTGTCTGGACTTTCTTTTGCAAACACCTGACAATAAGGAGTTTTAACCTTTATTTCTGTAATGGAGTTGAGGCGTCTAATATTAAGCAGCAGGATGACCTTTTTTCTAACCATGACACACTTCAGCTGAGCAAAAAAAAGATAATAATAATAATAATTTACTTTTAATATGGCAGGCTACTGCTGCATTTAGAAAATGTGAACTAAATGGTTTCTAAAAGGTTATATCCTGTTGGTTTTAGAGTATTTGCTTCACTTTATATGAAGATGTTTTAAATAAAGTAAATAAAGACACTAAGAAGCAGGAGGGGTAAAATATTAAGTGGGTCACAGAATTTTAAATCATAAATTTAATACTTACAAGGAAAAAATCTTTGATATTTTCTTATGTTGAAACGTTTTTTGTTTGCAGAAAAGAAGGGTAAAATCTCTTGTTTTCTATTGAACACAATATATTCAATTCAAGTCAATTCAATTAAAAAAAAATGTATTCATCCCCGAGGGGCAATTGTTTCAGCACAGAAGAATTGGTACTGTGGTCATTCGCAACAAGAGTTGCGCTACCGTTAATTAGATGAAAAGGGGATCACATGAGGATAAATTGGGGGAGGGAAAAAAAGTCATACCAGAGTTACTCCCGGCTGGGTGTAGCTTCGCTATGCAAAAAAAACGCCGGGCGGGGGTGGGGGTGGGGGGTGGATGGGGGCTGGGGGATCCTGTTTCCCCAGCGAGAGCAGCCCTATGGCGCTCAGCCACTGTAGCCAGAGGTGGGAGGGAGATCTTGGGAGGAGCGCAGAGCACATTGACACCTGCAGGTTGATTACCTCAACCAGTTTTTAAAAAAAAAAGCATTTTTAACTATGACGGTTTTGTCATCCTACCAGTCCTAAAGCTGTTAGATCTTGATCTTGCTGTCACTATTCTCACATGGAGGAGGGGTGACATCAGCCGGGAGGTCAGGTGTTATGAGAAATTGGCCTTATTCGACCAGCTAATGGATATGGAAAAAGAAAGAAAACAATATTTTATGGTGCAATGACTGGCAGCACCATGGCTGGCGAAGGAGGGTTAGCAAGCCGGGGACACACCGTGGAGATCAAGTAAACAATGCTGACTTAGCTACCAGCTAACTGTGGCAGTGAGCCACGGCTGGCAAGCCAGGGACACGCTGTGCATGCTGTGCGTTAACACAGATTACCAGCCGAAGGAGACCCACTTCCAAAGTTAACATTTGAGAAGAAGTCCTCAGGGAAGCACGTCATCTCTGTAACGTGTGGAGAAATACATCGCCATTAGTAATATGTTTGTGGAGATCAAGTAAACAATTCTGATTTAGTCACTGGCTAGCGGACGAGCGCTGGAGTGTGCTGGGAGACGGCAGGCTGCAGGAACGAACAGAATGAACGCACACGAGAGGGGAATTGAGTTGAAGGACTTTAGAATTGACACGGTGGGACCAGTAGCGGCTCCTGAGAAAAATCTGAGGGGGCGATACATGACGACAAAGTCCACCTGTTTTTTCAGTCTACTTGTTTGACTATGTTGTGATTTATTGCTCTACAAACCTGTTATCTGTCAGCCTATAGTTTTTTTAAGCAATGTAATTATTTTGGCCCTTCAGCAAGGGATTAGTCCAATATTACAGTAAAGTAAATAAATCAGAAAGTATCACCTTAATTGTAAAACAGAAACCAATTTCCAGGGAAAAAAATGTTTAATGCTGTGATGCAATAGTCATATTTACATCAAATGTGAAAACTAATGTACAATTTCTCTTGAATACAGGCCTGTAAGTATAAAACGTATGGCCATCAGAACAAACATCAATGACCAAGTTGAACAAAAAAAAAAAAAAAAAAAATAGCGAAAGTATAATAATAAAAAAAAAACAATCAGCAATGAATCGGCTATGTTTACATTTTTACTAAAGTAAACTTTTTTCTCATGGATAAAGGCCTGTAGGTAAAAGATGTATGGCCATCATAAAACATCTATAAACAAGTTGAACAAAATAAACAAAATGGACAAAGTAAAATTATTATATAAACCAATCAGCAATAAATCAGCTGCCTGTAAGTTATCACAAAAGAAAACTGTTCTGTGAATTGGTTCATGAACCTATTAAGTTTTTGCAGTCTGATGTGTTAAGTGCACATTTTGATCATATAAATGTTTGACAGAGTAGTTTTGCCTCAAGCAAAGATATGTAACCTGCTCATTCAGGGTATATACAGCAATCCTTAAGTAAAATTTACTACTTTTTAATACTTTTTTTTACTACCTTCAGAATTTTTTTAAAACCATCACAACACTAAATTGCAAGTGTTAATCAGCGACCTATTTACACATATTTTAACATATATAACATACAAAAAGAATAGACTTAGAGACTCACTGATGTTGACAACGTATTGCACATATTTATTTTACTTAGAAAATAAGCCAGGCACTTCTGTTCAGCGGTTCAGACAGTTGACCACGAGGCCTGAAATGATGCAGAACGACCACTGAATATGACGTCATCATTATGTGACCGGATATGCTAAAGTAGGGCTGCTCGATTATGGCAAAAACAATAATCACGATTATTGTGACTGAAATTGAGATCTCGATTTTTAAGACGATTTTTCAATTTATGTAGATTTTTGTTTTTGTTTTATTCAGTCATAAAACTGCTCAGGGCACATTCAGGGCAAAAATAAACAAGAAGCAAGATGATCACTAAAATAACTCCCGATTCCCAGTATAAAAAGACCAATATACTTGTGGCAAGGTGGATAAACGAGAACCCAGGCAGGATTCGATCCCCAGACTCCCAGGTGAGAGTCATACTCTCTAACCAGTCAGCGAAAGAGACATCCCCTTGGCCAAGTAGCCAGGACACATGATCTATCGGGACACTGTGACAGGACACTCACACTGCCACATACTTATAGCTCATAGTTTATGACCCAAGGCCTATAGACCTTGGTTTAACTCATTTAAGTCTAACCAGTACAGACCCAAATACCAATATCTTGCAAATACTGACAACAAGAATTATACAGTGGCATTTATAACAAATACATGCAAATTGATGTTCACAAAATTTTGCATAACATTTATTGAGTCCTGTCAAGGTGCTCTAGGAGAGTGCACTAGCACCGTGTCCTCAGAGAGATTAGTTATTAGTTATCAGCGTGAGGAAGTTATTTCTACCTTATTTATAAACTATTTATTTACAAGTCGTCCATCAGTTAATGTAATAATTGTCACAACCACAGCTGCACCCCCCACCCCCCAACCCGGTCTCACAGCTATCAGGTGCAAGCTGCACGCGCCGCACGTGCACATTTAGCCGTTTTTAGCGCCTCAGGAGTCCGCAGGTACGGTGTGTGTCACTCACTCTGGTTGATCCAACAGGGAGCCGGCTCCGAGAGCCATTTCTTTAGCGACTGACACATCACTACATCATTCCCTTTCCTAATGTCCTGAAGAACAGTCCGGAGTGCAGGCGGAGTGTTTAGCTAACCTGCAGGAAATGTCGACGACAGTTATCCAGAAAGTAGCTAAGGGTTACCAGAGATGTTTCTGAGGTGTTCGCTAGGTACTTTTAAGATTTAAAAAGTCAAGAAGGGTGTCTGACAAGCTGTTGGAAATAGCGTCAAAGTCGCCAAGTTGGCAACACTGTGAGGAGCGCTTCATTTGCAACTTAGGGCAGCGTAAGTGGGAGGAGCAAATAATCGGCTTGTTTTGTTTTTATAATCGTTCAAAACATTTCATTCGGAATATATTTCTATGTCGATGTTCAGAATACGACACCTGATAGTCTGAAAAAATTAATACCTAATTTGGAAAAAATAATACCTCTGTGACAAAATTTAACACTTTTAATAGCCTTAAATTTGACAATTTTTATTTATCACTTTTTAATACTTTTTAAAACCCCGCGGACACCCTGTCATTAGTAATGAAACTTTGCTTGTCTGTCTTTCAAAGCAGCAAAGTGATCGATGACTTCATTTAAGTCAGGCATGGACTAGACTAGCTCCCTCTCTATGGACAGCATGGCCAGTGCATGAAGGCGTTCCTGGCCAATTGAATTTCTCAGAAATGTCTTTATTCTTTTGAGAGTTGAGAAGCACCTCTCAGCCTCAGCTGTCGTCATCGGGGTTGTGATGAGGATGTTCATCAAAGCGACCGTCTCAGAAAATGTATCCTGGAGGTTGTATCTCATGAGAAGCTGATACAATGCCAGCGCACTGCAGCAGCTCCTGAACTCGGGGTTCTCATAGACCAGAGATAGTTCTGTCTTTAGTTTGTTTTTGTTGAGCATGGGGTATGCCTCCACCGTGGCATTCAGAGCATCCATGGGAAATGTGTGCCAGTGCTGCTCAAACATTTTTTGGACAACTGCGCCATAACAGAAAATAAATAAATAAATAAATAAATAAAAATAATTACCTTATTGTCTCAACACTGCTCAGAAAGATCTGGAGGGCGTGCTTGATGATGACTGCATCGATGTCCTTCTTCTGCAGTTTCTTGTACAGGATGTCTACATGAGGAATAATTTTACTAAACAGCTGCAGAAAAAACTGGAAATCCTCGTCCTGCAGCATCCTGAGAAAACCACAGGCCTCTCTCATTGTGTTGCCATCAAAAGAACCAGATGAGTTGATGGTCTCAAAACACTGAATGAGATCTTCCAGGTGCTCATGCACGGTGTTGACAGTTCTGCTATTGAAGTTCCATCTTGTGACTGAAGCTCTGGGCAGCCTTCTAGTGACTACCTCGTCCAGTATGCTGGTGCGTTTGGGTGAGCGGACAAAAAAGCTGGCAATATCGCTCAGACAAGAAAAAAAAATTCACGGCAGGGATGGTTAAGGTTGCTTGCTGCATAATCAGATTGAGCTGACTTGCATAGTAATGCACATAATGAGCATTTTGGAAATGCTCGCGTGCCTTTTGCTGGACCCTGGCCTGCTCTCCTCTCATCACACTGGCTCCATCATAAGCCTGGGCGATGAGCCTCTCCTTGTGAGCATCAGGAAAGAGGCTGTTCAGTCTGTCCAAAAGCACATTGACAATTGAGTTGGCCGTCGAATCCACAACAGGAAGAAACTCAAAAAAAAAAACGCTCCTGCACTGCGTGCTGTGCGTCAATGTATCTATTCACAAGCACGAGCTGCGTCTGTGTTGACACATCGGTAGTCTTGTCAGCTTGGATGGCAACAAATCTAGCCGCTATGATGTCCTCAGTAATGCGCTTTCTGACGACCGCCAGCATGCTGTCCAGCAGCTCGTTCTGAACAGTTTTTGACGTGCCCTTGAAAACAGTCACTTTTTTCAGGTGCTCCTCAAACACCTCATCCAAAGATGCCACCAAGTCCACTAATCCCCGAAAAATGCCTGCGTTCTTTGAGCCTTCGCTTTCATCTTTCCCTCGCAAGGCTAATTCAAACACGCCACAGAATTTGACACAATCTATGAGGCGATTAAGGACATGTCGGTTCCTGCTCACCTCCTCGTTATGGCTGCAGACTGCCAGGCGGTAGCTGCTGTCCAGCTCCTCTGCGATATTAATTCGTCCAAACGTAGAAAACTTGAAGCAGCTGTCCATGTGGATCTTTGACGCTTTGTGTCTCTCCATCTTCTCAGCCAGATGGTGCATGTCGGTGACACCTGTGGTCGTCTACGAGCTGTGGCCGCCGCAGCGCCAACTGGGTTGAACAGAAGGCATGGGAAGCAAAAAGTGAGCCTGCTGTCTCACAGGCCGCGAGCCAACTCGTCTGGTCATACCACCTTCTCGAAAATCCTTGAATGTAGGATTTCCCGCCTTTAACTGCAGCTTGTTTGATGTTGAGATTTGGTCTTGGTGGTCCTAATAGTTTTGTGGCCATTTTATCAGCATTGGTACGACGATTAAAAGGAAACTCTTTCAAAAGAGATGACGGTGTTGCTCCGGCAGCTCGCCATTATGGAAGTGGTTTGCCGCTCTGTGCATGTCCGTTACGCAACCTGTACTGGGACGTAACGCATGACGTAGGCAGATAGGGAGACGTACCGCCAGCCCCTAAAAACTGCATTGTTGCTCTGGAAAGTCTGGGGGAAACATTTACATAACTTTCTTTGAGAGCGATAGGGGCAATCTTACTAATCGCCCCCTATTGCCCTGTAAGGCCGGAACACCAGCAGTGAGGGCTCAAACTGACAACACAGACAAGCAGACCACAATGGTGATGAGAAGCACATGAATTTTTTATTTTTTTTTCTTGGGAGGAAGTCACCCCAATCGCCCCTATGGACCAGCTGCCCCTGGTTGGGACTGGATCAGAAGTTCTGGTAAGAAGACAAGATGAAAGAGTAAATTGAGGTGAGTTAGGGAGTCAGGGGGGACACCACTCGGAGGCTGGTGTCCAGCTAATAGCGTGTGTGGATCTTAACATATCCGGATATGATGCTGACATGTCAAATGTCATGTGTCTTTTGATTTCCTTATTTATTATTCAAATTAACAAGTACAGAAACGGTGTAACTAGTCTCTTCTTCTAAGTAGAATTAGCAAACTCCATGCTTCCAGGGTGCACTACTGCCCTTTACTGGTTCTTTCAGGTTACAGTTGTAGTCCAAACGCACAAAGCTGTGCTCATATGTCCCTTAACAGCTACTGTATTTCAAGATGGTGGATGACCATGAAGCGTAAACCACAGTTTATGTATATAAAACTGTCAAATTTCAAGCTGAGAGGAATGTTTAGAATTGATGTTGGTGAGAAATATTAATTAAAAGGGGCAAGTTTGTGAACTGGAAAAATGATTGATAGTAAAAAGGTAAAAACATTACACACTGGGGCTTTAAAGGCACACTTGGTAGTTTTGCTTCCTTTTAGCACCCCCTACTGTTCGTTATTAATTCTCAGTGGTCAAACCGAAAATGAAACTTACCTCCTTGCTGTGCGTTCGCCTTTTAACACCTAACAGCTGAAATGTCTCCTCAGCCTTCCTTAGTGTCTTCAGGAGTGATTCATCAATAAATTAAACAACTCAGCTGTGTTCATGATCAAATACATGCAGGAAATGTGCTGGAACCAGACTGCACCTCCAGATATTTCCAACAGGTGGTAGCTTGCCAGTCTGAAGTTGTAAATGTGGTACTCTGGCCACAGAGGGGGCTGGGGGGCCTTTCATTAAGCCTGTAAATGGTCATTTTAACACATATTGGCTCAAAAAATGGTTTAAAATATTAAACAATTGCAAAGGAAGAAACTTTTCTGCCAAAAAAAATGCCTATTATCTAGTTTTTTTGAACAACCTCTGCTAGTTTACATGTTTAAACCCTAACAGTCACCCATAAAATGCCTGAAAAATGCAAGAAACATGCTGGAATCAGACTGCAGTGCCAGGTTCATCAGCTCAGTTTTCCCAACAGAGCGGCTCACCAATCTGAAGTTTCAAGTGGAATGTTCTAGCCACAGTAAAAGGGTCATTTTAGCACAAACTGGCTGAAGGGAACACTTTAAAAATATGAAAAATTTGCAAAGTATCCCTTTAAAATGTAGTCAGTAAAAATGTCAAAACTTCCAGGATTTTGCCTATAACAATGTGAATGTTAATGGAGAGCGTTAAATAAAAAAATATGAGGAAAACGGCAAAAGAAAAAAAAATCCAATATTAAACACTTAATGAGGAAATATGATTCTGAGATGTAATTTTGAAGTTGCACCAAATTTTCTCAGAAACGTTTTGCGTTATTACTTGCCAAATTTGAATGTCTTGTTTTGTTTATTTTTATGCGGTACGTTTTAATCTTTGGTCCATGCTTTAGATGATGGAAAAAGTATACATTTATAATTCAAATTGGCTATTTCATCATCTTAGAAAATATCCATTATTTTTAAAATTTAGTATATGGCATTAAATTAGCTATTTTCTTTCTTCCCCCAACTATATTTATTTGTGTAATTACACAGAAAATGCAGCTAAATGGGGCCACTGCTTCATTTTTATAAAAAACCTTTAGCTTGTAATGTTTAGATGATTTCTACACAATGAGCAAATAAAACCTTTGCAAGGACAGTAGAGGTCTTTAAAAGTCCATATGAACTCCTATGAAATGGGTTTTTGGCAAATAATGTGATCTAAATGTATAAAAGACGAATACCACCTTGAATAAGCTGTTTGCTATTTCCTTTATTTCTCCCACACACCTTTTGTTTCTGTCTATGCAGACTCATTCGAGGGAGCTCTTGAAAACGCTCTACCCCGTTATCTCCCTCCCTCCCCAACTGTATTCTGTCAACTATACTCTCAAAATGAGCTGAGAATGAGTGGGCGGAGAGGAAAAGAGACTGTGAGTTAGAAAGAGAGAGATGGAAAGAGAAGAGATATTAATAGTGACAGGGCAGAGATATTGAGAGCCCACCGATGATCCCACTGCGTCTCACCAAAGGTGTGGGGGTGAAGTAATGGCTTGATGCTGACATCTAGAAATGGAAGAAAAGAGGCAGATGAAGGACTAATGCCTATAGATTGTGACCTCAGGGGAGTGAGATTCCTGAAGCCTTTAAAAGTCTGAATTTTTAGCTAAGATGCAAGCACAGGGCAAATTTAGCAGGGTAAGTCTAGGTAAGTGGACCTGACAGCCCCCCACAAGGAAGTCTCCCTGCAGACTTACTTCTCCAATGGCACAGTCTTTAGTTTTACCCATAGAATGTCTGTAGGGATTTGTCTGTGCCCATTTGCTTCCTGCTGGTGTTCTCAAGTCTGTAAACCATTTAGGTACAGAAAAGTATTTCCATGACACTGATGCACTGTTTTCATGAATGAGTTTGTTTCCAGGTTAATTCTCTTCAATTGCTTTCCACCATGGAATGATCACCCTACAATGCAGCTGACACACACAATGCTCCAACATGCAGTGTAAATGCCATGAGACCCCAACCTCATCAGGTGGCTAATAAATATAGAGTACCTATTTGTAGATGTTATGTGATATCGGCTTAGGCTAATTACAGATGGTCATTGATTGTTAATGTTTGCAGGAAACATGGAGGCAGGGTATCATTTTGATAAGCGCAAAGGCTTTACATACAAATTTAAACAGACACAAGCTATATCATATGAGAACAGGACAAGAGAGAAAGTGTAAATCAAGCTAATTGTAGGGAAGCTAAATAAACAAGTGTAAATATGAGTTATTTACAGCTTTCTATCTTCACCAATCAGCCAAGCACAAGTTGAATGGTGTGATGTATGCAAAACCATGCAGTATGGGTGTTGTTTCTTCTACGTATGTGTCAGAACAACGTCTACACAAATGCATGGTACAACACAGGAGAGTCAGCTCCTCAGCTACAACACAAACAGAAGCTTAGTGACGTTGTTCATGAAGTTCTAAGTAGTGAGGACTGTCCAGACCTTTACACTGGGGAAACTAAACCACAACTACACAAGCACATGTCACAACACAGGAGAGCCACCTCTTCAGGTCACCTGCACCTGAAGGACAAGGAACACACCTTTGAAGATGACAAAGTACACATTCTGGACATAGAAGATAGAAGAATTGAGAGAGGAGTAAAGAAAGCTATCTATGTCAAACATGAAAAACTCACAAAGGAGGAGGCCTCAGGTTTCACCTTTTCTGCACCCACAATTCAGCTTTAAGCCTAATTTAAAAAAAAAGGTTTCAGTATAGGTCACGCCCTCCTGTCAATAATCAAAACAATTATCCCAACACACTAGAGCCTAACGGCATCAACGACTGTTCTGGAAGTACGGACGAGGGGTATTCATACGTAGTATCTGCTCATTAAGTAACAACGAACAGCTACAGTTTATGGGCTTGACTCTCCTATACTCCAGTCAGAATTGACAAAGCTCCTCATATGAGAATCAAACCATCTTCAAGAAACCAAAGAAGTCCAGTCGCCTTCTTTTGAACCTTTCTGGATCCTTAGATAAAGATTTAGTTGTTCATCTACATTTTAGTGACCCACTTTTGAGGACAGAGCTGTCTTGGCCAAAGTTTATTTGAAAAAGAATTTAAAAATAAGACGTAATGAAGAACAATTAAAAACAACAATAAGAAGAGGAGGTCTTGGGTTCTACATTTTCAGCACCTATGAAACAACCACGACTCCTTTGCCCAGGTGGTGTCACCACCACCTTTAACATGTGACTGAGACACCTGGAGGTTTATTTAGTTGGTCGACATGTAACTGGACACTCTTAACCAAACAGGGTAAATGATAGAGTCATGGACTTATGTAACTCTACCAATCATTTTAAACAGGAAACACAGTGGCACACACTTTCCATGAGTACAAAGGTAAACAGTTTTAGTGAGGATGCTCTAGTGTTCACAAAGAAAACTGATGAAACACAGTGCCACTTTGGGGGTCTACAGTTTTTGGCACAGCAATAATGCAAAGTTATGTTTTTTCTACTTTGTTTTCAGATTATAGAGCTAGAAAGTTTGTTATAATATTTTGGGCCCCACTGATTGTGGGGTAGGGTATTTATTGAATGGTCCTTCTTGCAATAGGTCCCTTCAGATAACAATCTAGGTAATTTGGAGTCCAAGTTATCACCTGAGTGGAGTCTATACATGTTAAGCTATTAATCAGTATTCATTATCGAACTTCTCACTCTCTCTGAGATTCACCTACTTAACGTAAATGCAGAACATTGCTTTTCAGAAAGGTGAATCTCATTAATCTTTGTTCCAAGTTTTTTAATGGCGACATTATGTTCCAAAATCTGAAACTGATGGGAATTTTTATATTTTTGTGACAACTTTTATATAGCAGCAATTTGTTTTAAAGGATGGTATAGTTTAGGATAGCTGGCTATTTAGCCCTGTAAGAAAAATCCTCATGGTCTCTTTGAGTTCACAAAAAGTAAAACTAATCCAGTTAAAGAAACATAAAATAACACACAGAAGAGAAGAAAAGGAGCAGGCCAAAAGCTTACCTTTGTGTCTGTTGCTCTTTTTCACACTTACTTTTGCTACTTTTTCAAGGTGCTAGCTGCCTTGCTGAGCTGGCAGAGCTACACAGAGAGTTAGACACTTAAAGAAAGAGACAGTAAAAAGACAGGACTGGTTCAATGGGGGCCAAGTAACTAGTTGGCCTCAGGCAATGGACCAACATCTGCCGTCTAAAAGCTGCTTGGATTCTTTAAATGGTTTCAGTGAGGTCCAGATAACTTCCTATAGAAAATATCATGAAGCATTTTAGACTTGTGTCAGTGCTGAGGCAAATGCCTGTTGGTTTTTCTATCATATCAATCATTTGTCGGTAAAATAATAAAATCAAAAGGAGAAATTATGTTATCAAGTGTGTGTGTGTGTGTGTGTCTGTGTTTGTGTGTGTGTGTGTGTGTGTGTGTGTGTGTGTGTGTGTGTGTGTGTGTGTGTGTGTGTGTGTGTGTGTGCGTGTGTGTTAATGAAGAACATCTTTATTGATTTATTCTGATGAAGGAACACTTTTCATAGAAAAGAAAAAAAATCTGCACTGCAGCATCAATGTGCCTAAAAGTGGAAGGAAGTCAGAGGTTCAGTACAGAATACATTTCATTGAGGATTCTTTAAAAGGTGCAAGAGCAGCCAGAACTCGCATATTTGTCTGGCGAGTAATTTCCTTTGCGACATTAACAAAAGTCTGTCTTTGAAGAGTCAGTTTCTAGTCATTCTCAAGCCTGCAGGTTTCATTTTGCGTAAAAAATGCATTAAATGAACGCTTTCTTCTTCAGCATCTGCAAAGAAACAAACCAATATGTGCAAATGCTGCAAAACTCATTGTTGCTTGACTTGCAGATTTGGTGTGCAAATAGGTCATAAAATGGGATGCAGACAGTGTGCGTTTTCTATTAAATATTTTTGTAGCATGTAAATGAAGGATTATTCATGTTCTGGTGAAAATCAGAGAGTGATTCATGATAAAATGAATGCCAGGAAGTCTTTGGATAAGGTTTGGAGCTAAATCCCTCAATGGATGCCAAGAATAGGAAAAACATCCTAGAGATGATAAAACATGACTAGAGTTCAAGCAAAAGAGTTGTACATTTTTCAAAACTGTACATGTACAGAAAGAGTCAAATGTTTTTCCTCACCTGCCACGTTAATTTAAATCAAACTCTGGTTTGTTTTCCTCTATGAAACAGTTTTTTTGTGGAGATGAGAACTGAGTGATATCACCAGGGTACAGACCAAAGCAACTGTACTGAGACAGCTTGGAGAAGGTGGTCTTAAGCCTTGTTTATACTTCTGTCTACGTCGGTACAGAGACACACAACGCCCTTAACCATGGTAACAAGGGCAGTCCAATAGGCTCACGAGGACAGACGGAGAAAAGCCCATATATATATATATATATATATATATATGTGTGTGTGTGTGTGTGTGTGTGTGTGTGTGTGTGTGTGTGTGTGTGTGTATAAATATAAAAAGAGAGCCAAACATATCTAGAAACAGACACAGAGCATCTTTATCTTGTGATTAAAAGCCTGACGATATAAACGTTAAAGCCATGATGAAAGGAACAGATATGCAGAAACTTTTTATGAAGGTCAGGAAATTATGAGAAATGTGAGTTTAGAGGTGGTGACTGGATGATGAGGTAGCTCTTCGCCATCAGTGTGTGAATGTATGTGTGACTGAGTGAATGATACACTGTAGAGTAAAGCACTTTGGAAGTCATCTGACTCTGAAAGGTGCTATACAAGTGCGGGTCTTTTATCATATATCTGCTGTCCTAGCGGAGAATTGCTGACACTGACACACCAATTTCTCCATCATACGTGTGTGTGTGTGTGTGTGTGTGTGTGTGTGTGTGTGTGTGTGTGTGTGTGTGTGTGTGTGTGTGTGTGTGTGTGCGTGTGTGTGTGTGAGCGAGAGTGCAAACCTGCTAAAGTAGAAGTATAAACTAAGCTTTAGTGAGGTTCCAAGCAAACTCCAAAGTGGTTTGTTTATGTGATCTGACTCATTGTCGACTTTGGCTTGCTACAAACTTTAGGAAAAGAAACCAAGCCTGAGGAAACATCATATGACTGGGACCAGAGGATACAAAACAAACGATGAAAATACTCTTACAGTTATCTTGAAAGAGCTGACATTTGTTCTAATTAAATATTTAATCATTTTCGGCTTTTAAATGCATCACCCAACAAGACATATAAAAATGTTACTCTCCAACATAGATAGGAACAAAAAGAAACAACAGTATGGATAATACGGTTGGATGTTACTACAAGCTAAGGAGTACATGATCAAAGAACCCTTGTTCTCCTTGTCTAATTCAGTCCGACAACTCATCTGACCTGCAGCCAAAGTGCTGTGTTGTTTTTTTGGGAAAGAATTGGACCCAGACTGCTCTCTGTTCTGTTATTTTCCTTTTACACTTGTCATGATCTAAAAGAGGGACTTTACAAACCGACATGTTCCACCGAGGTGCTGTTCTGTCAGTTTCTTGTTGAAAACCCCCGTCAGAGAAGCTGACATCGGAGTCCCTCCCTCTGTCTTTTCCACTGTTGATCTTAGGGAAAACCACAAAGCATCCAAAAACTCAGTGGGCACCTCCTTCATCTGTATCCTTCCTCATCCTCTCTTGCTTGACCTCCCTCCACCTCTCGGCTGATCGATACGTGGCTGCAGGGAGAGCCACGAAAGTTTGGATCAATCTAACTACAGTCGGGACCAACTATGATGAGACAGCCAGAGGCAAAACAAGACACGGAAGAAGGACAGCGTGGAGGGAATATAGAAGATTTGAGATAATTGCAAAGTACGAGGGAAATTGTAGTAAAAGATGCAGGTGGAAGTGTAGCAAGGACATAAAAGTCCCACAATGGCTTTTGCTTGGGCCTAAACTGGGATTACAGTGCAAAAGTGAAACAGAAACTATGAAATTTAAAGCAGTCCATTAATTAGTAATCTCATTTTGTATTCAGACGTCTGAACATTATTGAGCTGTTTACACTTTTTTGAGGATTTCTTTCAGGAGAAAGTGTTTAATCTAGACGAGCCAACCTGCTTCGTGACCTCAGCCTCCATTTTGTTAATCTCGAAATAATAAGTGAACACACAACATCCCCAGTGATGAGCTGGTTGGTTGCTAGTGCACATCTCAGTGAAGAATTAGAGCTGGTATATTTTTATAAAAAGTCTTCCAACTTTTTAGTCTTCATTACCTGCAGTTCCTGGGTTTGACTCATGTTGTCACAGAAGGATCCGTTCAGTGTAGTGGCGTTAATTCTGACCTGCATTCAGCCATACTAAAAATCAAGTCCAACACCATTGATGTATTGAGCTTTGCTAATGGTGCAATGGCTTTTTCTATGGCTGATTCTATTCTGACAACTGTCTATGTAGAAATACTAGAAGTTTAGCTTCTACCATATACTTCTAATGCATCCTAGATTACTTTTATTTCCTTCAAGAAAACTTTGACAAACTCCACTTATTCATTGATAAAAGTCTCCAGCATGTTCACAGGTGATTTCATCAAAATGGTTCAGCAGCAAAACAAGTAGGGCCTTTTGCATTCTCCCTAACTGCTGCTCCTCAGTGTCAGACTCACAATCCAAAAATAATTATTATACAAGTACGATGATGTAAAAACACCCATGATGTGCAGCAGGTTGAAGCAATTTGCACGTCATAGTGTCTGATCATGCGGCACAATTAGAAGGTAGAAACAGCAGGGGCATAATGTGACAGAGAAACAGAAAAAAAACACCTCAGAATGAGCTGCAGGTGTTAATGGATGAAGATAAAATCAGTCCCCCCGACCCCCCAAAAAATAGCAGAGGAGAAAATTAATTATCTCAACTGACATTAGGTAGCATTCAGAGACCCCAAGTTAAGGATGAATGACCTATTTCAGAAGTACTACAGCAGTGGATCTACTGTCTGGGAGTGGTGTGGATTCACTTATAAAAAAGCTTGACTAAAGGATTAGAAGAGAAAAATGTCTATCTCAGGGAGCTTTCATGTAAAATGACAACGCTGTCG
Organism: Nothobranchius furzeri; assembly: GCF_043380555.1. Lineage (NCBI taxonomy): Eukaryota > Metazoa > Chordata > Actinopteri > Cyprinodontiformes > Nothobranchiidae > Nothobranchius > Nothobranchius furzeri. The sequence continues at coordinate 46,434,829 of NC_091756.1, read as the reverse complement.
TTGTGTCCTTGGGCAAGACACTTAACCCACATTGCCTGCTGGTGGTGGTCAGAGGGACCGGTGACGCCAGTGCTCGGCAGCCTCGCCTCTGTCAGTGCGCCCCAGGGCAGCTGTGGCTACATTGTAGCTCATCCCCACCAGTGTGTGAATGTGTGTGTGAATGGGTGAATGACTGATTGTGTTGTAAAGCGCCTTGGGGGGTTCCAGGACTCTAGAAGGCACTATATCAAATACAGGCCATTTACAGGCCATACATACACACACACACACACACACACACACACACACACACACACACGCACGCACCCACACGCACGCACCCACACACACACACACACACACACACACACGTATATGTGAACAAGAGAGCCAAGCTCCTGTGGGACTTCCAGTTCAAGACAAAATGGTGAAGGCGAACCAAACGGACATTGTGGTGGTGGACAAACAACAAGGACAGCCATTATGGTTGATGTGGCAACACCAAGTGATGCGACATCAGGCGAAATTAACATAAGAAACCAGAGGAGTACCAGGGCCTCAAAGCAGAACTTGAGAAAGTCTGGAGAGTGAAGACATCGGTGGTGCCCGTGGTCATCGGGGCACTCGGGGCAGTAACCCCCAAACTGGAGGAGTGGCTAAAGCAGATCCCAGGATAAACATCAGACATCTCAGTCCAGAAAAGAGAAGTTCTAGGAACAACTAAGATACTGCAGAACCCTCAAGCTCCAAATTGCGGCTGCAGCTATCAAATATTTTTGTAATCGAGTACACTATCAAATCTTCGATTAATCGAGTACTCTAATAAATTACTCTTTTGTGTTTGTAAACCCTTATATCAAATAGGATGTTATAAAATATGAAAGACCTCTTAAACTCAACAAGCAATTGCCAGTTATTCTTCAAGTTTTATTCAAAATTAGTTTTCAAAACTTCAGCACTTCAACTTTACTTCACAGTAAACAAATGCGAGCGGCTGCGGCCCAAACAGCACCAGAACCGCTCACGGCACATGCACAAACATGACTCGCCAGCTATTTCTCTATTAACACACGTCCGTTTTAATTTCTACACTTTTTTTTTGTCACACAATAACAAGGATTGTCGAGAAAGCATGTTTGCCGTGGTTATGTTAAATTATACTGATCACAAAACATTTATTTACTTTCTTTCGTTTTCCTCCGCCACTCTCATAAATACCTGTCCTCCTGCAGCAATCCCGAGGGACAACAGACATCAATAACAACACAATAAAAAGTCTGACGTGTTGTGTAAAAACTGCTATTTTTAGCATATTTTAAGTCCGACGGGTTGCTACCAGATGCAAAGAGTGAGCTGAAACTGAGTGCTACGAATAAAAAAATCGCAGTGTCCGCCGAATATATAGAAATACAGGCTAAAATGCATCATCTTGTAGTGGCTCTGAGTCCGCTTGCAGAAGTGACATTTACATGTGGATGTCAGGTGCTGCAGCATCGAAGATGTGGTGTTGTGGTAAATCCATTTTACAGTATTTACACTGGACTACGTTTTCCGCCTTGGTCCCACACTTTTGACATTTCCTGTCTTTTTCGCACTCCACCAGGGTCCATGTTGTCTGCCATGACTTAAGAGAAAGTTAAGTTACATTCGCTAATCAGTGCAGTGTGTATGTGCGTCACTTATTTCGATCCAGGTGAAACATGACCCCAGGCGATTGCAAAGCCATGAATTAATTAAACATGAATCAAACGAAGCCTCGAGGCAGAGAATTTGACTCGAGGACTTTTTGTGCTCGAATTATACGAGGTACTCGAGGAATCATTTCAGCCCTACTCCATACCACCCACCCTTACCGACAGACCTGATGTGTTCCTTATGAACAGGTTTGCAAAAAGTCTTTGTACTTCCCACATATATTCATTATTTAATATCTAATGATTTTTTTTGCAGTTCTACTCTTATCAGGGCAGTTAGTCACAGTTATTAATAGAGTGATGCAAATAAGATGGTTTGCGAAAAGTCCCAAAGGTCCCAATGCAGATGTTGTAATTTAATTTACTGCGGGAAACCAGCATGATCGTTGCTTTTAAAGCCGCATTTAGTTTTGGTCGGTTTATTTTCCACATTGATCCGCCTTTTTTAGGGTAAAAGATAATTTAATTTTTTCCGTAATAAGACACGTGAGCTACATATCAGGCATCATAGAAGAACCTGCTATATGAACTTTAACAACAGTTTCCTCAATGATACCCAAGTCTGTAGCAGAAAACAGCAAAGGTGTCAAACAAGGATGTGAGTCTATTTGTTTCAAGGACAAAAATGGGGAAAAGAAAAAAAAAGCAACCTTTAAATCCTCCAACTAACTCCTCTGCTGTTCTGGAAGGACCCAAAGGAGTCACAAACCTAAGCTGACAAAGACCTTGAGCATCAAGTAAAGTCTGGTCCTGCCACCACTCACTTGTCAGTTTCCTGTTTTGATTGTGTTCTTCTGAATCGTATAGCTTCCTTGTTTTCAACTCATGCTTTGCTTAAGTTTCTGAACGTTTGTAGGTCTGGTCAGCTTGACCCTTGCTTTGGTTTTGTTGTCTACAAACCGGAATCAGTTCGGGAACAGCTGGAAAAGAGTCAGTAAATCTTACTTTTTTGGCATGAAAAAAATGATCATTCCACTCAATTATCCACTTCTAATGGCAAACAAAACAAGGATAATGATCTGGCTAGCAGTTCAGGACTGGTGATTCACCGGGTGTTTGAATGCTGCAGATCACTGGAACAATTAGCTTGACTGGGCCAGCTGCACAGAAAATTGCAAGGCATATTTTTGTTTGAGGAAACAAAAGACGTACACCAAAGCCCAACTATCTCCACCCCATCGGATGAATACCTGTCCTACAGGGAACAACACAGAGGACAATCAAATAATTGAAAATCTTGTTTTCAAACTGTACCTTTCTTAGATACACAGCCTGAGGCAAAACAAAATATTTATTTGTCTTTTTCCTTTTACTTCTTTTGGTATTCTGCAGTCGATGCTAAAATTTGCTTCTTTTCAATTTCCTGAGCCTTTGGTGTTATTATTTCTATCAGCACTAGGACTAAAAGCAAACACTGCTGAGGATAACAGAATCAAACACAAAATCAACATCAGAAACATGATGTAAACGATAACAACGAAGCAGAAGGAAGAGCTTGGATCACTTCTGCTTTTAAAGACATGCCTCAGGAGACATGAAGCTCGCATCCGAAGAGCCAGAAAGAACAGATCTATAAAGGATTTAAAACAAAAATGAATCAAAAAGGACATGTAAGTGTCCCTTTATGAGCTATTCGTTTTATTTATTTTCTCAGATTTGTCTTGTTCCACATTAATAACTGAAGTCTGGCTCTGAGTGTGTCCAGAACAATAACTAAAACCACAGGAGGTGAATAAAGAAGGATATTAAGTTACGAACAGACACGCATGTTCTCAGTTTGTTCTTCATCTAAAATGTGATGGTACTTGAACAAATGTTGTATGTTTTTTTGTAAATTTACCACCAGATGTGGAAAAAAAGATGGGTCCCACCCAATCAGTCCAAGACCTATTCACCCTACTGTCTTCAGGCAGACGTTTGAGCGACCTCAAAGCTTGGACCAGTTTCTTCCCTGAAGCTGTGTGATTCCCAGACTTGTCCTGGGATGTTTTTAATGCTACCATGATTTTGGAAGTCTTTGGTCCCCTTTTTATTGTGCAGTGGTGTTTACATAACTACACCACATAAACATTTTTCAAAATAAATTCCTCTTTCATTTATTTCCCTTGATTCCAATATCAGTTTCCCATTTGTGCACATTAAATCCATCCAGTCTCTTTTTTCTCTTTCTCAGTCTATCTGCTTCTTTCCCTCTCGTTTTCAGGACATGCAGATGACACGGGGCTTGGCCAGAAAAAGTGATTCCACACTGCTGAGGTCTGCCAAGGAGCGATAGCTCATACAAAGTGTCACCGCTGTTAACTGGAAGCAGGCTGCCGAAGGAAGTAAGACCTGAGTCTGTGAGAGAAGGACAGATAGAGAAATGAAGGGGGGGGGGGGGTGCAGGAAATGAAAACCTGGTAATCTGGTACCATTTTTGAAAGAACACAAAGTTACAGAGTATGGTGCCTGCTCAGATGGACAAAGAAGAAGAGGTAGTTAGGAAAGGTGTTATATTTTATCCCTGTGCTTCTGTTAAGTCCAACAGGAAGCTCCCTGCCTCTGGCTGAATAAGATGCAACCCTCAAAATCTATGCTGACCCACTTCCCTCTGTGTCAGTCATCTACAGAAGGGCAACACACACATTGTATCATCTTCCATTTGCAAGGCCTACACTTCCTCTAAAAATAGACATACTGTACACACTCAAGCTTGGTTTCTAGAGACTTCTCACATAACAAAACATTGGATATGCTGCGTTGGCTGATCCAGAAAACAAATATTCTCAAGGTTTTATGTTAATCTGTTAATTATTTGATCCAAGTCCACCATGAAGTAATATTGTTTTTTAGTCAAGTCCTAAGTTGACATACGGCCATTGCTGGACACATTTCATTATAATTTTGGGATTTTGAAGAATAATTTTAATTTGTCTGTTATGGGTGGAATGATTATAGAAACTATTTCTGTAATGATTTTATAAACAAGAAATTGAAACACAATTTTGAATGTAAAGTTGATTTAATCTTAAAAGTATGGCACAGAAGATGGTACTGGTGCAGTTTTTCAGTGTAGCCCAAAGATTATCCACAGGCTTTATGTTGGGGCTTTGTGAAGTTTTTATCCAATCAGAAATCCGTTCTGAAGTGTGTCTGGGACAATTGTCCTCTTGGAACACTCAACTGTGCCAAAGTTTTATCTCTGATGGTTTCAGGTGAGCTTAAGGCCTTTGGAGGTACTCCTTCTTTGTCATTCTGCCCATTTTGTCCACTGCACTAGTACCACAGCCTTGATGCTACCACCACCATGCATTAAAATGGTACAGGTGTCTTGGGTTTGAAAGCGCCACCTTATTTCTATCTCCATGGCATTTCTTGTCACTGTAGCTAAAAAGCCTAATTTGAGTCTCATTTGATCAAGAAAATTTAGTTTTTTTTTCCCTGAAGGCTTTGGTTTGTCCATGTGATCAGTTGAAAGTATAAATTTGAAAGTCATTATTGGTGCAGCGACTTATTGCCGTGGTTGGTACCGTCTCAGTCACTGGGTGGGTCATCACGGTAAACAGAGGCACTGTGTATAGATAGAGCCACAGTGCCTTGTGCGTTGTTGTTAAATAATAAAAACAAATTTCCTTTTAATTTAAGGATGATAGGTGAGCATTGGACACTCCGACCAGTGCTGTCAAACAAATGATTTGCGTGGAAACTACCAGCTGCTGTCAATCATGACTACAAATGATAAGTTAATTGTAAATTTGTTTTGTCTTTTTAAAATTCATCCTAGGAAAGTTGTAGCTGGAGATAAAATCTATGAACCCAGTTCTTGTTTTGAAAAGTCATTGAACGTGTGTTGTATTAACCACTACACTAGAAGAATATTTCAAGTCAATTATTAAGATCCCTGAAATTAATAAAAGTCTTGCTCATGATGAGCCTACATAAACTCATGACCGCATGAGTATGTTTGCTCTAAATCTTATGACGGTGAAAATATCTAAATCCATGAAGCTTTTCATTCTTTCTCAGTGAGTTATGATATTGTTTTAAATGTGTATACAACTCCTAGAAATTACTTGAATTTTGATTTGTGCAATAACATGTGTCAATAGCGTTGGTGCCTTTAGGATTGCAATAGATAAAATAAATGGAGATAATATCTACATGAAATGAAAGCATCCACAGAATAAAAACACTCAGAACAATAAATCTCTTTTATGTCGTTATAAATTAGATCAGAGCTCACCATTAATTTCTTTGTCTTTTGAAGAGAGTGACATTTAATTGGAATGGCTGTGCTTTTGAGAATTAGCAGATCCCATTTGAAACAGATGGGGACCCAACTGTAACAGGCAGCACTGGTTTCTCTGGATTGTCCTACACTGCCACACATCTGCACTGGTCTGTGTTGGTGTGTATGTGTGTGATGGTGAGAAAGAAAGTGTTAGAGCAAACGAGTCAACACAGGGACTTGGAAATGCCCCTATTCACAATGCCAACTGGCCCAGTCATCTCAGAGTCATTACCAGATGGATTCATACATGCACAGACCACACATGCAAGAATCATCCTACAGCATGGTTGGATTGGCACAGTGAAAGAACTGGTGCCATACCTGAAAGGCAACCCAAACTATGAAAATGTATAAACACACACACACACTCACACACACACTCACACACACACACACACACACACACACACACACACACACACACACACACACACACACACGCGCACGCACGCACGCACGCACACACACACACACACACACACACACACACACACACACACACTGTTTTCACAGTGCACATGGACAGATTGGATCAGGAGTTAAACTAGCCCCCTCTCTGTAATTTATCCAACACAGACACACATCACTGAGCTGAGTCTGTCTAGCCGGGTATGATGCCATGTGGTTTGGTGTCACCTGACAGGCATATCAAAGTCCAACACACACAGGCACTGCAATTTTAGGCAAGTGATGGAATGGAGTGCTAATCCATCTGGAGGGCAGGAGATGTTTCTTTAGGGCATGATGCCTGCTGTTCAATCCCTCTCTACCTCTACCGCCTGCCTGCCTTCTGCTGCGGCACCCTGACCCCTGGCCCAGTTGTTCCGGGACTATTGATGAATGAGGGGGCAGTAGTGTATGAGTCAAGCAGGGAAGAGGATTTTGCTGGTGTGAGTGTGTAGGTGGATGAGAAGGCTAATGTGTTTTAGCGTAAAGAACTTAAACAAACTGTGCAAGTATCATTAAAACTGGACTAAAGCACGACTATTCAGAAACTCTGTCTAGCCGGGTTTGCTCTCTAAACACACAAATAAATTATTTAATTGAATTTTCAACACAGACATGAGAGTATGGGCATATTATTTAGTAATTAAGAGATTAGGAACATTTAATAATTTCTTGTAATAAAGTATACAATGTCAATTTATACATTTACTTGAATTAATAACGGTGGCAGAGGAGTAGCATGCCTGTCTTGTAACTGGAGTGTTGCAGGATCAAGTCCTACTCTGTCTGTTGCAGCTGCGGTGTCCTTGGGCAAGACACATAAGCTGGTGGTGGTGCCAATGTTCGGCAGCCTGATTTTTGTCAGCGTGCCTCAGAGCAGCTCTAGCTACATTGTAGCTCATCACCACCAGAATGTGAATGCGTGTGAATGTGTGAAGGACTGTTGTCATTGTAGGGGCAGCAGTAGATCAACAGGTTGAGCGGGTTGTCCAGTAATCGGAAGGTTGCAGGTTCGATTCCGGCTCCGGACAGAGAATTCTACTGTTGTGTCCTTGGGCAAGACACTTAACCCACCTTGCCTGCTGATGGTGCCTGTGCTCGGCAGCCTCTCCTCTGTCAGTGCGCCCCAGGGCAGCTGTGGCTACATCGTAGCTCATCACCATCAGTGTGTGAATGTGTGTGTGAATGGATGAATGACACACTGTAGTGTAAAGTGCTTTGGAGTCCTTAGTCTGAGAGGCAATATACAAGTGTGGGCCATTTATCATTCATTTAGCATTGTGTTGTGTAGAGTCTTGGGGGTTTGCAGGACTCTAGAAAGCACTGTAGAAATACAGACCATTTACCATTTATTCCATCCATCCATCCATCTATGGCAGGTGATCAAACTTAGGATTGCAGAGGCACTAGGTTTAGGAGGGACGCCTAGAGTTCCCCATTTCAGGGTGGTCTGAACTCTCTTTCAAGTTGTCTGTTGTTACACACTGTAGTAGCAGGCATCCAAATCAGATGCCCAAAACCCTTCAAATGACTGTTTTCCAAAAGAAGCAGAAGCATCTCCACTTTAAGTTCTTCATGATGGAGAGCCCAACCACATCCTTAAAGCTGAGCTAAACCTTCCAAGAGAGGTAGATCTACTCAGCTGTTTGTACCTTGGATAATTTCTGTTCAATAGTAAAAATTTTATGACCATATGTGAGAATTAGAATTTTGACAAACTAGTAAATAAAGAGCTTGGCATCGTGGCTCAGCTTCTTTATCACCACAATGAGCCAGTTCAACACCCTCATTATTGAAAACAAAGCCCTGATGCCGAAGACCAATTTGTTTTACCATCACACACAAGCACACCAAGATACTTGAACTCCACACAGGGCAAAGACTTGATCCCAGCCGAAAGACCATTACCCTTCAACTTTTTTGTTGTTGTTGTTTGACAACCATGTCCTCAAATTTGACAGACAAGATGCTCTTGGCCTATTTTAACTTTGATCTAAACCATCCCAGTGCATCCTGAAGGCCATGGCTCAAAAATACCAGCAGAACCAAATACTCTGCTCTAACAAGAGGACCTGAACTCCTAGGTTGTCAAACTAGACACCCTCTCCATGACTTTGTTTCTGAACACCAAAAACATGGTTGCATGGTGGCGCAGTGGTTAGCACTGTTGCCTCGCAACACGAAGGTCGCAGGTTCGAAACTCGGCTGCGGCCTTTCTGCGTGGAGTTGCGTGTTCTCCCCATGCATGCGTGGGTTTCCTCCGGGTACTCCGGTTTCCCCCACAGATCACAACATGCCCTATAGGTTAAAAAAAATTGTACGTCGCTTTGGGTAAAAGCGTCTGCTAAGCACATAAACATAAACATAAAACAGTACCGAGACATGAGGTAGCCCCAACATAATCCAACCATTCTAGGAATTTAGCATGATTCTTACTTTAGAGTTTAAAAAAGCTGAGCAAATAAACATCTTTTTATAAATAAATCAGTTGCTAAACAATAATTATCATAAACTTTGTCTTTGTCTATTTAAAACATTCTTTACCTCAACTAGTTTACCTCATATAGCTAACACACTTATTCTCTTTGTAAGTAAGTACATTTTATTTATATAGCACTCACCACAGACAGAAAATCACAAAGTGCTTCACATCAAAACAAAACAAATCATAAAGTCCTAAAATCTTATTGATCTTAAAATAGAGATAGATTAAAATCAGAAAAATAAAATCGTACAAGTCTAAAATACCATAAGACAAATGAAAGATGATTACAAATTACTTGTTAAAAAAATGAGAAAATGAAAGATTTAGGTAAAAGCAGCTTTAAATAAAAGGGTCTTCAGCTGTTTTTAAGTGTCCGGACTGTCAATAGTACGTAAAGAAAAAGGAAGACCATTCTAAAGTCGGGGTGTAAGAGTCTGTTTTGTTGGACATAAAAGCACTATCTTATTCTCCAACCATTTCAGCTCTAAGTTAGACTTTATGTTGTTGTTAATGGTTAACAATACTAAATTCTTTGTGCAACAGAAGCACAACGTTTTAATTTTCCTTATTAGTGAACATCCGTACATGCTGATGTGCATTCACCATGTGTTACCACAGTTATGGTATCATCTTGGACAACAACATAGATGGTTTCCATGAGCAGCAAACATATTTTGTAAATGTAATTTAGCAAGTCAATTGAATGTCCCAAATGAACTATTTATGTCTTGCTTCCTGTTTGCAACAAACACATTTTTTTCAGTATATTTAATATTTGGTCAAGGTCCTTTGTGCTTTTGATCCACACAGAAGAGATTAGGTGTAAATGTTGCTCAGAGAGGTGGGGCTGGGTATTTGTATGGTTTACGTGGGGTTTGTTTGTTATTCCTGCATTTGACAACTTTCCAAATAAAATATAGTTAATGTTGTAAATGGAAGCCAGCAGAAGTGTTTTCAATCCTTGTACTGGTGTGTCTACAAGAGTTTGCTTGACCTTGATATGTTCAGAGTCCAAGACTTTGTGTCTGGATGCTCCGAGGAACTTCAGAAGTCCGATGACATGTGCATCTGCTCCCTATAGACTTATAAGCACCAGACAACCCCATGTGTTGTCTGCCTGTGGGTGCATGGCTATGTGCTTGCAAATGCCAGCAGCAGTTGTTCTCGGAATATTTTTCTCTCTTTCAGACTTTTCTGTAAAAGAGAAAAAAATAAGTCTGCATTGGAAGCTGCATTCAACACATTAATACTTTGTTGAGTCTTTGCTCTAGTCAGCAAACCACTAAAGGCCAAGAAACATTTGTCTTCAAAATGTCTTTGAACAACCGCTGTGCTAAACTTAATCAAAGACATCTCAGACAATAAAAGAACAATAAAACAGCAGTCCTTTCAGCTTTCAAACAGGGTATATATTGCAGCTGCCCACAGGGTTACAGCACTCAGCTACACTAGTCAGTCATTTTTCAAAGTAATATCAGGAGTTTGTGTCTCTCTTCTTTCCCCCTTTCAGTGAAATCAGGTGATGGTTGTAGTTCTTTAATTCAATCATTCACATTCGTTTTAAATGAAAACACGTACCTCACACATTAAAGCTGGTTTTGTGATGGAAAACTCTCCCCTCCCCTTGGGTAACTTCACTGGTTCCACCAGTCTTCGTCCACCAGAACCAGAAACCTACATTGCCAGAGGACATGTGATAGTGCTAAACATCTGTTGTTGTTTTCTAGATCCAAACGCATTTTGCTGTCTATGACTTCAAATGCTGTTTTTCTTTTTTGGTCTCTAGTTTGTTTCTCAAGAGGTTTTGGACTCAAGTCAGTAGGTCTAAATGTCCCTGTTGTTACTGATTTTAACTGGTGTTTAGCACAAAGCTGTTCTCTGAGTTGAACCAGACTTTTAAACTTGATTCTTTACTGTTAATCTTAGACTTGGCCAGTTTAATGATGAATGAAGATGACCAATAAAACAATGAGAGATAATTAAAAAACACCAAAGTGATCAATGAAAGAAAGATTTTGAATACAAAAATAGGGTGAGTAGATGAAATCAGGTAAACATGGTTCATTCCTTCTACTTCTCCTATAAATGCTCAGATTTACAGTTGAGTCCAAGGTTGGAGACAGCGTTAAGTGCATTGGACAAATGGGTCCAGGCTGAGAGACCTTTAGGTGTCCAAGCTAAAAGAGGATGCACATTAGAGGCTCCCTTTGTCATCTTCTCTCTCTCCCTCTCTGTCACATTCACAACAGCACACACACACTCCCCTCCTAAAGCACAAAGATCCACACATATCTACACCCATATACAGCTGCTGCCAGTAAGACTTTTGCTTTGTCAGTAAACAGTTGACCGTCCTTGTCAGTAAAATGTTTATGCAGCTGGCCGTAGTCCTGTTGAAGCTGCCAGGGAAGAGCTGGCTCTATGGATAAGACTATAGATGAAAGAAGAGCGTGATAATAAATAATGACGGAAAGCTACTGAAGAATAATTACACAGGAAAAAAAAAGAAAGGAGAGCGAGTGGGGTATTTAAAGTCGCCATGGTGAGATTACCAGTGATTTGAAAACTGACAAACCTTCACAAACAGACAAAACTGATGTGCATCTGGGCAAACGGCTGGCTTGTAGGTCAGAACAAGTTGTGTACATTGTGCAAGGTCATTTCAATCTGGAGCCAGTTTGGATGACAGTGCAGAAAATACCAGTAAATTAGCTGTAAGCAGTTGTATACACAGAAGTGCAGAACTTGTCATCGTCTGTTAGTTTTGTCCATTTCATAATCTTTCGCTGACTCTTTCTGTAACAGTTTTATAAAACACTTATTTTTTTTATTTCCTTTGGGTATGAATATTTTGTTTGTATTGGACCAGTCAGGGGTAATTGCAGGGTGAAAGCCAGAGCTAAAACTAAATCAAACTAGTTTTTACAGGTTTGGGCTGGTCCATAATGTCAGTTTTTAGTTTACACTCAAAACAAAATATTAAAAGTCTAATATTTTAGACAACACTTGGCCCTGGTAAGAGCTTGAGCAAACATGAGAACATCATGATTGAGGGTTATTCTGACCATGGCCTTGAGACCTAATCTCCAGACTAAAGCATTGCAGATTGCTGGTATAAAGCAAAAATGTTTACTACACAATGAGGAGTGTTGTATATGTTTACCCCAAGGCACTGGCAGTCAAATCTGCCTCCATGACTTTTACTTTTCCAAGAAACAGTAATCTTTGTTTGCTCTATAGATCCAATCACACGGCACTGACATAAAGGCCCTGCTGTGACATAAAACAGAAGCCGGAAAGAGGACTTCTGCATGGTCTCCGGATATGTGCGTAGAAGGCAGAGAGCAACATTGTGAATGACATAGCAGGTAAAGATTGTTTTAAACATTCACAAATTATAGTAGTGCATTTAGATCCTGGGGGGAGAATGTGCCAGTCTTATTGTGACATGTGACCTGTGTCCATTGGTGTTGGTTGGTCACTGACACTGGACATGCCTAGACTAAGACAAATCCTACCGTCATTATGTTGGTTTTCTGTAATTGCCTAGAACAGTTACGTCAAACTCAAATTCACACTGGGCCAAAATGAAAAACTGGGACGAAGTCGCGGGCCAAACTCAATATGTTTTAAAAAGTGACGGCAAATGTGCACATTTTCCTTTATCTACAGATATGAATGGTTGAACCTTTTCATTTGGAAATGAAGCCACAGAGTCATACTGACTTGAGGGTGTTGCTAAACTGGTGTTAAATCATCTCGGTCTGGAAGTTGGTCTGTGTGCTTTCTATGTCAGCAGCAAACAGATTACTGAGCTGTTAAAATCCATTTCTGGGCTTCAAAGTCGGCTAATTGCTGAGTAAACTCGGCACTGAGTAAGGGGAGTGTTTTGAGTTTGTTCAAGGCAGAGGAGGTAACGCTGCAGACGCTGATGCTAGTAGCATGGACGCTAACGACTGTAAAGACATACCGGTTCTTCTCCTTGAAGCATCAACATGTTCCATCTTTGATGAAACACCCTTCCTTCTGCATCAATCTTTCTCTTCCTGGACATGTTGGGATGATGTGTGGACAGTTATTTCACTTGTTGCATTAATTAAACATGGAAGTGGATACATTGCGGCCTAGTGGAGAGTCACTGCACTGGGAACACAATCGCCATGCATTATGGGAAATGTAGTTTATTGTCAATGTGCACTTTGAAGCAGCATAGAATTATTTTAAGACACTTGAATCTCTCGCGGGCCACAAACAATGATGTGGTGGGCCACATGTGGTCTAGAACATAGTTGTATTCTGACTCAGTCTGAGAGAGTCATGCCTGGAGGGAACCTTGGCATGATGTAATGGTGGGCATACCTAGTAGAATAATTGCACCAATGTGGTGCTTAAGTCTAGAGCATGGCAAGAAATTAAAAGAACACTTTCACCCCTCATTTACACCAAGTGTGGAATGGATGAAGACGGACTGCATTTACACCAACAGCGGATCGTGTACAGAATGTGTCTAGAACGTTGCTCACAAGTTCAGACGACTGCAACGAGAGCTGATGACAAAAGCCACACTCGTCTTCTGAAAGCGTAATACACTGTAAATAGATATCCCTATCATGAATAACCACAAAGGATGCCAGACAGCATGATGCAACACAGATTTTATTTGACATAAACTGGATGCACCTTGCTGGCGCAAGTTTTTCTTCCTTTCTAGCTTCTGTAATTTCTTCATGACAAAGTGCATACAGCATCCAGAAAAAATAGAAACCATACTATTCAGGACTATTCATACTTCTCGCAGTCATAACTGAATATTTTTTTCTGCTGAGGACTGAACTAGAATTAGATTGCACATATTGCTTGTCCTCATTGGAAGTGTTGTTTCCAACATCAGGCCATTTCCAGTTCTACTGGAAGGTGCAACCCTCCAATTTTTGGACAACTTGCTCAACCTACGGCTGCCCATCTAAAAGTTTTAACTCTGGATTAGGGGTGGACAATATATCGGCATCAATATCGGTATCTGCAGATGTTAGTCATGTTTTGAACATATCGGTATCGGTCCGATAAATGACACTGGGTCAATATTAGCTACCGATATTTTTTCCATCTTGTCTCCATTTGTTTATCTGTTTCATGAGAGTGAGGGGGGGTGATGTGTATTCGTTTAGTCATGTGACTGTGATTTGTAATCATGTCAGAAGCATAAATGTGATTGGTGTGTGTGAACATAATACCGTAAATCCAGTTTTAATAATTTTCATTCTATACAAAATCTGCTGATTTTAGAAACATTAATGTCAGTATATCGGTATCGGCAAATATGAGTTATTGGCCATAACAGTGATAATATTATCGGATATCGGTATCGGTCCAAAAATTTCATATTGGTGCATCACTACTTTGTTTTAATCTTGTTTTACAATGTTTGTTGTAATTTTGTTTCACACTAATGAACACCGATATTAATTTTGCGAAATGAGATAAATCTAAGATTTATGGTTATAAACTGAGCCTGATCAAGGTTTATTTATGGCAATTTTTCTGTATTTACATACAGTCTGGTACTGTGATGATATAATAATTGAGCGCTGCCTGGCAATTTTTCCTTGATTTTTTGCTCTCAAGTAATTTTTCAAGCATTAAAAAATTATGTGTGAACATGTGAAAAGCGTCAAGTGCACTAGTCTCACAATAAGCGTGTGGCAGTTGGCAGCCTTGTAGCAAATGAGCCTGATACTGTATTTGATCAGCTGGAATAAGAAAATTGGAGTTGTAATTTTGCAAAGACATAACTATTTGTAGAAAATTTGGCTTCCTAATTTCACGACCAAAACACAATATAGATTAAATGTTGGTGGGGCGATAATAACCAGTTGAAAGGGTTTAAAATTACCCAACACAAAATGCGATACGGTAAATATTAAGTGTCTTTTTATCTTCCATCTTGGCCCTTTGACAATCATATATTTGTTTTCTTACTTCCCTACAAAACATTTCCCATACTCAGCCATCTTCCTCTAGAAAGCTGATCTGAGTTTCTGTTCCAGGTTGTGGCTGTTGCAAATCCATTACATCAGATAAAAGAGGGAGCAGAAATCTGATGCTGCCTCAGATCCCTGTGGGGTTGTCAGAGAGATGCAGATGAAAAATAGGGGATTACTCCACTCTCTCCTTATTAAGTCTCCACAGAAGGAGGTCCGTTGCAGCCATATGTCCTGTCATCAACTCTTATCGTAATCTGATTGAATTGTGGTGGGAGGAGAGATGACGTGAGTTCCTCAAAGCAGCTCCATCCCCTTGCTAGGGCTTCAATCTTTAAAACACGGCTGAACAGAAAATAAACGGAACAGCATGGTACGAGGTTGGTGGCAAGCCTTACGTTTGTCTGGTCCTACATCGAGCCAAAGTCCACTTAGCCAACTAATAAACTTCTACTTGAATAATTGTTGTTATTCTATTTCACCCCCAGCCTCTCCTTTCAAACTGGATGTAATTTCCTCTCTTCTCAATTACAGAGCTCCAGCAACTTATGAAAGGTACAATTTGCATCTCTGCAGACCTACTGATTTCATTGTTGGGTCATTTTCTACCTTTTTCCATTACATCTTAGCCTCTCTGCTTCTTGTCTAGGTCATTTTATATATTATCTTCTGTTCTGTGTCATTACATTTTTACCTACCTACTGTACGTAATACATAATATAGAAGGGCAATAGCTGACATACTCTTAAAGAATTGCAACAAAAACTTTAAAGTCAAATCAGATCTGCAGATATTGAAAATATACTAAGAATCTATTTGGAAGGCTTTAAAAGCTAATCTGCTCTAGTGACAATGATTTACAAATTACAATTAGTGTATTCTTTAGGCTCGATGGTAATGCTTATTCATTTTCACTGATGAAATTGGTTTTAATAATAAATAGAGAGACATTTAAATGTATTTCCTTAACCCTACAGTGCCTCTGAAGTAGAACCGCAATGTGTCAATTAAACTGGTTTGTGTTTAATGATTTCTTTCTAACCGGGAATCAAAGAAGAGGATATTGAAACTGATCGTCATTTGTGAGTGGTTGTCAGGCAACAAGCTTTAAGGCTATGGGATGTCACAGCCTTTTTCTTGATATCAGATAGAATTGTCAACTTGTTACACTCAGTGTTTATCTTCAGACAAACAATGTCTCCGCCATAATCGATTTCCAAGGAGGAAGATGTTTAGTTACCTATAATTAAACACCAACGTATCTGACTGAGTTTATGAGCTTTTAAGTTGTCACAGATGTGTGTGGCCATACCAACATACCTAGTTATAAATACCGTAAGAAAAAGGGAAAATAGTTTGGCTTGTTTCTTGTCTTTTAGTGGAAATTCTTCAGGATATTGCGTTTTGGCCTTTCTATTGTGCAATGCTAGCCTGGCAAGCCATCCTATATATGTGAAGTCTGGCCACAACCCATAGAGAGACCTCAGTCGTGGGGTGAGATCTGCAGTTGTCTTTGAAACTGTCTCCACGTGTTATTGGAAAACAAACAACATGACATACTTATTATGAATGTCAGTCAACAGGGCAGTCTGCCATATTCTATCGAAGAAGACGCAAATGCATCATTTTGCTAAATAAAGGACTTAAGTGCCTCTATCAGCTCTTGATTCAATGAAACGTCTAAAGTCTCAAGTCTGAAGAGCCCAAAGTTAATGGGAAAGCTGTTTGAAACAAGCTGCCACCATCTTAGTTGTTTTGCTCCAACGTATCATCCGGCCCACCCAACCAATAGAGCAGTTTCATTGGCATAACACAGTACTGCTCAGGCCAATGGTAGGCCTGCTGAGGCTCCTATGGAGCATGTGAAACCAACATGGAGAGCCAAATCATTGTGCTTCGGCTACTGTGTGTCTAAATTTCTAGGCCAGCGTAATGTGGTTGTTTTCAGAGAATTATCATATAATAAAATCCTTTCTTTGGCAATCTTCTATAAAAAGAGATGGCCTCACATTTGATCCCTAATGGTGTAATAATTAGGTAAAAAGTTTATATCAATGTAAGAACTTGGAGAAATCGAAGTCGAAAAACAAATGAATGCCAAACAAACACAATTCCAAAATCATAAGCCTACAGTCTTATCAGTGTTTGACCCCAGAAAAGTCCCCAGTTTGTTATGTCAAGTAAACAAACCCTAACAACATGGAAGGCAGCAAGCCAAGTTTAAGCAAAAGACAGAAAACATTTGACATTACTTCATTCTTCTGACAGCAAACACAAAACTAAAGGCAATAGTTTTATTTTTCTTTTGTTCCTGCGTCCATTTTGACTGCTAAAACAACTGAAATCAAGCTTGATTACGCACAAGCATACACTTGTTTTTTGGGTCAGTTTCTCTAAAACCTGGATGATTTAGCCCAAGGATGAAGTAGTACGGCTGTTTACACCTGAGGAAATTCACAAACGTTCTCAAAGGTTTTCGACTGAATATTCTAGTGAATAATGTTTTGCACTTTATAATTATGAATTTCTAAATGTTTGGGGTTAGGGTTAGTGTTAAAACTCAACCATAGTGCTTTGGGCCAATTTCATGACAGTGGTTACATTTGCTAGTGATCGCCAGCCTTGTCAACAGCAACTGGTCCTTAGCTAACAACTTACAGGAGGATCTTTTGTGACCTTTCTCGCAATGCATCATGGTGTCGCAAGAAACAACACATTTTGCCAATAATTTGGCTGTTTTGCATGTTTGGAGGAGGATTCAGCGAAGCAGATGGATTATTCTTTCTTTGTGGTTGATAGTTCGGCCTGTGGGAGGCTTGATTAAAAAAGTTTTATTGAAATTTTCTCCGTTAATGACAGCAAAATATGAAAGAGATAATAAGCAGCGACCCAGACTCTCAGAAGAAAGCCAGAACTCCTGCAGCAAAGGACAGTTTGTGAAGCTAATTTAGTTCCCGGTAAGTCCTTGTGACTAAGTATTTGTTAATTGGAGAAGATGTTTCTAAAATTTCATCTTTGTATATTTTTAAATCCACAGAGTCATATTGTTTTTTGCGTTCTGAATCAGGTGTCTCAACCCGCGATCATAATAATAATATTAAATATATAAATAAATAAGGACACCGATTCATGAAGACTTACCAGCTTTGCAGTCACTGTGAGGATTTATCCATTTCCTTTGGCTATCACCCACAGGTGATGTAAATGACGTTGTAGCTCTGCTCGTCGGAGCAAACTGCTGCTATTAACATGACCACAGCTTTCTGTTTTCAGATGAGATTGACTCACCTTTCCTTAAAACAAAGTAATCGTAGGCCTCCAGACATTTAAAAGTCTTTAATTTTTCATAAGTGAAGGGTCCAGGGCTTTCTGCTGAATAAGAATAAAGGTCTCCCCAACAGATTTGTGAATAAAACACTGGCCAATCAGACCAACGTTTTCCGTCATCCCAGACGTCATACAGTCTTTTTACCAATTTTAATCTTCTCCCTAAGCCTCCTCTTGTCTTTAGACGTTGAAGCATTTATATATCGGGGATTTTGTCCGTAAACTCTCTTAAAAGTGTACGTCACGTATTGATAGCAGGCCATTTTGTGTGTGTTTTACCACCCAGCCACTTGTGCATGTGCACAAAGATGAAAAAAATAATGTCAACAAAGATCCTCCTATGAGAACAATAATGATTTGCTTAAGCTCTGCCTTTGGATAAATTACAAATTACATCTTAAATCATATGTAAAGTGTGACCCTGTTTCCTACTATGTAATAAATGAGCACCAGGTACTGAGTGATCAGGGATCATATCTGGACCAGTGTCAGAAGACACTAGTTCTGAGAGAGCCACGGTTGAATCTCAATACAAACAACTGAAAGAGAGTAGGTTTTTGTTGTGATCACTTGTTTAGGAAAAAGTCACAATTACAATATTAACATTTGACCTGAACAGGTAACCAGTATTACATGGAAAAACAATACAATATTCCAGCAAGAATTTAACTGAAATCAAATTTACCCAACCCTAATCAATGTCTTTGATCGTTGGGGCCCTTCTTTTATCTTCCAACATGTGGACTGATCAGTGCATTAGTAGTCTCTTGTCCTACCACAAAAGATGTCCAGAAGAATATAGGTAGCTCTATCAGCTGTCCGACTGGCTCGCCACCCAGCTCGCACTGGGAATCTTCGAAGGGTTCAAGTTGTCTGCATCTGATGAGAATCCAACTGGAATGCTCAGCCGAGCACACTCACGGTTTCTCACCATCAAATATCTAGAGCCGAAGAAAAACCTGACCATTGAGTCAAAGGTGTGATTCCTCTATGATTCAGGTAGCATCAGCACCAACTGAGTGCCAATAACGGAGCTCCCGTGGATGGTGAAGGATTACGAGTTTACAGTTCTAGCAGTTTCCATGCTGTTCTTTTTACTAACGGGACATTTTACCAGAAGTGAACAGGACGTGATAACCCGGGACTATTTGAACTCTGTAAGTGGTCAGATTCTCCCTAGGGATCATGGGAGATGTAGTGATATTATGTTTCAACGGGAATTCTTTTTAACTAACTGTTTTCATTTTTAATCAATGAAGTCTTATTTATTTGACAGTTTTTTTCCGAGTTTACTTCAAATATTAATACTAATATATGCTTTAATGAAATCTTGTTTTATCTAATTTTTTAGAATGGATAACAGGGATTTCTAAGAGATTCTTGGGAAAGCTTGGTTACAAAAGGCTGTGTGGAATCTTTCCACGTTAAAGATGGTGCACTTAAACGTTAAAAGTAGTGTATCATCTCTGTGTGGCTCATACATGAGTCAATATAAAAAACAAAAATCTGGTATTTTTAGCACAGTCATTATCACCTTTTTTGTTTTTTGTTATTCCTAATAGCCTTTCTTCACTGCTGCCTTTCTGACATTTGACCATGTGGTCACACATTTCCTTGTCAAGCTTTGCCACAGCCTTCCATATATAGCTCTATAGGTAGAAGACCCATCACAGTGCTCCTTTTTCTCCAGCTCAGCTTCAAAAATTAATGAGAAGTAAAAACATCTAATGAGAGATACAAGCAGAAATGTATCATTAAGTCTTCCTTTGAGTTTAGTGTCTTTACTTTCAGTTATTCTTAGAAATGTGTTACTGTAGCAAAATTTAGAATAAATGTCAGGCAACATGCAAGTAAAATTATTTTCTATATCCTCCCCCCTTCATTCAGTCACTTATGATATTGTACTTTCATTCTTTTAGCGGGTATTCATCACAGTCTGCACAATGTTTATGCGGACTCATACAAACCCTAATGACCCTGCATAGGAGAACATGCTGCCAAAATCTGAGCAAATACAAATATCTGAAGCTCAGTTAAAATGGTGGAGCAAATTCTGACAACTGCCTCTTTAATTCAGACACACTCCTACACTGTGCACCATGCAGCGGCGGCTTACGGCGGGGCTTTGTTGTAATGTAGTCCCAAGCCTAAGTCAAATCCCTCATATTACTTTTTATTTTTCATTTGCAGTCGACCCATTTATTGAGCTCATCAGGAATATTTGGTATCATTATTGAGTTATTTTAATCACTTTTGCACACAAAATGCTAGTTGCTGCTATTCACATCCAGTGTTTATGCTAAGCTAAAGCAGACAGACAGCTAGATCAGGAGAATTACTGCTCTGGTTACAAAATGCTTTTCTCTCACTTATCTACCTCTGGGGGATATGGCAATAAACACAATTTCATGTGTGGGTGGAATATCCCTTTAAGCTGGGGTCTCAATCACAGCATATTTCATTGACTGGTTTTGGACATGTGTGGTGACCATCAGCTCATGAAGTCTATAACTGACCTGCCTATGGTTTTATGTCAGCTATGCTGCAATATGGCACCAACCCTTGTCTGAATCAGAGGGAGTACTCCATTTTTTCAGGACCGGGAGACTCATGGAGGCCAACAAGCAATGTACGTGTTTTGAGCACCATGTTTAAAATCTCAAAGATAGCTCATCCTTTCACTCTGCTTAAATTTAGACAAACATACTCCCCCCAGCATTAATAAAATGTCCCATTAGCAGTGTACAAAGTCAATCCATAAACACTGTTAGAGTCTCCATTTTTAAACAATCTTAGCTCTGTAACCACATGAATTTTTTGGATTAGTGTCATCTTTGACTTGTTTTTAGTAGTATTTAGTAAATACTTATCAGACATCAATAGAGAGCCTGTGCAAACACCAACTGTCATTTAAAACAGTTTTTTGAAAAGAGGCTGGTGACATTAAGACTTCCGTTTGCAGGAATAATTGGATTTCAAATCTCATCTGTTAACAAAAATTGTTTTTTTAAAGAAAGAAAGAAAGAAAGAAAGAAAGAAAGAAAGAAAGAAAGGAGACATTTATTGAAAACAACTGCAGTCTTATTTTACCTTCTTTTAGCCAAACAATTTGTAGCAGATTATGTGAACAAAACAATACAAGCTTCAAATACAATCCAGATAAAACAAGCTGGTGAGGAGATGTACAGAGTGGTTCAGAAATAGCGTCAGTAGTGAACTTTTGTATGGATATGCTAATTTGAGATGTGCTAATTACCTTACATTGAATGCAGCTGTTGAAGTTGACGTCAACACAGATCCATGTGACAAGAGCAAGTTTGTATCTTTGTAGAAACATTTAACTGGTATTATTTAAAGACACTGTAAGTTTCACAATGTATGAAACTAAAGCAGTTTAAACAAACCTGATTTGAGGTTGATGTTTCTCAAAAGGGTCAAAACTCTATCCGCTAATTTTTGTGCCAATTAAATTTCCTCCTCAAAGATTCGGTCATCAAAGATGTCAATGCAAAAAAAAAAAAAAAAAACTAATAGTCTAGCTTAGTGGTTTCCAAAATTAGGGTCTCTTTTTAGCAATGTTCATAACGTTTAATGAACAAAATTAGGGGTTGCAAGTGTTTGGCATTGTAACTGTATGGGATAAAGCTAAAACATTTGGAAACCTGATCTAGAAAATTAGCATGTACGGTTAAGTACATTCTGATTAAAAAACATCAAGGTGATGTTGACTTTTCTCATTCCTAGATGGTTTCCCAAAGTGATTGCTACCAATAATGCACCTGAGAGCTTGTTTTACCTTTTAGGTGTCATAGCATCATATTTTCATGATACAACAAAGTTTCTGCCACCTCACAATTGTTGCGTTCATGCTACAGATTGCAAATTTCTGAGCTGCCATTGTGTCAGCAGGATTTAGTATGTTATTATACACGTTCTTGGCTTTTTTTATTTTTTAACTTTGTCATACATTTTCTTTTTTATAACAACTTTTACCCAACTGTGAAGAGAAAATAAAAACTCATTTTAAAAGACACAAATTTGTTTGGCGTAAAAGGCTGCTAAACTGTCAGAGGTCTGGGGCAATATGGCTATGGTCACAGCACTGAGAGAGCAAATAATAGGGTTGAAGATAGCTTGATGAGGGGTTGAGCCAGACAGAAATTGGAATAAGAGATGAAACCAAGACAGGAAATGTGAAGTAGAGGTCAAAGCAAACTCTTAACTTTCTGAACAGAAGATGTTAACCTATTTTTTTTATTTATTTTTTTTTTTTGCATTTGTTAGTATTAATATGTGAGGGATTTTACAGGCATAGGCGGGGACATCTATTTCCTCTGAAAATAACTGGTGCCAACATCAAAGAGAAAAATAAGGAAGGAATAATACATTTTTTATATTACCTGTTTGTTGGACAGTCAGCCAGGGATGGCAGCAAAAGAGAAGACGACAAAGGGAAAAATGTTACAATACAATGCAAAAGAAATCTACACCAGACTGAAAACAAAAGTTGTTTGTTCATGTTTTTATAGAAATAATAAATGTTAAGTATCACATTTGTTTTAAGTTGCACAGAATTGGGCAATACATAGAGCGGTGCTAGCTGCACAGATGCCATAAAAGGTGGGCAAAAGGAGGTTATTTGTTTGAAACATTGCAAAAACAACATCAGCATCAGCACATAGAAAGATAAAAATCTTTATGGTTTAGAGCTGGCACAAATATGTTCTGTAATGTTCCCAAATATGAGCTTCGTGAACAACAATTTCCCACCTGGGGGATTTGTTAAACTGACTCATCTCGGTCTGAATTTGGCCCCAAATTTAAATAAATAATGCAACGTGGCATGATAATCACAGGCTGCAGAATGTTCTCACGACTTCTTTCTTTCTACACCACATCATAAAAGTCATTTTGACTCGAGTTCTTTTGAATTCAGGGAAAACATGGAGAAGAGACACATTTTTCACACTTTTTTTTGCAGACCTTCAAATTGAAGATATTACTGCTTCAACAGACCAACAAGCTGATGACAATTCCTCAAATAAAACCTTCCACAATTAGGAGCCTCAAACACCAATCTACTGCCAAACATGTTTAGATTGGCTTCTGAATGTTGCCTTCCCTGATTCTGAGTGAACAAACAAGGCAATCTTAAACATCAATAGCAATTATTCGCTCTCTGTGCATTCATCTCTGTCTCGTCGTGATTCTTTTTGTCCCTCATCCATCTGGGTGAGTCAGAAGGTGTCGAGGATTAACCAGAAATGCACCGATCTCTCTCACTTCTGATCCGAAAAGTTCCTGCAGCTCCTCCTGAGAGAAAGTGTCACTCTGCATCACATTTGTCTCGTAGCCCAGCATTGTGGAAAATGGTTGAAAATTGGCTTTCCCAGGTCGAAGTGTCTCCTTCATAGATCACCGAGATGTCCTCCAGATAGGCGGCCCACATCCACTGCCGAGACAGCATGCTCAAATAACTCTCCCTGATAGCTCTCTTTCTCTCCCTGTGCTATCAGGAAGCAGCTGAGCTTGTATCTGATCAAACTGCTTGTATGATGGCAACACCCCAGGCTGACAGAAATAATCAGGGGATAAATAAAAATTATATTATGAAAGCTTTAATGGCAGGGATCCTAATTAAGAGATGAGATGATGTTTCCACATTTAGTGACAAAATTCTTTCCCGCTTTTCTGTCTATTCTAATATCTATAGATTGATGTCTAACAGAACAAATCAAGATGTCTCACTTGGGATTAAATGCACAATTTAAAGCTTTTGGGGGAATTTTCCAGTCTTTTTGCATTTTGTGTTTATAAATAATGAACATCCACATCAAAGAGAATTACTCCCAAGAATATTATGCATCAAATGAGGGACCTTATTAGTTTCCAAACTGGGGAAACAACTGGTTATAAACAGGGTAGGTTGTTTTGGCAGCAGTTGGGTTTTTCATATGTGGCAGTAAACATTTCTGTTTCTGCTGTAAAGTTAGACCTTTTGGTGCAGTGCTAATGGGTACAAACCACTGACAACTAAACATGAGGATAGATTGTAATGCAGGAGTTGAAGCTGAAACAGAAAGGGCGCCTCATCATGAATTATCCTATTAACAGCGGTTGATTTGGATGTCACTTTTTTTAAATTTTACACTGCCATCAATGACAGGTCATTTTGGCAGAAATATTTCCAAATCCCAGATGGACCTGATCCCTGGATCTAATGGAATGGCTACATTTTTGATGATCGTGTTTTTACCAGACCAGTAATTATTGTAAAATAAATTTAAATGTATTTAAAAAGGATGAAATTGCGGATACAAGTGGCTGAAATTGGTTTTCTCAACAGGGTGTCTGGGGCTGGGCTCTCACTAAGAAGATAAGGTGAAAAGCTCGGTCATCTTAGCTGCACTCGACTGGGCTGCACTATTTCTCCAGAGACATAATCAATGAGCTGTATGTAGGTTCAGTAAATATATTTATATATTTTTTTTACTTTTACCTTAATACACACAAAAAAAGACTTTGTAAACTTGTGTCAAAATAAAGAAGGGTTGCAAAATCAAGGAAAGAGTGAGAGGACAATATTTGCTTAACTTTAAATCTAAACTAATTCTGGTAAATCACACTATTCAACAGTCGACAAACTAAATATTAGCCCGTTAACATTAAAAGCAACATTGGGAACAACATGGTTCATATGTGAAGAGTGGATAAAGGAAAGAACAACACACACAAACATCCACACACACACACACACACACACACACACACACACACACGAACACACGTTTCCAGTCATCATCATCATCTCCACAGCCGTACAACCGGCTGGTGTGAGTTAACTGGGAAGCAGCTTCAGATGAGGTTGCAAGTCGGCTTTATTATTATTTTCTTCTTCCAACTATTTCCTGGCTTTGTTGAGGGCACTGTGCAGTCTCCAGCCAGTGTGTGTGTGTATGTGTGTGTGTGTGTTTACTGCATATATACAGTTATATCTTGATGTTTATTTGTGAGTCTGCTTTACCTGAGCAGCCATGAGGGATGAATGTAAGAGCTCTTGACTGATAGCGAGCTAATCTAGAGTGATGGACAGAAGGAAAGCCTGTGAAGACCCGAGAGCAAGGACCAGAGTGTGGGAGAGAAGACAACCAGAAAGGAAAGAATGAGATAACTGTGAGGGAACACTTGACGTAACGCAAACGGCTTCTCTGTACCTCCCTTTTTTCCAACTTATTTTTCTTCTCTAAAAATAGAAATGTTTGATAGGACGGGAGACTGACTCATGTCTATTCCGCTTGTCAGAATCCACTCTTTCACTGTTTGGCCGTCCGTCTCTCTGTCTAATTTTCTTTCTTCCTTTTCTTTGCTTCTCCCTCAGTCTCCGTCTGAAGGACAATTGGTTTTATTCAATCTGAGGAACTGCAGGCAAATCAAACTTCACTGCTTATAAAGATGGGGGCAGGGAACGAACGGGTAAGGCACAAAGCTAACAGAAAAGGACATGGACTGGCTGTTCCAACACCAATCTGAACCAGCATTGAACTGTAACTGTAATGGAACTTACTTCAATAGGGCTACAACTAACTTTGACAATTAAAATGAAAAATCAACGTTTTTGTGTGTAAAACTGACAGGTGGAAGTAAAAAAAAGGCCAACATTAAACCAACATTAAATGACTGAATCCCTTTAGATGCTCTCTGTGAACTATGACTGTGTTTGCCCATATACACAACACGGGAGGGGGTGAGTGTAATTGGCCAGTTATAGCCACTGGGAGAGGTTAATTGAGACGTTCCCTCTGATGACGGTGGGGGGTTTTCAATTAATGTTGTGAAGGTTGTAGTGAGAGACAAATCCACAGGAACGCCGAGTCCATTAAAGGTGTAATTAAGAGCAGCATCCAGGTACAACACATTGGCCGGCTTCTAATGAACACCATTAAGTTAAATGGTTGCAACTGCAAGGTGATGGCAGTCGTAAATAAGTAGTCTAGGAAATCAGAAACACTGCAGATATGTTATGTTTGGACAAAACAGATAAAACATTAAGAATAATGTAAAAAAAAGGATGTCTCATGTGTTTTTCTCTTTATAGTGACTCCTACTATATAGGAAGAGGGCTGCATAAACGCATAATGTGTTCGTTTATAAACAAACCTGTTTATTGTTGACTGCATTGTTAATTTTCACAAAGGGGTGGGTGATATGGCCCAAGAGCAATGGCACGATGATTTAGAGCATTCTGACAATGACGATAAATCTGACGATATACCAAAGTACAAAAAGATGTGCTGATTTTCATTCATAATTTCTTCAGCAGTAATTCTAGGGCTCTATGATATGGGGTATCATCATAAACCATATAATATAGTAAAAAGCCTGTTTTATGTAGCACCTTCTAAGGTTCTACAACCCCCCAGGGTTTACAACTATTTACCCATTCACACACACACACACACACACACACATCCACACGCTGGTGGAGGTGAGCTACAATGCAGCCACAGCTGCCCTGGGGCGCACTGACAGAAGCAATGCTGTCCAGGCACCACCGATCTCTCCGACCGCCACCAGCAGGTAGGGCGGGTTAAGTCTCTTGCCCAAGGACACAACTGCAAGAGATGGGATGCAAACCTGCAACCTTACAATTAAAAGACAGGCCTTTAACTCCTCTGTCATAAGCTCTTGAATGAATGACTCATGCTGTTTATGACATTTCATTGCCTGTATAATCAATAGAGAAGAGGCTGTCAGAAGAAAAAGGTCGTTTGAATCTAAAGCAGCTAATAAAACAGGAGCAGAGCCACTGATTACTGGGCTCTGTAAAGGGTTTGTCTTCATCCAAAAACAACAGGATAAGAATCTAACCCTTTTTTATGTAGATTATAATGATGTCATCCACAGAATAGTCATAGGGAGGTATTGAAAAAAGTGAATATCATCCAACCCTAAACCAGATGTGGTGAATAATGGAAGTTTAATAAATAAACTGGCTACGATTTTCATAGATATGTCTATAATACTCAACAAAGATGTTTGGCGGTGTATATTAATGGAAGAGACTTTTGAGTACATTTAAAAAGCAGATGGGAATTCCTTGAGTGTGCAAAGGTTACATACTGATCTCTAGAGCCTTGGCTTCACTGATGCACAGTCAGGCAGATTGTGCGCGCACGCAGTCTATTTGAGACTGTTGTTACCTTTCCCAGGAGTGGCTGACCAATAAAGATGACTTTAACTGTAGGTGTTTTAGTCTAGGAGATCCCAGAGGAACACAAAGCAATTCTACTGCTTCCTCAGGCTAATTCTCATTTTCATGAGTTCATCATCTAAGGAAAAACAGGGTGCCTGGTAGGGCTGCAAGAAGAAAAATAGCTATTTGTTAGATACTATTGTCTTTTTTATGTGCTTGGTGTCCACTGAGAGATAAACAGCATCTTAGAAATATACTGTAAACATTCATATTGTTATATTTAAATGAAACACTAAGTACAGTTGTTGAAGAAGAAACTCAAACAGGACAGGTCTGGTAGCGGATATCACCACATGCTGTTCTATATTCCCAGGCTTTTATCGATTTTCTTACACTAAGGCTACAGGAACATGAGCCACGGATCCACTCCACTCAGCCCCCACCCACAATCATTACTGCACTCACTAGAACAGTTTCCAAATGTTGGCCTGGGGAGAGGAGCACAATAAAAAAATGGAATCCATTATTGGTGAAGCTAATGATCGTGTCAGTGCAACAACCAGTCCAGTAAGTATGAAAACAAACCAACTTTCAGGCTTTTAATAACTGTTTCAAAAGGAAGAGCAGACAGAGTCAAAATGAATGAGATGCTCAATAGTAATCTGGTAGGAGGTGGGGCTAAGGTAATACTAGTGCACCGAAGACCCAGATTATTTACAAAATAAAGAAGGGAACACACAATTTACGTCATTTGTTCATCCAAATAGAATAGAATAGAATAGATAAAAGGTAGAAATAAAACAGGAAAATACACAAAGGCAGTGGACCATTATTCTAGCCTTCAGCAATTCAAAAATGAATACAAATAGAATATTGAATTTCCAAGAAGAAACAGCATACAAGACACAGATACAGATTGCACACATACTGAATACAGCACTGATGTTAGCGTGACAACAGATAATGCCAGTACCAGTTAAACTGTGGAGTTTATATTTATACAGATGTAGGCACTATTCAGTAATTCCATTTTGTGACAGAAATAGCGACATATATAGTGGCTCAAATACTGACTTTAGATCAAACCACTAAAGAGCAAGAGCTGAATAATATATCCAAACTTTAGTGTTTGCAGTATCAGTGTGGCCAGTTTCAAAGTAGGTTAGAACTTGAATACCATTTCTGCATTCTAATGAAGTAGATGGTTCATCTGGTTTTTGGGGAGTTTTTAAATTTAAAATATCTTTTTATGCTAAAGGAGAAACTTGAAATGATGTGTTTCAATGTCATTCATATTTATTGTTTGAATGTTGTAAAGCATGTTTTCTGCTGTTTAGCATTTTTTATCCATTCTCCGCCTATATTGAGCGTTTTTACACTTTTTGGTGATTTTTGCTTCTAAATCTTTAAATACATTCAGCTCATTTTGACAGTTTAGCTTACTTTCGGCTTCACTTCAGCTATTCAGCAGCTTCAGCAATCAGTTTCCAAATTTAGCATATGCTGCTAATTTCACAGTTTGGCTAAATGTAAATATTAAACTGTTAAACTTGTCCTACTGAAATAACATGTGTTTAGACATTTTAGCTGTCCAGATTTTTATACAATGTTCACAGATTTCAGTTTTCTGCTGTTTAGGATTATTTTTCTCTATTATTCACTTACTTTTTGTGCTTTACTTTGTTGGTGCTTTTTGCTTCTACATCTTTCAATACATTCAGCTCATTTTGACAGTTTTGCTTAGTTTCAGCTTCAGTTCAGCTATTAAGCTGATTCAGCTAACAGTTTAAGCTATCCAGCATTCTAACAGCATGCCTGCTAGAAATGTAACTTATGTAGTTGGAAATTAGCTTTGACCCAAATTAATTTTGGAGGGAAAATGTGGAGCATAATTGCTCCTCAAAAACCATCCCGGCTTCCATTCAGCCATTTATCCATCTACCCACCAACTCACCCATCCATTTACTCCTAATTAATATCATAAGCACATGTGTTTTTTATGTCTACTTAAACTTAAATGGGCTGCATGGTGGCGCAGTGGTTAGCACTGTTGCCTCGCAGCATGAAGGTTGCAGGTTCGAAACTCGGCTGCAGCCTTTCTGCGTGGAGTTGCGTTTTCTCCCCATGCATGCGTGGGTTTCCTCCGGGTACTCCGGTTTCCCCCACAGATCACAACATGCCCTATAGGTTATAAATTGTATGTCGCTTTGGATAAAAGCGTCTGCTAAATGAATAAACATAAACATAAAATGAAGCGCTAGTAAAAAAAATAAAATAAAGTCAGTTTCTCAGTGGGCTCCTAAAACAATGTCACAAGTTCAGCATCCCACCACAGTTGTAATTGTGTTTAATTATTGTCAATTTAGTTCACATTTTAATTTGTGTCCAACATGGATTATTTTATTCATTTAGATGTAAAGTTTGTCCTAGTGAATGAATTAATTCAGTCATTTATTTTCTTTGACACCGGGTCACAGGGAGATGCTGCCTATAGCAGTCAGAGGGTGGGAGGCAGGGCACACCCCTGGTCACCAGTCCATCGCAGGCCCTATTGTACATTTGTTTAGATAAACTAAGAAACCCTCTGATGATGTACTAAAATAATAAGTTCACAAGAACTTAGCAGATAAACATAAAACCAGCTTAGTGTCCCCGGTCCTGGCTGGCTGCCACACACATTCACCTAATCAGAATTACATCCACAACACACTGGCACAATTAATTCTTTGCTCAAATGGGCTTGAAACTTCCAATGATTCTATCGTGGTAAAGTTAATTATATTTTACAAGGGATGAAATCCTCTTTTAACAGCTTTCTGTTCACATGAAGAAGAAAAAAATACTTGGATTTTTTTTTATTCTCCTGCTATGTGCGCACCGTTCTGCGTGTGCAAGCTCTATTATTTGATGTTATTATAAATTAATTCCATACACTTTGAAGCTGCCAAGTCTGACCATTCCGGCCAGCAGTGGAACTGATTTAAAATTGTGTATTATCACCATCATTGGCTGGGAAAAATAACTCACAGGCAAAGGAAGCAGCAAGCATTCAAAAAGCTGCTAATTGTAAAAAACTACAGTCATGCCAAAGAACAAAGTTCCACTTCAATAATTTGTTGGACCAGTTGTAGCTCTTCCAACAATATTCCTTATTCATCTTTATTTATTTATTTATTTATTGTTATGATGTTTTAAATCACACAAAATGTTTTTTATCGTGTTAGCCTACTTTAATAACTCTTTGGTGATTGTTAGGTTTCTTAACAAAAACATGAGGCTGAAGAAAAAAGATAAAAAAAAATAATATGAGGAAAACAAGAGAGGTTTTAGTGAACTCTGATCTTTAATGGATTATTTCTTGTTTATGTGATGTGGTTCTGTGTTAAAATTAACAAGCAGGTGAGGTAGATTCAATCTGATAATGTCCGTGATAACTTACGGTCATGTGGAGTTGAAGGTTCTGATATGGATCGGTACTCTGAACCACCACTTCTACTGCTTTTGATCAAGGAATATGTGACAAAAGAAGCTGGGATTGAACAAGCAACAATCCTCACCATAGGCCACAGCCACTCCACGTAGACATTCACAAGTTCTATTTAACCCTTGACCTTTTAGAGAATAAGTTAAGCTCTATAAGTTTGAGATTTCATAAACTGAATGAGATTAAATTCAATTACAAACTAAACAAATGATAGTAAGATTCTTTAAAAATAAATAAAGAAGAAATAGAACTTTATTTATATAGCACTATTCACAGGTAGAAATCACAAAGTGCTTCACAAACTAAAACAAACAATAAAACTGATACAATGAATACTAAGACAAGCACATTTACATGATATTTTCAAGAACGCTAAACAAATGCCTCCTAGCATGCTGACGCACTATACTAACAAACAGTGTGATTCTAACCGATAATTTGCACATTATCTCATAACTGTAGTTACCAACAGGTGCAGCCTAGTGAGATACTGGCCCAAATATACAACACCAAGACTGAATGGAGAGGTCAAAGGTGACCCGCCATTAATACACCCTGAGCCAAGGCAGTTGAAGCTGAACTGGTGTATGGAATGAGGGATGCTGAGAGAGGCTGGTTGCTCTAACCCAAATGGTTCCCAATAAGCGGTTAGTGACCCCCAAAGTGGGTCCTCAAAGAGGTGAAGATGGTCCCCACAATGTGTGTGCTAAGGTTGTGAGGTCAACAAGATTATATTTGTAAAAATTAATTTAATAAAATCCAGATAACACACACAATAGTACAATCAAAACTGTTTATAAGAGGCATATTTGTACGTCTACATAAAGTTTGTAATTATCCACTTTTAATTGTATGCAAACACATAGGAGTTGGGTCTGGAGGGCCCTGGTTTGTCTTGGACACAGGAAAGAGGGTCCCCGTGAAAAAAAAGGTAGGGAACCACTGCTCTAACGAACAGCTCTGACTCCATGTTCCTAGCTCTTTGCTCATAAACACTCCGATGGAACACACTGCCACCTGTTTTGCTCAGAAATTAGCGAAGGGAGAAAATTAGCAATATTCTTTTTATTCCGGTAAGCTTGACAAACACATGAAACTCAATTTAGATTAGTGATGTCCATTTCTGGTTCTTGAGTGCCACCATCCCACAGAGTTTGGATGCTTCTCTGCACCAACACATCTGGCTTAGATGAATGGGTTAACAGGCTTCTGCAAAACTTGAGGACATGCTGGGAAAGTAATTTGACTGTTGAATTATGTTGGAGCAGGGAAGCATCTAAAACATGCAGTATAGTAGCCCTGAAACCTGGAACAGATCACAGATTATACAACAGCTGGAATAGGATTAGATTAAAATAAAATAAACAAGCTAGAAATGTATTAATGGAGATTTGTATCAAGACAAGGACTCATTATTGCAATTTTTCATGTGTACTGTCACTGGGTGACAGCTATAGATATTTACCTCTAAAATTAATTAAAATGACATTCAAGTGCATGTTGTACCATTTAAAAGGCAAACCATAGGTCAACAAAACGTTATTGTCTATTTCATTAGTTTGTGTGTTATTTGGGGGAAAAGGTCATAGTTAAAGAAAATAAACATTATAGAATAGATTAATAAAAGACTGCTACATGACTTGATGTATTTAAACAAATGATTATGCAGGTGGGTATAAAACCGTCATACTTGATATTTCACATACATGTTCTGCATATGTTATTGTTGCACTAAAAAGGACATAATGTGGATGAATAATTAGGAGAATGCTTATTTAAATGTACTATATTTGAGTTCTTATTATTTGTTTTTATAGAACAACAGCATGTAAATTCTGTGTCGCAGCGCAATGCCTTCTGCTCGTGCTGTGAAAGACAACGGTTTATCATCTAAATGTTTATTTAATATGTTGTCAGCAGGCACGTGCATAAAGGCTTGAAGGATTACACTCATGCTCAAAGGATATACCAGGAGCGGGCATGCAGGACATCGGGCTTTGGACTAATCTGGTTTTACCACTGTTGTCTGCTAGAGTCGTTAACGGCTGCTAGCTTTCAGCAGTGTTAGTGGCATCATTCGAGCTGTCTAGTGTTCTCAGCAACACAATACAGCTGGCTTATGCTGCTTACAGTAAATACAGAGCACCTTTTTGTTGTGTAATAGTTATAACATGACAGCCAGGCAAGGGTAAAGACTCATACAAGATGCAAATCATCCATGTATGGATTGTAGAGCAGAACATTCCAACACACACACACACACACACACACACACACACACACACACACACACACACACACACACACACACACACACACACACACACACACAAACATAAACACACACAAGCATAGCTCCATCCAGCAGTAGCTAATTAATTGGATGAAAAAGCAAGCCATATTGATTTTCCAATGACACGGACTCGGGCTTTCAAGATCACAGCACAGGCAGAGCTGAGAGAGGATGTGTATGAACTCAGCTTGTGTGTTAGCATGTGTCTGTACAGCCTTTTTCATGTGGGTTATCTGGGACAACCACCTTTAATGTCCATGTTTAGTGCTCCTGGAAAGCTGCTCACTTTGCTGCAGTGTGCGTCATGTCCATAAAATCTGGAGCCACCGCCGCCCCTTCTGCACATACGAGCTTCAAGAGTGAAACCATCCGGTCTGCATGCTTTACAAAGCCGCTCATTCCTCTTTGAGAGCTGAAGTGGTGAGGGTCTCGCCAGTGAGGTATTTTAATTAGATTCCATGACGCTTGTTTCCAAAGCAGACTACTTCTTATCATTCTGGAGTGACAAAGTGATGTGGGACAAAACAAAAATACACGAGAGAATTTGGTCATCATTGCACTGTCTTCAGACACGGTTACTTGTGATCATCCCATTTTTGTGCTAAAGCTGATTATTTGTGTGACGTGACAAAATATCATCACAAACAAGACACACAAGTTCAAATGTTTCTCATTCAAATCAGGATGAACCAATCATGGACTGTGCTAATGAAGTTTCTCAGTCATCCGGCATGGTAATCCCTGAAAATTCAAACAAAGGCCACCAAATTCTGAGGAGGTTTCAGACTTCAACTCTTCAATACATTGAATGCCGTGTTGAAAGTAATCTTCAGAATGTTTCACAGTAATTCACACATTCATGAAAATGATCAAAACATCTCTCAGACAAACCAGTGCAAGAAAGACTTGAACAACCATTTGGGAGAGGGAAGACTGAGGGATTTGTGAGCTAGCTTGCATAAACAAAGAAATCAGTACAATTTAAGGGCTTAGATTTAATCACTTTTCATTTAATACTGAGAAAGCTCCACGCATGATTGTCTAAATTAAAGAAAAAAACATGCCTTTGTTTCATTCAAAAACCCATCAAACTTCTGACTAAATAGTGCTAGTCCAAAAGGCCTCAGGAAAAAAGCCATCAGACATAAATGAATCAGGAAAAACCTGTTCTGGAAAATAAAATTGTTAAACCAAAAGTCCTCACAGCTTTGTTCTTGATTCCTTTTTGTCAGATATTTTTATTTTATTAAATTTTTTGGTGAAACATTTTTTACTGATACTATTTAGTCAGAGGTTTGATGGGTTTTTGAATTAAACAAAGGCATGTTTTTTTCTTTAATTTAGCGTGGAGCTTTCTCAATATTAAATGAAAAGTGATTAAATCTAAGCCCTTAAATTGTACTGAGTTCTTTGTTTATGCAAGCTAGTCTGAGGCATTTTTCTCTATGGTCTGATGTTTGACACTGAAGACCTGAGGATGTCCTAAATGAACACCGTAATACAGAACTGCATTGCCTCGTTAAACGCTACAAAATTTAACCCCAGGAGTGCATGTAAAAAGTGTTCAGGGTGAGCAGTCTTTAACATATAGAGCTTCTGCGTATGTATATATACATACATATATACACACACACACACATATATATATATATATATATATATGTATATATATATACATACATACATACATACATACATACATACATATATAATTATTATTAGTAGTAGTATTATTTTTAATTTTTTATTTTATTTTTTGCCAGAGGTGAAAATGAGACTCCTGAATAGTAGCAATGGATTTAAGCTGCAAACCAGTGAGGAAGAAAAGCGACTTGTGCTTAGCTGTGAGACACAAAGCCCTTAATTACACTGTACAGATATCACAGGAATAGCAGCCCGCCTGGCTGTAATGGGATCCAGATGAGGGAATTATACCATTTCCTGACTAAATGGCTTCAAGATGGGGGACAGCGCTACCGTTACTGACTTCTAATAGAGCCGAGGAGGAAGAAAGGAACCAAAGAAGTTCAGAGAGGAGGCCTCAATGTGGGACTGTGACACAGTAGGGGGTGCGGCGTGTGTACGCTCATGCAGTGCAGTGACTGGGAAATCTGAGCATCAAGGGGGAAAAAAATCAGGCTGCATTTTAAAAGTTGTTTACACTGCATGAAAATAAACTGATCAGACTCCCTAACTGCAGCTAAGTTATTAATTTTTCCTCCAATCAGAACTATTTAAAATCTCAAGTTCAATTTACTTCTAATATTTGCATCAAAAATGGCTGCAGGGGTACATAGAGGCCTCCTGATCCAGAGCTGCATCACAGGAGAAACTTGAAAGAAACACAATTTTTATGACTTTAAAGTTGTTTAACTAAGACTTTCCAACACTATCTATCATGCAGCAGTAATATGCACTTACTCTTTAACAAGCTGTCTGTAAACTACCTGTACATGATAAATCATAAAAAAAACCTTTGCTACACACAGTGATAAACAAAAGAAAGATAAATTAAATTGAAAGCACATCTGTGACATCCTTGTTTGTACAGAAATGGTGCAGATTGTCTATTCAAAAGTTCTAAGATGTGCTTCTTTTGTGGTGTTTTGGTATAATTTATGTTAACAGTGATAAAGCTTCAAAGATGTAGCTGTAAAACGAGGACACCCTCTGAATTTAAATGGGTGCCGGCCTTTTAGGTTAGAAAATAGTTCTGTTAGCATTCTTGTCTACTTGTGTGTAGCATCTCATTGTCTTTTCTAAGTATATGACTACTTGACAGAAATGTCTCAAATAAACTGAATGAAAAAGTGAACTTTATTTTATGATAAAATTTAACTTAATCAAACATCTATCATTCCTTGAAGTAATGCATATCATCTAATGAACAGATTTAAACCAGGATCATCTTATGCTGAGAAGTCATTGGTTACAACCATTTTGGTTTAATTATAAAATCAACATGATGTGTAAGACGTTAGCATGCGTTTTGAATTACCCAGACGTTACATGAAATATTGCTTGGTACGTGTAAAATTGAGTTAGTTGGTATCATGTTAGTTTTGGTTGATGTTCATTCTGCATGGTGGCCATCTTGTAGGGGTTTGACCCTAGAGGGCAATCGGCAGCTGGACATGCAGTACACCCATCTTGAATCACGACGAGGAAGGCTGCTGTTTGTTTAGCATCCAAGAAACAGCAGAGAGCTTCTCAACTAGTAAAAGCTAACCATTAGCATTAGCAACTCCACCACAAGGCAGAACTCCTTCAGGCTGGTGTTATTTGTGGAAGTGATACATCAATGTTGCACAGCAAACAGAGTCAGAAGTAGAGTTTAATTTCTATTAGCCAATGAGAGGTGAGATCTCCAAATATCAGGAAATAAAGCCTGCCGTCTGAAGTTACTTTCTCCTCCAGCTGTCCTCAAGCAGACGCACCAGAGCTCCCCCCCCCCCCCCCCCCCAGATTTCAACTTGCAGGGCTTTCATTCCTACTAGAGACCACAGCAAATGTATTATTGTTTGAAGTTGACCTTAAAGCAACCATGCTGGGCAGTCAGAGCTCTGAATAGGTGCTAGTGCTACTATATCTGCAAAACTGATTGAGATATAGTCACTTTTGCATTTGCTCATAGCAATCTGAAACTACATCCATACAGGGTGACTTCAGTTGTAGATGCACATGCAATAAGAGAGACTGGTCCAAGGTGTATCATGCCTTTTGTCCCTTGACTGGTGGAGATAGACACCAACTCTTCCTGAGACCCTACCAAAACTAAACAATTTAGCTTAATGCATTATTTTTTCATGCCTCTTGACAACAGTCTAACATAGTATAGCTATAAATATATTGTGGCAATAAAACAATGAATAAATTATGTAGTGTTTGATTTGTAATCATTCCTAGAGACCAACCACTATGTTCTCTTCTGCGGACCCCTTTGCTTAATTAAGTCCTCCACATCTCCTGTTTTACTCTCTCACCTACACTTTTCTTCCAACTTCCTTTCCTTCTTATTGACTGCAGCATATTTTGTCCGGTGGTATTTAAAGTGAGAAATGTACATCCTACTATTGGTTCCTGTGTGAAATAAAACTTTTTGTTTTTGTTTTGTGTTACGTTTTAGAGAAGGCATGTTTTGTCAGTGCACCAATCTCCCTTTCTTCCATCCCTCCCAGGCGTGTGTGAAGGATGAAAATAAACACAGAGACCGAAGGGAAAGAAACACACAAGGGAGATTACTTTGTCTATGAAGTTAAAATGTTTGCCCATATTTTGCTTTCTGCTTGCAAACAAATATGAATTTCCCTCTATCACACTTGTCAGTGCGCCCCAGGGCAGCTGTGGCTACATCGTAGCTCATCACCATCAGTGTGTGAATGTGTGTGTGAATGGATGAATGATACACTGTAGTGTAAAGCGCTTTGGAGTGCTTACTCTGAGAAGTGCTATACAAGTGTGGGTCATTTATCATTTATCATTAGATTTGCTGATCTAGATGATGTTGAAAATAGGAAAACATTCATTTAAGAAAACAAAAATAGATGGTAAAATTCTGTTTACCAAGTTTCGGTCTAGTGACACAGACAGGTCAAACGGTGTAAAGAAAGAAAAAATATATTTCAAACCCTTAAAATATTCATGTACTTGTTCTTTTCTCACACGTTTAGTAAAAAATTGTTATTTTTAACCTGACATGTTTCAGCTAGTATCTCCAGCCATCATCAGAGATTGCCGGTGTTGGTGGTGTCACTTCCTTTCATCCGCGGGCAGCAGAAGACGTTGTCGCCCTCTACTGCCTGAGTCCTCCTTGCTGATGACCCTGTCCCATGCGTGAGCCAGTGTGACTTCATCGCCTCTGCTCATGGTTTTTGGTCCATGTTTTCTTACTTCTATTGCTTCTTTGATTCATCTATTGTATTTTATTGTTGTACTTTCTGCTTCTTGTTTTGCTGCTCTTGTGTGTCTTCGACTTGTTTCCCTCTCGCGCTCTCTCTGATGCTCTATTCTTTGTGTGTTGAGTTTGAGTCCAGCTTCTCCTATGTATGTTTTATTGCAGAGTTTGCATGGTATTTCGTATATGACTGTAGCATCCCAAAGGTCAAGTTTTTCATCACAATGAACAAAAATTAACTTTTAATTTGCAGCCACAAACTGCGTCACACATCCAGGGTCTGGCCTCCAAGCAAGGAAAACAAGGATATACACGTTGACCAGATATCCCTAAAACATGACATTGAAGGTCTGTATTTGTAGGGATGGAACTAGAAACGCACTGAAAATAGAACAAAATACAGTTTGAAAGGATTACAGACAAGGTTAAAATAAACAACAATGCAAGGATAACAACTGCATTGGGAGTAGAAAAAGAAAAATGAAAAGGAAATAACTTGGTGGGTTTGGGGAAGTCCAAGTCTCTGGGGGTGAAAGCGGGGCGCTGTAACAGTATTAAGTAAGTGATAAATATTCAACAGAAGGCATGCAAGCACTCAAGAGACACCTTGACAGCCCAAACAAATACTTAGTGAGCACATTTTAGCAATAGTACCAACATGTAGGAGAAAACACAGCAGTCCCCAGTAGATTTTATTGACAGCAGACAACAGAGGTAGAAAGGGGGTAGGGAAGACACAGGTGAAAAATAACCATGTTCTGGTTGCCGGGGGGAAATGAGGGAGAGAGGGTGGAGACTGCAGCTCTAACACTTGGAAGAGAACGTTTGCTCACACTGACATTTTTTGTGCCTTTTCTTTAGTACATACGTCATATTTTACCCTCTTCTCTCTCCTCCCTCAAATCTCTGCCAATCTAACTTTAGTTCATCTCTTCCCATCACTACTTTTGCCCTGAAAAGTTCCAGAAAGCATAACTAAACCTTCCTGTACCCCTACCTGAGGGCCCATCCATCAACTGTTGGCCCCACACAGATTTGAGGGAGGGAAAAGAGGCTAGAGCGAAGGATGGAGGTGAATGGCAGAGTTTTGTAGGTAATCGGAGGTCAGAACAGTAGGGTCATCAGGAAGAGGAAACTATGTACTATGTTGGGACTCAAGTGAAAAAGACCATGCAGTTCTACTGGGACAGATTATCTGCCTTACATCAGTGGAAGGAAGTAAAATGGGACTTTTATTTTACTTTAACCCAACTGAAACAAAAAACACATGCATTCACTGTAATCGGAATATACTAAAAGTTTCTGTTGTTTCTGTTGTTTCAAACAGCTCTTGAAATGGCGAAGTAAGCTGAATGACTAGTTTGAAATGAAAATGTGGATAAGGTAATCATTAATGATAGCTTTCTGTACAGTTTCACCCACAAACATCCACACCATAACGTTTACACAGACAAGGGAAATACAAAAGCTCTTTAATCTAACAGAAATGTAGAACGTTGTGTTTTCATAATAATTTAGTGCCAGTGAGTGGAAAACATACAATCCAGCATTTATGCACATCTGATTATGATTATTATAGCCAAACGACCAGTTCTGAAACGTTAATAATAATAATAATAATAATAATAATAATAATAATAATAATAATAATAATAATACATTTTATGTTGAGTGCCTTTCAAAAATCTCAAGGACACTGTACAATCAGGTTAAAATAAAATAAATTAAAAATTAAAACATTCAATTAAATGATTTAAACCCAAATAAAACATTGAATAACAGTTACAATGAATAAGCAATTTCACATACATTCTATACCAAAATCTAAACTTAAATCTAAAGTTCTACTAAATAAATCATCAGTTTCCAGAACCACAGGTACAAATGTCATTGTTTAAAAGCACAGACTCTACTTAGTTATAAACTCAAACTTCTAAACCTTGATCTGGTGTCAAAGCTGGTGGTAAAAACGCCCAATTCATCAGTTGTCTTCTGGCATGGGCATGAATTAGTGAGCAATGAATCTTTTGTTTCCTGTTTACTCAGTTTTCTATCTGAGCTAGGCAAACTCACTGTAAAGCTAACTGATTTGAAAGGATTTAAGATTTTCCTTCTTAATCTTTTTTCAGCCATTCATCTCAGGTTGGGTTGTCACGGTCACAGATCAAGGAAGGAAACCAAGACATCCATCTCCAGGGAGCACTCTCAATTGCTCCAGAGTGGATGTAGAATCCCTTCAGAGACTTCTGGTTCTTCCCAATCTCTCCCCCCCCCCCCCCTGTACCTGGAAAGCATCTAGGGGTAGACAACCAGAAAGCACAAACCACCTCAGATTTAATGAGGAGCAACAGATTCCGCTCCCAAGGATGATGAAGCTCTTTGACCTATACCTGGAGCTGAACTTTGCCACTCAATGAAAAAATTCCTTTTAGTTATTTGTATCAAGAATTTCAGAATTAGGTCATGACCTAAGTCTCATAGGATTTAAGTTGAGGGTTGAAATGGACCAGAAAATTGAGGGGTTTTCTTTTAGGGTCTGGCTTGTGATGGTTTCCTAACAAAACAGCAGCATGACAAGGAAGGTCCAACTTTTAGAGTTCACTTCCTCTCATTTCATAAAAAAACAGCAGGTCGGCAGTCCCCATACAGATACCAGAAGCTGACCATTGAAGCCACTTCTTTCTTCCTTTCAACTGACAGACCTTTACTTTGTCCTGAAATGGCACATTAACATTTGGAACACATCCACACACCCTCCATTAACCAATCCCTTTACCTGCTCTCCCTCATTCACCCTTCCCAGCGCACGCTTCCCTTTTTCAAATCACTAATAGTATGTAAATCCCATCATCTCCATCGCTCGTCGTGTCTTTCAACACATGTTGACAGGCTCCATATTTAATAGGTCAGCAGCTAAGCGCCCAGGCCAGTCAGAAAGGGTGATCTCAAAGGCAGCAGGGAAGAAAGGAGTGACAGAGAAAGATGAGACAACAAACTGAAATGCTGAATAGAGTTGAAGTTTTTTTTTCCCTTTTGACGAACCTTTCAAATTTAATGTTAGCAACACTGACAGCAAGCAACACATTTGTCATACTGTTTGCAGGCTGCTTTTAGAAGTCCTGCGAGACTTGGCTTTGCTGGCTACAAGTAGAAATAGGGTGAGAGAAGTAACACTCACAGACTGTCCAGCAACCAAAGATGAGGCAGAGCAGCAGAAAAGTGGAAGGAACTGGCCGCATGGAAATACAAATGTAGACTGAAAGAGGAAAATTTGGGACATATTCAGAATAAAACAGAACATTAATGAATTTTTGACAACTTTTTGCAAGGAGACCTGTCTTCTACTCAAGTTTAGAAACTCCACAAATCCCAGGGTTTTGGAGCAAAAGTCTCACATCTTTGAAATAGTGAAGCCTTTCAACTCTAGCTCTTCTGAACGAGGGCCCAGATCCCTCCTTTTTCAGTGATTACATCTTTCACCAGGCAGAACACTCTGTACAGATTTGAGGTCTGCTGACAAGAGAACGCATGCAGAGGAACGCAGAATGCACTTAACAAAGCTTAGAACAAGGAAAGCTTTGCAGATGAACTCATTTCACACAGAGAAAAGGAGAAGAAACAAAGTTATTTCAATAAGATGCATATTAAATAGATGATTGCTGCTTATGTGCTGTTCTATGTCAGTGCAGTGTTTTGGTGCTGAATTAAAAAACATAATATGTGAAGAAATCTGACTTACAACATTTGGTTTGAATGGAAAAGGAATTTAAAGTGGCAGAGTGTCGTTTCCTGGTGCTAGGGGGCGG
The DNA here is from genome assembly GCF_043380555.1 of Nothobranchius furzeri. Taxonomy (NCBI): domain Eukaryota; kingdom Metazoa; phylum Chordata; class Actinopteri; order Cyprinodontiformes; family Nothobranchiidae; genus Nothobranchius; species Nothobranchius furzeri. The sequence goes on along the minus strand of NC_091756.1, from coordinate 46,392,976 downwards.
TACATACATACACTTCAGGGTAGTTTTACACCCTATTGCTGTGACTGTTGCTAGTTAAAAAAAAAATAAAACATTACGGTAAATGTTATTACCTGTGGAACAGAAAGCATGCAACCTCGGCCTGACTCTTCAGACGTGGATGGTCCTTCAGTTAATTCCATCGAGAGAATGCAATGCTGATTGCGCTGTGGTTTCCCTATCTGCTCAGGGTCCTGTGCCTGTTGCAGACGTCATCATACCACGGCAATACAACTTGGCCAAAATATATTGCATCTATTTTTCTTTTACATACATTTTGGTCCTGCCCCAAGTGGAGGAGTTTAAGTATCTTGGGGTCTTGTTCACGAGTGATGGAAAACTGGAGCGTGAGATCGATAAGTGGATTGGTGCTGCATCTGCGGTGATGCAGGCTTTGTACCGGTCTGTTGTGGTGAAGAGAGAGCTGAGTCAGAAGGCAAAGCTCTCGATTTACCGGTCGATCTACGTTCCTACCCTCACCTATGGTCATGAGCTTTGGGTAGTGACCGAAACAACGAGATCGCAGATACATGCGGCCGAAATGAGTTTTCTCCGAAAAGTGGCTCGGCTCTCCCTTAGAGATAGGGTGAGAAGCTTGGTCATCCCTGCTGCTCCTTCACATCGACAGGAGCCAGTTGAGGTGGCTTGGGCATCTGGTCAGGATGCCTCCTGGACGCCTCCCTGGTGAGGTTTTCTGGGCACGTCAAACCGGGAGGAGACCTAAAGGTAGACCCAGGACATGGTCTCTCACCTGGCCAGGGAACGCCTTGGGATTCCCCCGGAGGAGCTGGCCTAAGTGGCTGGGGAGAGGGAAGTCTGGGCCTCTCGCCTTAGGCTACTGCCCCCGCGACCCAACTCTGGATAAGCGGATGAAAATGGATGGATGGATGGAAAATGAAATATAGACTTAACAGTCAGGTTCATAAATATTGACACAGTTCCAACATTTTTGGCTCTATACACCCCCACAACAGATTTGAAATTAAACAAGCACAAGGTGCTGTGACTGCAGATTGTCATCTTTAATTTAAGGGCATTTATATTACAATCTGGTGAACGGTGTATGAATTGGCAAATCTACCTCCCACCCCCCACACTTTTTATTTTCACTCCAGGCACTTCAGGGAAGTCTGGGCCTCTCGCCTTAGGCTACTGCCCCCGCGACCCGACTGCGGATAAGCGGATGGAAATGAATGGATGGATATATTTTAGAAAGAGGTTAGAAGTTTTGTTATTAAATGTGTGTTTCTTACTACCTAAACGTGTTTGAACGTGGTAACGTAACTTCCTTAAGTCGTACGTCCAGTCAATCATCTAGTGTGACATCATCGACATGCACAGGACCCCGAGCTGGCCAGAAGGAAAAGCTGCGTCTTATAGACCCGCACCCTAAGTTCTTTTGGCCCAATTTTTATGGTTACATGTTACAAAGCCTGACAATATCTTTCAACAACTGGACATCATTGTATTCATATTCACTGTTTAGATAAAGATTTCCAGAGATTAATGGTTAAAATCCTTCTTCTTCCGGCTCTTGGAGGGTTCAGACGCTTTTTTTCCTCCTCTCCTCCATATCTTATCCTCAAGGCCCTTTGTCTGTCTGTGTGTGCTGGGCGCACGGCTGCTTCTGCATTTTTTCTGGAAACTGGAAACTGAAATACACTAAAATGGATCTCGTCAGTTGGTCTCAATGCGATTGATAACATTTTTTCAACGATGAGAACGGGAGAAGGGGCTCCCGGGTGCCCCTCCATGACAGACCCAGTTGGACACATCATGGACTGCTGGAAACAGTGGAACTTGATTTGTCTATCTCAGCCTTCTCTGGAGGACTCTAAAGATGTGTGGATATTTGTGGTGTTGGTGTCGGGTTTCCTGCTCATTGGCCTTGGAGGCTACCTGGCTTACCGGAAAATTAATGAGCTGTCGAGGAATATTGGCCTGCTCCCGGAGCTCAGAGATGGTTTGCACCACGCTGTGAATTCACAGACCCACATAACTGTCGAGATGAATCGTAAGCTTGGAACTTTGGCCGAGATTCATTATTGGCACAAAAGATGGATGCCATCAAGGAGACAGTGGACGAATCAGCACGGATTGGGATAGATTAATGTCCAATATTGGGATTTTGAGAGGTTGAGGACCAACAAACTGTAAGACAGAGAGGAAATTATCTCTGTCTGGCCCCAAAACAAATTTTAATCGGAATCTGGCGCCCTTGAGTCTGCAAGGCTCCAACGAAAACTCCCCCCTCAGAAGATATGTTGAATGTGCCGTCGCTATGGCAACTCAACTCTGTCTCCTTTCCCAGCTTGGGTGGGACTGCGGGAAGGCCGCTGAAATGTTCCAGGGTCACTGCAACCCTCCAACCCTCAATGCTCCTCCCCCTATCCACACTGAGGTGACATGAGCTGCTTCTAACGTGGCTACAGGAACTGAAGTGGGGATAGTCCCAACCCACCACCTCACCTAGTGGACACTTATGTTGTGTTGTCTGAAGTCTGTTGCACATCTGTCTGAAAAGTTTTTTTTTTTTTGCAGAGCGGTGGAGGGTAGCTCTGAAGTGCCTTTTTTCCCTCCACCTGAACCAACCCTCATGTAACCCTTTGATCTCTATTAAGGTGGCGCGACTCAGGGTTGCGAATGACCACAGTCACCAATTCTTGTCATGTGTCTTGCCCATGTATGTCTGATCTCTGAATTGTGTGTACTAAAAGTCTAATTTCCCTCTGGGATTAATAAAGTATCTTTGATTGATTGATTGATTGATTGATTAAAAAATACACATATTCTCTTTAAGGATTTTTAACATATTTTGTTCACTTTCATACATAATTAGGCAAAAAAAATAAATAACAAAAAAAATAGAAAAAACAAAACTTTGTGGGAATTTGAAGGAAAACACAGGTGCTTCTGGTGGAACTAAATTCATCAGTGACTGACGGAAATAAAGAGAAGGCAGACTACCTGACTAGTGTCAGCTGCCCGGTGATTCAGTTATGAACTGCTTGTGCATTCAACCATGAATAACAGTTATTTTAAGTTAAGATTTTAACATTGGCACCTATTTCCACTACAGTGTTTCAAAACAAGAGCAGGTAGGATTGTGAATCAGAAAACAAGGAAAAGTAGTTCCTCATAATGTTTAAATAAATCCCATACAGGAAGTAATTCAAACTAGCCAAGGTAGAAAGCTAATTAGACAAAAGTTAGTAAACCACACTCATGAACACACACACACACACACACACACACACACACACACACACACACACACACACACACACACACACACACACACACACACACACACACACACACACACACACACACGTTTTAACTGTTATTGAACCTCACAGGAAATTGGACAGTCGGGAAGTTGAAACAAACACTGGGTGGAGATTGTGATGTCGTGGAGGCTTTGGTCTGTTCGGTTTGTTGTTTTTAAACAACAACAAGAAATTGGTTTCCTCCCGGCAACATTGGGTCACTGTTGGTGTTGTGCCTCCGGTTCCTTCTAACTAATCCTAAATCTCACTTCATCTTCCTGACAGCAGGTGCATCATTCAGGTTCTGTTGATTTACTCGCCAAAAATTTGGAAGTTTAGCTTTATGGTGAACAATCTATTTTATTGTATTTTCCTGCTATAAAGCCATGCCTGATATCAAAACTTTATTAGAAGGAGAAAGTGGGAGGTTTGCTACAAAAATCTAACGTTCATTTCATTTATTGTCTGTCATCCTTTACCACCATCATTTCATTCAAACTTTGTCATGTATAATCACTAGTTTAGAAATATAGAATTTAATTCATTTTTATAAACTATATCCTTGACTCTGAATTATTATGAAGTATGTGTTCCATAAATAGTGAAAGAACTTAAATGTAATATTAAATCAAATATTCAAAGACAATTCAGACTGATAATTCATATTTATACGGAATATCACATCTTGTTGATCATTTAACAAATATTTAGCAACACCCAAAACGCTACATCAGGAAGTAAGACTTCAAATCTTGCCATCTGAAGCTCACCTCTGCTCCGGTTCACTTCTAGTTCCTGATATAGGAGCACGAGAGCTTTCTGCTCTCAGTGATCGACTCACAAAGCATTCATTGATACAAGAGACCACTGAAAGTGCCTTCATAAAACAAGTGAACTTAGTCTTTAAAGGCATACTATGCCAGTATGTGCTAAAATTACCCTTTTACAGGGTTAATGACACGTCACTCAGACCCCCACCGCCCTCTGTTGCCAGAATACCACACTTGCAACTTCAAACTGCCACCTGTGGCTGCACTGACACACGTGGCGCTGCATTCTGCTAACCCTAATGCACAGCAAACACCGGGGAGGTGCTAAAACCAAGTCAAAACTGCTTAGTATCCCTTTAAAAGACACACTAAGTACACCATTTTACGAGACATGTATTAATTTGACCACAGCTCTGTTTAAGTGCAATGACCGGTGAACATCTTGAGTAACATAACAAATCAATAAGAACTAGTCAATGGTGCCTGTTGTCTACATAAACGGCTCCTTCTCAGATGTTATCTGAAAAACAAAAGCTCACAACGGTGCCTGAGCCTGAAAAAATGGAAACCTTTGTTTTTATTTTCTGTTTAAAACAAAGATCCTGCTCACTCTCATTCGGTCACTGTAGTGTTAATTCATCTGCACAGCAAAAACACACAGAGTTAACCACCTGCCAACAGCCCCAACGTCTCACCTTGAGGGCTTCCCATTAAATGCTGACCAATCAGTGTGCAGACGAGCATCCTGCTGACTGAGCTGATGATGACGAAGATTCTAAAGCCCCAAAGTCAAATCACAAATATGCACTCACACTGAGGAGCCAAGGGTTTTATTTTAAATCTGTACTCAACGCTATGCTACTCTTAAAAGCACAGAAAAGATGTTTTAGTTACTTCAAACCACTGCTGGACTTTAGAAGTAGAAAGCTGTTGTCATGCTCTGCGTCCTGCGTCTCCCTCACATGTCCCCATGTGTTCTCCATCCTTCTCTAGGTTTCCCTTATGTGCCTCTTTGTGTCCTCATGTGTCTCCTTGTCTGCAGCCTCCTCCATGTTCTCCATCCAGGTATCCCCCCAGGTTCTGGCCCCTTTAGTTCTCCAACCCCTTCAGGTGTCTCTCTAGAATCCCCCTCATGTGTACCCAGCATCCCATGCCCCTTCTGGCCTCCAGCTCCCACCAGGTTTCCCAGGGTTACCTATTCTTGTTAGTCTTTGTATCATCTAGCTTGTATTTCCCTGTAGTTTTCTTAGGTTCAGGTTTTTTCTTCTAGGTTCCTCCTTGGTCCTTTCCTCTGGTTTATTAGTTCTCATTTTCTCCTTAGATCTTTAGTTATTTGTCTTTCTAGTCCTTAGGCTTTGTTATTATTCATAGGTCATGTTCTATTTCTCCCTCTCAGCTTAGTTTCCTCTCCCCATTGGTTAATGATTTCACCAGGTTTCTCTCCCCACACACCTGCAGCTATCACCAATCATCCAGTCCCAGTGTATAAAACCCTGTCTGTGTCAAAGTGTCCATTGTTTCGTGTCAGCGTTGTTTTGTCCTCCCCCCTCTTAGGTCTCTAGGTTTTTGCTTCGTGTCCTTCGAGGACTCTAGGTCTCCAGGTTAATTGGATTTTTTCCCCCTTGGATTTTATTTAGTTATTGGTCTTCCTAATAAAGGAATGTTTTCGTTCACATCTACTCCTGCCTCATGTCGTTCTGGGCGTCTGCATTTTTGGGTCCTACTCCTCCAATCCTCAACATGCTGGCTGTTATGTAATACTGACTCCTTTTGTCTAAGCTCGAAGAGGCAGATGAGTCAGATATCAAATGTTTACAGGAAGTTTTTTTTATATCCTTGTGTGCAATGTAGTTGTTGAGTGTGACGAACTTTCAGGTCACATATGTAACAACCCTTTTGCATGAAGATCTGAGACACTCTTCTAAACCTTACATGAAAAAAAAATACATGGCTAAAAGGGTAATTCATCTTAACCTTTAGAGACACAATAACAGACTGGAAATGTGTCTGGTGAAGATCGATCAGCACAGGTCACATAAAAACTTGAAAGGAATGTCTGAAAGCAGAACTGTAATTAAATATCTAAAGATGCGAGTCTGGTGAAGCTGAGCTCTTTCACTGAGGCTTTCTGAGGTGGAGGCAGCAGGTGGGGAAGTAATATCTGTGTGGGAAGAAAATAATGGTGATGTACCAGGTTGATGTTTCTTTGGGAGTTTAGTAGCATGTGTGACTCAGTGGAAGAGTTGGTGTATTTTGCTCCTCTGTAAAAATGATGTCTTACACCAGACACGTAGTGTGGGTCTATTTTTGTCCTTTTGGGCAATTGGTCACTTAGAAGTCTTGAGATCCTTTAAAAGCTCATAAATCTTTGCACCTGTGTACAGGGTAGTAGCTGTTGGCTACACAAACATCAAATCAACAATTGCATTAATTGGATTCAGATCTACCATATCATAAAGCACATTTAACCACAACCTGTCAGCTGACCAAAGGGCTGGACAAGATAGGAGCAGCAGAACTGACAGAAACACTACAAAGTTAAAGCCCCCAATAAACAGTGAGTAAAAACATAAAAGACTTAAAAACCGAGCACAAAGCAAGGCAGCATAAAATACATATAAAGGAAATTAAACATAAAAGTCAAACCAAATGAATAAAAAGGGTAAGGCACAAAATGTAACCATAGAAACATTACTTTGTATTTATGTTGTGTGTGTGTGTGTGTGTGTGTGTGTGTGTGCGCGTGTGTGTGTGTGTGTGTGTAAGTGGGTTGGTGTGTGTGTAAGCATGTGCCTGCTCTGTCTTCTCGATCCCCCAGTGAGTTGTGGAGGATGGCTGCTTATACTGAGCCAGGATCCTCTGGAGGTATCTTCCTGTTAAAAGGGAGTTTTCCTCTCCACTGTTGCTAAATGCTTGCTTAGTATGAGTATTGCTGTAAAATCACTGACACTAGTCAGTGACTCGATGCACACTACTGGGTTCCTTATATAGGAAACCTTTTACTGATTGGCTTAATGAACTGACCTGTATTGGGATGTTTACTGTGTGAAGTGCCTTGAGACGACTCTTGGCGTGATTTAGCATTATATAAATAAACCTGAATTGAATTAAACTGAATTTAATAGAATTTTGAAGTTTTCTTACGTAAAAACTATATATATATATATATATATATATATATATATATATATATATAGTATTAATTGTAGATATTTCTCTGAAAAAACAAAACAAAAAAAATGTGACATCATTCAGGCCTGACGGTTAGTTCAAGTGCAGCCAAGAACAACATGATTTGTTGCCGTCTTAAAACAGCCCCAACTTCATATGATGTGATTTATAAGAGGAAATCTATGTGTATGCTTGTCCCTCCTGCTCTAATACAGTCCATATGGATAAAGTTACTGCCTGCCTGACAAAAAACAAACAAACATGTAAAACAGGCACAAAATTAATCATTTGTATCTTTTACACATTTTAAAATGGTTTAAATATCTCTTGAACAGTTTATGAATCTGACTGGTTTCACATAAAACATATTTTCTGTTGTGAAGGATGAGAGCAGCATTCACACTCATAAGTAAATGCAATAAAATACATAACGGAATATTTATGTTACACATCAAAAAATCTACCAGAATAATTGTGCACATTAATTATATTATTGCAATATATTTAAAGTGATTATAGCCTTTTTAAAATAAAATCCTCTACAGATCAGTGTGTTTAATACAGTGAATATGTGTGCACATGTTATTAAGGAACGTTTTTATTTGCTCTATTATCTGGTGACAAAAGACACTAGAATATGTAGGAGAGAATTATTGGTCAAAGCTGCGGTACTCCATAGGCGGCTCTATCAGTCACATTTACGCCAGAGGAGTAGGAACGGTGCTGGTGTGTATTGGAGTGTAGTAAGATCACCACACCCCCATCCCCCGGGTTGGACCTCAAACTTCAAGGTTGTTTTGTAAATGGCCCTCGGACCATTTCGTTTGAGTACCCTTGGACTAAAGACTTTTAGAAGAGACAGATAATCAATTAAACGTCCACATTTTCCATCCAGTTAATCACTTTCTGTTTTCCAGCCTTTGGAAAGAACACAGGGATGATGGTAACGGAACGGCATGGAGGTGTATGTAACTAAGTTCTAATTAAACTGTGTCTGAATTTGTGTTGCCACCTTTGCGTGTGGTAGTGAAAGATGTATCAAGGCAAAGATCAGAGGAGCAAATAGAATAAGAAAATTGTTATAGCATGGTGGGTCCGAAAAGAAGAGCTGAGGGCCTATTAATAATTAATCATCCATCTCTTATCTTTTAATGAAGTCGATAAACGCTATGTAGAAAAAGAATTTAAAAAAGAAAAGGCTGGACATGGATGTAATGAGAAGAGTCTGCAGCTTTCTAACAAGAGCATTTGAGTCTATTGCGCAGGCCGACGGGAGATTACTCTTCGGTGGCTTTGATGATAGATGGTATCCTCTAAATGCTCTTAGACTATGACACTATAGCGGGTCCAAGACAGAGCCAGATAAAGAAGATGAATTTAAAATCTATTTTTTTCCTGCTGTAATTATTATGCATCTTCACAAATATGAAAAATATATATTCGGGGTCTTCCTCACATCTGATGTATAAGAGCAACACTTATTTGAGCTCTATATTCTCACCAGTGTTATGTAACAGCAAGTTTAGCCTTTCCAACTCTGTTCAGTCTGAAAAACAATAACATAAGAATAATTGGTGAAGAGTGACAGACTTTGTTCCCTTTTGGAAGGAATTCTGACCTTGGTCCAGACAAATGATGTTTAATGAAGAAAGTAAATGTTTTATCTATTTTTTTTCATAACTACAAAAGTTTAATGGTAATCTGTGAGATCTTTGAGAAACAAAACAAACCAAAAACAGTAGTTTGAAAACATTTAGGTTAATTTGATTATAGAGAGTCAATCATAATAATTGACTAGAGCTGAAAAAGAAAAAACAAAAATATAAACAGAATAACCAGAGGAGCATTATTTAGGTTCTAAATTGTGTTAATTCATGCTCTGAATTTGGAAAATAATACATAAGGTATGAATTTATTTATTTATTGTCACTGGATAGTGCTGTTAGCTGAAGGTGCTCCAACCACACTGATAAAAAATAACAAAACAATTCAGGTTAAACCATCGGGAAAGTATCAGGAAAATGACTATCACGAAGGGCAGCCCGGCTGCTCAGACGAGGGGAGATTTCAAAGGGATATAAAAAAGAAATGCCTTATAAAGATTTAACATAATTCCTTCAAAATTCTGCATAAAGCATGACTTTTCAACCATTTGGTGCTGCATGGTCATTTGGGTCTCATAATGCAAGAAGTCTTAAGAGTTGTTTTTCCTGTCCTTTTTAACGAGACTCAGCATCTTCCGTTTCTTTTTTTTAAATTTTGAAGTAGTTTTTCATTCAAATAGATGAAAAGATTCTGAAAAACAGAAGAAACGTTTTTGTTGAAAACTCTAATAGTTATTGTTGTTTGTAAAGAATGCATACAGCGTAAGGAGTACGTATTAACCTTTTAACTTCCTCATTAAGAAAAAAAAACCCAATGAAAATCTTCCCCTTTTACATGTTTTGATTGGGGCAATAAGGGCTTTAGAATAGTGTAAACCAGGGGTGTCGAACTCAAATTCACACTGGGCCAAAATGAAAAACTGGGATGAAGTTGCGGGCCAAACTCAATATTTTTTAAATGTGATGGCAAATGTGCACATTTTTCTTTATATACAGATATGAATGGTTGAACATTTTCATTTTGAAACAAACTTATCTTTGCAGTAACACTGAATGTGGAATAAAGCACACATCAGTGGTATTCGTTACTTATGTCTCAATTTAAAAAAATATTTTACTCCTTAAAGTCTGCATATATTCAGCATTTCTTCTTATTTTTATCTTTTGAAACTTTTAAGTGTTTCTATTTTATGTTTTCTTGTTTATTCTTTATTTTTTATTCTGCTTTGTTGCTCCTGTAATGAATGTTATTGCTGCTGTGATGTCAGCTTTCCCCACTGATGGACAATAAAGGGATTTTCTATTTTATTTCTATTATATTCTTCTATCTGTAATCTTTCCTGTTTTAAAGTAGGTTTAATTTATTTTCACAGGCCAACAACATAAATAAAAAATAGTAATTCTCTTAAATGAAAATGCAATATCTCACCTATCAACTTTCACGCACTGGAACAGGAAAGGTTAATAAAACCAACATAATTCAATCCCAGTTTTCTCCACTCAAGATTTCCTCTGATGCTCACCTGTTCCAGCCAGACCTGCATCTGTGGGGTTGGGCTCTGAGCTGAGGAAGGAGTTCAACAGTGAGAAACAGTTGCTCACACAGGTTTGTGATGCTGGACATGGAGAGCATCTGGACCACGCTGTTGTGTCAGGGAGGGGGATAAAAGCTGCAGCAGCCACAGAGTCATAGTGACTTGAGCGTGTTGCTAAACTGGAGATAAATCATCTCGGTCTGGAAGTTGGTCGGTGCACTTTCTATGTCAGCAGCAAATATTACGGAGCTGTTAAAATCCCTTTCTGGGCTTCAAAGTCGGCTAATTGCTGAGTAAACTCGGCGCTGAGTAAGAGGAGTGTTTTCAGTTTAAGTTTCAGTCCGAGGCAGAGGAGGTAACGCTGCAGACGCTGATGCTAGTAGCATGGGCGCTAATGACTGTGAAGACATACCAGTTCTTCTCCTTGAAGCATCAACATGTTCCATCTTTGTTGAAACACCTTCCTTCTGCATCAATCTTTCTCTTCCTGGGCATTTTGGAATGATGTGTGGACAGTTATTTTCACTTGTTGCATTAATTAAGCATGGAAGTGAATACACTGCAACCTAGTGGCGAGTCACTGCACTGGGAATACAAACGCCTTGCATTATGGGAAATGTCGTTTATAGTCAATGTGCGCTTTGAAGCAGCATAGACTTATTTTAAGACACTTGAATCTCTCGCAGGGCACATGAAATGATGTGGCGGTCCACATCTGGCCCACGGGCCTTGTGTCTGATGCATGTGGTGTAAACTATTAATAGTAATAAAATAATATGTAATATGATTAAGGTATAATGATACTCATATTTCTATATTAGAAGAATATTAGATGTAGAAGCTTGAGCTATGCTCTACCAGTTAGTTGAACTGGACAGGTAAGGGGCGTAACGGATCAAAGGTCGCCCACATACCAAAAATTGAAGTATGCGGGTGGCCTGGTAAATCAAATAGTGGAGGGTGAAAAATATGTAAAATCAATAAATAAACAAAAACACACACAAAAAAAAAATAATTATGACAGGGACCCTGAAAAATGCACCACCACCACCATCTGAAAAACGATCACACTATTGCTATGATCTCTTTGAATGTAGGTTTTAGTTGGTGTGCTGTTTGGATGATTCTAAATGTTGATGTTTGTAGTAAAACGGACAAATAAGTAAACATTCAGTAAAATTTTTCAACATGTTTGGAGTTATTTTAAATAGTAAAAGCAACAGAACATAGAAAATAGATGGGTAAACACTTGGAAATAACGAGTAAATGAGAGCTTTAACATCTGAGCATAGATCTGCACTGCAGCTCAGAACAGGAGATGGACCCACGTGAAGTGGGCAGCAACTGAAATAATCATTTCAATACCTAAATTCAACAAATAAATAACTGAACAGTTGACTATTTCAAGTTTTATTTATATGAATTGTTATGTGTGTTTGTTACACAGCAAAATTTGACATGAAGTGCTCATCCTTTCATCTAAAAAAAGCTGTAGGACATTTTCAAAAAATACACTAATCTTTTAGCTAAATATGCTTCAGGATGTGTTTGCTAAATCCCTAAGGAACATCCACCTGGTACAGCATAATTCCTTTCTTCCCACACACCTCCTGCTATTATTTCCCCACCTGCTGCCACCACCCCAGGAACAAGAAACCCATTCCCCTTTCATGTGTCACAACCCTACCTTCCATACCCATGTGTAAATCAGAGCATGTGCTGTATTAAACGGGAAAGAGCAATTTCTTTAACACACCCTAAAAGCTTTGGAGTAAATAGATATATAATTAACATAAAAATGCTTGTAGGAAGGGTAGAAAAGCAGGGATTATGCATTTCTCACACAAGAAAAAGCAACTGGCTCACTTTCATGATAAGGCACTCTGGTACTAGGCTGACTTAAAAGCTCAATTGAAGAAAAAAAAACTGCCTGGTGATGTGAGAACATTGCTGAAACCGAGAGCTTCTCATGTTGAACAAAAAGCGAAACGCAGCATTTTTGTGCATCTATCACACACTAGAAGTGGGAAAACTACATACAGTCATACTGTAGATGGATGGATCCTGTGTTAAAAGTAGAATTGGTGATATAGTGAGCCTTGGTCTTGTGTAGTGTCAGGGACCCTAGATCACAACTAGAAGTGTAGCTTCTCCCATGTGCTTCAGCACTCGTCCCCTCCCCCATTTACATCCTTCTCAACAGGATTAGAGAGGAGAGGTGCAGTTGTAGAACAAATGACCTTTATTTATATCACAACTTATAGTCTTAGAAACCCCCCAAGATCCTTTACAACACAAATATCAAGTATCAAGCCTCACACACACACACACACACACACACACACACACACACACACACACACACACACACACACACACACACACACACACACACACATCCCACACTGATGGCTGCGATGCACAGTCCCCACCGGTCCCACCGACCACCACCAGCAGGCAAGGAGGGGGAAGTGTTTTGCACAAGGACACAACGAGTGCAACAGACTGAGTGGGAAGTGAACCTGCAATCCTCTGGTTACAGGGTGGGCACTTTACTCCTCTGCCACCGTTGTCCCTGTAGAACAGTAACTGGTACCCCTTTCTCTACACATCATTATGATCTGTAATCATTAACTAGCCATCACTGCATTCCCAAAGGATGTTACATGGGTATCAATTTATATACAAAACAATCATCCATAGAACCCTGTCATATCTTCACTCATTACTCATCACTTCCAACAACCAGCACAATTTACGTTCCAGTAACCTCATCTCTATGGTTATTCCCAAAGCTTGCACCTCCTTTGGCCGCTCCTCATTCCAGTTTGCTGCTTTCAACGACTGTAATGAGCTGCAAAATTCACTAAAGCTCACTCCCTACATTCCATTATCTACCTTCAATAATTCATCACAATCAATAATTTCTGATCAATGTGCTTCTGAGTACTTAAAGATTACTTATGTCTGTTTTGATTGCTTGTACATATTGTAAATGAGAAATTCTTGTATGTTTTAATCTCATCTGTTTTTCTGTGGTGTAAAGCTTAGAGATAAGCTGATAAGCACAGTCATCTGGGAGGGGATAGGAGTAGATCTGCTGCTCCTCCACATCGAGAGGAGCTAGTTTAGGTGGCTTGGGCATCTGGTCAGGATGCCTCCTGGACGCCGCCCTGGTGAGGTTTTCTGGGCACGTCCAACCGGGAGGAGACCTAAAGGTAGACCCGGGACACATTGGAGGGACTATGTCCCTCACCTGGCCAGGGAATGCCCTACAATTCCCACGGAGGAGCTGGCCCAAGTGGCTGGGGAGAGGGAAGTCTGGGTCTCTCGCCTTCGGCTACTGTCCCCGTGACCCGACTCCGGATAAGCGGATGAAAATGGATGGATGGATGGATGGATGGATGGATGGATGGATGGATGGATGGGTAATGCTAACTATGTGTCTGTTGCTTCTGCCTCTTGGCCAGAGTGTTGTTGTAAATAAGAATGAATAAATAAGTAATACTCGTAGCTCTCCAAGTGTTAGCAAATGTTCAGAGATAGCAAAGGTAAGGCAATAAAGGTTGTGAGGACTTCTCTCATACAGCAGTTATACAGTGGGGCAAAAAAGTATTTAGTCAGCCACCGATTGTGCAAGTTCTCCCACTTAAAATGATGACAGAGGTCAGTAATTTACATCATAGGTACACTTCAACTGTGAGAGACAGAATGTGAAAAAAAAATCCATGAATTCACATGGCAGGATTTTTAAAGAATTTATTTGTAAATCAGGGTGGAAAAAAAGTATTTGGTCACTTAAAACAAGGAAAATCTCCGGCTCTCACAGACCTGTAACGTCTTCTTTAAAAAGCTTTTCTGTCCTCCACTCGTTACCTGTATTAATGGCACCTGTTTGAACTCATTCTCTGTTTAAAAGGCACCTGTCCACAGCCTCAAACAGTTAGACTCCAAACTCCACTATGGCCAAGACCAAAGAGCTTTCAAAGGACACCAGGAAAAGAATTGTAGACCTGCACCAGACTGGGAAGAGTGAATCTACAATAGGCAAGCAGCTTGGTGTGAAAAAATCAACTGTGTGAGCAATTATCATAAAAAGGAAGACATACAAGACCACTGATAATCCCCCTTGATCTGGGGCTCCACGCAAGATCTCATCCCGTGGAGGTCAAAATTATCATGAGAACGGTGAGCAAGAATCCCAGAACCACACGGGGGACCTGGTGAATGACCTGCAGAGAGCTGGGACCACATTAACAAAGGTCACCATCAGTAACACACTACAACGGCAGGGAATCAAATCCTGCAGTGCCAGATGTGTTCCGCTGCTGAAGCCAGTGCATGTCCAGGCCCGTCTGAAGTTTGCCAGAGAGCACATGGATGATTTAGCAGAGGATTGGGAGAATGTCATGTGGTCAGATGAAACCAAAGTAGAACTTTTTGGTATGAACTCAACTCGTCGTGTTTGGAGGAAGAAGAATACTGAGTTGCATCCCAAGAACACCATACCTACTGTGAAGCATGGGGGTGGGAACATCATGCTTTGGGGCTGTTTTTCTGCTAAGGGGACAGAACGACTGATCCGTGTTAAGGACAGAATGAATGGGGCCATGTATCGTGAGATTCTGAGCCAAAACCTCCTTCCATCAGTGAGAGCTTTGAAGATGGCTGGTGTCTTCCAACACGACAATGATCCCAAACACACCGCCCGGGCAACAAAGGACTGGCTCCGTAAGAAGCATTTGAAAGTCCTGGAGTGGCCTAGCCAGTCTCCAGACCTCAACCCCATAGAAAATCTGTGGAGGGAGTTGAAAGTCCGTGTTGCTCGGCGACAGCCCCAAAACATCACTGCTCTCGAGAAGATCTGCATGGAGGAATGGGCCAAAATACCAGCTACTGTGTGTGCAAACCTGGTAAAGACCTATAGTAATCGTTTGACCTCTGTTATTGCCAACAAAGGTTATGTTACAAAGGATTGAGTTGAATTTTTGTTATTGGCCAAATACTTATTTTCCACCCTGATTTACAAATAAATTCTTTAAAAATCCTGCTATGTGAATTCATGGATTTTTTTTTTTCACATTCTGTACTCACAGTTGAAGTGTACCTATGATGAAAATTACTGACCTCTATCATCATTTTAAGTGGGAGAACTTGCACAATCGGTGGCTGACTAAATACTTTTTTTGCCCCACTGTATTGCTTGCTTTAGTAAGCATGTTCACACAAAGGCATTTCTGTTTTAAAGTTGCAGGGCCAGACCACACAGAACTTGAAAGGACAGCTTTAAAGTTGTCATTTTTTTTCAATTCACGGGGATGACGGTTAGAAAGCCAACATCTGAATGTCACCACTGCATTAGCCTAGTGCTGAATTCAACATTAACACAGTGGATAATGGTGGATTGGAAACGTTTTGATATATAATTCATATCATCATAAAATGTTGCACTATTAGTCTTAAGCCACATAGGCTTTTAAGACACTATATACTAGTGCTGGGCAATAAATCCAAAATGTATTGTTAGGGAACTTTCTGACTCTAACGGATATCACTTTTGCAGTGTCAATTAATTTCATTATAAAAAAATTTAAAAAATTAAAAGATGTGTGTAGGTTGGCGCCATTCTTCTCCTTTTATGAAGCTGTACCACTTCGAGCCACATGACACCATGAATCAACGTAGTAGATGTGACAACCCCATCTAGTGGTCAACTCTTGTTTTTGCGTAAACATCTAGTTATCATCCATTTATAGTTATCAAGGGGAACTCCTCAATATACTGTGATATTGACTTTAGAACATATCGCCCAGCCCTACTATATATATATATATATATATATATATATATATATATATATATATATATATATATATATATATATATATATATATATTGTTTTTTTTTTGTCTTAACATCTTTCTATTTTTTCATTTTATCATTTTTGTCTTTTAAACAGGAGTCACATATGCGTGTGTTCCACCTACTGAACTGGCAGCATCATTTGCATTTAATAAAAGTGCAAAACATAAATTACTGTTCCACTGCTGGTTTTCAAGTCTTCTAAAGGTCAAAGCAATGAACTAGCTTGAATGTTTGAATCCAGAAGTCTGCGTAACCTCACTCATGTTATTAGGTCATAAAAAAATATACAAATGGGCCAATGGGATGTAAAGCAATCCTATGGAGGCAGGTCATCTAACTGAAACACAGAAGGAAAAAAATATATATGTATATTCCTCCTTCATTCTGCTAATATGTGGACTCCTCAATCCATCTTGTACACTCAGTTTCCCCCAAAGGATCCATTCTTTGTTACATGAGTAGAAAAACCTATATGAACCCACATCCACACAAGCTTCTTTGTTTTCAGTCAGGGGGCTTTGGACTTCCTGACAGAATGCTTGAGGATGTGTTTGCGCAGATGCACACTCTGGGTATTTTGTGTATGCTCTTTTCCTTTTACCCTGATGAGAACAGTAGGAGGAAATGGAAAGGAAAGGGTGAAAGATACACAGCCGTGCAATCCTTAATGAATCACACATAGGAAGACATCAGGGGAAGAGAGTGTTTACTTATGGTGTACAGAATTACAAGTTCCTACATATCCTTTAGTTTGTAAACAGAGTTTTATCTCAATACACAAACAAAAAAAGAGTATTTAGAAGGCTAATTTTATTTATACCATACATCTAAAAAAAAAAGACCCATTAGATTTAGAAAAAAAAAACTCTATAATAAATGCAATTCACCAGTCTTTGAAATATCCTCTGAAATAAAAAGACAAATTGCAACTGCACGGTATTTTATTTATCTGTAGGAATTTCACAAATCTGATGGTGCTCTTGCAGAAATACAGAACATTCTGAATGGTTCAGAGACATTAAAACACCACTGAGAATGTAGAAAAAGGGGACACTGCACATTGAGAATCATCCCATTACACAATTTAACACTGTGCATCCTACGCAGCAGACTGGAAAATTAGAGTACTCTATATTGAGCACCTCAACCCTAAAGTGGTAAATCGGATGCTGCCACATGCTGCTGGGTTTTCTCCACATATCACAGTGCGTGTCATTGAAAGTGAAGGCAAGCCACTGGCAAGAAGCAAAGAATTACAGCACTTTGCCTTTAATATACTCTGCTGGTGACTATGCTAACAGCTACACCTTTGAGCTGCCCAGCTTCTGAGAGAGCGGCCGTGACAGGCATGAAATGTCATCGATGGGACAAACAAAGCTACAGAGATGGTTAAAGTCAAGTAAAAAGGTGAGAGTGACATAACGTGCACAATACCTCTGAAAGTGTGACACTGTGCAGCGGTGAAGCAGTTCTGTAGAGAATTGGCTGATGGTTGGGCTGTGAATAACAGAATGGAGCCCGAGAGGTTCAGGATTTTCTAGAGACCCAGATCCACCTTCAGCTTGGTCGTTTGGACTCAACACCTTCCAGTTTAGTTTAGTATTAATTAAATTGCACTTTAATGTTAATAGTAAAGTTACAAAATTGGATCCATAAAAAATATGTCACAGGAATATAATAAATAAGATAATTAAAACCTTAAAAGGGTCTCAACAAAGTCAAAAAATGTGTGGATTGAATCTAAAATTTATAACTTAAACATCTACTTGTTTTCTTATGCTGCACCTTCTGCACTGTTACTGCTCAGTCTTTAACTTAGCGTTTTTATTTTGTTTCTTACGTCTATTTCATGTATTTAAAATTTGATTTTAAAATCTGCTGTTTTGTGTTGCCACGTTGATTTAATTGTTTTATGTTTTTGCTGATCTTGTTCCTGGAAAGCACACTGAATTGTTTCTGTGTATGAAATGTGCTATATGAATACAGCTGCCTTGCATAAACAACGACAGACTATACCTGAGCTACAGCAGATAAGCCTCCTGCAGCCTGTGCGTGTGTGTGTGTGTGTGTGTGTGTGTGTGTGTGTGTGTGTGTGTGTGTGTGTGTGTGTGTGTGTGTGACAGGGTGAAGGGGTGTAGAGCCACAAAAAATGTTATACATCAATCAGTTACACATAATAAACACAGTTCAAGGTTAGTTTCAGCTGAAAGACCAAGTTCACTTGTCTTTTCAGCACATTTGCAGTGGTCTCCAGTATAAATCAATGCCTTGTGAGTCAATTAATGTGACTAAAAAGCTCCGGTGCGCCTAATTCAGTAACTAGAAGTTAGTTGGGGGAGAGGGAGAGCAGAAAACGGCAGGAATTGGAGTTTTGTTTGCTAGTTTCTGATGTTCTGAAATCTTGCCTCTCATTGCAACTTTACAACTAAGCCTGTTTGCTTATCAATGTTGAAGTTTTATCTCCACAAATAGCATAAGCCTGAGGGAGTTCTGCCATGTTGGGGAGTTGATAATGCTAACGGTTAGCTTCTAGTAGCAGAGGCGTGCTGCATGGGCTTTTCTGATCAGAGCGTTTCCTCGTCTATTTTCTGTCAACAGCTAATGCAGGAAATAGGGGTAGAAGACGATTTTCACTTCAGCCTGCAAGGTAAGCTCAGAAAGATCGACAGCATTTCAGAAATAAGTAAAATATAAATTCTCAGTGAACTTGCTCTTTAACAATATCTGTTTGTGATTTTGAAGCGCATCTAAAGCCTAATTTATACTTCTCTGTCAGCTCCACGAGGAAGAGACACACCCGCATGGACAGAGACAATTTGCCCTCTCCGTCTCCTGGGGAGTGTTTTAAAGAATGTTCCCCATCAGGACAACAGAGGGCATAGCACTGTTCTGTGGTATCCTGTCATGTTTCCGGTCCAAGATAGTGTATTTATATTGTGCTTTTTGTATTTCAGTTACTTCCTAACATGGACAGACTTGTCCCTGATTGTCCTCCACCTCTTCACGCGCTCGCCACCTCTAACCCACCTTTCCCGTCATTTCCATCCACGAATAAAACGCTTGCTGCGTATCTTTAAACATTCATATTTTTAGAGTTTTTCTTCCAGGTATTCTTCAAGCTTCTCCTTGTCTGCCACCAGATATCCTCAGCTCTCTTTATGTTTTTGATGGTGCAATGGCGGCGCTGTAGATGACAGAGGCGTCCTGACCAATCACAAGCTTGCGTTAACGCGGGACGGATGTTTAGAAAAGAGATCTCGACTCCGTCCGTCCTTGCGAGCCTGTCGGAGAGCCCTCGAGAGGACGGATAATGGCATTGCGTGCGTCTGTCCCGACGCAGATGAATGAGAAGTGTAAATTAGGGTTTAGAACTTCCCTCATGACCAAGCCGACGTACCTCAGAGAGTAATTTGCCGTGACTGTTTTGTATAAAGTTATGTGGCTGTGTCTCACTATCAGATATTCAGTTAAGTTGTTTTCTTTTTATGTTGTACGTTTTTGATGTTTCTCTTATTAGCAGAGACTTTTTCACCTCTTTATCTGATTCATTTTTCTAATTATTGGTGAAATCCTTCGTTCTGCTTGTATTTATAAAGCATTTCTGCTGTTTTAACTCTTATTAGCAGATAACTCTAAAATGATAACTGGTGGTGCTGTCCCTCATGCTGAAAGACCATAAGTGAGTGTATTTTATTTTAATCAAGCTGCTCGTACAGTATACGTTTTAGGACACCCTCGGGTCTCAGGTGTCAGACATCAGTGGAGAATAACAAAAACACCAGGTTTCATTCAAATCCCAGCACTCCTTCTGCTAACTGAGCCTTGGAAAAACAATATGTGGGCAGAATTTGGAAATCAAATAATAAACGGAATAAAAATTTGATTAGAAATCAGAGAATTGTGTCATGCACACACCAACTACCAACAAGTATTATTGAGAAGAAACGTCACTTGATTTAAAATGCATCTGCATCAAATGGGAAAGAACATAATTCAAAAGGAGGAAACACATGACTGAGGAAGAAGAAAAGGGAAAAAAAAAGCTGATGGCAATGGACAATGTTCAGACTTAATAAAAAGTTAAAGAGGTGGGTGAATTATACATGACTATATGGATAGACAGCAGCCTGCACATCTATAAAATTGTCAGCTGTGTATTAACGACTCCCTTTTGTAAAACCCTGTCCCGCTACACGCACACACACACACCCACACACACTCGCATGTGAGCACACTCACCAGCCTTTGCTGCAATTGTGTGTGCACATTTGGCAGCACGTCTTCAAACATGGGAATGCAAGAGGTTCTCTTTCATTTATCATACTCCAAATAAGCTCTACAAAAAAGATACGGTGAAGAAATAGATGACAGAGGCAGCAGTGGGAGCTCTCTTCAGCACACTCTACACCAGTGATTCCAATTGTATGAACTCAAATATTTATACGGCTCCTTCTGAGACTAAAGAGTAGCGCCATATGTGGGAGAACTGAATTCCAAAGAGAACATGCAATGAGATAGTTAAGCAGGTATTTAATATTTATTTTGCATGACACAATGCTTTATTCCCTTTCATATTCATGATTTCGAATAAAGATTGATTTTAAAAAGCTCTGAAAAAATTTGACATGCGTCTGCAGCAGGTCCTCGTGTGTCATGTTGCTATTTACATGTAGTCAGAGCATCAAATGTATTGAAGGCTGCGTGAGGGCACGCAGAGGGACAAGTGAGCGCAGGGCCGGCTCCGAGACCCAGGGGATGATGCGTGTGTGAAAGCGGCAGCCTGGTCTGGGAGGCTGACATCGCCACAGAGGTAATTAGATACTTAGATGTCATGTTCAACAAGCTCCTTCTTCCTGCTCTTTCTGCTTTTTCCAGCACTACTCTCTGTAGCTCTCAGTTCCTCTGTCCACCCCCACACCCCACCCCCATCATCTCTGATGGCTAATTTGGCACATTCGGACACGGGAAAAAAAAAAAAAGTACAAGATAAATTATGCTATTTTTTTCTTCTAACTACTGAATGTATGGAAATTATTCAGTTTCAGACTTGGAATGAGAAAATAAATGCAACCTCTTCAACTCAGCCCCTACGGACCCAAAACTTAAATTGTGTTGACAAATGTTGTAAAAACCCAAAAGCATGTCATCATTAATTCTGCTCCACATCAAAATAATGTCAGAAATGTCAGCCCACATTACAAGTAAATTTGATGCGTTTGCAGCTCCTAATGGGCAGCCCTTCATTATGCATTTCAGTCACACAATCATCCATTCTCCGCTGAAGCTCGATGGAATGATCACAGTTCGGAGCACAGTCAGAGTTCCTCTAATTATTAGCTTTTATTTCAGGCTGTTTTTATGCATTCAATCAACCTAATAAGCATTTCATTGGTTGATGGTTGTGGACATTTTGCTTCAGCAGTATTTAAACTGAAAAACGTGTTCGATTAAATAGCATGAGTCATCAGATCCCCAAGATTGCTGGATGGTTTTCGTACCTGCATGAGAAATAAATGAATGAGCAGAAAACCACATGCAGTTGCATCAAGTCCTATTTAAACCACATCTTTTCATTGAAATTTAAACCTAATTTAGTTTAGTACTGACAGATGCATTAAATTAGTAAAACTGAGCAGCTAATTGGGCATAAATGTGTCAGCTAGAAAGCATATTTATAAAAAAGTCTCAGAATTACATCAGATTTTGTCTTCATAAAGTGTCTTGTACTGAGAATCCACCGGCTGAGGTGAAACAGGAAGAAACTTCCAGTAGAACCAGAACCAGGAAGTCTGCCTTAGTGGAAGATTAGAGAAATGTGATCTCTCCTGTTAATTCTCCTCAAAAAATTTATAGAAATTATTTGTAAAATTCTAAACCCAATCTGTTCTCTTGTTTTGTTGCAACTGACCAACTTTACTGATGTACTGATTACTTCACACCAGTCTGCTTTTAGTTGAGGGCTGCCTGTGGGTCACACAATTAACATCTAGTAACTGTATTAGCTGTCAAGGTCAAACAGTTACTTATTCATTTAAGTCTCACTGTGATGTTTTATCAGAAGACTTAGTTAGTTGGACACTAGAAACTTTAAGTTCTAGACCTGGCGATAAGAGGAGAGCAGTGCGGCTGTAGCCTCCTACTTCAGGTAACACACTGGAAAATATAGGAAAACATGAGAAAATGAAAACAAAAAGGAAAATACAGCAAATGACATTTTTAACATAAAAGCCTGAACAGTTCAGTCGTGTGGATGTAGTTTAGCTGTTTAAAGTCAATAAAAACAGGTAGCTGTGTCAATAAAGATTTCAAGCGTAGGTTCTGATAAAGTTGGGACAAACCACTGATCTGTTTTAGCTTCTGAGCCAGATTCACCCACTTGAGCAGCAGGATGTGAAACATTACCATTCCAAACCGATACGATACCGCTACTTGGATCTGAGTACTTGCCTATACCGATCGTCGATACCGATACGTCTAACACACAAACAAAATGCAATGAATTGGAATAAAGGTTTTATTTTATTTTCTGCTTTCAACAGGAAAAGACTGTGAGGTAGATAAAAAATAAAAATATTAATAGAAATTATCACAAAACTAAAATATTAGGTGAGCAGAAATGACAAGTTACAGTGAAGCCACTTTCAGGCAACTGCATTGGTATTGGTTCCTGGTATCGGTTAACGTTTACCGATACCAGTATTGGTGCATCCCTAATTATCGTAATAAGAATTGTCTCCACATCACTCAACCATGGGTTCCATTTCCACACTGTTATGACCACATGCTTCTGTTGCAAAAAAAAGTAATGAAGAAAAAAAATATTTCAGTCCTTCCTGAGAAATTTACAGAGAAGTCAGCCACCTCAGTAAACAACATTACCATATTTCTTCACAAATTATAATGCATAAAACACCCCTACTGCTAATTTTAGACATTATATCAGACTGTTGGATAAAAATCTCCTTAGTGCATTTTCATAATTAAGGATTACAATTACCAAGTCATTACTTATTTCCAATCAATTATGTTGTCAGACCAGACTTCTCTGAGTTGTAAATGTCCCCCATCAGTGCCGTGGATCCGAGTAGAGAGCAATGCTCAGCCCTGATCTCATGAACATTTCTTTGCACAGACAGTGAGTCATTTTCTCAGCCTCAGGGAAAGGTGTAATGGAGGCCTTGTAAAAGATAATGTAATTTGCAATAGATAATAAATAATGAATAGTCAGGACCCAACTAAAGTATACGGGAGGAAATATTATCTGGTGTTTTAACTGTAGGCTGGGTAAGTGATAAAGTGGATCTATCTGCAGTTAATACTGCTGTCTAGCCTGTGGGCAGCAGGCATTAAAACAAGCCAAAGAGAGAATGTTATAAAACCCCTCGAGCCAAAAAGGAAAATAAAAATGTCCAAATCTTCTGTCTTTCTGTTCAGCTTAAACATGACATTATGGGGTTTGAATGATGCTAGCAGAACAAAAGAAAGAGCAGACAAATCACACCCAGGTTTATTTTGCATTTGACCAGAATGACCCTTAAAAAACCCTAATTATACTCCACCCCACAGACTCAGCATCTCTCTCATGTCAAACCTCAGCTCGGGTTTATGTATCAGAATCTCACAGGAGTCAGTTAACCGCCGCGCCTCTCATCTGGCTGAGGTCGGCCAAAGAGATGAGAGTCTGGGATAACAATGGCTGCAGGGGTGGACCTGGGTCATCAATGACTGACTGCAGGGTTTAGGACTTGTGACAAGGTTCAACCCCAGAGCTCATTCTGCCCATACCTCCCAGCAGTAATCCCTGCTGCTTACGCTGATGGATATGAGTGAAGGGAGGAGACGATGATTCCTGTCGGCCATCACTCAACAGAGATTCTCCCATCATCTTTTTCCCTCCTGACTCCCGTTGCTCTCCTAATCTGCTGTTATCCTAATCCCGCTACCCAGTAAAATCTCTGTCAGTGTTTGTTTGGCATTGTGGAAAACGTATCCGCCCAAACCAAGTGTGTGCTTTTGTTTGAATGCTGAGAGAGACACATTAATGGAAGGTTTGGAGTTCGTCTCTTGTTAATTTGAAAGGGAAACACCCTTTCTGCTTTCTTATGTGTGTTATTCTCGTCTCGTCTCGTCTCGTCTCGTCTTCCTCCGCTTATCCGGGTCCGGGTCGCGGGGGCAGCATCCCAACTAGGGAGCTCCAGGCCGTCCTCTCCCCGGCCTTGTCCACCAGCTCCTCCGGCAGGACCCCAAGGCGTTCCCGGACCAGATTGGAGATGTAACCTCTCCAACGTGTCCTGGGTCGACCCGGGGGCCTTCTGCCGGCAGGACATGCCCGAAACACCTCCCCGGGGAGGCGTCCAGGAGGCATCCTGACCAGATGCCCAAACCACCTCAACTGGCTCCTTTCGATCCGGAGGAGCAGCGGTTCTACTCCGAGTCCCTCCCGAATGTCCGAGCTCCTCACCCTATCTCTAAGGCTGAGCCCGGCCACCCTACGGAGGAAACTCATTTCGGCCGCTTGTATCCGCGATCTTGTTCTTTCGGTCATTACCCAAAGCTCATGACCATAGGTGAGGATTGGGACGTAGATCGACCGGTAAATCGAGAGCCTGGCTTTCTGGCTCAGCTCCCTCTTCCCCACGACAGATCGGCTCAGCGTCCGCATCACTGCAGACGCCGAACCAATCCGCCTGTCGATCTCCCGATCCCTCCTACCCTCACTCGTGAACAAGACCCCGAGATACTTAAACTCCTCCACTTGAGGTAGGACCTCTCCCCCGACCCGGAGGTGGCAAGCCACCCTTTTCCGGTCGAGAACCATGGTCTCAGATTTGGAGGTGCTGATCCTCATCCCAGCCGCTTCACATTCGGCCGCGAACCTACCCAGCAAGAGCTGAAGGTCAGAGCTGGATGAAGCTAGGAGGACCACATCATCCGCAAAAAGCAGAGACGAGATTCTCCTGCCACCAAACTCGACACACTCCACACCACGGCTGCGTCTAGAAATTCTGTCCATAAAAGTGATGAACAGAACCGGTGACAAAGGGCAGCCCTGGCGGAGTCCAACCCTCACTGGGAACAGGTCCGACTTACTACCGGCTATGCGGACCAAACTCACGCTCCTCTGGTAAAGGGACTGAATGGCCCTTAACAGAAAGCCACCCACCCCATACTCCTGGAGCGTCCCCCACAGGGTGCCCCTGGGGACACGGTCATAAGCCTTCTCCAAATCCACAAAACACATGTGGATTGGTTGGGCAAACTCCCATGCCCCCTCCATCACCCTTGCAAGGGTATAGAGCTGGTCCACAGTTCCACGGCCAGGACGAAAACCACATTGCTCCTCCTCTATCTGAGATTCAACTATCGATCGGACCCTCCTCTCCAGTACCTTGGAGTAGACCTTTCCAGGGAGGCTGAGGAGTGTGATCCCCCTATAGTTGGAACACACCCTCAGGTCACCCTTCTTAAAGATGGGGACCACCACCCCGGTCTGCCACTCCCTAGGAACTGCCCCCGATGACCACGCAATGTTGTAGAGACGTGTCAACCATGACAGCCCTACAACATCCATAGCCTTGAGATACCCAGGACGAACCTCATCCGCCCCCGGGGCTCCGCCGCTGTGTAGTTGTTTGACTACCTCAGCAACTTCTGCCCCCGAGATCGGACAGTCCATCCCCAGGCCTCCCAGCTCTGGTTCCTCCTCGGAATGCGCATTGGTGGGATTGAGGAGCTCCTCAAAGTATTCCTTCCACCGTCCGACTATAGCCTCAGTTGACATCAGCAGCTCCCCATCCCCACTGTAAACAGTGTGAGCGAGTTGCTGCCTTCCTCTCCTGAGGCGCCGGACAGTTTGCCAGAACCTCTTTGGAGCCGATCGATAGTCTTTCTCCATGGCCTCACCAAACTCCTCCCACGCCCGAGATTTTGCCTCGGCAACTGCCACTGCTGCACCCCGCTTGGCTATCCGGTACCTGTCTGCTGCCTCCGGAGACCCACAGACCAGCCACGCCCTGTAGGCCTCCTTCTTCAGCCTGACGGCTCCCCGAACCTCTGGTGTCCACCAGCGGGTACGGGGGTTGCCACCACGACTGGCACCGGCCACCTTACGGCCACAGCTAGCAACAGCCGCCTCGACAATCGCAGAGTGGAACAAGACCCACTCGGAGTCAATGTCCCCCACTGCTCTCGGGACATGGTCAAAGCTCTGCCGGAGGTGGGAGTTGAAGACCGTCTTGACAGGTTCTTCTGCCAGGCGTTCCCAGCAGACCCTCACTATGCGTTTGGGTCTGCCAGGTCTACGCGGCATGTTCCCTTGCCATCTGATCCAACTCACCACCAGGTGGTGATCAGTTGACAGCTCCGCCCCTCTCTTCACTCGGGTGTCCAAAACATACGGCCGCAGGTCAGATGATACGACTACAAAATCTATCATCGACCTGTGACCTAGGCTGCCCTGGTACCAAGTGTACCGGTGGGCATCCTTATGTTCGAACATGGTGTTCGTTATGGCCAAACTGCGGCTTGCACAGAAGTCCAATAACAAAACACCGCTCGAGTTCAGATTAGGTGGGCCGTTCCTCCCAATCACACCCCTCCAGGTCAAGCTGTCATTGCCCACGTGAGCATTGAAGTCCCCCAGCAGGACAATGGAGTCCCCTGATGGAGCACTATCTAGCACTCGTCCCAGGGACTCCAAAAAGGGTGGGTACTCTGAACTGATATTTGGCCCATAAGCACAAACAACAGTCAGGACCCGTTCCCCGACCCGAAGGCGCAAGGAAGCTACCCTCTTGTCCCCCGGGGTGAACCCCAACACACAGGCAGAGAGTCTCGGGGCTAACAAAAAGCCAACCCCAGCCCTCCGCCTCTCACCCGGAGCAACTCCAGCAAAGTAGAGTGTCCAACCCCTCTCCAGGTCTCGGGTTCCAGAGCCAATGCAATGTGTCGAGGTGAGTCCGACTATATCTAGCCGGTACCGCTCAACCTCTGCCACAAGCTCCGGCTCCTTCCCCGCCAGCGAGGTGACGTTCCATGTCCCAAAAACTAGTTTTCTTGTCCGGGGATTGGACCGCCAAGGCTCCCGCCTTGGTCTGCCACCCGATTCGCATTGCACCGGACCCTTCATGTTCCTCCTGCGGGTGGTGGGTCCACAGTTGGACGAGCCCATGTATCCGGTTCGGGCTGGGCCCGGCCGGGCCCCATGGGCGAAAGCCCGGCCACCAGGCGCTCGCTCACGGGCCCCAACCCCAGGCCTGGCTCCAGGGTGGGACCCCGGTAACCCTCCGGGCCGGGTACTCCGACTCTTCATTTTAACCGCCATGAAAGATCCTTCGAACCGTTCTTTGTCTCACCCTTCACCTAAGACCAATTTGTCATGGGAGACCCTACCAGGGGCACTAAGTGCCCCAGACAACATAGCTCCTAGGATCATTAGGGCACTCAAACTCCTCCACCACGATAAGGTGACGGTGTGTTATTTATTTATTTATTTATTTGCAAGGACTTTGCAGTTTTTTTAATGAAAATGAAAACGTTGAATTTTTTTCCCACACTGTCAGTTAAAGTGTATTAATTAAAAGTGCATAAAAACAAACAATGCTATTATTATAAGGGAATCAGCATTATTAGTTAAGTTTGCACCATTTAATGATAAAAGGTGACTGAATTGCTGACTCAGTGTTAAACATCCCAGGACAAAATATAAGGGGACATTCATTCTGATTCCAGTTGGGAGAATGGAACAAAGCTAATCGAGTTATTACTGCTTAATTTAACAAAAAACAATATTAGTGCTGTAATCATTCATCAGCGCTCAATTTAAAAGGAAGAAAAATCATACAGTAAACTGTTATTCTCCCAGCACACATTAATAAAATATTTATTGATGCAAAATCTGACCATGATGAGACAAAGTTAGGTCATACAAATCATAATCACGATTATCTTTGGTCTATATTAAAGTTTCAACAGTTTCATCCAATAACTCATCGAGTTGGGAAAAAAGCACTTGTATTTGTCATCAAACACCAAAAATGCTGAGGTCAAAATAAAAGAACCAATGGAGCACCAGATTGTATATTATACGCTTACTTTACCGTCCTTATCTTTTAGAAATACAATAATCAGTGTGAATTTTGACAAGAAATCTTATTTTAGTTTTAGTTTTGACTAAATTTCTTTTTACTTTAAGCCACGGTTTAGTCATCCAATTTCCACTTTAGTTAGTTGGAGCTCATGTCCTGACTTTTCCTATTTTTGTGTGTCCTTTATGTTTGCGTTCTAATTCCCACAAAAGTATGGAACAAAAAAGAAATATGGCTGTTTTTGTCTTGGCCTCCCACAAGCAGCAGTCTGACGGCTCTATTGTTTACATGGTAAAGTTTTTCCGCGAATGATGGACAGCATCACCATTGCTAAGCAACCAACTCACTCTCCGTTCAAACTCCATGTGAAATAGCTGCTATTTGCAGCTTTTAGAAGAATGTTCTCAGTCAATCAAGCATGAGAAATGAAGCTTCTTCAGGCTTCAGAGTTCAACAATAGCACACTTGAACCATTTTGCTTCACGAAGTCACCGTCAGCCTGCATTAAATGGCCAAAATGACAACCATCACAATGACGGGTACAGGGAATTCTGGAAAAGTTAGAATTCTGGGAGATCTAGTGTTCAACAGCGGCTGGCTCTGGACTTTGATTGGTTCTGTTCTCATCTAGTCCTGCCTGTTTTATTTGCTGACTGGTTCTTTTGTCCATTCCTCCAAACTGTCTTTTTACCTGACTGTAATTTTGTTACTGTCTGTTTTCATTGTCGTCTTTTATTCATCAATGAAAATGTCGATCAATATTACCCATAATTTTGTTTTTATACAAGTGGTGTTTTTTAGTTTAATTTTGTTTTCGTCCGCAAAAATTTGTTTAGCATGAAAATAAATAAATAAACAAACACTGGCATTAAAAATGCTTTGTCTTAATAGCATGTTGTGTTTATAGCATAAGCTGCTGACAATGTAAATTTTTAAATATTCAGACAGTTTTTAGAAGACTGCAGTTACGTTTTCACATGGCTCGGTATCATGAGCTGTTTGATAGAAAACAAGACAACAAACAGCTGTTTTGTTTGTACACAAAGGTAAAAAGCTGCAGAAGGACCAAGCAAGAAGCAAGATCAACTGAAAAAAGTTTTCTTTTGGGAGTATTGATACTTGGAAATGAATCCAAAATGGAGATATACTGTTGGGTTCTGCACCACAGATGATGTAGGGAACATAATTGAAAATAACAGATGTATATTTTTGACATGTGTCACACACCTGTGGTGTAGCTCTCACTCATGTGCTGATTTATTAAAACACAGAGGAATCTGTCTCTGTGTTGTCAGACGTTACAAATTTTCAGTCTCATAAATATTTGAAAGTAACTGAATCCATTTTAAAGTTTACAAAGTCCTGAAAACCCATGTTAAAAGGGTTACACAACAAAATTTTACTGGGATAAGCAAAATAATGAGAGGATCTAAAGATATGGAGAAAAGAAAATCACGTGATTCTGTCTTTTGTCATGTTTTTTTCTACTTTTTAATCTTTAGAATTCATGTTCATGTCAAAATGTGTGTTGAACTAGAGTTTCATAGCTTTAGTTCCCTGTAATTATACATAAATAAGAAGAAGGATGTCCATCAAAAGGGCGAGGACAGTCGAGTCCAGACGGGTTTTTGGTCATGGGTAATTTTCTGAGTTTCAGGGGCTGAAATCAAACACTGGCAGGGCCTTGTTCCAGACCACAGTGGGATGCCTCATAGAAAAACGAATTTTAACTGTGGCATTTATTGAAACTCCATGCTGCATAAGGAAAATACCCAAAATAAACCATGAGCTCAGAAAACTTACTGCCTCACCGTTATTCATCTTTGTTCATTAGACAGTCGAGAAAAAATCAACTCAGAGGAAAAGAACTGTGCATTACCTTAATGGCCCAGTAAACAATTACTCAGGGCTTAACTTTCTATTGCAGCCTAAAATAACAATAGTGAAAAGACATTGGGTGTTTAAAGACGGTAAAGTCACTGCAGTCAGAGTCCTGCTCATGTCCTCTACACTGGACTCGTTATCCGTCACTCGTCACAATGTTGTCTGGCACTTCGCCACTTTTTACTCCGACACAATCAAGCCATTTGTTCCGACTCGACAGAGTCTGGATTCTGCCTGAAAACAAGTAAGAACAATGACCCAATGACCTGTTCCTCACATCTAAGGGACAGTCTTGTGTGGCTGAATCTTTGCTTTTGGGTGGAACTAAAAGACTTCACTCATCCAGCAACATCTGACGTTTTCCTCCATCTTTAACCAACCTGGGTGGCACTGAATATTATCAGTGTCTAAAATAGGCTGCACCCACCTAAAAAAGATTGATCTGTGAGTTAATGGATTTTATTGATTGTTTTCAATTAAAAAAATCTAAACCCTAATCAAAACAAGTCATTTTACCACCAACATTTTCAATCGCTGCAGTGCAGCTCATATCTCAACACACATGCTCATCTGCGAAGGGTCAGTCCCACAGTTAAGCAGTAGTGAGATCACGTGTGGTTCAAAATGCAGTAAAGGGAGAGATGCATGAATACTTGCACTTTTGTGTGAATTCACAAACACATTTTCACACAACCACTCATTTATGAGACAGTCAGGAAACACTGGCATATAACTGCAAATATGCCTTGATGCTCTCAAATCAACATGCATGTGCCTTAAAGCAGTGGTTTCCAAAGTTAGGGTAAGGACTGTAATGTGGGTCACTAAATGTTTAGTTTGGGGTATTGAAATGATCCCTAGGCGTCAAATTAAACAAACATATTCTAATAGAATGGTCGCCCTATAATTAATGTACATACACGTTTAAATGTTTATCATGCACCAATTTATTTAGCTTTTTAGCTATGGCAGTGGGACAGCAGTAGCTCAGAAGGTAATTGCGAGTAATCCAGAAATCAGAAGGTTGCAGGTTCGAGCCTGGCTCCGACCAGAGAACGCTGCTGTTGTGTCCTTGGGCAAGACACTTAACCCGCCTTCCTGTTGGTGGTGGTGGTCGGAGGGGCCGGTGGTGACAGTGTTCGACAGACCTCACATCGAAGCTCATCCCCACCAGTGTGTGGATGTGTGTGTGAATGGGTGAATGACTGGTTGTGTTGTGAAGCGACTTGGGGGGTTGTAGAACCCTAAGAAGCGCTGTACAAATACAGGCCATTTACCATCAATGCTTATTTATTCAACCAGCCAAAGATAGTTGGGACTGCAACTCCAAAGATATGGAATAGTTAAAAGGTCAGGAGCTAAAAGCTTTCAACTTTAAAGTGTCAAAATGCAAATCATAGTTAAAAATAGGATGGGGCTCTGAACATGTTTCTTTTCTTTGCTAACCAAGAGATATGCAAGG
The DNA here is from genome assembly GCF_043380555.1 of Nothobranchius furzeri. Classification (NCBI taxonomy): domain Eukaryota; kingdom Metazoa; phylum Chordata; class Actinopteri; order Cyprinodontiformes; family Nothobranchiidae; genus Nothobranchius; species Nothobranchius furzeri. Next base: position 46,361,312 of record NC_091756.1, on the reverse strand, counting down.
GAGTTTACTGGCCATCACATGATTAAGAGATCACAATAATGTTGATAATTGTGCCAAAATGAAACAAAGGCAGCTAAAAATATCATCTATTGACACATTACACTAAATGTTGCTGATTTTTATCAGGTCTCGTCATCTTTTATTCCTTGGCTCATCATCACAGAAATAAAATACAGTTGCCAAATCTCAGTCTGCAACTATCCTAAGAGTTGAAAAGTGTTGCATTTACTGCCACCATCTAGTCCCCATGTGAGGGGTAAGGCTTGTTAAAGTGAGCTTAGCAACAATGTGGAAACAATCAAATGACCCAAAGAATAACAGATGCCTTAGTCATTTGGTTTTAAGATGCACAACAGTAGAGAATAAGTTTAATTTAAGTGTGACCTCAGACTTGTAAAATTAAACTTGTTTAGCCACAATATATTAGGAATGTTAAGAAAAGGATTTGTTATTTACTGGAAACTTTACAATTATTTTCATGATCACTGAGAAAAAAAAGTGGTGCAAAAATACAAAGTTTATCATAATTTACCAACATGATAGAAAAAAAGAGAAGTAAATTCTGACTTTTCTGCTAAAGCTGCTCATAGAAATTTCTAAATTGTGATCATGATAAAAATGCCAAGTTCCAAAAATAGTGATCTAGAAATCACAAATGGCCAAAAATCATGACTCATCAGTATCATTCCTGTTCTTGAATCTCTTCATTTGTTACCAGTAAACTGCAGAATCAATGTCAAAGTGCTACCACTAGTTTTTAAATCACCTAATGGCATGGGGTTAAAATACACTTCTAAAAAATAAATGAATAAAAAAACTAAAAAAAACAGGAACACAAAAATAAGACATCCTAGATCTGAATGAATGAAATACTCTTAATAAATACTTTATTTATTTACATAGTTGAATGTGCTGACAACACAATAACCCTAACTTTTAATAATATTGTTACTTTGAACATTTTTGGGCACTGATCAGTGACATCACTCACTGCTGAAGCAGCTGCAATATGCTGACATCTGTGCAAAGTCTGAATGGAAAGGCTGAATTTGAACAACAGCTGAGAGGAACAAGACATCGTACTCCTGCTCAATTTCCCACGCCCCAAATTTACCCTGAAGTTCCAGCAATGGAAAAACAGCTAATTTACCTTTAACTCATTCACTGCCATTGACGACTAAAGTCGTCATTTGCATTATTTTACTGTTTGGGCATCGGAACGAGCCCCCGCGCTGATAGACCAAACATCTCAGGTCTGAAGCCGATCTTCATCCGCATACGTCACATGTCTCATGATCAGGAAGCTGAAAATCCATGTGTTAGGAGAACGTTATGGGCCGTTCCTGTAAAAAAAAAGTGAGGCGTGAACCGGAAAAGCGTCTGCCGATCACAATTCAACAATGGATGATGAAAGAACAGATGACGCTCAAAACACGCAGATTCTTCCTGATGTAAGAGGTGGGTTTCCGCTTTGTTTTGGCGTCTACATCATCCTAGCCCGCAACGTTCTGTCACTCTTTAAGAAAACAGTAAAAACAGTGAGAACCGCTGGCAGCAAAGGCCTTTAGCGATCAGGAAACGGCTGGCAGTGAATGAGTTAATCTACATAAAATAGTACTGAAGAGTAGTTAAACATGCAGTTTCCATATTTTTCCAAATGACATGAAAAAGATAACTGATGGCAGAGGAAATAATGTGTCTGCTCTTCTTTAACCTCTCCAGCCGTCAATAGCTGCCATTAAAAGGGAAACAAGGGCCACTTGGAAAACCAACTGCTAACTCTCAAATTATTTTCACTTTACACACAAACAAGTCCTCTGGTGCTTAAACAGATTTATTTACATTTTACTCTTACACAGCAGCTTGTTTACATCTGTTCCTCTTCACTTGCTTCCTCCCATTTCCCCTTCTTTCCCTTTTATTCTAACATATACAAGATTATTTACACACCTCTGTGGTCCCCTTCCTGATCCCTTTTTGAAGACCACTTAATTAGAAAAGCCTGCGAGGCTCACATGTCCCCTCCCCACCTCCACTGCTGCACACACAACCTACTGAGTATTTTTTTAACACCAACAACTCTTCTTTCATTTTCAATGCCATTTTATCTCCTGTCTCTCTCTCAGCCTAGCTAATTACAGAGATAAATTAGTGGTGGCACGTCCCAGTAAACAACACAACAGGTGGAAGGGCATTAATATTCATCTCAGTTTTATTTATGGAGTGCAGCACAGGTAAGAAGAGACAGCAGAGATGGGCTACTGTCTGAATGCAGGAAAAAACCTGCGTGAATGACAAGGAAGCAGCATCAATATTCTTGACAGGACAATAATTAATGGAAACACATCTGAAAACGACGCAAAGTTCATCGGCTCAAGAGACTCAGGGCGAGGACACACGCTCATTAGCAACAGGTTTGTAGAAAAAAAGTTAGAAAATAAAAAATACATTTAGGATGCTATAATGGGTTCCCATATTGTCATCAACCTTGACTCTTGGAGGTTATTTCATTATCTCATTCCCTTAAAGAGTTTTGCAGTTTTATCACAAAGTTATAAAAAAGGACAGCAACTTTGCCCATCTGTAAAGGAAAAATGCCATCAGAGTTGTTTTGCTTCTGATTAAAGATACAAACGCTGCGGGAAACATCCAAACTTCAACAGATCTGAAACCAAACCTTGTCTTCTGAACTTTTGGAGCTGACAGAAAAGAATTTCTGGTGAATGATTAAAACCACATGGCAAGCCTTTCCTTCTGTCTTTTGTTTTTCTTTGGATCTGACCTATAGCATACTGTTGTTAAATCTTTTGCTCAGACATGTAAGCACACTGTGAGCAGTGGGGGGGAGGGTGACTGGCCAGAGATGTTTTAAGCACAAACCATGACCTATACCAGCGCCAGCTTGTCCATTTAAATAAATGAAGCAGTGCTTAGTGGCTCCCAGAGGCCAAACAGTAAAATGATTTAAAGCACCACTTTTTGATCTTTCTTTATAACCCCATGTATTTTCCTGTTAGTAAATTAGAGACTTATCCCAGCTTCTGAAGCACTGCAATTGTTTTAAGAATCAAGCTCTGCACATTTATGTAACAATAGGTGTTTGTCTGAAATGTGTTTCCTTGTAATGCTATATTAGGCAAAATATAATAATAATACTTACAATAAAAGAGACGTATTTCAACAATGTTCACACTTAAAGGTGCAATATGTAAGAATTACCGTAAATCCTCTAATACAGGCCCGGGCCTGTATTTTACTCAAGCTCATCAAGCTCCAGGCCTTTATTGGAAGGAGGACCAGAATTAGAGGCAGGCCTCAATTTCTCTTTGAGCAAAATGAACTAATGGTTCGCTGGAGTTTTTGACAATGAAAATTGCGCCCACATTTTCAAAGTTAAACACGTCTTTTAACAACGGTAGTTTCTGCTTCAGCACCCCCCCCCCCCCCCCCCCGTGCAGCGGCCGCAAACTCACTGATGCGCCTGCAGCCTCTCAGAGTTGCTGCTGCCCTAGACATTAAAATAATTCTTTCATTTTCTGTTCCTCACTTCTGATTACCTTCAATGGTGTTTGTTTGTTGTGTAACGTTATGAATATTGTAATTGTCTGCCCTTAACAGCTGCCCCTTCACACAGTAACATCGCCAAGTTCGGACACTTGTTTCAGTATGTTTACATTCCAGGAGAAGAGACAGAAGAAGAGAAGAAGAACGCTTTCCATTAATTAATCAAAGTACTTTATTCGTGATAAAGCTAATCAGAGCATATGTTGATCATTAATAATCAGGTGAATGATCTGTGAAATAAAGATGTCATGAGTTATGTGTTTAATGAATAAACAGGACTGCACCAGACAGACTGATCTACATTACCATGGAAACGCATGACACATTGTTTTCAAACAATCAGAACTTTTGTCTGTCGTAGAGAGAATCTGGGTTGTTTACTTAATTTGTCCAATCCGGTTTACTAAGATTTGTAAACAATTAGGGGATATAAAACAAGGCAACGCCATTTTAAACTCAGTTCCATTTTGACCTCAGCTCTGTTCGATCCGAGCTCCAAAGGAGTTACATCATACTCTCAACATTGTTTTCAACCAGCTCTCAATCCATCACCGCCAAAAGAGAAGTACAGACTAACCAGCTGTACTTTCCTATTTTAAGCTGAGAACTGTCAAGCTGGAGATTTCCGTCGTTTGAACAACAAGACGACATTCCTTCAAAATAAGAGTGAACTTGCTGATGCCTGCCGACTGCTACCGGAGTCGACCCACAGACGGGCTTTGTAGTGCTGCGACCGCTGTTTCACCAGCTCCGGTACATCCGAGGGTCCGAGGACCTGGCATTTCCTGATCTACACGGGAGGCTCCACAGGGTACGTGGTCATGGCACAAAATGGTGGCTCATGTCATCAGCTTCTGAAGCCTCGTGGTAGCCTAGTCATAACAACCAGATTCGCTACATCAGCCTAGAGATTCTGAACAAAACACACACACACACACCAACACGAAACATCCAAATCCATATGCACCCATCATTGAGATAGTCCTGGTAGATTGTAAGAATTTATAATTATAGAAATTAAAGATTCTTAAACGATCCCAACTCTCTCTTTTCTTGTCTCTCAGTCAATACAGTGTTTAAGTAAACTCCCTGATGATAAAATCAACCACTTCTGATTATAATATTTTGATCTAATTATTGTGTATAAATATACAACTACTGATCATTACAGTTGCAACCACCAGGTACAAAAACAAACTTGTTTTTATTTGCCTATGTTTCTGTCCTGTCTGTTTATTATCTTCCTGCATCTCCTCTCAGTCCTAAAGAAAAACTGCTACCTGGGTTTATATATATTCACCTTATGAGTTACCTTTGAACTGCAGTTCTACCGACCGCAAAAACAGCGGAGTGCCGCTGCTCGCCGGCCGACTACAACGGGACCGTTTTTGCTGCGGAGTTCGTGCTAGAGCGGAGATAGTAGAATTTTGGGGGTGCGTCACCGGAGAACAAAACAGGTGATGCGCCTCGCTCCGCAGCAGCGAAACGCATCAGGCACAAATAACAGACAGAAAACATTGAAGGAAATGAGCCGATATGAACGATCGTGTGTTTAATTTGTTTTTGGGGTGGTGACACCTGATTTGGCGGTGCTCAGGATGTCTGGAGCGTGTCAACGATCAGAGCTTTGCATGCGCAAACTGGTTAAGATTAGGATGGGGGTGAGGGGAAGGTAAAATTGCATCAGGGAAAAGGTCACCGTTTGGTTAAATGTCCGTTTTACCGCCGGTGTCAGTACCGACGCTCTGGCACAGTGCGTTGCCTCCGCCTCCCGACGCAGGGGCTCATCACCTGCTGTCTTTTCGAGGAATGCATCTTGTCAGTCATTATCACGTGACAGCGACTAGTCGATGACAGGCATAAAAAGTCACTACAGAGCCGTGAAGTCGACTAGTCCACTAGTTCATACAACCCCTACAATGGTGTCTGTTTGTTGCAACCACCAGGTACAAAAACTAACTTGTTTGCATTTGACTATGTTTCTGTCCTGCCTGTTTATTATCTTCCTGCATCTCCTCTCAATCCTAAAGAAAAACTGCTACCTGGGTTCATATATATTCACCTCATGAGTTACCTTTGAAATGCAGTTCAAAAAGATCTACTGACCGCAAAAACAGCGGAGTGCACGCTGCTTGCCGGCCACATCAGTTAGGTGCGTCACCGAGGACAAAACAGGTGATGCGCCCCGATCCGCAGCAGCAAAACACATCAGGCACAAATAAAAGAATAAAAGACAGAAAACATAAAAAGAAATGAGCCGACATGAACGATCGTGTGTTAAATTAGTTTTTGAGGTGGCGACACTTAATTTGATTATGTTACTGTGGCCGTGCTCAGGACGCAGATGTCTGGAGCGCGTCAACGATCAGAGCTTTGCATGCGCAAGCTGGTTAAGGTTAGGATGAGGGTGAGGGGAAGGTTAAATTGCAAGAAGGTAAATGTCACAATTTGTTTAAATGTCCGTTTTACGACGGGTGTCACTACCGACGCTCTGGCACAGTGCGTTGCCTCCCGACGCGCAGGAGCTTGTCACCTGCTGACAGCAGGCTGCTGTCTTTTCCTAGGACTGCATCTTGCCGGTCATTATCACGTGATCACGAGACTAGTCGATGACGGGCATAAAAAGTTACTATAGAGCAGTGACTAGTTCATGCAACCCCTGCTACTTCTCCCCAGAGTGTTCTGCAGCATAATCAGCATGTTCTCTTTGAACTTGATATCAAATTTTCGCCTCCTCTTCGTCTCCGCATGGTTAAAGTTACCCTCGCGGTCCATCACTGGCAAATCAAAAGTGAGACGGATGATATAACCGCCCCCCGTACTTGCTTGTTACCACATTCCACCCGGCCACAATAAAAAAATGGCCATTATTCACCTCCTCCAACACCGGCCAAAATGTGATACCCGGCCGATAATTGAATACAGGCCAATATTAGAGGATTTACGGTAAGCAAAAATGACACCATGTGGTCTAATTTGGTTACTGCGTCAATATCTGTCAGTTCCATGGCTGTTGCCAGTTATGAATGAGCAGCAGAAGATTCTAGATGGCAAACCAAGACGAGTCATCCAGAGTAAGTTGATAAATAGATAAACAAATGGTCATATCTGGTGTTAGCACTCTTGGGTATTTTACAGTAGCGACCACTTACTTTTACTATGGTAATATGTCTCTGGAATTACAGGAAGTATGATTGTTTACTGTCTTGCTGTTAGCTTGTTGTTATACTTCTGAATGACTCATTAAAAAAAAGTAAAATGCCACGACTGACTTGTTATTCACTTCATAAATACATTTCACTGTTATATTGAAAAAGTAGCTTGAGATATTTTTAGAGTTTACTATTTGCTTCTAATTTACCATTTGCATTGTTAGCTCATTGTTAGCCTCTAGCCTACTTAACCTGATATCACAGTAGAACAAGAAGTTGCCGTGGATTCTTAGGGCTACAAGAAATAACTTCTGGGGCTATTCTGTTTACTGACTTCAGGACTTTAAACAACTCTGGAGTTTTTTGCCTGCCAGTGTCAAATTACACCGCAGCATTTTCTTGGCACAGACTCACCAAGCTCTCACTGTAAACTTGTAAACAGTGTCCCTCTTTTGTTTGTTTTTTGAAAGGAGAAAGACTGAAAAACTCCAGCCGGCTGAGAATGAAATCTGTTTCAGTACAACCTCCCTTCCACATGACTGAGACATCAATCTGCTTTGTGATAATTTCACTGTATTGTTGCTAATTAAAGAGGTGAAATAAATCTGGTTTTGAGGGTTGATACTGATCTCAAATCTGACAGGACAGATTTGAGAAAATTCCAGTTTATCTCAGATAACTATAATAAACAGAATACTCGACTTCCTGTTGTCAATATTGGTTAACTTCAAACTTAAGATCCTTGAAAAAACTCTTGCTAGATTGACTCACTGCTTCGCACTGGTGAATTCACACACCAGAAAAGCTAGGACAATGTATTATGTTGCTTGGTAAGAATCCATTGATGGACCCAAAATAAACTGTTCTTTTTGAAAAGAGAGAAGAAAAACTGGTACATTTAGTTGCTGTATCATCTCAAATTGAGGTCAAACTTAGAAAACAAATATTTTGGACGACTTGTTCCTATTCAAGACAATTCTATGCTTCAACTACACTTTGCTTCTGCATCCTCCATCCAGCTGGAAATGTAACTGGCCTGGAAAACCATGTTGGTGTTAATATGCTGTTAATAAGTATTATTTGCATTAATTCATAAGTCAAAATGAAAAAGTAGACAGAAAAATATTAAAGCAGAGTCAAAGTTAACAGAGTTGGTTCAGATTGCAAGACTTATTGGATTTGTTTTGCCCTCTCTCACTTCTTATTAAACTTGAGATCACAAAGTTAAGCTAATGGAGGTGAGGACATTGTATTCGGCTTTATCCGTGTGTGGGAGTATTCTGTGTCCTCACAAATCCTTGCCAGCTAAACTCAAAGGGGTGGCAGGCTTTGTCAATGGCAGGGAAAGGGCGCTCATTCTACGTGACCAAACACTCACAGATCAAGTGTCTGTGTAGTGACTTAGACAAGGACTAATAACAGCGGGGACAGTGAAACACTGCAGCTCACATGCTGCTAATTGGCTTACTGAACAACGCTGACATGGCTGATTGGATAGCTAAAGGTGTAGACAGCTTATTCACACAACCTGCAAAAGCAGACTGGTAAATTATATTTTGAAGCAAAAGAGCTTAAAACGATGTTGTTTTAAGTTTTGTTTATCTTGCATGAAATGGCTTTAATATAAAGTATTCCAATACTATATTAGGTATGTAAACATAATAATAAAGAGCCCCCCCGCCCCCCCCGCCCCCCCATGTTAAATAAAAGTGTACTGAACACAATTATTCACAGAGTTCTACTGTGTAAAGTTCATAATTTAAGGAAAGAGCAGACGATGATTTCAGCGGCAGGTGGCAGAGATTTCCTCTATAGTGGTGATTACAATTCATTATGAGAATAAATGTTCTTAAACTGACTGGCCAAAAACAAGTTGCCACCAAAACTGTGCAGACCGTCTCCAGCACAAGGTTCTCAATTGGGTCAAGGTCTGGTCTGGGGGCTGAGCCATGTGTAAGAATGACCTATCATGCCCCCTGAACCCTTATTTAACACTTTGAGCCCAATAAATCTTGGAAGATGTCCATGCCATCAGGGAAGACAGAATCCATTGATGGACTAAACTGTTTATTCAATATATTCAGGTATGCTGACCTCATGTAGCAACTGCAGCAACTCCAGACCACCTACTGCGTTCACAGGCTTCTACAGTAGATGCTAGTCATGATGGGTGCATCACTTTGTCTTTCTTTTCACCCTGACATACCTATCACTTTAGGACCGGGTAAATGTGAATTAATCATACCGCATGACCTTCTTCCACTGAGTCAGATCTTTATGCTCCTAAAGCCCCTTTCTCCAGTCTCAAAGTTTGGTTTCTTTATGGTTACAAAGCAGTTCTGTCCCAATCTCTTGACTTCCCTTGGAATTGTGTGTGAAATGCTCTTACTTTTACAACTAAACACAGTTTTGAGTTCTGCTCTATTCATTATGTAAGTTGGGGTTAAAAAAACTTGTGAAAGAAGATCACCCATAGAGTAATTATCCAATAGGATGCTCATAATCATTTCCCCAAGTAAATACAGGTGGCATTATTTATTTATTATTTTATGGCCAGCCAGTGTATATCAAAATATTTAAAATGGTGGTGTCTCTTTATAAATCTGCACCAATGCCACATGGGTAGATAACACAAGCATCACCAGACCTGAAAACTTCATATTTCAAACACTCAAGAGTGCTCTCATTTTCAAAATAATTATAATAGTGCTTGATTCTAATTTTTGATCTCTTAATGCTGAACTGTAAGGTTTAGCTCTTGAGCCAGTTGAAACGTTTCCCCTAAACTCTAGTTCCTGTTTAAGGTAATGAGCCGCAGTCACCCTAATGCCAGTTTACTAAAATAGAGCTCACTAGCTTCCAGTGCATAAACCAGAAAACCAATCCACATATCAGTTCTCTCCATCAGCCACTGAATTACTGGAAATGTCTGCCAAATGGATCTAAATCTTGATAGGTCCCACTTTGCCAAACCTCCAAGCTTTGACTGCTATTCACAGCCGGAAAGATATTGGATGGAGGGGGAAAAAAAGGGAAATAAAACAGCATCCACTTATTGTTTGTACGGGAAAGAGTGCTGATTACTGCAATAGGAAGACACGCTTTTTGGGATTCAATCTGTTGATTTATTCATGTCAGACAAGCAACTGACGGAGACGAATCAGACCGCTGGTGGCAGGTGGTAGAGCTCTTTGCTTTTGTATTGGATAATTTCATTTACGTCTTTCATTTTGTAAGTGACTTGCAAACACACGCCTGCTGATGGTCATTATTGCCAGGTTCAATACAGCAATCATCGCTGAAAAATGGCGAGCTTTGATTTCATCATGTACCTCTGAACCTCGATGCCACAGGGGCCATATGAACATGTGAGATTTAATCAAGAACTGGCAAAGCAAGCAGAAGTCTCATCCTAATCAGAGCTGAGAGACTTATTATATTCATGCTGTTTTTGCTCCACAGTTCAACCCAGTATATCCTTCCCCATTATTTCAGATTGAAGCCAACCCCATCCTGTGTAGCTTTTTTGCAAGGGGACAGACTGGACTGCTGGTTAAGAGCCCACCTTTGGGTCACCAATCATGTGGAGGACTTATACATAACTGTCATTTCCTGACACCACCCCCTTCAAATGGAAGAGGAATGACAGGCATAAATCGTAAGCAGAGGCTGCCCAATCAATATGCTGCCCAGCTGACTGATGTGTCATTTGTCATATGAGGGATGCTTACTTTCCAGTACCTACTAAAGATGTGACCCTTTCTGGCACTTTATTCCCTCCTAATATTTCCGCTCCACCTGTGAAGCTGTTCATAGGTTCAAATATCACTTTAGTGTTGCATAACATCATAAGTTTCTCTCATCAATGATACATCCCAAACTTCATCTCCTTAGCACAGTGGCATTTTCCTTATATTGAAATGCATGATACCAAGATAGCAATCGTCATCGGAGAAATAATTAGCACCTTTTTTTTAGTCTAGGACTTTTTTGTTACCATCAATGACTGCAATGTCAACAGACCAGCAGCCTTTAGGGAAATAGTTTAAACAGAAGATGTTTTTTTTTCTCATTGAGTGGTCAGTGAAGGTATTCCATAATTGCCTCCACTTTCTGTGGGCTACAGAAGTTAAATACCCAGCACATTCATCCTGTTTAATCTATTAATGCAGCTCAATAATTTGGCTTTGCACTTGGCCCATAATCAATTAGTCATATTAATGAGTGGGCCACAGAGCCAGAGAAAAGGGTTCACCAAGACTTTCACAAAATCAGGTGCTGGACTATAGTAGGGTGTGTGTGAGAGCCTAAACACATTCAAACACTGGTTTTATTCCAAATCCAAGTCTGACAAAGAACTTTAACTGTGCTAATGTTAAAAAAAATAATGATAATAATAAAAAAATAATATAAAATAAACTTACAGAAGTCTACAACATTTCCCATTGTAACATTTTTGTGAACGGGTTTTGTTTTGAGAAAAAAAAACTGTTGACATTCTTTAGAAATGATGAGCTGAGCCAAAGCCAGAAGAGCATTCAGTACAGCCATCTTAGAAGAACTCCCAGCATCTCCAAACTTCAGCTGTTGATGCAAAATGATTCCATGAACCAGGATTATTGAATCCCAGCATGTTTTAGTGGTTTCTCTGCTCATACACACTTGATTCAGTGGTTAAATCACCTGTGCAGTAGCTCATCAGGCTCTGCAGAAGCCTGTTAATCACCTGCTGATTGAATTCAGGTGTGTTGAAACAAAGTTAAAACTAAAACATGCTGGATACCGGACCTCAAGGACTAGAATTGTATACCCCTGCCATAAACCTTTACATCGTTTTTCTTCTTCTTTGCATTATATGAATATTTACAGGCACATATATCACCAGCAAAGGCTAAACAGAGCTATTTTAGGTGTATCCTTGACCTAAACTTCAGCATCTTTGTATTGGAATAGCCATTGTAGCTAGATAGCTTCTTTTAGGAAAGTAAACTTGGGTAAAGAGTGGTCTGTTCCTTACTTTAAATCAAATGTTATTTTACCATAAAAGATCAAGTTTGCTGTAGGGGGTTCTACATTTGTAAATAACCACAGAGTTCCATGTTAAAACCAGATACTATACCATACCATATTTATTTCTAAAGCACCATTTCAAAATAGCATTGCATCTAACCAAAGTGCTGTGCATAAAAAAGCCAAATGCTTGAACAAGAAACACAATAAGAACATGCAAAATGCATAAGAACAAAGCAAAAATAGTCTTGAGATGAAAATTCCTACTAAAAACAATAAAATAGGAGAACAGTTAACAGCACTATCAAAAAATAAAATAATGCAACGAATGATAAAAACATTTGAAATGGCACAAATAAAACCAAATAAGCTACCAGATGGTGCGAGGTGCCAAAAGTGAGCTACTGAATCATAAAAACAGAATTAAAAAATCAAATCCGGTGCTAGATTTTCATGAAAAGTGTCACGGAGGGAACGCAATACTAAAGAAGTGCCTTTTCAGGGCCGACTTGAAACTGCTAACAGAGGGAGCCAGACGCACACGGAGGGGCAGAGAGTTCCAGAGTTTTGGGGCTGCATAAGAGAAGGCACACTCCCCCCGTGATTTGTACCGAACCTTCGGAACAACAAGCAGCAGATGATCTGCTGACCGAAGGGCACGGGTGGGAACATACGGGGTCAGCAGGCTCGTCAGATAGGAAGGGGATGGGCAATACAAAGCCTTGTAGACATATAACAAGACCTTGAAATAACTCCTAAATTTGACTGGGAGCCAGTGTAAATCTGTGAGGATAGGTGTGATGTGCATGCGTCTGTCGGTGTTGGTTAAAAATCTGGCCGTGGCATTTTGAACCTTCTGCAGTCTGCTTAGGGCTGAAGTATTAATCCCAATCAGGACAGAATTTGCATAATACAGACATGAAGTAATGAAAGCATGAATGACTGACTCAAGATCCGGGCGTTTGAGGATTGACTTAAGACGAGTGATGCGGCGGAGTTGGAAAAAACAGGACTTGACAGTAGCGTTGACTTGTGAAGACATTGAAAGGTCAGAGTCCAGTTTCACACCTAGGCTAGTGGCACATGATTTGAGATTGAGTGGGAGAGTTGAGACATCTAAAGCACCATTCATGTTAGTGGGGCTAAAAAGTATGGCATCTGATTTCCTGTCATTTAACCATAGGCAGTTTTAAGAAAGCCAGGATCTGACCTGGGAGAGGCATTCTGACATTAGAGAAAATGAGTGATGTTGGCTGATTTGAAGGTAGATCTGGCAATCATCTGCATAAAAGTAGTAGTTAACCCTGAGACTTGCTAAAATCTTACCAAGTGGTAGCATGTAAATTGAAAAGGGGTGAGGACCCATGATGGAGCCCTGCGGTACTCCCCATGGAAGTGGGACATTGGGAGAAGAGCAGTCTCCGACATGAACACTAAAACACCGACCATTAAGGTATGACTTAAACCATTCAAGGGCAGTACCAGTCAAACCAACCCAAAATTCAAGTCTGAAGTAGGATGGTGTGGTCTACAGTGTCGAATGCTGCGGTCTGATTGAGTAACAGTAACAGCACATGGGAGCCAGAGTCAGTTAGAATCAGGATATCATTGAGAACCTGAATGTGTGCAGATTCTGTGCTGTAATTACATCTAAAACCTGATTGGAATGGGTCAGGAAGTCCATTGTCATCTAGGTGAGAAGTAAGCTGTGTGAGAGCCAGTTTCTCAATTACTTTTGAGATGAATTGAAGTTTTGAGATTGGGCAATAATTGGCACAGTCAGACTGGTCAAGGCCTGGTTTCTTTAATAGCGGCTGAACAACTGCATTTTTAAAAGCAGCTGGAAAAACACCAGAGGAGAAGCTGGAATTGACAATGTCCAAAACAGCAGAGGCCACCGCTGGAAGGACATTGTGCAGCAGTCTTGGGGGAAGGCTGTCCTCTGAAGAGCCTGAGGGCTTCATAGCCAAGATTAGGTAAACCAGGGAAGAGAGTGTCACATGAGCAAAGCAAGAGAATGAGGGTGGACAGTGAGGTTCCAGACAGGTAACCCAGCCTGAGTAAGAGAAACCAGTTCTAATTTCCTAGATTTTATGCAGGAAAAAGTTTTGAAACTCAATGCAAAGAGCCCCTGTAGAGGGAGAATAGTTGGGAGATTCTCTAAAGGATAGTACAGAGGATGGAAGATGGAAAGACAAAACTGATAAAACTGACAGCATTGCAAATCAAGCAAGACCAGAAGTGCTACAGTTAGCTGCTGGTGGCATACATGATTATGAATACCCCAGTTAATTTAGGTAATTAACAACATAATTTGACGCTGACAGTGATACATGAATAGGTGTCGTTTTAGCCAGGGACGCTGGGGACATGTCCTCACCACTATTAGCTGTTGGGAATTTTGTCTCCACCACGTTTAAACAAGAAGTTGCTTAATAAGAAAATTCACCCATTTATGTTAAGTGCCACTCCTCAACACCAAATGAATTCTCTGTAACCAACTCCATAAGCTGTTTCAGTCATGGTGTTGCTTGTTCACTGTTAAAAGCTATAGTCAACTTGTCTTTAACTCATTCACTGCCAGTGACGACAAAAGTCGTCATTAGCATTTGTTTTACTGTGTGGGCAACGGATCAAGCCCCCGCACCCTGAGAACAAACATCCCAGCTCTGAAGCCAATCTTCATCTGCATATGTCACACGTCACATGATCAGTAAGCAGAAAATCCATGTGTTAGGAGATCGTTTTGGGCTGCTGCTGTAAAAAAGTGAGGCGCGAACCGGAAAAGCTTCTGCCGATCACAATTCAACAACAGATTATGAAAGAACGGATAACGCTCGAAATGCACTGATTCTTCCTGATATAAGAGGTGAGTCTCTGCTTTATTTTTGGTTGTTTTGGCTTCGACATCATCCTAGCACACAATGTTCTGTGTCTCTTAAAAAAAGTACAAACGGTGAGAAACGCTGGCAGCGAAGGGCTTTACCGATCAGGAAATGGCTGGCAGTGAATGAGTTAATGTAGGTCTATATTCACTTCATCAATGTTGATTTCACTTTAAAATAAACTGTAATTAATGAATTTAGTTTAATTTTAAACAATAAGGAACAAACTTTTAACTTTTAGTTATTGAATGAAGTTCTTATTTTAAACACCTGTCAACTTCAACATATTATATTGTAATTAAATGTCAAACACATACTTATTTAATTATCCTCAGCAGTTTTAATAACATACTGATGCACTTGTGTACATGTATATTTAAAAAACCTGTTGCACAAACGTAATGATATATTATACACCAGCTCAGTGGACTAGTGGTAGAGTGTCCACCCTGGGACTAGGGGATCGGGGTTCGAATCCCGGTTGGGTAACTAAAGACTAAATGGGACCCTCCATTCTTGACACTCAGCTTTAAGGGGCTGGATTGGGAGGTTAAACCACCAAATCGTTCCAGAGAGCAGCCACCGCTGCAGCTCACCGCTCCCCTCCATGTGGATGGGTGAAATGCAGAGATGAATTTCACCAGTGTGCGATCATTACTTTGGGACTTTAACTTTAAAACAGCTATTTTAGGTTAGCAGTCACTCACTTGGGAGTTTGAATGAATTGATACAATCCATTAGCGTGTCAGTCCTGAAGTATTCAAAGGTTTTCTTCAGATATTGTTCAAGAAGCTATCTACAGTGGTTGATAAATTATTTATGATATTTACATACAAAAGTGGCAGAAATGTTCTTAATAGGGGTGCAACGGTACAGGTAGCCCACGGTATGGTCCGTACCTCGGTACTTAGGCCATGGTCCACGGGACGGTTCTGTGCATGTTTGTGCGGAAAGAGACTGCTTTTATTCCAAAACATGCAATTTATTTGTCTTCAGAGCGAAAACAGAATGTCACAATTGGAAGAACATCAGTACATGAAATAAGTTAACATTCTCTGCATTGAACACTAACACCCTCTTTCAATTATCACTTGTATGCAATACAAAATATATTAAAAAAATTCCAAAATGTAAACAAAGACACTTGAAAATATTCAAATGGTTCCCAACCATGATACGTGAGGTAAGCAATGCAAAAATAAAAGTGCATTTTGCATTTTAACAAACAGGAGTTAGCTTGTGCTGTAACGTCACAGTATGGAATAAATTAACCCTCTTTAGTCTGTACTGAACATGAAATAATACAACCTCTTTTTCAAGTATCAGTAGTGAATTGAAATGTTAAAATGTACGCAATGTAAAGAAAATACATTAAATAAACAATTCCTGTCCTCGACAACAATGTGAACGAAAAAGTTTGGTTTACCTTTAACAAAAATAAATTAGCATGTGCTTAGAACAAAAAAGCAGAGCTAAATAATTTAGTAAATAATCCTGCATTCAGCATAAAAAGTGCAATATTTACTCATCCACTATTGAGATTTTTGTGCAAGAAGATGAGTCTATCAACACTGTCTGGTGCAAGGAGAGACCGGTTTGCACAAACAATGTCCCCAGCAGTGGAGAAAATTCTCTCACTGAAGTCCCTGAAGTCCCTGGGACACAAAGGAGCCGTTTCGCCGCTTTTGCTACATGAGGGAACTTATGCTCATTGGTCTTTCACCATCTGAAAGGATCTGCATCAACACCAATGGAGTCTGCCAACCTGTATGAAGCAACTTCATCCTCGACTACCTGGGAAAGAGTTTTGACCTGTTCTTGTTTTTTTAAAAACCTCCCCAAATAGCTCTGCTATTGCCGTCTTCTTTCGAGGGGGAGAGGCTGACTCTTGTCCCTCTGTGGGTGGCATCGTCTCCGGCTCCAGTTGTCTCTGGAAAAACAATGACAATTTTTTAATATATAGAATAACAGCTGTTAATGTTTATATTTTGCTCCTGTGAACTCAGTGTAATTGCCACAACAGAGAAAAGCTAAATTGCTGTTTGATCATAGACAGAGCTGTACAAGTATGAAATGTTAAAACCTCTTTATACATTTCTAACAAAAATAAAATATAAATTCAGCCATGGATTCACAGGAAATATGATCAACATACCTGTGGTTCATACTCCAGAATTGCTGTGGCAAGATCTCTGTAGAGTCTGTCAAGGGAGGCTTCATCATGTGAGGGCAGGGATTTGAACCTGGGATCCAGGGCTGTGGCTTTTTAGAGGTACTTCTGAAGGTCAGGGTCAGTGTACCTTTTATCCAGGTCCTGTGCGATGGCTTCTTTTGCCTCTTTGATACCTGCACTGTCTTCACCTCCAGGGGCCATGCACTTGAGAATCATTTCTTTCAGTGGGAGGATCATTGAAATTGTAGGGGTTGTTTCACTGCTCATGAGTGTTGTCACAGTTTTTAGAGGTTTTAGAACTTCAATTAGTTGTTCTGCCATTTTTTGCTCATCATCAGTCAACATTGCAATGCCCTTGACGTGGCTCTTCAGATTCTTGTCCATTGTTAATGCAGAGTAGATGACAGGCTGCTGTTCAACATATCGTGACAACATGTCATGTGATGTGTTCCACCGGGTTATCACATCATGAATTAACTTGTGCTTTGGTAAGTTTAGCATTTGCTGTTTCACAGCATGTGCTTGGTTGGCTGTGGTGCTGCGGTGAAAAAAGGTGACAACTTTCCTCACTTTCCCAAGGAGGCGGGACACACCATTGATTGATACAGCCCTCTTTGCAGCGAGATTCACAGTATGAGCAAAACTGCTAATCTGGGGTCCCAGCTCAACAGTTTCATTAACTGCATTTACAATGTTTGGAGCATTATCTGTGGCGACGGGTATAGTTTTGTTTGGCCGCTCTAGCTTCCACTCAGTGACTGTATTTTTTATCTCTTCTGTTAAATGCGCACTTGTGTGGCTTTCATAGAGGGGAGGAGTCTGCAGCATGGCGGTTTTCATCTCCCAGTCCAGCATGTAGTGAGCCGTCACAGTCATGTAGCTCTGTGTTGCCCGAGAAGTCCAATTATCAGTGGTCAGTGCGAGGCTTTCTGCCTTAGCCAAATCACTCTCGATGGCGTTGCGCGTTTTGTCGTAAAGACCAGGGATGACGACCTGACTAAAATGTGTGTGACTGGGCACAGAATAACGTTGGTCGAGTGTCTTCATTCAATGTTGAAAACTAACATCCTCGACTCCAGAAAAAGGCTGCAGATCATTCGTGATAAATACTCCCAATGCATCAGTAATTTTTTTATGTTTCTCTGAAAAAGCCCGGTAGGTTTGAGCAAAAGCATTCTCGATAGACAGTTGTTTTGCTGCTAGTGCCTGTGCGGCGGGTTGCTCGACTGACCTGTGTTCAGGAAGCTTTATGTCTGGATGCCTTCGCTGGATATGTTTTGTCATGTTGTTTCCACTGGAGTATGAAACATGTGCCAAACATTGTTTACAGACTGTGTAACTTTTGTTGATTATTTTTACTCCTTCATCATTGTACTCAACCCCAAATCCGAAATAATTCCAAAATGATGATTTAAAAGAGCCTGGTGCCTCTTCAAACTCTTTCCTTTCAACTCCACTGCAGCTCGCCATTTCCTTGTGTCTCTTCGTTCGCAGCCAGCCGCCTAACTGTAGTAAGAGTTTGTGAGTGAGGACGCGGATGCACAACGGTGATTGGACATTAACTTGGGGGTGGACCTTCATCTATCTGGACAGGCAAACGCGCATGGTGCCAAGCATGAAATAAAAGAGCAGCGCAAAATCAATGGGAGTACCGAAGTCCCGCGGGACAGGAGGGCGGATTGTCCCATGCAGGGCGTACCGAACGGTCTGGTATTTTACCGCATACCGTTGCATCCCTAGTTCTTAACCTTTATTAGTGTATTACAATTTAAAATGCATTGTCAGACTTAAAAAAACTCAACATTTATATCCAACAGGAAGCCACAATGGGACAGATTGGATGTGTTGCAAACACAAATAATATGAATTATCAGGTGATTCTCTGCCACCAAAAGCAACATTAATTACTCAAACGTTGATTCTTGTCAAGGCCCTCACTCATTATTTACTGCCTTTCACCAGCTGCCACCGAGTCTCACTGAAAGGTTAATGAAGACTGGAGCAACATGAGGGTGTCCCAAACCTCCTGCCAGTCCTTTGGTACACTGTGCATTTGTATATGTGTGTCTGTGCGAGTGCATTTCATCAGACATGTATGCCTGCCATTTCTTAATTATTGATAATGAAGCCCGTGGAGATTGTAGTGAAAGATGAAATGGTAACTGTTGCAGTCAGACATAATAACAGTACAAGTCATGATGGCGCTGTAATGAGAACAATCACATGACAATACCCTCGAAAACCACAACAATACCACTCATTCTGCTGTTTTCAGAAGTCTGTTATTGTATGATCATAAACAACTTTTGCTCACCCAAACCCCTTTATCCAAACCCCTTCATTGCCACCAAAGTTTCCACATCTAAAAACAATATTCATCCATGTTTTCTTGCTTTGTCATCCCAACTAAGACTATGAATTATTCTGACAGTCTTTGGGCTGGTGAGGATTACAAATTCACAAAGAGGAATGCGAATGAAAACACTAGAGCCTTGCTGCCACATCAACCAGTTTCTGTGACCTTCCCATCCTTGAGGGAGACAGTTTAACATCCCAACTCTCATTAAATCTCCTGAGGTTTAGAGCCATGATAAAGCAAACAAACGGCTCGTAATCACTGCAGTAATAAGCTGTGGGGCGGTCATTAGAGATGCTATTTTCCCCATATGGGAAGCCACAGCCAGAGATAGGACCCTTCTCCTGTTGTGTCAGAGTGACTTACAGTCTATAGCAGCACAGTGACAGATTGTCCTTGCATTTATGGACAAAACGGGGGGGTTCATCTCCACTGGCTGGCCACCCACTTGACCCACTAGCAAGGGCTTTGAAATGGACTCATAATAGCATACAAGACAAAAACAGCACTGGAAGAGTTGTCTAAATAATCATAGTTTTAATATAATCATTAAAAATGTGTCATAACCACTGGCATCAAAATAAACATTTATTTTGATCTGCTAAGCTGTCACATAAATCTAAGCATGTCGCTTTCAGCAGAGCACATGAACAGTCATGGTTGACATTCGCAACATGACCTGTTACCATGCAATCGAAACATGACAACTAAGTCCCAAAAAGAGCCTTTTTGCCCATTTGGTTGTTTTAAAAAATAATGAAGCATTATTTGGAGAGACTTTGCATGTGAGGTAGATGACCAGAGAAATCCAAGGCAGTTGATGAGTCTGGGCTGTGGCTACAGACCAAGCAGCACCACAAACCTGACAAAGCATTTTGGTAGATTTTTACTGGTTTGTTTGGCAAAAATAACTACATTTGGTTGTGGACCAAAGTAAACTTACAGAGACCTTTTGGGGGAGATAGTGTTGGTGCATATCCAAACAATGTGAGTAGGAATCTACCCAGATCTGACAATGACTAGGTATACTAGCAGTGTACCAGCCCTTCCTTATAGTTCATACTCTGGGATGTGGTAGAATACACAGTCTTCAGTAGCTAACACTTCACCATGCAGACAAACAACCATCATGTTGCCTCACTGATGCGTTTAGTACCGACTCATCTGACCCATGTACAAATTAACATTTTCACAAGATGTGTGGTGACACATTTTGGTTCGGCTGCAGTTTTCTGTGTGTAAAAAAAAAACTGATCACAAGAAAAAGCAACAACCTCATCATCTACAGTGGTGAAACCTCCCTAAAAGACAACACCTAGACATTCAGCAGGGGTGTAAAATAACCAATAATGTTTCTATTTCTAAATTAGTTAGGTAGTAAATGGCTGATGGCACAGCCATCATCATTAGCCATCTAATTATTGGGAATTTGCTGATGGCAACAATACACTTCTGTTAAGAGCTAGCTGCTATAACTACATTAAAAAGATTTATAAAAGTGTTTGGAAGAAAATGTTAACACTATTACTTATTTTTGATGTTAGTAGCATCAGGTGAGTATACAGATCTGTCGCATGTTACCTTGTCAGTTGTTTTTATGCAAGAAGCAACAAGTTTTGGTAATATTAGTTTATTTTTTGTTTATTTTCTGTGCCAACATATGTAATACTTGTAATAATCATTACAATTTCAAAAGAAGTTAAGAATTTATTCATTATTTAGTTCTGATGTTTTGTTTTATTTATTTTACTGTGGCCCCTGTGGTAGCTAATTGTTGTAGATTTTTTTTTCTACTAGTACTAAATTTGAAATCGTCATGTCAACCCATTGTATCATCTGGTCTGGTATAAGGTAAATCAGATGTGTTTGAAAGACAAAAGGCTGTTTGAGCCATTTGACAGAATAATAAATTAACAATTTTGTTGCATGACTAAAATTAAAGCTTCACTAATCAAACCCATGATGGGAACAATAACATATTTTTCCTAGGATTACAATAGAGGGATCATATATTTGAAACTTTTATTTACTGACTGCTGTAGTGCAGTAAACTTGCTCTAAGGTTGATTTTCACCACAGTGGTGTTTCTGAAACAATCCAAGAGAAACCTCAAAGTTTCTCAACACACAATAAAAGCTGATCTGCTGTAATTTAAGACAGACATAATGTGACATCTAAAAAAAGGACCCCTAAAATGCTAGCTTAAGAAAAAACAAACAAGATCTGCTGGATATTTTGTTTGTTTAGGCTTTTTCAACAAGCAAAAAATTTAAATCACATTTTTTTTCCACAAAGAACAGATAATCGGGCCTGTTTTTGGTGCTACACTGAGTTCTGCACAACAGAACTTTTCCTCGCAGCTAAACAGAATACACAAGTGGTTGAGATTAAAAATAAAGCTTGTTCTTTATCATGCAAAGGAAAAACAAGTTAACAGCAGCAACCCTATTCTTCCCGTCATTCAACATCTAAAATCAAAAAGAGAAAACAACGTTTCTAAGTACTTCAAATGACACAATGTTGTGGTACCTCCAAGCACGATCCAAAACAGGGAGAAAAACTATTCCTTACCCAAATGTTTACAAGTCAGAACATTTCCATTTTTTCACGTATGCTGCTGTTTGTTTACTTTGTATCTAATTATAGGACTTTTTCTAATTGCTTGCTTAAAGTAATTAGCCATAAAAGGTCCAAATGACTCCCCAGAGTTACTAGGATATATCTGTTCAAGTGTCACAATTCACCACACGCATGCATAATAATATTGTGAAAGGGCTCTTACCTTTATTTGGAACCATTCACAGAGAACAGCACCATGGGGAGAGAAGAGAAGAGAAACAAATTAGCAGCCATGGTAAATTATAAAACCCACATCAAGCTTGTTTTTCCTGAGTAATCCCAATGTATTTAATGCATCCACAAGAAAACTGTATGTTTAGAAAAAAAATCATTATGGTCCACCCAAAGAAAACCAAGTGTTCAAATTAAAAACTGAAAATGTCCATTTAGAGACCAATTAGCAGAAATGAAAACAATACTTTAATAAGTTTAAACAGATGGTAAATTGTATCAATTACCTGTATTTGTGTACAGAAAATTTTGTATGCAGTTTTTTGTCATTAAAATGTCAGTAAAAGAAAAAAATATGTGTATATATATATATATATATATATATATATATATATATATATATATATATATATATATATATATACACACACACACAATACAATCCACCTTTGTTTATATTGCACTTTATACACAACACTGTTGACCTAAGTGCTTCACACACAGATAAAAACATACCGACTAAAATTAAAAAAAGTAAAAACATGGATAATATATGAAAACATACAAAAACATTGTAAAATAAAACACAACACTGCTTCAAACAGGAGTGGATAAGAATCATTCAGGGTTAAGAGCCAGTGAATAGTAGTGAGTCTTGAGGAGCGACTTAAACATGACCAGAGATGATGCCTGTCTAATATTGCCTGGATCTGGTTCCAAAGTCCTGGCGCGGCAGCCGAAAAGGACCTATCCCCTCTCAGCTTCAGCCTTGTTCTTGGAACCACCAACTTCTGCTGGTCAGCCGACCTCAACTGGCGAGTTGGCTCATACCACATATACAAATATATATATATATATATATATATATATATATATATATATATATATATATATATATATACACACACACACACAAGTTTAAAAGAGGTTTTTGCACGAATCCTAAAATTGAGGTAATACAACCTAAGACTGAAAACAAATGGTCAATAATTACTACCCATATATATAAACGTGTACACCTCATTTAAATTAAATTATTGCAGGTTAGAGAAAAAAGATAAATGTATTCAAAATTGCCTTTAACCCTCTCAGGCTCAAAATAAGTTTTGATAAAAGGATGAACAACTGAGTCCTTCTGGGGTATTTCTGAGTTAAAAAATGCTTATGAAATACATATGTGGAGTAACCAGTTAGGTAGGTTTTAACGTTGCTACTCTCCAACGCCTGCCTCCAGAGGGTTAATCCAAAATCTAGATTTTACGTTTTTGAGAAGTTCACGCTGTAAATAGCTTATTTCAATGTTAAACACAGCCATAATGTAAAATATGTCATAGAGCACTAGTTTTGACACCTAAAGATCCTTTTCACACCCTGCCACTCTCACAGTGTGGTGACTGTGGGTCCCACATAGGACAAACCCATACCCAGCCCAGTGTGTCACGCAGTATGGATAAAGGGCCCCAGCAGGGACTCAGTCTGCTTCACATGGACCACTCATTTTTTATCCATACAAAGCAAGTCTCCTATTGGGACCCAAACGTGCCCTGCATTTCACTCTGGCATCAGGGCCCACTGGCTCAACAATTTGCCCACAATTGACCTGCAATGGGCCCAAAGGAGCTTGTTTGCAGGGGGAGTATGAAAATCTAGCTAGCCACAGGAGAAGCTAACACAAGCTAGGTGGAGAAGCTTCTTGAGTAGTTTAGTTTTTTTACATGAATGACAGAACTGCTGTGTTCTGCTGGTTGTGTTTGCACGAAACCATTTTTTTTTTCAAATTTTTTTGGTAGTTTCACAGCAGCACTCTTGTTAGGGCATAGTGTCAGTAATTGAAATATGAAAAAGAAAAGCTGTTGTAGTTAGCAGGAGTGAACTATAGCTCAAAAGTGAGAAAAATAAAAAAGCCAAGACATCATGACAACGAGTGACAGAGAGGAAGATAAAAGAAGCCGGCACTACACCAAAGAGACTGCAGCAACCGCACATGTGAGCAGAAAGAGTGAGTGCAGTGGTGCTACATGGAACACCAGCTATGATTAATGCACCAACAAAGACCTCAGCAGATTATGCAGCAGATGTGTTTACAAACCAAGCAGTAGCAGCTTGCAACAAAATAAAGAAAGTTTAAAACAACACCAAAAAACACAGTTAGGGAAAGATTGATAGCTGTGCTGAAAAATACGCCACATATGTGATTGTTCCACGCATAAACATAAAAACGTGCATGCATTCAATTGCTACAATACCAATTAAAGGTTTTGGAAATTATTGTTTCTGATTTGTTGTAATGGCAAAAGCTCAACACAGCATTTTACACAACGCAGGGAGGATGATGCACACATCACACGGCAATATGGTAAGTGTTTAGAGTTACAGCAGGAACGTTGGATTTATTCTGACAGACGAGAGCATGCACCGCCTTTTGATAAACAAATTTCCTGACTGAAGCTTCTATTATAGTTCCATTAGCTGAAAGATATCAGACGAGGGATGAGCAAAAGGAGAATAAAATAAAAATCAGAAGAATAATATCCAAAGACGAGAAAAGAGCCACGGAGGTTGAGAGGGTGTAGGGAACTATGAAATGATGAGCTGAAGAGGATTTGAAAAGGGAAGGAAAAGTGTTCTTTCATCTTGTCAGCTTGCCGAAGGACTCTGCAAAATGAAACAGTAAAGGAGTAAGACCTGCCCATACTTCACAACTACAAACAACCGTGGACTGGGTGCAGGAAAAACGGAATGCTAAAGAGGGAGGAGAATGGGAAATGAGAACATGGATGTGAGTGTGTGGTGGTGGTTGGGTTGGTCAAAACAAAACAAAAGATAAAAGAAAGAAGAAATGTGAGACTGAACAAAGTCAAGGATCAGAAGTTTGCTCTAAATGCAGTGTGCTTGGTTTTCATCTGTGAGGTGAGCTGAGCTCCAGATATGTTACCTCTGCTTAGCTGCGCTCACAAATATCATCTGATAGTTTGCTGTTGTTACAAACCTATGAGACTGAACTGAATCTGACACATTAACTTCTATTTTTGCCTGAATTACACATCCATTTCTACTGTATTCCACCTAGAACCCAGTTTGTTTTAGTTAGAGAATAATCTAAATCTGGCTTCTCCTCTGTCTTTGTTCCTCCAGTAAAACAACAAAAACATGCAGGTGGAATAAAAGCGTTACAGTTCTTAAGTCCTTCATGCATTATGCATGCACCACCATTTTTAATTTTCACCGTCAGCCAAAGTGATTACAGTCTATTAGTGCTGCATGCAGATAAAAAGGGAACAATCCTACGTCTAAAGCACTAAGCTGACTGCCCAGAAATCCATGCATCTTTCTGCAAATCATCTCTCCTTTTTGGGAAATGCTTGGCTTTATTTTGATGGCGCCACCTGTGGTGGATTTAGAGCAGCAGTCTATCAGAAAGTAATTGGAACAAGTATGACTGCAGAGAAGGCTTCCAGTCAGTGTCTGTCAAAGATCTAACCAATGAAGCACATGGTCTGTTTTCCTCATGGTGGCCATCTGGCTTTATTGATCCAACTTCTATTATGGCACTTCATGTCCAACAAACTCACGACAAAAGGGGAACTGTCCTCCTCTAAACACATAGAAAAGATTTTTTTTTCTCTCTTGCTCTTCTTTTTTTTTCTTTTTAGAAATGATTCAAGTCACTTTAGAAGCTGAAAAAGGAAACAATCTTTTTGACTGTTCTTATTCAACCAACCAATGTTTGCCCATGAACACATTAAATGTTTGTTTAGTCCTGCAAAATCTCAGTTTAACACAAAATGTAAAACATGGAGATATTAGTTAAACCCCCCACATTTAAGGATATCTAGAGCATGCTGTGAAATGTGGCTTTATTTATATAAAGGTGTGGTTTATACATTTGCAGTGGTCTGTAGTGAGAATGCATGTTGTGTAAGTCTCTGAGGGAAAAAAGCACATTTGTGCCAGTTTCAGGAACTAGAAGTGAGTGACATCAGAGCTGAGCTTCAGATGGCAGGATTTGGAGGCTTGTTTCCTGATATTTGGTCATCTTGGACGACATTAACGCAACTCTACCAGTGACTCTGTTTGCATTGCAACGTTGATGCTAAATCTCCACAAATAACCCAAGCCTGAAGGAGTTCTGCCGTGTGGTAGAGTTGCTAATGCTAACCGTTAGCATCTACTAGCCAAGGCATTCTCTGCTGTTTCCTGGACGTTAAATCAACAACAACCTTCTCTGTCGTGAGTCAAGATGGGCGAGTCCATGAATGTTAAGAGACAGTGTGACATAGATCTGTCAGGATTTTCTAATCCTAAAGTTTCATTGTCTATTTTCTATCAGAGGCTAATGCAGGAGAAAGGTGTAGGAGACTATTTTCATGTTCAGCCTGCTTAAAAAACTCAGAGTGATCAATTATGATCACCTTTTGGTGAAACTGTTGCATGGCATGTTGACAGAATATTGCAATATTAAAACTTAGATACGGACCACTTATTTTGAAAGCAGACACCAAAGTCCAATTCTTGTCTGCTGATTACCCTTTCTCTAAAATAAAATAATTAAATTTAAAAATATATTAGATTGGCTTGGAGACGACGGTTCAAAAAACATTAAATCCCATGTTAAATCTTATGTTAATCTGTTATTCCAAGGATGAAACAGCAATGAGCACCAAAACAGTCATGTTTTTGTGAATATATAAAAACACTTTGTGCTGAATACTTTCCAATTACACAACTTTATTAGTTGCTTTTAGAAAAACTCACATTAATGTGTCTGATAACAAGTGAAGCTGCAGCTGCCATTTCAGATGGTGGTGTTTATCGCAACTTTTAATACAATATTTATTAATGTCTAAGCTAAACTTAAGCTTCTATCATGCAGCAAACACTATAATTTTGAGTTCATTAATAAACCATCAATGCCCTCACAAACAAGCTGTAATGTCCATAATTATATCATGATGTCTTGATGTTTGTTTGTTTTTTATCCATTGATCTACCCAAAAAATAAACAAACACAAACACTGAGAAACCATCCCTGACATGGTCCTGCAGGTCTTCACTAATGTCTAATTTTGTGTAACCAGCAAACTAAAGTGCAGCTCTTTGAATGAAAGACAAGTTGGACATTTTATTGAGCTACATAATATTAAATAGTATTTTATTGCATTGGGTTGCTTCTGATTTTATGGTACTCCATGGTGTATCGTATTATATAAAGTCGTATCAAATTGCTCTCAGTTAAGTCACAATCTAATGCAGTGTGTCCCAACCCTGGTGCTCAAGGAACATTGTCCCACATGGTTTCCATGTCTCTGCTTCAGCACACCTGATTTACATTGCCTCCTCAGGAAGACATCAAGTGCTGCAGATGCCTGTTAATTACTCATTCATTTAAGTCAGGTGTGTGATGGCAGCTGACCCCAAAAGGGCAACGCGGAAAACATGCAGGACAGTGTGCGTCAAGGTTCAGGGCTGGGAAACACTGATCTATAGTATCTTACTTTATATTTTACTAATGCTTTTATTCAATTCATATCTTATTGCTTTGTGATACACTGTATGAAATGACACAGAAACAATGTCCTATCATAGTTAACTATGCAGTGTTTGTGGTAATCATACAAGGGAGTTTAACAAAGGGCCCTTTATTTTGTTCTTTCTAAATGATAAAAAACTATTTTGGACTTTCTAGGTCCATCCATTTATCCATTTTCTTCTGCTGTTTTTGTTAAGAGGTGTGCCAAACTTGGCCAACACAAAAGTCTGGGCTGTAAATGAGGCTCATTAGTAGGGATGAGCGAGTACACCACTATCTCTATCTGTATCTGTTCAACCATCTAAATTATCTGTATCCGTATCTGTACTCGGAGTGGGCGTGGCCTAACCCGGAAATGGGTGTAGTTTAGCCAATACGTTATTTTAAGTCTGATCAGAAGTTGCTATGTGTATTGTTTATTTGAAAACTATTTACAGAGCAGCCTCAGAGTTGAGATTAATGTTTTCGATCACAATAGTAAAGGAACTATTACAGAACAAGTTTTTCAATAAAATCAGAACATTAATATTTAAGTGCATGAATTAAGAGAGAGAGAGAGAGAGAGAGAGAGAGAGAGAGAGAGAGAAAGAGAGATTTTTTCTATAGCGCCTCTCAAGATAAAAATCAAGGGGCGCTTCACAAAAACAAAACATGTAAAATAGAAAAAAGAATTTAGAAAATGATTAAAATATATTTAAAATGAGCAAAAAAATAAGACAATTGTGATTAAAATATGTAAAGAAAGAGAGAGAGTGAACAGGAACGAGGGAGTTGATCCTGAGGAAGAGGAGAGGAAAAAAAACCAGACCGGAGCAGGTATAGTGACTGACGCAGCACGAGCCGTTTTCAGCACCGTCTTGTCAAATGCACCACGTACGTTACGAAGAAAGTAGCTTTAAATATCTTTAAAGTAACTTTAAAAAGAGGCGAACTGAAGAAAACATAGGGAGTACTGAAGAAACGTGAGCAACAGTGAAGCAAGCACAGAGAGATCTGTTGCTGTCTGTGTGTGCGCTTGGATGGACTGGACGCGGACTGAGCTCCCGGTGCAGAGTTTTGTGTGTTGGGAGGGGTGGGCGCTCTATTTGACTGGCCAATCACAGAGCGTGAAGACAGTCAGTTACCCAATGAGGATTTTTCTTCAGCACGATTACAGATATTTACGAGGTTTACTCGTTTCATGCTCGTACTCATCAAAAATGCTTTATCCGTACCGGATACTCGTCTGAAACGAGTATCCAGCTCATCCCTACTCATTAGTTAATTGCATTATTCTTTAGTGTAGGCCAGGGTTCCTCAACTACATTTATGCAAAGGGCAGAGTCCCCCCCCCAGCGGACACCTTTGAGGGCCAGATGTTCCAAAATAAAGTTCAAGGATTATTGTATCTTCATTTATTAATATTTAAAATGGCTTTGTTTTCAATGTAAACTGTTTTGATTGTTGTTTTAGTTGCATTTAGGGAATGTAAACAATTATTGATTTTTGGATGTGATTTATGCTGCCAAACTTCAAAGTTGGGCTAGGGCCCAAAGGTCTGGACGGCTGGGTGAAAAGGTCTGGTGGACCGGATGTGGCAGTTGAGGTTCACTGGCCTAGATAGAGTATCTTAAGTTAATGTGCACAGCTCCTAATTACAGTTTTCAAATAGCATTTTTTTGTAATTGCAGCCAAATAAAGTTTTTAAACAATCAAAACCAATTAGGTGAATCATTCCAAACCTAGGGCAGTATAAAATGTAATATTTTATCAATTTGAGGTTCACATGGTCTCAGGTTTACTGGTGCAGACTTTGTGACTCAGAGGTAGGCTCCAAATAAAAAAGTAAAGGCAAAATGAGTCACTTCTCTGATTTGAGCTGTATATCAGATAAGATGTGTGTTTGCTTTCCTCTTTTTAGACTTGCGTTGTTTTCCTTCAGATTGTAGCAGCTCTCCAGCTGGATTGTGCTTGATGAAATTCAACATGTCAGGAGGACCAACAACCAGACCAAGTACTGAAGTCCAATCACACACACGGATAATCAGCTTTCAGCTCTCTCTTTGGGATCAAGGATTCCAGTTCTGCAGGACTTCTGCATGAATCTCAGCAAATTTTCCCTCTCGTTTCCATGTTTTATCAATTATTCACATTTGAACACCTACTGCAAAGCATTCAGTCATAGCTGATGAATTCTCCAATTAACACCCTATTCTCAACTGTTTGTTTTTGTTCATTTGTGTGGTGTGTGTGTGTGTGTGTGTGGGGGGGGGGGGGGGGGGGGGGGGGGAGGATCCAAAAAATATTAGGAATAGAGGAAAAAATAAGTGAAATGACACAAACACACACATTGCAGAGATAAGCATTCAGCTGCCAAAGGGCACCACAGAAGCACTTTAATTAAACAGACTGGATGCAGAGAAACCTTGGCATAACAACAGAGTAGAAAAAAAAGTCATGAAAGAGTGTGAGATTAGAGAGAACGCACAGCACGTCCTCCTGAACAACAAACTATCAAAATTACAAGTCACTCCTCAAGTGTGTGTGTGTGCGCGCGCACGTGCGCGCGCGCGTGTGTGTGTGTGTGTAAGAAGTTGTCCACTTCAATTTTTTGCACTCTGCAGGAGGAACAGAACAGAATCCGTCCTAATTGACTCAGCGTACAGTTAGCAAATTAAAACAATTACATCTGCAGGCCAGTTGCTCGCTGGACTGTGAAATGCAAAACAACAATATGGAGGGCGATTTCAGCAAGACAAAACAGCCTCATTAATACCAACCATGTGTGTGTGTGTTGGGGGGGGGGGGGGGGGGGGGGGGGGATCAAGGTGGAGCTTATTCAGCTGAAAACATCTAAGATTTTGCCAAAGATATGCAGCTACAGCTGGGTTGTGTACAAGCACAGAGACCTAGATTGGCTGTGACTGAGTGAGTTTCTCCACATCTTCATGCATGTGTGTGTTTCCTGTGTCTGTGCGTCTCTGCGTGCCTGCATGTTTCTGTAGCACAAATATGCGCCAAATCAATTCAAATTAGGTCATCTCTTCACTCAGTCTAATGTTCCATAAAAGATGTAAGAGGCCTCATCTGTATCGCTGTCTGTTTTTGACATTACTTATCTCTAGGTGTCTGCCGCAGCCTCTCAGGCAATACAGGCCATTTCTAACGGTAAACTTAATGGACTGTTACATAAGCCACCTAAAGCTCATCCTGCCATTTGCAACACTGAGGGTGAGAAGTGAGTCTAAGTGGAGGATTTTAGAGGGGGAATAAAGAGCCAGAGGAAATTACAAGCCTTAAAAGGGTCCTTATCTACTATTCTTGCAGCAGTGACAATAAAACCCGGGCTATGGGCTATCAGCAAGTGGGTCAAAATTAAATTACTTTACTTTCAAGAAAAGTCAGACAAATGTGTGAAAATAAAGTTTGTGGTAAAGCTGTAATTACACAGGCAAATGTAAGTAAAGCACTTGATTTAACTGTGTTAAATTATGTCAGTGTAAAAGTAAGATTCTGTAAACATCCATCTGGTTATCCAACATTGGGCTGTAAGAGTAGCAGATCTAGAAGGAAAACCAAATGCCCAGTTCCTCAGTGACCTCGCCTTCCTCCTCTTGGGGATCCCAAGGTGTTCCCAGGCCAAAAAGAATCAGTAAGCTTTCCGGTAAGTTCTGGATTTGCCATGGAGTCTCCTTCTAGCTGGCAGAAGAAGCCAACTAGAAGCCTACATTATATTAGGAGCAGCAGCTTTACTCCAAGCTCCCAGATAAAGGTCCTGATTTCATCTCTAACCCGGGCTTACCACTGGATGCTTAAGTGGCACGTAACGTAATAGATGTGTTTTTGTCATGATCCGTCATCTCAGCAGAGCATTTCTTACCACCGGCAGTGTTTCAGATGTATCGGCAGCAAATGTATTCCTTGCAACTGGCTCCGCAAGGTCACAAATTCACTAGTGAATTGCAAGATCATGTGTGATTTCAGCGTTTAATGCAATAACATGCAAGTAAACAGACAGCAGCGTGTATCTTGTTCTTCTGTTCCTTAAACAAATCTCATGTGTTAGAACAAAAAAGGGACCACTCCATCTAAAGATACATGAACTCCATTTTTTATGTGTTTTGTACAAATGAAAACATTATTAAAACCCATACAGTGTAGATAAAACATAATTTCAGCTATTCTGAAAATGAATGATTGGATGAAATGCTTGCCGCAGTTTTTTAAAAATACAATATGTGTGAATTTGACAGTGAAATAATCACATAAAAGAGCCTAAAAGTTACACTGATTTAGATTTCCTTCAAAGCCGACTGAAGGTTTGCAATTTTTCTCCTTTCAAAATGACCAAAGAGGGACGCTGTCTTTGTTTACAATCTGTTAGCTTGTGGGGTTGCCGAATCTATGTTGGCAATTGTAATTTGGTGCCAGCCAACAAAACGCAGCAGCTCCTAAGCCTGTAACAGGAGAAACCCCGGAGTTATTTATTGTACCCCTAAAAAAAACCCCACTGCATATTTTTGTTTTACTCTAAAATTGGGTAAAGAAGGTTAGAGGAAAACATTGAGCTAATAAAGCTAACAGTGAATTAGAAACAAATAACCGGCTCTAAAAATAGTCTCAACCTGCTTTTTCAATTACCAACAACTCAGTTTTACAGTGAAATGTACTTAAAGTGACAATATGTGATTTTTACCATTAATCTCTGGAAATATCCATCAATGTCTAAAAATACATGAGTGCGGGTCTAAAGTCAGGAAGGCAATGTCTTGTGAGGCCAGGCGCCTTGCTTACAAGGACACCGTCCTTCCTTGGTCAAAGAAAACGGTTAAATGGAACAGACTTACATCACGTGACCGCGGCCTCCGCGGTGGTCATGTCACATCACGTGACACGGGAGATAACGTTATGTTTTATACATATAAGTTTTAATATAGATATATAAGAAGCCTTTTACTTTTTTTATTGCGTATACATTGGCTAATTAAATGCATAAGCAAGTTACTACCTTCTAGCCACTGAAGCTGCAACTACTAAGCAACTAACCAACCATAATTTTAAAACAATAGCTACAGTTAGTTGACCTACATTTAAAATAGAAATTTGCCCCTGAAGTAGCTGCCAGCTTCTGATCCGCCATCCTTTTGAAAATGTTGCGCTGTTTTCTGGGAAATTTTTGACCATGGCCAGGCTACAAGGCACCTCCCGTGTGTCCTTGCTCAGCTAGCTAAATGGCTAACAAACAGAGAACAGACGCCTTAGTAGACCATGAACATTGGAACACGCCTTGGCAGTTCGTGATGACGTATCTCCTAGGCAAGCGGGACAGGACCAAGACATCAATGCAAGGTTCCTTGACTTTAGGAAACACCTCAAGTCACTGGGCAATGCCATATTAGATGCCATGTCTCTTTCTATGGGAGCCCATGAAGACAAAACTTATTTACTGATTTGTAAGAAGCAGTTACAAAAGTTTCGACCATTCATAAACATTGATGTTTTACAAATTTATATATTTGCTTGTTATCAGTTATCAAAGGGAGTCGGAAGTGCTTGTCATTTTGCTGGAGGTTGAACAATATAAAAGCGCTCCCAGGGATTTTTGACCCTAATGGCCATTCGTTGGCAAGATCTTACTCGAACACAAAATGCCACTTGCTTGAAATGATTCAGGTATGTACTGCCCCTATCGTCAGGGAAAATATACACCATCACTTTAATAACTTCCTATGCATGACTCGTCTTTGCTTATCTAGAATCTTCTGGCGCTGACCCATTGCTAGCAACATCCATGAAGCTCACAAGACAGGAGTGTGAAAAGTCATCTGTGTGTTTTGAAAACAGGCTGAAGTACCCACATTTCACCACCGGGTGTCATTGTTAGTGCATTCTTCCACAATGCAACTTTGAAGAACTATGCCTGTTAAAGCCACTATCGCGCAAAACCACTCAAGCTCTCTGCGAAGCACTGTATAACTTCCAAAGCACATTTATGTTTATTTGTTTGGCAAACACTTTGTTTACAATGGCACTAACAAATGAGAGACATGAGCTGATCCTACATATGCTGTTCTTACATGTAACAAAACAGGATGCTGAAGAAAAGAGCAGCAACAGAATACACATGAAGAACAGCACACTAACGGAGAACCCTTCTGCCCCACTTAGAGGAATGGAGTCAATTCTGTGAGACACCTCACATCTAAAAGATCAGTACAAACACACATTTACATGAAAACAGTGATAACCTAATCATGTGAGAGCAACTACAACAACATCAGTGTGGATGTTCAGCAGGACATGAAAGAGAAAAATCCATCTGCTTAATATATCACTATCCCCCACATAATATACAACTCCGTCTCACCCTGAGCAGATTGCAGGATTTCCCAGAGTTTACTGAGTGCTCTCACATTAAAGTAGGTCACAAACATCACGCTAATCAACGCTGAAGTACCCAAATAATTAAGGCCTTGTCATTCAGTGCCAGTGTGCCCAGGATTTCACTCGTGTCATTCCACATCTACACTATAAAAAACAGCATCTCTGTAGTTTGGCACTAGGGTCCTAAAAATAAACCAGTCAGCATCACTACTAGCTGAATAATCAGGAGGCTGCTTCACAACTAAACTAAGCTAGGGATGTAGCCCAGTTCTTCCTTTTTAGCTTTTGACCCATAAAATAAAAGTCCCAAACTTAATACTTGTTCTATAAAAGCAAAGAATCTGACGAAGACAGCAATATCGAAACGTTAGTTCATTTACTTTTTACTTTGACCCGAGTGTTCCAGCCTTCTTCTACTTCGTAGTTAAAAAGCCATTTGAAAAGCAGCATTTCAATCATTTCATTATAGTTTATCCTTTTCTGATTGATATTTGTATCCATGTGAAACACTAAAGGCTAAAAATACAAAATCACTTAAAGTTCATTTGATTTCTGTAGATTTTCCAGTTGGTGATTTATGATGACCCACACTGGGGTCCTGTCCATAACTTGTCTTTTAATGTCATCATCATCATCATCATCATCATCATCATCATCATCATCATCATCATCATTATCATCATCATCATCAATCACCTTTATTTAAATATTGATTTCATGCATCCAATTATGATCCAGAGTGCTGAATGTGACAAATAAAAACCAGTGAAAGCAATACAACCACATACAAACCAGCAGCTAGTGCGAGTTAAGACACACTAAAGCACATTAAAAGATTAGTAAATGAAAGAAAAAACAAACAGATTAATAGTACAAGAAAACAGAATGCAGGGAATGTTTGACAGATGGGTAAAACCTTATTTTAATGACCATTGTATTATATTAAATTATAACAACCATTATGAAATATTTAAAATATCTTCATTTTAAACTCTATAAACATATTATTTTAGATTGGAGTAGTTAATTCTATCCTGAAAACAGGTCTCCATTATTTGCAACTTTATGGCATCTGCTTATGGCATGCAAACAGCCAGTAGACATGTTACAACTCAAATAAAAGGAATCAATAACTAATATTATAAAAATGTCATATTTATATTAGGCAAGAAGCACATCAAAATTAAACTTTGATTACTATTTCATATCACTTGTAATCTGAACTGCTTCTCATCATTAGAGTGGTGGGGAGCTGGTGTGCAACTCCAGCAGGGACCGAGTGAGAGAAGAGGGACTCCGTGGACAGGTCTCCAGTCCATCAGCGGGCCACAAACAACCCTAGCTCACACCTAGGGACAATTTAGAGTCACTAGCTAACCTGACGTGCATGTATTTTGTCTGTGGGAGGTAATTGGAGTACTTGGAGATAACCCACTGTGACAGCTGCACTGCTGTCACACCTCAAGTGAATGGCTGTCTGGTAATGTTGATTTTATTTTGAATATGTGAGTGTTTTGTTTCTATGGATTGACTGTTTAGGTGGCTGTATGAAGTGCACACATTCAGTTACTTATCAGTTTTAGTCTGTAGGTGTTTATATGATTGTTTAATATGTTTTTCTTTGAGTTGCCAGGAGCAGCTGTAGCAGATCACTTTACTTGGCCTAATCAGCGCCACTGGGTCATACTAACTCTCAAGGGAGAAGAGATCCCTGTGTTTGTGTATTTAGTTATTCTCTTTTGTAAATCGTAGTTGGGTTTTGATAGGAATATGTATTCATTTTAAATAACTTAAACATAATGGACTGATCAGTAGGGGTAGTTTATTTATGTTCTTTGTTAATTGATGTCTCCCCACCCTAGTGTGTTTGCAGTGGTGTGATCAGCCACCAACTGCAGCTCATTACGCGTCATAGTAAGCCTAAGTCACGCCCATCTACTTCTGGTGCATGGGTCCCCTACTGCCCGAAAAAATGAATGAGAGTCTACGGACTGATGAACGTTATTTTCTGATCCCGTTTGATAAATGCCATGGACTTATGATGTATGACATATGATGTCCGTGAATTTTAAAAACACATTTTGATGCCAAGAAAGCATTAATGATCAACAGGTGACAAAAGTTTCTATAGGTTTTGTGTGGAAAAGACATATTGGACTCCCAACTGCTCATCTCATACCAGCAGGGGAGAAATCTTAGGCTCCCTATATATTTCTTCAAATGCTGTATTATTGTATTGATGTCTTAGTATGTATTTTAATTCCATAGAATTTTATTTCTACTGAATTTTATTTTGTCTGAATCGTTCACGCCAAGCAGTTTCTTCGTAGGGATTACTAAAGCATCTGATTCCTTGATACTAATACTGTAAAAAGTGTTTTATATACTGCTTAAAGCATTGAGAAGAAAAACAAAAAACATTATGCTGGGGCAGGTTTATGTATCAGAGCTTAAAAGCTTTGAAACTGTGTGTCTAACAGCAGGGTGTTTGTTAAAAATCTGAGAGCATCGGTTGAAGAAAGACGTGGAAGAAAGACTATGAAGATAAACTTAGAACAGAAAATCAGACTGTGTTGCTTTGAATTCAATAATACTTTATTTAGACTCCCGCCTAAGAAATCTAAAAGTGTTCAAAAGAATATTTGTCTTTCTAAAGACATTGCCGCAGATTTTCACCATCACCATGATCAAGTATAGATTATCACCACGTTTCACAAGAACAAAGCTATTCTTTAGCTTTTTCGCACAGAGGAATAAAACAGTAATCTCATTGAGATCATGTATTTTCCCAATAAACATCTGTAAAAGGTCAGATGACTCACTTCTGAATAAAAATCCTAATATTATTGTTTTTAACTTGTAATTAAGTGTGAGAAATTGAATAGGGGGAAGCAATAAATCATAATATACTTAGTAGCACAGCATATTGCAAAGAGACCATGCGAGTCTTCCTCAGGTACAGAAATTGTGCAGATGTTTTATATGCATCAAGCTTAAAATATGCATCCACCTTATGGCTGAAAAGTTACTCTCGAGGATCTCGTCACCAGATCCTCAAGTCCAGATCAGATTAAGGTCTGTTAGTGAGAAGCAGAAGGAAGTCAACTCAAACAGTAAAGTCATATTGACAACAATTACTTTGTGTTTGGGTTTTAGTTAATAAAGTAAGAGCTGACAGGGAATTTAGAAATGTTACAGTTGAACACCAGGTACCTAAAAAAATGCATCTGAATCATTATTTCAGAAGGGGAGGTGTCCCCGCACTTTTTAAAAGGACACATTTACTTACTGAACTTACATTTAGACTAGTACTATTTTCATTTTAGATAGGCAGAATGTAAGTCTCCTGCTGCAAACCCAGTACACATACATGGGAAATGTGACATTATCTGTCCTAAGAATAATTAGATTGAGAAATATCAAATGTGCATTATGGATTGTAAGAATGTTATCATGGATATCTGG
Organism: Nothobranchius furzeri; assembly: GCF_043380555.1. Taxonomy (NCBI): domain Eukaryota; kingdom Metazoa; phylum Chordata; class Actinopteri; order Cyprinodontiformes; family Nothobranchiidae; genus Nothobranchius; species Nothobranchius furzeri. The sequence continues at coordinate 46,324,024 of NC_091756.1, read as the reverse complement.
AATATAAAAGTTTACTTGGTCCATCTGGAATATCGTCGTCGTCTCGTCGTTGTCTTCCTCCGCTTATCCGGGTCCGGCTCGCAGGGTCAGCATCCCAACTAGGGAGCTTCAGACCGTCCTCTCCCCGGCCTTCTCCACCAGCTCCTCCAGCAGGACCCCAAGGCGTTCCCGGACCAGATTGGAGATGTAATCATTTGGTATATTTTGTATCATCCGCAAAAAGCAGAGACAAGATTCTCCTGCCACCGAACTCGACACAATCCACACCACGGCTGCACCTAGAAATTCTGTCCATAAAGGTAATGAACAGAACCGGTGACAAAGGGCAGCCCTGGCGGAGTCCAACCCTCACCGGGAACAGGTCCGACTTACTACCGGCTATGCGGACCAAACTCACGCTCCTCTGGTAAAGGAACTGAATGGCCCTTAACAGAAAGCCACCCACCCCATAATCCTGGAGTTTCCCCCACAGGGTGCCCCTGGGGACAAGGTCATAAGCCTTCTCCAAATCCACAAAACACATATGGATTTGTTGGGCAAACTCCCATGCCCCCTCCATCACCCTTGCAAGGGTAAAGAGCTGGTCCACAGTTCCACGGCCAGGACGAAAACCGCATTTCTCCTCCTCAATCTGGGATTAAACTATCGATCGGATCCTCCTCTCCAGTACCTTGGAGTAGACCTTTCCAGGGAGGCTGAGGAGCATGATCCCCCCATAGTTGGAACACACCCTCAGGTCACCCTGAGGGGGACCACCACCCTGGTCTGCCCCTCCACAGGAACTACCCCCGATGACCACGCAACGTTGCAGAGATGTGTCAACCATGACAGCCCTACAACATCCATAGCCTTGAGATACCCAGGACGAATCTCATCCGCCCCCGGGACTCCGCCGCTGTGTAGTTGTTTGACTACCTCAGCAACTTCTGCCCCCAAGATTGGACAGTCCATCCCCAGGTCTCTCGGCTCGGGTTCCTCCTCGGAATGCGAATAGGTGGGATTGAAGAGCTCCTCAAAGTATTCCTTCCACCGTCCGACTATAGCCCCAGTAGACATTAGCAGCTCCCCATCCCCACCGTAAACAGTGTGAGCGAGTTGCTGCCTTCCTCTCCTGAGGCGCCGGACAGTTTGCCAGAGCCTCTTTGGAGACAATCAATAGTCTTTCTCCATGGCTTCACCAAACTCCTCCCATGCCTGAGATTTTGCCTCGGCAACTGCCACTGCTGCACCCTGCTTGGCTATCCGGTACCCGTATGCTGCCTCCGGAGACCCACAGACCAGCCACGCCCTGTAGGCCTCCTTCTTCAGTCTGACGGCTCCCCGAACCTCTGGTGTCCACCAGCGGGTACGGGGGTAGCCACCACGACTGGCACTGGCCACCTTGCGACCACAGCTAGCAACAGCCACCTCAACAATCGCAGAGTGGAACAAGACCCACTCGGAGTCAATGTCCCCCACTGCTCTCGGGACGCGGTCAAAGCTCTGCCGGAGGTGGGAGTTGAAGACCGTCTTGACAGGTTCTTCTGCCAAGCTTTCCCAGCAGACCCTCACTATGCGTTTGGGTCTGCCAGGTCTACGCGGCATCTTCCCCTGCCATCTGATCCAAATCACCACCAGGTGGTGATCAGTTGACAGCTCCGCTCGTCTCTTCACTTGGGTGTCCAAAACATACGGCCGCAGGTCAGATGATACGACAACAAAGTCTATCATCGACCTGCGACCTCGGCTGCCCTGGTACCAAGTGTACCGATGGGCATCCTTATGTTCGAACATGGTGTTCGTTATGGCCAAACTGCGGCTTGCACAGAAGTCCAATAACGAAACACCACTTGAGTTCAGATCAGGTGGGCCTTTCCTCCCAATCACACCCCTCCAGGTCACGCTGTCATTGCCCATGTGAGCATTGGTCACCCAGCAGGACAATGGAGTCCCCTGATGGAGCACTATCTAGCACTCGTCCCAGGGACTCCAAAAAGGGTGGGTACTCTGAACTGATATTTGGCCCATAAGCACAAACAACAGTCAGGACCCGTTCCCCGACCCGAAGGCGCAGGGAAGCTACCCTCTCGTCCCCCGGGGTAAACTCCAAAACACAGGCAGAGAGTCTTGGGGCTAACAAAAAGCCAACCCCAGCCCTCCGCCTCTCACCCGGAGCAACTCCAGCAAAGAAGAGTGTACAACACCTCTCAAGGAATTGGGTTTCCAGAGCCAATGCTATGTGTCGAGGTGAGTCCGACTATTTCTAGCCAGTACCGCTCAACCTCTGCCACAAGCTCCTGCTCCTTCCCCGCCAGAGAGGTGACGTTCCATGTCCCAAAAAACAGTTTTTTTGTCCGGGGATCGGACTGCCAAGGCTCCCGCCTTGGTCTGCAACCCAATCCACATTGCACTGGATCCTTCATATTCCTCCTGCAGGTGGTGGGTCCACAGTTGGATGAGCCCATGTATCCAGTTCGGCCTGGGCTCAGCTGGGTCCCATGGGTGAAAGCCCGGCCACCAGGTGCTCGCTCACGTGCCCCAACCCCAGGCCTGGCTCCAGGGTGGGACCCCGGTTACCCTCCGGGCCGGGTACTCAGACTCTTTGAATTTACTTCTATGAAAGATCCTGTGAACCATTCTATCTGGAATATATAAATCCAATCTGCCTAATGAATGTTGCCTAGTTCTTTTTTTTTAAGGATTTGGGTAAGTTTCAAATCAGTGCAGTTGTTGGATATCCTTATATAAAATTAAACGACTAACAACGTACCTGTTGACATCTGTATTTTCAATCTGGCTAGTGATAAAACTATTAAGACTGGGATACATTAAATTGTTGCCTTGTAAAATAGGAAAATAACCAGGGGTGCACATAATATTTTTGAGTTGGTACTCAGGGGAGAACCTATGGTTGTTGCTTGGTCCTCACATTTTTTAATGCACTTAATTCTTAACCCAACTCACAATAGGAACAAAACAGAGTAACGCGTTGATGATGCAACATATTTTAATTTTGACTGAAACAATAAGTAAGTACAACAGGTACATATTGCCAGCTTTACTTAAACCTTCTAATTTTCAAATAACATGACTGAATTGTCTGAATGTAGCACACAATGTGTAAACAGCTGCTTTTGTGATAACAAATGCAATTATTTAAATAAAATGAATTTTAAAGCACTTAACAAAATTACTATTTCAGAGCACTGAAGTTTTTAAAATGGCTTAAATGCCATTTTTATTTCTACAGACGCTCATCATCCTCATCATCATCCTCACTATCTTGACTGGCTCCCTCCAGTTCACACACAGCAGAGGACAACTTTCTGATGTTCTCTGCTGTTAGTGTGTTTATCAAACACTGGATGATTGAAGTTTTCAGTGCCTATGTAAAAGGCGCTGTTTTTGTCTGCCAGGATGGGATTTTCACGGCATAATCTGCACCACATCTCTGTGCATTCATCGTTTGTTTGAAGCCAGCCGACTTCCTGCAGCCACTTCTCCGCAAATACTCTTTTCTTTTGCAGTTCCGACTCAGTTTGACGTTTTTTTGGAGGCGGAGGAACACCAAAATAATTACTTAATGTAGCTTGCTTTTTGGACATCTTTAAAATGCTCCAGAAATGTCTGTCTTCCTCCACAAAATCTTAGGTGCGCAAATGCGTGCTGCCACTTTTTTTCAGGTGCGCGTTGTTTATTTTGACAGTGCATGCGCATCTGCGGACCACTTATGTGCACACCTGAATATAACAGAGGTGTAGTTGTTTTAAATGTTAAAATGGTTCATTAAATTCAAATTCAGTCCATATCCACCAGCTGGTGTTCTTATTAGAGGTGCTGAAAAAAATCAATTCAAGTCTGAATCGGGATTCTTATTTATAAAGATTCAGAATCGATTCACAAAGGTTCAGAATCGATTCCAAGAACTCAAATATTTGGCATGTTACAGGTTTGAGATGCACTTTTTTGATCTTTGTTAGTAGAGTCAGTACTCTGTTTACTTTTGTGGTCCCGTAAATTGAGATGAGTTGTGTTTGATTCTGCTGCTAAGTGGGCACTTGAATGTAATTTTTTTTCCATACAAATTTGAGATGTTCTCATATTTATTTTCTAAGTTGATAAATGAGTCCTCAGGATTACTCATGTAACTTGTTTCTACACATACTTGAAAAGTATTTGACCGTATTACTTTCAAAGCTACTGTTAGGTAACTACAGATTTGTTATATTTTACAAGGTAAGCAAAAATAAATGTTGCCTTTTGGTCAAAAGATTGCTTCTGTTTACAGTTTTAGAATCACTTTTTTTTTACATTGTAAACTTGCATTTTTGGAGCATGACCAGTTTAAAGTCAAATAAAAATGTCCGATAGATTTAAATAACTTGTACAACAAAGTAGTTAATCCTGGAGCTGACACTCTTTATTAATACTGATTGTGAATCAATTTAAATTGAGGATCGAGAATCGATTCTGATTCGAATCGAATCGGCACCCCAAGAATCGGGATCAAATCAAATTGTGAGTTGCTCTAAGATTCACATCCCTAGTTCTTATTATCAACAAGAATAAAATACACACAATCAACATTTTATTAGAAGTTTCTATGTTTTAGTGTTTTCATATTTTCTGCATTAATCAGCTGAAGGTTTGTGGTGAACAAATAGCTATTGAGTCAAAGTTTAACTACTGTAGGCAAAATAGGTGTAACTACCTGTGCAAATGCATCAGAATGCAGGAAATGTCATTTACACCATTTTTTAAATTTATTTATTTTTGTTTACAAAGCTAATTCTGTTCTGAGCTGCCCACTGGATACAATTGAGGAGACGTGTGAAAGGAGGATGCTGGGGAACATGACCTCCAGCTTAAAAAGCCCTTCCCACCCACTGCATTCCACTGAGGAGACCATGGACAGCTCCTTCAGAGGCACACTGACAGCCCAGATGTAAAACAGAATGCTACAGTAGGTCATTCATTCCTTCTGCAGTAATCAATCAATCAATCAATCAATCAGTCTTTATATCACCTTCCACTGCCTTTGAAGGAGTCCAAGGCGCTGAACATAAAATACACAAAAAACATGAAGAGCAATAAAAAGGAGATAAAAGCTATGTACACAGTGTAAAAGCAGCAAAAGACATAAAATCAAGTCACATAAAAGACTAACGATAAAAATTAGTCTTCAAACGACTCTTAAAAACCTGCAGTGATGGTGACAGTTTAATATCAAGTGAGAGTTTATAACTCCTCAGTTTGAGTTTTATTGACAATATCCTGTTACACAATAACATCAGTGCAATACTCGTTCAATAATGGATTTGCATTGCATGTCTGTGTCTCATGCAGTTTGCTGCATAGTGTTGGAACCAAAGTTTTTTTAGTTTTTTATTCGTGGTTTTTAGTGGTGGAAGGTTACAGTACTAGATTACCACCTATGTGTATACACATGTATCTTTGTAACTGTTTTTCCTCAAATTATTCTCTTAAGTGTTGGTGCTGCTGTAACAAGTGCATTGTCTCACTGTGGGATGATTAAAATCTATTCTATTCTATTCTATTCTATTCTATTCTAATGAAGGTGTTATAGCATCTGAATCAAACTAATCTCTGTTTCTTCAAACTGAGACTGTTCAGAGATTGTAGCAATTGTTTAAAAGCTACCAAAATAAACTAATTTAAAAATGTGATCTACTCCCTTAAAGGTGTGGGAGACAAGTTTAATCAATACAATTGCAGTGGTCTCTGCTAAGAATGAATGCCTTGCAAGTTGTACTTAGAGCAAACAAAAAAAAAAGCCCAGGATTGCTTGGATGAGCCTGGACAATTCTGCTGCCTAGAATGGCGGAACACGGGGGGATTTGGAATCGTATTGCCTGATATTTGGACATCTTGCCTCAGATTGAATAAGCAACACAACTCTACCGACTTGCAACGTATCTCCACAAATAACACAAGCCTAGAGGAGTTTTTCTGTGTGGTGGTGTTGCTAATGCTAACGATTAGTTTTTACTAGTGGAGACCTTCTCTGCTGTTTCCTGGAAAGCTAAACCAACAACGGCCTTCCCTGGGGGAGTCCATGAACAGTGTGACGTAGATCTATGAGGCTTTTCAAATCCTAGAGTTTAACCATCTACCAGAAGCTAAAGTAGGAAATACATGTAAGAGACCTTTTTCATGTTCAGCCAGCATGAAAAACTCAGTGACAGATTATAATCAGAAATAATCATTAAAAAATGTTTTATCAGTGAACCACCCCTGAAAGGTCAACTGAGAATCAACTGAGAACACAGTTATTTGCAAACCATCTCAGTTCTCAAGGCTGTGTGCTTCCCTATGTTGAAAATCAACCTTAAATGTCATTTCTAAAGAGATTTGAAAGTTCGATCACTACCACCAAAATAAACTTTGATGAAAACATGAATGCTAAGAAAACAACTATCAAAACAAAAACAGATGTTTACCATGTGTCCATGAGCTTTCCACTGTATACTGCTCTGCCCTCAAGTTTTTGTGTGGATGGTGGCAAAGCACATTTAATTAAATTTCACACACATTGAAGTGTTAGATTGAGAAGTGTTCTCCTTACATCCTCTCGTTCTGACAGAAAACCATAGCACTGAGAGGGAGAAGCAGATGAGATGTGATTCGAGTGGGTGGAAGCAGACACTCGTGAAAAGCGAGTGGCTTGTTTTTAAATCGTCAGTCTTAGATGATGTTGGAATACAAGGAGGCCAGTGGTACAACTTACACATCCAAATGCTCAAACACAGGTTTAAATGTGAGAAAATATTTTACCTGCCATGCAGATTTTCACCAGGATGAGTAAAGGCTGGAGGGACAGAGAGAGGTGGATTGGTGTCTGGATGGAGAGTAGAGACAGGGGTACGAGCACAGAACGGTGACTGATTCTGACACCTTGGATCTATTGTATGCTCAAGAGTGGTCAGATGAAACCATCCAGAGCCATCGGAGTCCCGCTTAACATCCCACACACACACACACACACACACACACACACACACACACACACACACACACACACACACAAAATACAGGCAGATAAATCTCCATACATACTACAGGTCATAGATGGATGTGCTTGCAGAGTGTGTGACAGGCTGTGATATCATTCTGTCACACTGCAGTGCACCAGGATTTGATAGTGAGTGGTAACTTTAAGGCATTTCTGGTCATGCCCATTTCCCCGTGGTGGACAGTTGGAGTGCAAGTCTGGAGAAAACTTGACCCTTTAGCATCGATTTTATACTCAACAGTTCATTTGACAATTAGTGACTTGATAATGTCCATTTAGGGATGGGTACCGAATTTGGTCCTGTTAAGGCACTGACAGGAATAAATAATACCGACTGAGTACCGATTCATGTCAAATGAATGGGTGCCTTGTTTCGGAACTCGTCTTTCAAAACGAGAACTTGCGAGACAGCAATTTGGCAAGGTAGACAGCAGCGTCGATGCAAGAGCGTAATGTCTTCAGTCGATGCGGGCGAGCTTTAGAGCAATCAGCATGGCAGAGAGGAAGAGCTCTAAAGTTTGGGTCCACTTCACTAAATGATTGTATGATGAGGAAATAAACTGTTTAACATAATGTTTGATTGATATTTTAGCTTCTATTCAGCTAATGGTGCATTCACTTACTTCTTAGACGAAAGTGAACTCGCTCTAAAGTTTGGCTTCACTTCAGGATCAGAAGGGTTTTATTGCCATATGTTTGAGAATCAAAACATTAGGAAATTGCTGCAGTATACTTGGTGCAAGAAAAATAAATGATACATTTTTGATAAATTACACAATGAAATGATAATAATATAGAGAGAAAATAATTAGTGAAACAGCTACATAATACAAGTCAGTGTAGCTAAATGTGATGGGTGATTGGGTGATGAAGAAACCAGTGACAACGACTTAAGTGTGAGGCATCATCTTCTTAATTTGCTCCAGCAGCAGAATAAACTGTTTAACTTATTCACTACCAATGATGATTAAAGTTGTCATTTGTATTTTTTTTTTTTACTGTGTGGGCATTGGAATGAGCCCCCGCACCATGAGAACAAACATCTCAGCTCTAAAGCTGATCTTCATCCACGTACATCACACGTCATGTGATCAGGAAGCAGAAAATCCATGCGTTAGGAGGTCGTTTGGGCCGCCGCTGAAAAAAAGTGAGGCACAAACCGGAAAAGCTTCTGCCGATCACAGTTCAACAATGGATTATGAAAGAACGGATAAAGCTTGAAATGCATGGATTCTACCTGATGTAAGAGGTGAGTCTACTCTTGGTTTTGTTAGCTTTAGCACTGACATCATCCTAGCGTGCAACGCTCTTTGAGTTTTAATAAAAACAGTAAAAACGCTGAAAAACACTGTCAGAAAAGAGCTTTTCTGATCAGGAAACGGCTGGCAGTGAATGAGTTAAGACAACGTTAGCTTGATATTTTAGCTTCTGTTAACATTACTATCAGCTAATGGTGCATTCACTTACTCCACGGAAATTCTGACTTCTGTGTAGGAAAAATCCACTGTTTGAAAAAGAGCAGCAAAAGGAATGAAGATACACAGTAAATTTAGTTGACAGCAAAGATGTTTGCTTCGGTTTAATTAGCACTGTCTAATACCACAGTACTAATACTACACTACTAATACAACACCCATCACAGGACATGTATGCACTAATAAGCCACAATTTTTCTGCTGTACCAAAATATGTTGTTAGAAACACACAAAATATAGCCATTTATTTATAAATCTATAATATTTTGTACATTTTATGACATACGTAGGACACCATGTTTTCCGCACACAATGCACTCTGGGGGCGATGACGTACATTGGTTGCTCTTGGAGGAATAGCTATTAACACTAGTGTTTGTTTACGCGCTCACTGTATTAATAATTAAGTAAAATACCGCATTGTGCTGTTTTTGGATGTAATTTCCAGTCAGAGGGCAACATGGGGAGTGATGTGAGTTTACACAGCTTTCCCATTGGCAAGAAGAGGAAAAACAGTGGGAAGATGCCTGTGGACGGACACAACTTCCCAAAGATCCGCGGCTGTGTTCCCAACATTTTTCTCCTGAGGCTTACTGTCAACCATAACTACTTAAAGAGCTCACCAGAGCGGCTGGGTATAAGAGAAGGCGGAAACTAAATGCTTTACCGAACATTTTCCCACACAAGGAGGCTAAATGCCCTCAGACAAAAGACGCTGGACGCTCTCCTGAGCGAACAACCCGCTCCTGCAGCTGCCGCTTCTGTCATGTTGGGCGAACCATCGGACACGCCACTCGTCACGGATGAAGCTGAACATTCACCTCTCCCGTCAGTAAAACAAGCAGTAAGTGTAGCAATACAGTGTTCTCCAAATATATAATATCTGCAAAAATGATTAAAGTCGTTTCACTGAATATCCTAATCATCTATGAAGCACACAACAGCTCTGGATGCTTAAATTCTCCAAAACCAGTGGTAACTAAATAAGTCTGATCACACGGTAGTTTACCATTAACTTCTGCTGACAAAAATGTGAGCTCTTGACAACAAACACTCTCCCTCTCGGTTACCACGGAGATGCATTTGCCGCACACGCACCACTGGTTTAGTCCTGCACTCGCTTCTTCCCGCCCTTCTTGCTCTTCATTTTGATGCTCGTTTTGTGAAACACGGTCAGTGATGTCCTCGTTAATGTTTCACTCTGGTTCAAACTGAAAAGGCTGAACAGATGACATGTTGATGTTGTTGAACAGTCCCTACAGGGTCCCAAAGCAACCAAGGTACAACCATATGATGTCGCTACCCAGAGTGCAGTGCAACACTAACAACAATGGCGACCAACGAGTTCAACAATTTTTACAAATTTTATAAAAATGAAGACATTAAGGTTTTTTTGCACCACATAATATAACTGATACTAACATTTATCTTTTAAGAACCACAAAGTTTTGTAACCTGGGTTCCTTTTAAAGACAGAAAAACTTATCGAACGCTACAGTGGACACTTTGACTTACTTGCCTGCTCCTGAATGCAACACTTGGCAAGTATGGACCAAAAAATTCACATGAGCATAAAAAAAAATAAAACTAAATCTCTTGTTACAGAATTTCATAATGTTGCAGAAAACGATACAAAAACACTCATTTGAATTGTTAATTCACTTCAAAGGGTACTGAGTATTTGGAATATTCCAAAATAAGTGAATAAAAACCCAGAGTGTAAAAACATTCAATTATTTAACTTGATAGTATAATTGTATACCAATCTCTCTAGGCTAATCAGCACAAAGCATTTAACTATTACGGAGCAAGCAAAAAACTTTTAAAATTTTGACTCGCCCAGAAGAAAGCAAGCAAGTTCGGTCAGGCTTGAAGAGCACAGCTATCACCAATTAACAAACAGAGGAGCGCTGGTGTGAGCCGGGGAGAGTGGTGTTGAGTGAATCTCGAGGAGCAGTGGTGAAGATTGAGCAGACAACACTAGCTGCAGGTTAGCCACCGGCTACCGGAGGAGGGCTGGAGAGTGTTGGGAGAGAGACAGCAGACTGCGTGGGGAAAAGAAACCTTAGGGAGGGTCATAAAGAAGGACTGTCGAACTGATATGTTGGGGCCAGATTAGTACAAAGAAACGATGAATGAGCAACTTGAGGTGAGTTAGGAAGTAACGTAACCACTTGGAGACTGGTGTCTAGTTAACGGCGGCTGCTGAGAGTTGGACATGTTGAGGTCCTGACAAGTTTGAGGTTAGGGTAATGCAAAGTGTTTGTATTCTCTTCTTCTTAGCTTATTTGACAGACTGCATGCTTCCAGGGTGCACTGCTGCTCTCTGCTGTTTCTTTCGGTTATGTCAAAGTGTAAATGTGAAACGCGGAGCTTGTACGTCACTAAACAGCTAGCTAATTTCAAGCATAGAGGAAGATTTAAATTTGGTGGTGAAAAATAAAAATGAAAAAAGGACAAGTTTGTGAATGGGATACACAGAATTTCATTGTAAGCAAGTGAAAATATTACACATTGAGGTTTAAATTTAAATATTAAAAAAAAATTTAACTAACAGAAAACTCTATACCTCTCTTTAAAGAAGGTCAAGCTGCAGCTGAGAAGAAATGGGCCAGTGTGGGCAACAGGCAACACAAGCATCAGTTGAGATGATCTCTCAGCTGAGTTTCTGCTTTGTTGTGTTTGGTTAGTAAAGGTAGAGAGGTGGAGTGTGCCATTATTACGCATACAACTACGCACACCGGAGACTCCCGGGGCTTGACAGCGCAGGTACTGAACTGTACGTAAATCATCTGGATCCCCCTGCGAATGTGTTGGTGTGAGATTGTGTGTCTGTTTGTCTTTTCCTTCATGTGTGCCTTCTGAGCCACTGTGGCATCTCCAGAGTACTCTGTTTTTGTGGAGATGTGTGTGTGTGTGTGTGTGTGTGTGTGTGTGTGTGTGTGTGTGTGTGTGCGTGCGTGCGTGCGTGCGTGCGTGCGTGCGTGCGTGTGTGTGTGTGTGTGTGTGTGTGTGTGTGTGTGTGCGCGCGCGCACAAGCATGTAACCAGGCTGTATTATACATGTTTGTTTGCAGAATTTGGTCTTCTCTCCATAAACAAGTCTTCTTCAGTTTAAGCAGCACAGCACAGCACAACCCATATGATCATGCAAAGGTAAGCCAGCATAATCACCTGATTGACATTCAGTGTGCACACACACACACACACACACACACACACACACACACACAGGCGAGTGACTCTCCACTCATCGTTCTTGTTTTCAGTTAAATTCAGCTTAATCCAGGTCATTTCAATCCAGCAAAATTGTTGTATTTAGCCCCCCATCTTCTTTTCTTTTTATGTTGTTTTGTTCCATTGTCATCTTTCATCCTCTCCTCTCCACTCCTCTTCTCTGTTCTTGTCTCCTCTCTTAACTCACATCCATTCAATTCTTTTCAATTCAATTCTTTTCCTCTGTTTCCTCTCCCATCTCCTCTTTTCTTCCTGCTCTGCTCTAATGTAATATTCGTCCCTCTTATCCCCCTCCTCTGTTCTGATCCCTTTCGTCTGCTGCCACACATGTAAAATTCATGGAAGGCCCTTAAAAAAGAAACACACACACACACAGAGACACATCCATACAGTCTCTCACACCAGAGTAGAACAACCCTCGCTCAGACAAGCATGAAATAAGCAATTGCATAAAAAAAAGTTATAATAATAATCCACAGGAAAACATGCATTACTAATCCGGAAATATTCATCACATGCAAACCTACTATCTTGTTTCGCTCCAACGTTCTGTTTAAGGGATTTAGTCCATCAGAAAAAGTCACTTTAGAAATTAATGACAAAAGTTCAATGACTCTGCTTTAGATTCTCTCTCTCTCTCTCTCTCTCTCTCTCTCTCTCTCTCTCTCTCTCTCTCTCTCTCTCTCTCTCTCTCTCTCTCTCTCTCTCTCTCTCTCTCTCTCTCTCTCTCTCTCTCTCTTATATATAGTTGTAAGGGGGGGGGGGGGGGGGGCAAATTGCTAGAAACTGGCTTGCTCTGAGTCACACTGTAAATAAAAAAGTAATAAACATAAAATTGGAAAAAGAATCACCTTTTATTTAAGTCAGCTTAACTTGTTCTCAAGAAGGTTAGAGGTGAAACTGTAATTTTAAACCTGGTTCCCCTAGCATTTTCAGTGGTATTTTGTCTTTTTTAATGTGTGACCAAATGTACTGACTGTATAAACAGATGAAACTGTTGCTAGGCAAGATCTGGATCTTGTTTAACATTGGGAGCTGATTTAAGAAAAAAAAAAACAATGACCTCTACCAGCTGCTAGCTTTGACATATGGTCTACACCTGCACAAGGGGACATAACTCTCCAGCACAGAAGACAACAGTAGTTTTCCATAAAATCCATTATTACCATTAGTTATTCAATGCAGCTTTAAAGTATAAGAGCCCTGAAATGAACTGACACTTTCAACTTGGAGCCCCTGTAAGTGCAAGCAGCTTAATGTCAGACAATGTGACTGCTGCTGGAACAGGAATGGCTGTGTAATCAAAAGAGTAGACATCTACTGTCATTTAGGAGACATGCGAAAGAAGTAATTAGTAAAAAGAGGTTTTAGGAAACAGGAAGAAATGGACGGAAGGGATTGGATAAATCCTTGTGGGAGAGAAGAAGAAAGAAAAGTAAGAAGATGACATGAGCAGAAAAAATAAAGCTGAGTAAGAAAATGAAACTCCAGACGCAAAGGTGGCAAAATTACGAGTGGGAAAGTGTGGTAAAATAAGTTCAAAGGAAACTGGCTTGGTACAACTTGAAAGTTTTAGCTGTCACTTACAGATATTTCACCCTTACTGGAGTAATTGCTGGAGTCTGGGAAGTACAACAAAGGCTGCTGAGACATGTCCAACACTTTATTTTGAGATAAAACTGAAGCTGAGCACACAATGAAGTGTCTGTAATAGCCTGCTACCACACAGAGGAACTACAGACACAATGTTGTTGCCAGAATGCAGCGTTAAAGCTTGGAGACGTATTTTGACCACCAGAAACCACCTTTGAATGGGTCATACAGTCAGTACGGGAGGTATAGGAGAAATAGTAAGTTTAAACGCTGGGTGGGTTTGACTCGTATTTATTTCCACCACAGACTTTGTTTAAGGTCTCTCTTTGTTCTTAGTTTCTTACAGTTTAACAGTTAATATGTTCTTATTCCAAAGAGCGACCTGGTTTGGTTATAAAGTTATAGACACAATACAAAACATAAGATATATAAATTATATCATGCAAAGAGCCATGGCTTTAGAAACCATTTCTTCCCAAAGGTTTTACTAAATATTCAATAGGAAATTTGAAGAATGAGGAAAAAGGTTTTAGATATATATACCAGGATGAGAACAACTAAGATAAATGAGATGCAGGCTCAGATGTTGCCCAGCCAAGCGGCAAGGGGAGCCAGGACACAAGGTCAGAGGGAAGTTAACATCAACTCCACATCCAGAGATTTACGAAGCCCCAATAAGTGAAACAATAGTGAACGAGGGAGCAACTCACCTGAGAGATAGGAGAATGGCGCAAATAAACACCAGTCTATACAAAGAGGCCCCTGAGACAATCCACCGCATAACTGCAACTGCATGTAAAATGCTGGCAGGGAAAGCATACATGGAACACCACAACCAAGTGGCTGGCATCATGCACAGAAACAGCTGTGTAGAGTATGGACTGGAAGCCCCAAGGTCAAAGTGGGAAACACCATCTAAGGTGGTGCACGCCAAGCTCATGTGGGACTTCCAGATCCAGACAAAATAGTGATGACGAACCAACCGGACATTGTGGTGGTGGACAAACAACAGACGACAGCCATTGTGGTTCATGTGGCAACACAAGGTGATGGCAACATCAGGAAAAAGGAACATGAGAAACTGGAGAAGTACCAGGGCCTCAAAGAAGAACTTAAGAAAGCCTGTTGAGGGAAGATATCGGTGGCGCCCATGGTCATCGGGACAGTAACCCCCAAACTGGAGGATTGGCTAAAGTAGATCCCTGGATAAACATCAGACATCTCAGTCCAGAATTGGTACTGCACACAACCCTGAAGCTCCCGGGCCTCTGGTAAAGGACTCGAGCTCGGAAGGATGAGACCACCCACAGAGGGTGAAATGGGAATTATATATATATATATATATATATATATATATATATATATATATATATATATATATATATATATATATATATATATATATATATACTGTATATATGTATATACTATAATTATTATTCAATTAATATTTGTTAATGTTTTGTTGTTTTTGTTTAGTTTTTGGGAAGAAATTAATCCCCATTTTAATCATTCTGAATTAACCTTTGAAAAAGTAAAGTGATTTCCTGTTTCATTTTGGAATTTTCATCATGAAAGGTAAAAAGAACCAATAAAAGGATCAAAAACAATGTGACAGGAACATAAAAAGAAAGCACCAAGTGTTTTAGTCAACAGATGTCGCCAAGGTGACGTGTGAGTGATGCAAAGTTTTGATGTTATCCTTCAGAGCAGTGAGGCAGACAGAGGTCTCATCTCAGTGGTTAGTATTATGCCAGCTTGATGCTGTTTTAGCTCCGCAGTACAATGCTAAACTTCACTGACACAACAGCAACGTGGGGCTGTGTGTGTATGTGTGTGTGAGTGTGTGTGCGCGTGTGCGCGCGTGCATGCATGCGTACTTGTGTGCATGCACATGCACATGTGTGTGAGACATCAGGATGCCCAATACCTAGAACCTGGGGAAGGTCCTGTCATGCCTTTCAGTAGGCTGGTAACCCATAATGCCATTGTTAGCATATGCCTGCACTAAGTGAGATGTCTCCTCCCTTATCAAATATTCACGATTACAAACACACTGAAACCCTCGCCCTGGTTGGCATTCATGTTTAATTGATGTCTCTTTCTCTCCTCTTCTCACTCTGTTCTCTTTCACTTTTAAGTTTTGTCTTACCTTAGGGGCTAAAAATATCCAAAATTGCAGAACACATGCACTCTGTCTTGTTTTTCATATGTTCATTAACAGACTAGCATGCAGTGCACATACTTGTTTGGTTCATGAATTATTACATTGGTGCTGTGTCAACTCTTACATCCTCGTGAAAAACAACCATTCTAACTGACTAACGTAAATGCATTGGACTTTAGAAAAGAAAGGCTCATCATTTGAATCTTTGATCATATATCTGACACTGACATGAAAATGACAGTTTGCTATAAACACCACATAGACAAACAATTTATTTGCTTATATAGGCTTCCTTCCAAGAAATCTCAGAGGATGAATTACTTTCATCACTTCACATGACATTTGATAGTATTTATAATGAAAGAAAAGAAAAGAAAATAATTTAAACATATTATTCACTTCTTTGCAAAAAATAAAAAAGCATAGTAAAATGTTCTTTTTTTGCCTTTTTTCCCCCTTGGGGATATAATACAATCTAATGTAAAAAAATAAATTAAAATAATAATTGATTTATTATTATTATTATTATTATTATTATTATTATTAGTAGTAGTAGTAGTAGTAGTAGTAGTATATGTTTTTATGTAGAAACATTATTAGGCTAATAATAATGTATGGTGATAATGCTAGTTTTTTTTATCAAACCAACCCATTTTTATCCTGCTAGGTTCAGTGCGAGCTTCAATAGGATACAAGAATGAAATGCTCTGTAATAGGGATGCTCTGATACTGTGATTTGAAATTGGGCCTGAAGACATGTTTTTGAAAGGGTCAAGATCAGGAGAAATAAACTGGATTAAACTTTAAAAACAACAAACATGACTTTTAAAATACATCCTGAGGAAACGATTTTCAAATAGAATGAAAATGGCTTGGTTTTAATTAATAATAATAATAACAATAATAATAATAAAAATAGTTTCTTGTAAGGAAACAACATAGTAAAGTCACACAATTTACGGCAGGCAGGGCTTCAGACACCAAGCTGCAGCTGTTAGCAAGCAGGCTAACACAGCTCTAATATATATCCTCAGGAGAGCTAAAATGTTGTTTGCTTGGTGGTATTTCAAACCAGAGAGCGAAGGCAGAGGAAACAATCTACTTTCGCCGTGGGCTTTTCCCCAGGGGCATCCACATAGAGAATCACCGGTCTTAATTCCCAGTTTGCCTTTGTTCATAGTGAAGTTAGACAAAAACGCGGAGTCAGTTGAGAGAAAAAGATACGCTAATGTACAACGAGAAATTGCTAACAGACTGCAAAATATCAGAGTTCATAGTTCTCCCGCAGCACCGAGCTGCACGCTGGAGCTACAGGTGTTATGCAGGGAAAAGTTACCCTGCCTTTCAAGCCTCCGCCCGCTCGTTCCGTCACGGGAACATGCATTGCTCGCCTCTGTCAATGTGCTCCAGGGCAGTTGTGGCTGCATCGAAGCTCATCCCCACCAGGGTGTGAATGTGTGTGTGAATGGGTAAATGTCTGATTGTGTTGTAAAGTGCCTTGGGGGTTCCAGGACTCTAGAAGGCGCAATTTACCATTGCTTAGTAAGCTGTATACTGAGCAAGTAAAAAAAGTGAAATAGGAGCGACACTGCTACTTTTAAATATATTCATAATATAAACACCTTTTTTTTAATCAGTGTACTTCCTAAACTAGTGAAAGAGAAACTTAAAGGACGACTTGGATGTTTTCTTATTATTATAATGCTTTCCTGACAATCATTTCCTTTTTTCTTATTAGTTTAATGCTTGCCTGAAAAGTATCAAATCAGGACTGGGTATCAGCAGATATTCAGAATCAAATTATTCTGAATCGGATCGGGAACAAAAAACGTGATTGGAACATCCCTGCTCTGTACCAAGTGTTTGGCCTGCAGTTTACTAGTAAAAAGGAAAAATTGGCTTCAGCTTTCAAAAATGTATGAACAGAGACAGTAATGTATGATTTTAATTTTAGACTGATGAATCAACAAATACGATTATTTGATCCACACATGGAGATGTATCTATATCACATCACTACTCCAAATCAGCATGTTGTGGCTACAATATACTGCAGAGATTAGTAAATATTATGTATAAAAATAAATATTGTGCATTTTTCAAATAACCAACATTAAATGGACAGATGGGCAGAACTAGACAGAACAAATCTGTTAGCCAAGGCACAAAATGTCCTGAGTGTGTGTGAATGGCAGATTAATGAGGAAGTAAAGCTGTAAAGGTGCAGCTTTACTGAAGATTTTCCTTCACCTGCCAGGGGGCACTTTAGCAGAAAGTGAAACAGGTGGAAGTCAAAAGTGGAAATCGAAGAAAGTGCTTATTTTAATTTAGCACATGCAAACAGCCGGCTCGACGAAGAATTATTTTCAAGTCCATACCCCCCCATCATGGTAACTACATGTATGAGTTCATATGTTGCTGCACTTAAGTTGAAGGCCATCGATCTGGCAGTAAAGGAGAGAAACCGTTCTGCCACACGTAAGCTTGGCATGAATGAATCCATGGTTCGGCGCTGGAGACGGCAGCGGGAAGAACTCATTCAAGCCAGCTTCACCCGGGGATGATGACAGCAGCACGGACAGCGACACTGACATCGCCACAGAAAAGTTATGTGATGAAGAGCAAGAGGAAGATGCGCAAGAGGAAGATGAGAGCGAACGACTTCTTCTGGTAGGCAAGTGTGTTTTATTTACTAACCAGGCATGTTTTGTGTGCAGTTTTTATTTTCTAATCATCCAGGGCTTATTAATGCTGTGTCAGCACTGTTCTTTTCTTCTAAACATGCATGCAAATTACCAGTAACGTGTCAGTTCTGTTTTTATTTTATAACCATCCAGAAGTGAATGCTATCATTGCTGACCCGTGTTTAAAATTTGTTTTGTTGAATTAAAACAACAACGAAAAACCTCCGTGTAGCGTCTTTCTGTCTAATTATCTTATGTTATAGCCATAAATGCGCTGTAAACAGGAGACCTGCATGTGGCTGCTGCGCCGCGGCTTATATTTGAGTGTGGCGTGTGTGTGGAGAAAACCTTTATTTTTGTTGGGGCGGCTTATATTGAGGTGTGCTCTATAGTCCGGAAATTACGGTATTTGTGTGTAACTGTGGTCGCATGCAACTTTTTTATTCTTTCATGTCCCCCTGCAAAAATGCTTTCTGTGTTTGCATACAGTAATCTAGTTGCTGTAGGGCGAACAAACATTCTGAAAACATTTACAGCAATAAGTCTATGGTTCAGACTTTGATGGTCCTTCAGTTATGTCCATCGAGAGAAAGCAAGGCTGATGCTGGTTTTCTGGCACTGTACTGTCCGGATCTGCTTGGGTTTCCTGAGCCTGCTGATGACGTCATCATCCTACGGCAATACCACTCGGCAAAAATATATTCCATTTCTTTTTTGATTCTGTTCTTTCACATAGATTTAGTAACGAGTTTAGCAGTTTTGTCATTAAATTTGTGTTTCTTACTGCCTAAATATTTTAAACGTGGTAATGTAACTTCCATAAATCCTACATCCAGGCAATCATCAGTGTGAGGTCAGACAGGCGCAGGACCCTGAGCTGGCCAGAAGGAAACGTGGCGTCTAATACGGCACTCCCTAAAGACTCTAGACCCGCGCCCTATGTACTTTAGACCCAATTTTTATGGTTACATGTTACAAATTTGCCAATATCTTTCAACAACATCATTTTATTCATGTTCAATGTTTCGAAACATATTTCCAGGCAACAAAGGTAAAAATACACATTGTCTCTTTAAGAGCACTCATTATATGATTGTATTGTATTAGCACAAGCTAATTTGAATAAAAACATTTTCTGTATTGTAAAGGCCAATAGTTGACAAATGTGATAAACTTGCTTGAACTACTGAAACGAAGCTGAACTCTGTACCTCTGCGGGATGTTGGCAAAACATGTTCCAAAGCTTTGCTTTTACCATCAGTTGGCTTTACAATAATCTTTGAGCAACCTGTTTGTGCCACAGATGCAACGCTTTTCCAAATACCAGCAGCATCAAAAGACGAAGATGTGTTTTTCAGCTGGGATACATATCCATTTCACTCAGTGCACAGCTGGGTGTCATTTGGTGCAGATCTGTCCCTGCACCAAGAAAGCGTATTATGTGGGCTTACAATGTGTTGGCACTGAATGTATTTTCATTGAGACTGTGGGGGCATTATTTGCACCTCACGCAGTTTTACTGTTGTATGGAAATCTATAGCGCAAGCTGTTTGCCTGTGACTTACAGTATGGTTGTATGACATACTGTCACCAATAGCAACTGGGTCAAAAAAAAAGAGAGAGATGTAAGCTACGATAGGAGACAATACTTAAAAGTTTTAGGGCCATTAGGAATAATTCATAGTTGGATAACAAACTCTGTAAAAAGTTCAAAGATTTATCACTTTGCATTCTCTCCTAGCCTGACGCCGACTTGGATGAAAGCCCACGGAGAAGCCATATGAAGCCCAATCAACTGGTCAACACCGTCACATCCAACTGTACAGGAGGGGGCTTGAGGTCACCAACACCCTTTTATATGTCTTGTTTTAAGAGAACAAAGCTCTGAATCCCCACGATGTCTCTCAGATGTTTCATCATTTTCACCGTCTGTTTATGTCTATCTTTGTGATGAGGTGGAACAAAGAACAACACCTCGCAAAGCACTGAGGCTGAAAGGCAGGTGGTTCAATGTCGATATGCTGTGTGAATGTGCTTATTGTTGGGCTGCAATGAAAGTAAGAATGTAAACAAAGAAGAAAGTTGTTCAGTTACCACATCAGCTGTCATCATTAAACCATTAGTTCACTAGTCAGTTCAATTCAAACGATTTAGAAACACCACACTGAGTGGCCTTGTGTTTGTTGGGGATGTTTAGCAGCCTATTTTCATGACTAATTAAGACTTTATTTTGGGGGGGCAAACATCCATCACACTATTCATGGGGATCGGAGGTTATGATTGTAATGTGTCACATTGAGTGCTTTTCTTTCTCCATAACCACCAAACGGATGGAGCCAACCCATTACAAGCTGTATTCTTTCACATCAGAATTCCACAACAAACACCTTTATGATGTTTATCATTACGGATGCGACAGTTTGACAGATTATATCAGAATACTGGCTGATAATAGTAATTTAGTGTGTCACTGCTGCATACTTCAAAACCTCCGACTGACATCAGCAACAATATAATGACCATAGTTTTGGTTGGTAAAGCCACATTGACATTCTAAAGATGCTTGACTTTGGGAGATTAGATGTGTTCCCAACTGCTGATGTGTTTCATAAAAAAAATGTCAAGTACTCAAAACATCGCTGGGTAAACACTTGCTGCAGATATTTCAGAGTTCAGTAATCAAAGTTTGATTTATTTGTTTAAACAGGTGTATCTGTCAGTCAACTCTCACTTTGCATAAGATGAAGAAAGAAAGAGAATATGAAAACGAGAAGCTGCTCTGATTGTCACACTCCTTTGTTTCCCTTTTTTTAATAAATATGCTGTAGTCTCTATAGTTTGAACGAATGCCTTGTGAGTCATTTCCTGTGATCAAAAAGCTCTCATACTCCTATTTCAGGAGGTAGACGTTAGTCGTTGGATAGTGGGAGTCAGGATTCAGTCTTACTCAACAATATCTGTGATAGGCAAACGTCTTGACTGACTGGCTAACAGCAACAGGGCAGTTCATTTGATCTTCTATATTGGGTACAAAATGCAATGATGACACATTATCCCCACAGACGATGCAAGCCTGACCAGTTTTTTTTTTTTTTTTTTTTGGAGTTGCTGTTGCTAACAGTTAGCTTCTACTACCCTAGACACACTCTGCTCTGTCCTGGCCACTAAATCAGCCGTCCACAGTTGCACGCTTAGGTGAGAGAGTCTATGAATGCAAATTTACAGATAAGTGTGGCTCCTTCTGACCTGACCATTTTCCCGTCTATTTTCTTTCACAGGGGTAGGACAGAGGTGGAAGACTATTTTCACGTTCATCCTGCTTTTGAAACTCAGTTAGGGTTCAAAAAGAACAAGTATTATGTGTTTCTCTTTAAATTAAACTAAATTTATACAAAGGGAAAGAGAAAATGTTGGATTAAGAAGAACCGTAATGCAGTTGGATGAAACACACAGAATAAACGTAAAAAAAATGTCAGATTTTACTCATCCATGCTATCCACCCTTCTTCCCTCAGGCTGAGGACTGAACACACTCAACGCCTAAGGGTTCATGAAATCTGACTCTTAAATTGCCATATACTGTATATATATATATATATATATATATATTTTTTTTTTACTACTGTATGATTTTTGATGTTTAGATTTATTTATTTATGTGAAGTTTCCTGGCTTGACATTTTTAGGTTCAGAATAAGATTGGAGTTCCTATACCTTCCAATGGCCGTTTTAGTCTTACGGAACCATTCTTGGATAATTTTAGCCCTCTTTTGATTTGCAAGGACTAGGGCTGATCAATTAATCAAATTTTAATCACAATTATGATCTGGGTTTTGAACGATTATAAAAACAAAATTGTTGAATATTTGCTCCTCTCTCGTGGTTTACTCCTGCGCTACTCCGAGTTAGCGCACCTCCCACACAGCGATGCCAACTTAACTACTTTGTCGCAATTTCTAACAACTTCTCAGACCTTCTTCTTGACTTTTATTTCCTAAAAGCACCTAGAAAACAACCTAGCAACATATCTGAGGACTCTCAGCTACCTTCTGTTTACATTTGTTGCCGATATTCTCTACAGATTAGCAAAACACTCAGCTGCACTCCGGACCGTCTCACAACACCAGGCATTAGGAAAGGGAATGCGCCTGTGCAGCATCACGTTACGTTGACTGACAAATCATAACATTTTCTTGGTGGAGCTCACTTGCTAAAGAACGGTTGTTTTACAATCTAAATAAATTTAAGACACAGCGAGCCATAACTGAAGTGGATTTATATTTTATCAGGGCTGCAAACTCTCACACCACACCTCCAGTTTCTCACGCTGATAAATAATAATTGTTCATCTATCTGGGCGACATGTTGCATCTTCCTGCTGTACACACTCCTATGGTACTGCTGGACAGGGTTAAGTAATTATTATGCAGCAGGTTGTGGAAGTTCACTATAACATCTCTACTTTTTAGCTCACTCAGTTAGTTTTTACTTGTTTCTCTTTTATCTCTTATCTTAGTGCTTTTACTTGTTTTATTGTTAGTTAACTTTTAATGTAATTTTATGCCTTGCTTTTATGTGTGTTATATATTTTTAGCTTTACAGTCAGGTCCATAAATATTGGGACATCGACACAATGCTAACATTTTTGGCTCTATACACACCACAATGGATATCAAATGAAACAAACAAGCAAACTGTTGTAATTCCTACACCGTTCAACTGATTTGGATGTAAATACCCTCAAATAAAAGCTGACAGTCTGCAGTTAAAGCACCTCTTGTCCGTTTCATTTGATATCCATTGTGGTGGTGTATAGAGCCAAAAATGTTAGCAGTGTGTCGATGTCCCAATATTTATGGACCTGACTGTATATTTTACTCCTATGCTGCCTTTGTGGTTGTGTTCGAGTCTTTCCCTCTCCTGTACAGCACTTTGGTTAGCTGACATGCTATTTTTAAATGTGTTTTATAAATAAACTGGTATGGTATGGTATACCATAGATGTTTATATGTTTCTATTTTTTATGACCGATATTTGCACAGTTTTTTGTCAGTATTTGGATTATTGTTTGGGTATGTATTGGGTCGGATTAAATGAGTTAAACTTCAGCCTTTAGCCATTCAGGCATAAACTATGAGCAAGTGTATTGGTTCTTTTACATGAGGAATCAGAAATTGTTTTGGGGATTATCTTGTTTTTTCTCTTCCTCTGATTGTGCCCTGTGCAATTTCATCACCAAATAAATAAACAAATAAATAAATAAAATCAATGTTAGTAAAAAATTGTATTAAAAAATTGAGATCTAAATTTCAGTCAAAATAATCTTGATTATCATTTTTGCCATGATTGAGAAGCCCTAGAAAGGCCCCCAAAAAAACAAAACAACAGGACGTACACGTTGTGCAACAGTGCTTTTGGTAAACAACAAAGATTCCCAGACGTATTGGAGCAACATGATCTGTGCTACACTTTACTTACAATGTACTGGTTTTATTTACTGTATTTAGCTGAAATATACACATTGTGATTCTGCAGTTCAGTATATCATTTTCATTATATGGTTTGTGTCCTCATCCTTGTATTCTGCTTGGTATTACACCTTGCAGACTCTCACACAAGCACACAGTCCCACCCACAATGCCTTAGTGCTACACAGCTTGTAATCAGATTCTGGCATTAACGGGATTAGACCAGAGCAGAGGTTTACCCTGTGTACAGATAGGGAATGAAAACTGCCTATTATATCACGGACAAGAATACGACAAACACAGATGCAAGATAGCAGAAGTGACACACTCTATCATATCAGATCATAGCAAATGATATCAAGTAATCATAGATCAAAATAATACAACGTTCTTTCCTTCTGCAACAGAAAGAGGAAGATCCTGACTCGGGCAGCAATATTCTGAAATAACTTTAGGATGAGGCATGTTTGCACTGCAGCTGCTTCCCATCTCATCAGATCAGGACTCAGTGCCTGCAGGGCTCAAACAAAGTATCTTTGGACATTCAGGCTTTGTGATGGACAGACACCCGCCAGATGAAGAGCCCAAAGGAAAAAGGCTATGTATAGACAGGAAAAAAAGAGGGAGGCTGTAAAATGTTTCTGGAGGGTGAAGGAATGGGAGGGGGCAATGAAGTAGTGAGGAACGTTGCCAAATCAGATGCTAGCACATCAAAGCTAGCCACAGGGGGTGAAGCAAGCAAGGAATGACTTTGAGAAAACAAAAGGGACACTTATCCAACCCTCCGTACACACATGCAGCCCCTCCTGTTCTATACATCACAACAATGAAAAAGTGACAAATGAACAATTCAGTTATTTTTCCTTTATACACACAGAATGTCACCCCAGTACAAAGAAATGCCCAGTGGTCTGCAGACAGTGAATTGTACCTCCACCAGTCAGAGACCACATTACCCTGTCAACCCAATCTGCAATAAACACAAAGCACCCGCTTGATCCACACAGTCAAACACCTCAGAACACGGTTTACACGTCTGCCAAAGAAAACAATTAAAAATGCACCCATCCGTCCAAAGACAGGAAAGAACACCACGGCCAATTCCTTCCTCTCATCTGGGACTCTAACGAGCTGCGTTTAAAGACGGGGAGGGAGAAGCAAAGCCACAAGGGAGCGGGAAGGAAGGAGTAAGTGTATGGTATTTAATCATTAGTGAGAGGAAAAAGGCCCGCTCCAGAGGTGGTGGGACAATTGGCAGCTCAGGTCGTTCATTTAGAGTGACATTCATTAGTCTGGCCTATAATCTGCCACCTAGGTGGAGGATGGGATGAAGAGCAAGGTGGCGAACACGCTCTGTGAATCACAAGCGTAGACACTATCGTACCTCGACCCGCTCGCTCACCGGCTCCCAAACAACCAACCTTTTCAGGGTCTGTATGGCAGCTAAATAATGAGGGTGCCAAATCTGAAAATATTTGTAGTTTTTAGGCATGCTCACCTGCATAGATCTGAGTTTTGTTTTTCAAGTCATTCAGCTGCTGTTCATTAATTTTATTCATTTATTTTCATTGTCTTTGTACAGAGATATGCATACAAAATAATGTCTCTATAGGAAATATCATAGAATGTACAAAATATTGTATTTTTCAGCATCTTAAATATTCTTTTTTATATCAGGTTTAATTTTGTTTTTGTCCTTTTAGGAATATGCTAAACTTGACATTTTTATTGTGAAGCTTTTGTTTAAAAGGTCACGCTCTTGAAGTGGGAAATGGATCAGCTCATAAAACTTTTACTGTATATCAGAAATAATGTAGGGTTTTATTTCTAAATAACTTTTAAACTTCCAATTATTCGATAAAAATTTAAAGACATTAATTTTACATTTTAATAAAGTCTTGACTGTGGAATGCATTCATCTTCTGCATTAAATGACACAATTTTAACATATTTTTCTAGGTTTTTTATTAATAAAAACTGGTTTTGATTCTATTTTAAGACAACAATCCTCCGTGACTAGTAGAGATATAGTATGTTCTTTCCTGGCATTTTAAATATTAACGAAAAGCTCTCTTACTTAAATCAGTCTTTGAAAAACATCTATTGTGTTTTCTACCCCCACCCTCTCTACACTCCATGTTGTTTCTGTACGAGCACACCAACTTCACCTTTCAGAAAGCTTCTATCAAAAATATAAAAAAATAAATAAATAAGAAACAGTGGTATGCAGCTCCAACCATCTTGGCGCAGTGACAGACTTTGCTATTGTAATTGTTTGCCTTTAATTACGGTTAATTAGACTCTCAGTGGTTTTGTCCATTCTTCTTACTCCATGTAGGGTGATTGAGGAGCCGCTCCCAGAGAAAGGGCACGCTGCTGGGGGAAAGCGAAGAGGAGGAGGCAGGGGGAACAACTGTGTGTGTTTTGTTTATTACGTGCAATATTTAATGACACGATATGCTAGTACACCGGCACACACATGAACACCTTCTCACAGGGCTACACATGGAAAAAAAAGACCATTATCTTTAGACTGACACAAAGCAGTTTTGTCAATAACATAACTCACATGAGACACATGAGGCTTCTACATGAAACGACTCTCCAGCTAATCGGGGCGTCTCTAGTCTCTGTTAAGTTGCTGTGACGTTTGTGAATACCTGTGAATTTTAAATGTAATGTTCCTTCACTGAGTCTGCACAGTGGCACAGTGGTTAGTGTTGCCTTGGGTCTTCCTGCAAGTAGTTTGCATGTTCTCCCTGTGCATGCGTGGGTTCTTTCTGGGTACTCCGGCTTCCTCCAACAGTCCAAAAACACGACTGTCAGTTTGACTGGTTTGTCAAAAATTTCTTTAGGTGTGAGTGTGTGTGCTTGGTTGTTCATCCTGTGTGTCTCTGTGTTGCCCTGCGATGGACTGGCACTTTGTCCAGGGTGTAACCTGCCTGCTTGCCCGGAGACCGCTGGAGATAGGCACCAGCCCCTGCGACCCTGCATTGATAAGCAGGTATACATGATGGATGGATGGATGGATGATCTCTCACCATTAGGCTTTGTGGCTGTGATGAAATGGTTGAATGATGTTTGGCTGAGCCGGAAATATGTTACTGGTGACAGTCAATCCTTGTGGGGCAACTATGACAGTGAAGTAAAGTGCCCACCACTTAATTGGAGGGTTGCAGGTTTGAGCCTTATCTGTTGCAGTTGCTGGGCACAACGTTTAACCCTCCTTGCCTGTTGGTGGTGGTCAGAGGGACTGGTGGTGCCTGTGCTCTGCAGGCTTGCTTCAGTCAATGTGCCCCAGGGTAGCTGCAGCTACAATGTAGCTCATCACCATCGGGGTGTGAATGTGTGTGTGGTAAAGCCTCGTGTGGGGTTGTGGAACCCTAGATGGTGCTATATCAAATGCAGACCATTATCATTTACCATTTATTTTCTCATTCCTCTTTCCTCCTCATGACGCTTCCTCTGATGTTCCTGCTAATTGGCAATATTTTTCAGTAGTGACACTTATTGCAGAGATTTTTGTTAGACTGGAGTATGGAAAGAAAGCGCTGAAAGCAAAATTCCTCCTTGGTCATGCAACAATTGATCTCATCCTTTCTCCTGGTTTGCATGCAGGGTGATTTCATCACATTTATTAGGGTGTGAAACTGTCTGGGGATCAGATCTAAACTTACTTAGTAAGTTTTGACAATTTAAAACCTCTGTCTGTCTGTCTGTCTGTCTGTCTCTCTCTCTCTCTCTCTCTCTCTCTCTCTCTCTCTCTCTCTCTCTCTCTCTCTCCATTCGAGAGATAGAGATAGATAGAGAGAGAGAGAGAGAGAGAGAGAGAGAGAGAGAGAGAGAGAGAGAGAGAGAGAGAGAGAGAGAGAGAGAGAAACTTTCACAACAATTCACACCTACAGAAATGTGACTGAAAACCCCTCACAACAAAGGAAGGGAGTTAATCTGTAAGCCAGTCGGCATTACCTAAGTTCTCACCACAGCTCAGAAGCTTTTTCTTTCCTGTTTGAATTGAGAAAGCTGTTTTGATGAGAGAGCTGCTAATAACTATTAATAAAGAGTCCAGTTCCTGGTGTTCTGAGCCCACTAGCGTTGTATTTGCGTATTTATTTAAAACCAGATGGTGAAATGATACATTTCTGTGAAATCATCATAAACGTCTACTTTTACAAACATTTTAAAGCTCTCTTTAGACTTGCTTTGCATTTAGAGAAATAATAATAAATGAGCAAGTCATGGTGAAGCGGTGTAATGTCAATGAAATATCAAATCAATGTTTAGAGCTCACTCTAACAGCTTGGGTTTGTTTGTCTTTAGCTTGACTACAGATCGCTAATCTCCCACAGAACCTATGCTTACATCAGATCAAGTGATTTCCTGGACCAGCAGCCTGGTTTCTGTCTAGACTAAGCCAAGATTTCCAAGCTTATCCTGCAGACTGTGAAGCAGAGTTATGGCAAGAAAAAAAAAATCATTAACAATGTTTTTATGCCTATGTAAATGCCCATTAAGGTGGTATAATGATAAAAATTATTCATTTGATTTTAAGAATGTGTCGATACCGAGTCCCAATCCAATAGTTTAGAAATGCATTAAGAAAAAAAGGGAGTTGTCATTTATAGGGATACTATGCAATTTTGTCATATTTTTAGAAAAATTTCCTTAGCCAGTATCTGCCAAAATGACCCTTTACAGGGTTAATTAAATGTCACTCAGGGCCCCACCACCCTCTGTAGCTAGAATATTGGACTTTCAACTAGAGTGCTGGTCCGGTCCCTGTTGGACTTAGTGAAAGTGGAGTTGACACGCCTGGTGCTGTAGCCTGCTTCCAGCACATCTCCTGTTTGTTTTAGATCATTAACACAGCTGATTTGCTGATTTCATGATGAATTGCTTCTGTAGACACTAATGAAAATGAAATGAGGCGACATTTAAGCTGTTAGATTAGGGTGTTACAAAGACCATCAGATACAGTGTTGAACGCAACACTACTTTATTCCACACTGTCTGCACACATTACACGTGTCTATTCCACTCCCTTTGTCCATTTTAAAATACATCCAAGTGTGCTTTAACCCTTTAGGCCCTAGGCCTCTTTTCTTTGGGCCCTGGTGCCTCCCAATTGGGGCCTTTGGAGTTTCATGTCCCAAGAGTCAGTGATTGTTTGAATTTCCCGAGCACAGCTACAACTACAATCAAAACAGTTTAGATTGTAAACAAAGCAATTTTTGGTTTTTGATACATTAAGATAAAATAATACTTGAACTTTATTTTAGAAGAGCTGCCCTGTGTGAAAGTGCTGACAGGATGGAGGTTGTGAGTTCATTTTCCATTTAGGAAATTTAGTCGATTGTTTTATTTATTCCAGGGGTCCTCAACTACAATTGTTCAAGTTTTTTTTTCATCAGACACCAGTGAAGGTCAGATGTTCTTCTAAAATTAAGTTAAAATGTCATTGTATCTTAATTTATTACAATTTAAAATGGCCTTGTTTCCCATCTGGGCTGTTTGATTGTGGTTTTAGTTGTGTTTGGAGAATGTGGATAGCTGTAGATGTTTGGGACAGGAAACTGTAGAAGCCCCCAATTGGGAGGCGTGAAGGTTAAACAGGTTAACATGATAGCTACCTTAAATTGTAAGACGTCTGTGAAACAAAGAATATTGATGTAGAGGAACTTGTTGGATTTAAAACTAAGCCATTGTTATTCTGATCCATTGAAAATCACATGATCGGACCCGACATCCAATCACGTGATCAGATCGGAGCAAGTTCAACCCTCAAAAAATGAATACAATATGATGAAAATCACTGAAGAAATATGAGTTTACTCATAGCTGCACATGTTCACAATTCAGGACAAACTGGGTTAGGATTTATACATCAAACACTGAATTTTAAGTCATTTAGTCTAACGGAAATTATTTCATCAGAGAAAAATGTTCAAGATTCAACAAGAACATATTTTGAGGAGGCGAATAAAAATTATTCATCAAGAAAAATATTAGCCTTTGAATTTAATTGCAAGGAAAAAAATCTTATTGTGAACAGAAACAAGTCCTGTTTAATCAACAGCATCCTTTATAAAAGACTGGATATTTCCCCTTTCAGTTAGAAATGAAAAGTCAGTCAAAAAAAAGAGAAAATGAAAAAAAAATGAAGATGCTAAATAAATGAAGGCAAAAGATACAAAAGCTGAGGAAAGAGTAAATAGCTTAAAAGACAGCAATTAAAAATCACATTTAATAGCTTCAGACAATTAATTGATTTGCTTTTATTCCAGAATAACTGAAACTTCAGAGGTTTTGTCATTTTCAGAGCTGTACTGACTACCGGCAGTAAGTCGGGCTTGTTCCCAGTGAGAGTTGGACTCCACCAAAGCTGCCCTTTGTAACCGATTCTGTTCATAACCTTTATGGACAGGATTTCTAGGTGCAGCCAATGTGTGGAGGGCATCCGTTTTGGTGGCCTGACGATCAGGTCTCTGCTTTTTGCAGATGATGTGGTCCTGTTGGCTTCATCAGAACGAGATCTTCAGCTTTCACTGGAGCGGTTTGCGGCCGAGTGTGAAGCAGCTGGGATGAGAATCAGCTCTTCTAAATCTGAGACCATGGTCTTGATTCGGAAAAGGGTAGAATGCCTTCTCCGGGTCAGAGATGAGGTCCTGCCCCAAGTGGAGGAGTTTAAGTATCTCGGGGTCTTGTTCACGAGTGAGGGAAAACTGGAGCGTGAGATCAATAGGCGGATTGGTGCTGCATCTGCAGTGATGCGGGTGTTGTACCGGTCTGTCGTGGTGAAGAGAGAGCTGAGTCAGAAGGGGAAGCTCTTGATTTACCAGTCGATCTACGTTCCTACCCTCACCTATTGTCATGAGCTTTGGGTAGTGACCGAAAGAACAAGATCTCGGATACAAGCGGCCGAAATGAGTTTTCTCCGAAGAGTGGTTGGGCTCTCCCTTAGAGATAAGGTGAGAAGCTCGGCCATCCGGGAGGGGCTCGATGTAGACCCGCTGCTCCTCCACATCGAGAGGACCCAGTTGAGGTGGCTCGGTCATCTGGTCAGGATGCCTCCTGGATGCCTCCCTGGTGAGGTTTTCTGGGCACGTCCAACCAGGAGGAGACCTAAAGGTAGACCCAGGTCACAGTGGAGGGACTATTGGGCCATCCCCATCTGTACCGGGTCGGCCCGGGCCGGGTAGCCCCAGTCGGCCCCATCCTGGCCCGGTTGATTCCACACATCCTTGTCTTAAGCCCATGTGGGCTGATTCTACCCACCAATCAGAGGCTTGCTCTAATGGAAGGTGTGAATTTGCTGTCAGCAGTGGGTGAGTTGGCCCTGGTCGGCCTGAAGCAGACCCCCTCGAGAAGAGGGCTGAGAATGAGCCTTGGTTGGCCCGGAAAAATACCAGGCCACCCAGATATGTAAATAACCTACGCTACCCGGCCTGGGACAACCCGGTACAGATGGGAACAGCCCATAAGTCTCTCACCTGGCCAGGGAACACCTTGGGATTCCCCCAGAGGAGCTGGCCCAAGTGGCTGGGGAGAGGGAAGTCTGGGCCTCTCGCCTTAGGCTACTGCCCCTGCGACCCCACTCTGGATAAGCGGATGAAAATGGATGGATGGATGGATGGATGGATGGATGGATGGATGGATGGTACTTGACAATCTAACAAGATCTGAAGTAGATTAACATTAAAGAAAAAAACTGATAATGTTCATGGTCAAATAAAAACAAAAAGTATCAAAGTCTGTACCAGCTTTGCTTTTCGACACAGCACTCAGAGTTACTGTTAAAGGCTTATTTTGCCACAAAGTAAACAAGTGAAATAAAACTATGTGTCAACTCTTAGGAAGACTTGTGGTTTTAAACCTACAACAATTACAAGAAAAGGACACCATGTGCAGATTGTCGGTGTTTACTGGATCAAGGTATTTTTTGTAGCTGGAATAAATTATGCTCTTAATTGTCATTGTCCAAGGACGTGTGACTTTACATCAACGTAGCTCCATAACTCTATAAATTGTTTCAGAGATTTTTTATTATGCATGCATATTGCCAAAAATGAGGAAATTATATTTGTTTTATTTACCCACATGTGTTTGGACAGGTGCCAGAGAACATAATAAATCAGCCCATACACAACTCACACAAACTAGGATTAACTTCTCTTCCTATGAATGACAGATTTAAATGTGTTGCATGTTTCAGAGCAGCAGTAGCTCAGGAGGTAGAGAGGATTGAACAATATACGGAAAGTTGTAGGATCGATTCTGACTCCCAGCAGAGAATGCTGCTGTTGTGTCCTTGGGCAAGACACTTGACCCACTTTGGCTGCTGGAAGTGGTCAGAGGGATTGGTGGCACCTGTGCTCAGCAGGCCTCGCCTCTGTCAGTGCCCAGGGCAGCTGTGGCTATATTGTAGCTCAATATCATCAGGAAGTGAATGTGTGTGTGTGTGTGTGAACGACACTTTGTGTTGTAAAGCACCTTGGGGGGTTCCTGGACTCTAAAAAGTGTTATATCAAATAAAGGACACACATTTTATAAGCGAGTCAACCAGAACATTTGAATTATAACAAGGTTTAGTTTGCATGTGATTTCAGGTTGTAGCATGAGACTGACCAGCTGATCTGGGCGTTTTGTAATAGACCATTTAGATTACAAACTATGGTCAAAAACTAGTGAAAAAAAAAAGACCCTGGATATAATCAATTCATATGGACTCAGCCTCGGAAAATAGGTGATCAGCTCCATCATCCACAGGGAGCTTGCAGTAGAGTCGCTGTTGCATCTCATTCTTCTTTCTGGGTCATTTTCAGGAACTTTCTGAGTACCTGATCAGGGGTAAGTACTTGGAATGGGTCAGTGGAGTAGCTGAGCAGAACATTTAGTTAAGTCATGCTGATAGGTTGTAACTCAGTAGAAAATAACATCAGCAGACACTGTTAAAAACAACTGGCATTAGTAAAATTAGAAGAAGCAGAATGGAAGCGAAAAAAGCACAGATCACACAGCTTTAAGATTGCCATTACTAAACTCCCAACACCAGAAAATCCGAAGAAATTCTCCCACAGCAACATAATTCAAGGGGCTTTGTTGTCTCACAGAGTGCCGTAAAAAACAAACCTTCCTATGGTCATTGAGCGCCACATTTACATCACACAGCTGCCCTCATCCTCTGAATAAATTAAATTATTGTGTACTTCGACACACTAACGTTATTGTGGATGCTGTATTTTTTTTTCACTCACTGCCGAAGCAGTAGCAATATGCTGATGTCTGTGTAAAGTCCTGGGGTCTCACTTATCAAACATTGCGTAGAATCCTTGCTAAAACCGTACTTAAGCTCTGCAAAAAAATGTACTCACACCAAGTAGGTTTGTGATCTATCAAACATGGAGTACGCACAGCTGCACGCAATCTCTGCTTCATCAATCAAACTATCTAGAAACGTTCTCAGCTGCTTTCTTGTCACATCGCGCCCTCACCGCGCCCACTTACTGCCACAAATAGTCAATGCAAAGTGCCTTGTGGATCTCATGCATATACATAAGCCGGCTGTTGCAGCGCTCCGCCAATGGCGATGGCGACCGTAGATCAAGGAAGATCAATGAAGCGCAATTTCTCAAGCAGAAGTTGAGTTACTTGTGGGTGAGGTGGAGAAACGAAAGGAAGTGCTTTTGCGAAACAAATAAGAGAAAATCCATGGAGTGGCACAGCATTGCTGAAGCCGTCAATGTTGTGAATTCTTCAGAGAGATCTGTGACGGATATAAAAAAAAAGATCCAATCGGGATTCAATCCCCAGACTCCCGGGTGAAAGTCACACACGCTAACCAGTCACCCAAACGGAGATCTCCCTTGTCGAAGTAGCCAGGGCACATAATCAATCGGGTCACAGTGACAGGACACACACTGTCACAGATGCATGACATTCTGTCTCAATCTGTCCTCCTGCTGATATTCTGCACTTCAGGCTGTGTGTGTGTGTGTGTGTGTGTGTGGGGGGGGGGGGGGGGGGGGTCTTGTTCTGTGTGAAAACAAAGCGGTACAAGTGATAATGCTGCAGGATTTCATATTGTTATCCTTCTCAGCAGCAGCACTGCAGGTGCTCTCCATGTCCAAAATGTGCGTAAGCAAAGTCCTTATAGTCCACTTCAAGTTGCACACATTTTTCCGCTAAGTTTTCTTTCACAAATCCCAAAGTTTGCGTGGTAAGTTGCTTACACAGTTTTCCGACCCCGTTTTGTGCATAAGCAAGCTTGATAAATGAGGCCCCTGAACTTTAATTGAAACACGACCGCTGAGGGTACCGGGACACTATCGCCCACTCAATTTCCCCCTCCCAGAATTTACCCTGAAGTTCAGGCAAAGGAAACACGGCTATACAAAGGAGTTAGCTGAGGTGGTTCAAGTTTGATCAGAATTACAAATCATCACTTTCCTCTAAGGTTTCCAGTTTGGAATGCTTTCGATTCCCCAGGAAACCAACTGGATAAGTAGAGGGAGGGAGGGAGGGAGGGAGGGAGGGAGGGAGGGAGGGAGGAAGGAAGGAAGGAAGGAAGGAAGGAAGGAAGGAAGGATGACAGGACGGATGGATGGATGGATGGATGGATGGATGGATGGATGGATGGATGATTATGCTACACCATGGGTAAAAATCTTAGGCTTTTAATCTTTTTGAGAAAGAACACCTTGGTTCTCCTCTAATAAAAGACTTGTAACTCACAGTGTAATTAAATTGGTGAACATTTTCTTCAAATATTAAAAAGAGGGAGAACACGTAGGTGTGTGGAACAGCTACGAAGTGATAATTGTTTATGGTTACAGGAAAAAAAATATTATTTGCCTTGTTTTTTACTCTCCTACAAAAGAAGATTCTAATATTGCTGTGTTGACAGCAGAGGAATGAAAATGTAATAATCAATAGTTGAGTCATGACAAAAAGCTGATTTTTTTTTCTGTCTGCTGTCTGGCTAAGTGAAAACTAATGATGCCATTACCCTGAACTTGAAGTGGGGAGACACTCATAATCAGTAAAAGAGCTAAAATCTAATGCAGCAGTGCGCCAGCCTAAAAGGTGGACGTTAACAATAATACCGCTCTGATTGGCTGCATTCCGGACCTTTTAAACCTGTAACTTGCTCCAGGACTTTACATCTTTACTTGATATTTTTTTTTTGTTCTATTTACTTAAATTCTCTGATGCAGCAAATATTGCAATTATTTGATTGAGTAACAGACTCCCAAACCAGCAATCAAAGAAAAATGACTAAAATGAGATCAATAATTTCTCCCCTTTCTCTATGCTGCCTCATAATAAGTTTTCATGGAATGCCTAAAAGGTTTCAGAGTCCAACATTCCTTTAAAAAAAAAACAAAAAAAACATGCGGTCTGAAAAGTAAAACAATAGTTCTGATTTTTTGAAGTGATTGATGTTTTTTATGAGGGTTACGATCATCCTAAAAGAACTACAAAACCAAAATATCAGAGTGTTAAGTCTAACACAATTTTCATGTTTTCCAGTATTTGGTTTGGTGGATAATTTTTATTTTTATTCATTTATTATTATTATTATTATTATTTTGCAAGGCAAAAGCTAGCTACTGTAGTCCTTTCTACTCAACATGCAGCTGTTTATTTTCTAATGTTTCTGCTTAACTTAAATATATAATGTGGTTTAGGGACATTACTGCTATGACATGTTTTTGACATTTTAGATGTTTTAATGCAGCAGAAATCTGTTTGATCTGGCCTTGCTGTGACATGCCACTGGGCTGGTCAGAACAAATCTCTGAGATCATTCCAAAAGCTAATGACGACAGGAAAACTGTTAAATGTTCATTACATTTCAACAGAAACCCATTGGAAAATACTAAATAGTGTGTACATTTTAAATGAGCCAAACTGAGAATATGGTTTGCTAACTCATAATATCACAGGAAGTATATTTGCAGATTTTAGGACTTTTTTGTAAGATGTCAAAGCTGAGATTTATTAGGTATAAAATGCAAATGAATCTCATCCTACAAAAACTGTCAAATGTCTAATTGCTATTATTGGGAAAAATAAAAACCAAGCAAAATAAATAAAATCACATTTTTAAAGCATTGTGTGATCAGAGCTACTGACATAAATATTAGGTAGATCTTTTTCAATGAATGCTGGTAAAATGAGCTACACCTAAAACCCGTGACCTCACTCGGGATTAGGTGGCAGAGGAAATGAATGGGTGAATTTTAAAAGAGTAACTAAGAATTTATGGAACTCGCTGAGCTTGTTTTCCGGAGCTTTAATTAATGAATTCACAGTATCCAGTGAATTTCTGACTGATGTTTGTGTGAAAAGATGAGAATTTTAAAAAACACTTGTTAAATTGGATATTTTTAAACTCCATTTTGATGCCTCTTCCTAATCATGACTTGTGGAGTCTTTCAAAAACAATTAGTTTACCAGATTATAAGCCTACTACAAGTATTGCCACTTTTACTTGAGCACTAGAAACTAAATCAATAATAGAGGTACGTCTGTCCCACTCTGACCAGATCCTCTTGCTCAAACTCTGATTGTGTATAAAATGGAGACCATCTGAAAGGAACTTGTAAATGTGCAAGTATAAAAGAAAATAAAGTTATCCACCAAATAAATTATATATATATATATATTTTTGGTATATTGATTTATATTTAGTTTTTGTGTTATTTTTATGTATTAGGCTGATGTCGTTTCCCAAAGCTACTTACCAATGAGGACGTTTTTGAGTTTTTGGGAGGGGATCATTGTGGATAAAGATATTTTCATGAATAAAGACAAAAATTATTAGCAAAATAATTTGCAGTATTGTGCACATGCCCCCAGTCTTATGGCTAAATGGTTATTTCCTAGAAAAGCCATAAATACCTGTTTTCAGTCACTGAATTGCTTAGGAGTAATCAAAAGCAACTAAAGACGTAAAATGTATTTACAAGACACTAGTAGACTAACATGGACTGGATTCACTTTTCCAAATACAATTAAAGTGGGGTAGGAGTTTTTTTTATTTATTTATTTATTTATTTATTTATTTATTTATTTATTTAGCTGCATTTCATGAAACGCTCTTTACATGGTGATCACAACCAATAAATTAAATGTTTTCTCAAAAATTGAACAATTTTAATGGCTTCTGAAAAGTACAACCTTGGAAAAAACTCAACCAACCATTGTGAATGCCCCATTCTACATGATTGGGTCCTGATCCACCCACTGAATTGCCTTTTGACCGTCCATCCTCCCTTTGCACAAAGCCCTTTTTGTGCACGAACCACACGTTCTGAGCTTCGAGCAGCTGAACAGGAAGTGAAACCAGAGGCGGACTAGCTTTATTTGAGAGCATTCACATTTTTATAAAGTTATGTAGCGTGAATGAAGGAGACAGAGTAATAAGCTCAGTGCTCCCCATTGGAACTCCCATCTAGGTCCCTGTGGTCTCTCTCTCAGACTCTCAGTGGAGGCAGTCTGAGGAACTCCTATAGAATGGGTTGCTGTTATTTTTTTTTCCCAAAAATGTAAATTGCTTGAACAGCTTCTTGCAGGAACACCTACCCTGTCTTGAATTTTCATAGCTACATAGACAGCATAATTATGTCTGATTAACACCCAAGCAGCTGGAACAAAAAATGATTTCAAGTTTAACAATGCACTATCTTAGGTTGTAAACGGAATCAGCATCATAATAAAACATAATATCCAGATGTGTAGCTGAAAATATAGATATGGTTTGTGCAGAAGTGTATAAATGTTTTAATGGATGCAATGTTACTGGTCAAAATGCATCAGTTGAAAAATCCAGCTCTGCTGCCATAAATTTATGTTATTTATCTTTCTAAAGAAAGACAAAACACAAGATGTGAAGCTCTGCGTGTGTAAATGTGCAGTATGTTTGTGTCTTACCAGAGAGAGTGTGTGTGCACACATCCCTCGGCTTTGTTCCTTCCTCCCTCTCCATGTTGAGTCTATCAGGGATGAAACTTGTTGACCTTGCAACTCCCTGAGAACAATGAGTGAATGCCTGCTGGATGCTAAACAATCTGGAGGCATGTGTCTGTCAGCGCGCACGTGTGTGTGTGTGTGTGTGTGTGTGTGTGTGTGTGTGTGTGTGTGTGTGTGTGTGTGTGTGAGCACGGTGAAAAAAAAATCAGCATGGGTGGAATCTGAGCTGGACAAGGTGAGGAAGCTGTCCGGGTGTGTTTGTGGAAATATTTATGTGTATTTCATGGAGGGGTGATGGTGTCTGCATAATACCATGTCCAGAAAACACACACATCTCCTGCAAACTAAGTAGTGTTCCTTAGGTGCAATGAGGTGTTTTTTATAGTGCTTCTGCAACTTTTAATGTTTTAATATTTATTATTTGCGCCTGTTTTTGCCTATAATTTTATTTTATGTTTTAATGTCATCTCTTTCTGCCTGACATTTTATTGGGCATTGTTTTTCATGATCTCCAAGAAGAAACAAAGAGCGCATGTATTGGTTGCCTTTTCTTCTCTTTTCCCTAATGTTTTGCTTTATACTATAAAATGCCCTAAATACAGCAATAAAATGGATATAAGCTAGAAAATGGTTATGTTTCTTTTTATGGAAGAAACAGAAATGATGAGTGAGGTAGTGGCAATTAGAGATGGATGGCGGGCTTTACACGTCTGCCAGAGAGATCAGGAAAAAAAACATAGCTTTTCATGGGGGGATGGGGGATCTCATTGCTTTCTTGCCAGTGTGTGCTAATGCACAGATGCGTGTGCCAGACTCAGACACCACTGCTGCAGAAGCCATTACAATGATTCACATGTGCCTGTGGGAAACTGCATGAGTCACTTCCATGTAGAGATTCTGGTCATCTAAGTTGTCTCCTGTTTCATTGCTTCCAATAAATGCAATGACGAAGTCATTTTTCTCAAATCTTCAAAGCATTGAGCTATTTGATGCAGTGAGAAGTTAATGAGATAAACCATTTCCCAATGGAACTTAAGTGTTTAAAATTTGCCAGAATGCAAATGCCTAATGTAGATGAAGAACCACTGTGTCTAGTGAGGACTCATATTTGTACCTCAAGTGTAACATATTTGCCTCCATCCCAGGAGTTCAAGCATTTGGTCTCTTACTCACGAGTGGTGGTGGGGCGGAGCAGGAGATGAACCAACGAATCTGGGCTATGTCTGCCGTAACTGAAGTGTTTCTCTAGTTGGTTGTAGTAAAGAAGGAAGTGAGCCAAAAGACAAAACTCCCAATTTACTGGTCATCTGTGATCATGGCATTTAAATGAAGAACAAAATAATGAGATCCTGTGAACAAGCAGCTGAAATTAGCTTTCTCTGTAAGTTGGCCAGGCTCAGCTTTAGAGATAATATCAGGAGTTCTGTCAAGAAGCCGGCTGAGGTGGTTGGGATGCCTTATTAGGATGTTTTCTGGTAGGCTCCCTCTTGAAAACATTTGGGGTAAAACCAGAACTCTCTTTCCTGGAATGTGCTGGGATGTGGGAGCTGGAGAAGTGCTGCAGGAGGTATGGGATGAATGGGTTTCCACTTTTTTCACCTCCATAACCCTATCTTGAAATAAATAAAATAAATGGCTAGAATAGCTACTGAAATTTCAGAATTTTGGGTCACAGTGCATCAAATCGCAGTTTCACTTTAATAATAATAATAATAATAATGCATTGAACTTATATAGCGCTTTTCTAGACACCCAAAGACGCTTTTCACACACTCTCACATTCACACACTGCTAGTGATGGTAAGCTACTTGTAGCCACAGCAGCCCTGGGGAGGTCTGACAGAGGCGAGGCTGCCATTTGGCGCCGTCGGCCCCTCTGACCACCACTAACACAGACAAGTTGGGTGAAGTGTCTTGCCCAAGGACACAACAGCAGGATACCCCTGGCGGGAGCTGGAATTGAACCCGTGACCCTTCGATCATGAGGCAACCCACTCTACCACCTGAGCCATTATGTATTAACTGAATATTAAATACGTACATATGATGATTTTATCCTAGATTTTAAAAATAACTTGTTTTTTGCTTGCACAAAAGTCGCCCCTATTGGTCTTTTGACAAAATGCAGGTTTAGCTCAACTGAATGTCTCAGTTGTTCTTGCTGTTGACTAAATCCATCTCTTATGTAAAATCTATGGACACATCAGAGGGAGACTAGAGTTTTCAGGGCCATCATTAGTGTAACAGATGATCCGTGACAATATAAATGTCTACCAAGAATGTGTTCCCACACAAAAGCCGTTCTACACAAAGAGAATCCACCATCATGTGCAATAACACGAGTCTAATGCATCATAATTAGGTTAAGCAGGTCAAACAATCAACTCCTGAAATATCCTGAATGCCACAATGCTCCATTCT
Organism: Nothobranchius furzeri; assembly: GCF_043380555.1. Lineage (NCBI taxonomy): Eukaryota > Metazoa > Chordata > Actinopteri > Cyprinodontiformes > Nothobranchiidae > Nothobranchius > Nothobranchius furzeri. The sequence continues at coordinate 46,283,995 of NC_091756.1, read as the reverse complement.
TTCAGCTAAATAAAGCAGCCAAAGGCCTCGGTTGGTAAATGAGCCAGCAAACCGAGCTATTGTCAGCCACCATTTCCTTTTCTTGTCCTGGTTCCTTTTCTTGAAAAGACAGCAAGTAGGAAGTAATTACTTGCAATGACTTTCCACCCTTGTTCATCTGAACTTGGTTTTGTAAACCTGCAAAATGCTGTCACCACCAAAATGATAACGTTCAGGACCAGACCTCACAAGGAAACCTATGTCTGAAGAATAAATTACCGATTGAAATCAAAGTGTCTCTTTTGACATGAACATTGTTTTAAATTATTATCAAGTCAAACAGAATGTTTGGTAGGGTGGAAATAAAAGTCTGCATGCTAGCAATGAATGCACATGCAAAATGATCTGCAAATGCTATTATGGTGACAGATGCAATCATTTAGGCATGAATTTGATCATTATCCACATGCAACTGCTTCATATTTTGAATAGAAAACATAAGATAGACAGGCAGCCAGGTGCATACATTCAATTCAAAAATACTTTGTTAATCCCAGAGGGAAATTAGAGTTTCAGTACTCACAATTCTGAGATCAGACATAAATACATAGACACATGACAAGAACTGGTGACTGTGGTCATTCGCAACCCGAGTCATGCTACCGTAATAGAACAAGAGGGTTTATACGAGGATAGAGTCAGGGGGAGGGAAAAAAAGACACTTCAGAGTTACCCTCCACAGAGAGGGCAGCTTTACTATGCAAAAAAACACCTCAGACAGAAATGCACAGCAATTACACAACATAAGTGTCCACTAGGTGGGGAGGTAGGGTTGGGACTCTCCTCACTTCAGTGCGTGCAGCCGCATGGGGCAGCGCTCATCACCTTCGTTGATGTCTGGATCAGTCAAATCCAGATTAAACGCTGACAGATTAAACACTTATATGCAGAGCAGGAGATCTGACAAACACCCACTATGCCGACTGTGAGATGTGGAGGTGGGTGAGAAAAGTTCACACGGAAACATGCTGTCATTGTGAAGAAGCTGCTTCCAAACAGAAACCTCTTTCGTTTCTAAATGATTGTTGAAATCTGTCAGTCTGCCTACATTTTGCTACCAGGCTGGCTGTCAGCTGCCTTCTGAGGGTGGTAAAAGATCTTAAATCGCAGTCGCTGACAATTTACTGCATGCTGACTGGTATTGATAAACCAATAGCCACAACAATGGGGGTGCTGAAATCATTAATGTAGCAGAACCACCTGGGAGTAGAGGCGGCGCAAGAAAAGGGCTTTATGTGAGAAAACTGGAAGCCAGCAACTCATTTGGCGACCAGCTGGTGGTAAAAAGTTGCAAGAAAATGTACAAATTTTCAATTGGAATCACACTAGATATGTAGGTAAGAATTACACCTTTTCATGAAGTTGTGTGAGTAACAAGGCCATCATGGGGCATGTGACATAAATGTGAAAAAAAAATTCAACGTTTGCACAAGAGCTTTGTACCAACAAGGGCTGAAAGTGATGTTCATGGCACAGGGCTATTAAGTATCAGGGTACACAGGCAGAAGTACTTTATGGAAATGTGCCTTGAGTCCTATATTCAATTCAAACTGCAGACGGATGAATTCCAACAGTGAATCAACTTTCATGTCTGGATCAGTCAAATCCAGATTAAACACTTATATGCAGAGCAGGAGATCTGACAAACACCCACTATGCCGATTGTGAGATGTGGAGATGTGTGAGAAAAATCAGAGATCACAAACACAAGAAAAGAAGAAGGCTACCCCATCTACAGTAGCTACATGACTATGGCTGCATAAACAACCTCAGTACAAGTATATCACCAAAACCTGCAAACAGGATTCTAAGGAATTGATCATGATCCACTAATGATGCTGCAGCTGCCTTTGACTTATCACTTCTCACTCTCCGGTGCTCTTTCGAGGGCGGCATGCCGACACATCCCTCACACTTGCTTTGATCTCTCTCCACAGACCTTCTTCCCTGCCCCTGTTTTACCATAGCTCTCATTTATTCTGATACTGTGTTTCTTTCCTTTTCCTTTTGCCTCATACAGGTAAAGATCTGCTTTGTTTTTATCTTTCCTCTAGAACTGGCAAGAACCTTGACTTCGTGTTGAGCCGGTGGGGGTTTCATTTTATACAGCTGCAAAACCAAGCTGAAAATCTTGCCTCCACTTTCTCATCCCTTCTCATTAAATTTGTACATTTTGAGAAACCCATCCCCGCGCATGGTCTCCATACTTCCACCTGGCTTTTAAGAAGTTTTCTAAGCAACTTGCACACAACAAAGTTGCGGCAGGAACCTCAAAAGGTCCAATTGTCTCCTACAACCAAGTATTTCACCCTCTTCCCAGGGTCCAATTTATCTGGCAGTGCCTGTAGCCTGAGTGCTGTCATCTTCCTTGGCCTCATGAACCTTGTGTAGGAACTAGAAAAAAGCTGTTTAAAACAAGCCATAGATGGCGTTTTCCTGTAGCAACGTGTTCTCACTTGGTTCTCAGTGGCAGACATTGAGTGCTGCATTTTGGGATAAAAGCCAGCAGAAAAAAACATCTTGCTGTACAGAGGCACATCAAGGGCAGCCGACGGTGACATAACATGGGATGCGTCTCGTATGATCTTCAGAAAATAACTTTATGTCAGATCCCAATGTGTGTGAGTGTATATCTGCTCCCCCTCTGGATTTCTTTCTGATTCAGGAAGTTCAATGAACACACTGCTGTGTCCCAGAGAGGAGGATCTGGGAAAAATGTAAACAGATTTGATCTCAGTTAAGTTAGTAGAAGTAGTTTAGGCAGAATTTGGAACTATTTATTGCAGGACAAAGATTATCACAGCTATAAAATGTGTACGTGAAATCGATTAAATCAAAATGTGGAGTCTAATTGCAACATTGATGTTCTTACATACATACAAATTGTTGTGTGAAACTTAAATTTGACTCTAAAACTGATTCCACACTCTACTGTAAGCAGAAGTTATGTTTTCTCTTATGTGGCTTTTCAGTATAGTGCTTTTAGTGCTGCTTTTGGGGTAATCGTTGGCCGATCAAGGTTTTAAACAGCCTTTGATCTATTATAAAGATCAGGAAAATAAAACCAACTGTTTTCTGGTCTAAATCAAAGATCTGCTTAAATAAGGGAAGTGGTCAAGTAACCAAACCCACTTTACCTGACCAAATGAAGTCAGAATACCTGCAATAATTTAATGCTATAGCAAAACAATTGACATTGAAGTTGCACTTTTTGTAAGTGTGAGGTTCACTCAGAAATGTATAATACTTTTTAAAATATGATTGGCCATTCTATGGTTACCATGCAGGCAGCACGTGAAATAGCTGCTGAAAGAAAATAGATGGTTAACCTGTCTGTAAGCCTGTCTGTTGCGAGCAGTCAAGGCAGTGTTGCATTTAAGAGCAGACCACACCTCGGCTAGTAGAAGCTAACCATTAGCATTAGCAAATCCACTGCACAGCAGAACTACCTGCTGTTTGTGGAGACAAAGTCTCCATGTTGCAAAGCAAATGGAGTCAGTGGTAGAGCTGTGTTGCTGTTAAGCAATCAGAGTTGAGATTGTTGGAATATCATGGATCCTAATTAGCAAGACTCCAAATCCTGCTGTTTTCTGTCCCCCATCGATGTGTTACCTCTCCGTGGTTCAAGTCGAAACAGAGTATACCTCCTTGTAGGCAGAATATTTCTCACTAAAAATAAGCGTAATGGTTTCCAGGTTGGGGGTTAAGGCCAGACCTAAATCAATAAAGAATTACAGTCAAGTTTAATCTTCAGGGGTTGAAAATTAAACAAAAATTTACCTGTATTTATAGGTCATTTTTAAAGGTAAATCCAGATTGGTTCGCCACTTTAATATATTTTAATGCCATTGGAAAAAAGTTAAATTAGTATGATGATTAAATGGAAGACATCTACTGAATTATAAATGTGGACATAAAGCTTCAGGCTCAGAGCTCCGAGTACAAATATAAGACATGATCTCCACTGAATTAACTTCATTACTGTAAAGTCACCATAATCTGTTAGTTATGATCTGTGACTGTTGAAAGCTGAAACACTGACCAAATTAGTTTTCATTCATTAATAAACAATCCAGTGCTGATATGACACAGAGGAGGGGGGATTAACCACGAAGCTCCACATGATCAAAGGAACATCACCGTCATGGGCAAACACTAGACAGGGTTTTAACTGAATAAACACATAGGCACAATAGATTAGTCACTTTGTGGCACAAGGGAACTGGCTGAAAGAAGCAGATGATTAAATAGGACTTGGCAAAGACTTCAATCATTAACTCACCCAAGAGCCACAACAATAGATGGAACCAAATGGATTATCTGGCAGATATTATATTTGAAATTAATGTGAATATATGTTGAAATGAAATGGGCACATAATCTATAATCAGAGTTTTAGACTTCAACACCAAATAGGTATACAATGTCACGCTGATTCCTCGTAGAAATGTAGATTAATAATGCTATCAAGGTTTTTGGGTTTTATATTCTCTCATTTTGAATATTAGTGAATTTAACATTAAAACAAGCAGAACACTCTGAAATTAAACACCCTCCAGCAGGGTTTAGCTTAATCAGAAGTTAATGCAGAATCCCACACACATGGACTAATTACTACCCTCCACTTCATCTGTGTCGACTAACTTTATGCTGCAAAGTATTCCAAAAAGCATTTCAACCAACAAGAACATGGCGATTTACGGTTGTTGGAGGAAGGCAGGAAGTTCCCCTGGCAATCCCGCAGACGTTCTTACAGAAGAAAATGTGTGTGTGTGTGTGTGTGTGTGTGTGTGTGTGTGTGTGTGTGTGTGTGTGTGTGTGTGTGTGTGTGTGTGCGTGTGGTGGTGGTGGTGGGGGGTGGGGGGTGGGGGTGGCAATCACCTCTGCCATAATCAGATGTATCAGGCACTGCAGTGGGCCAGGTCCATACTCGCAACTCCAAGTCAATTTGATATATTAAACAATTATTAAATATGCCACCAAACAAAACTCAGTGACACAAAGAGCTGTGTAAATCTCTGGCTGCTTCCCCTAAATTATGTATGACTCAATGAATTATTCATTAAGAGGAAGTAGAGGAGGAAAGAGACAATGGCAAATAAGGGCAAAAGAGATGAGCAGAAAATAAAATAATGGACTGTAAGTGGAACAAAAGGACTGATAGGAATACAAAGTCTAAAAGGCCGAGGTTTGGTTCAATCCCGTGAACTTGGCAAATCAGAACAAGTCTGTCAATTCAAACCGAGTCGGCTGTCATTCATGGATGAATAGAGGCGTATTATGATGATAACATTACAGTGACGGTTTTCATGCATGACTGATCTGCAGTTGGTGCAGCATTACTGCAGCGTGACTACAACACAACAAACCAAGTTGGTATTTTAGTGCATGAAAGTGTTTGAAGAAGATGCAGGATGTTAGTTGGACTGTAGGCCAATGCCACATTATTAACCACAATGTTAGGTCTTTAAATTAAATAGTATCAGTCAAACAGTGATCCTAAATTAAATAGTGATGGATTGCATTTCACTAATCAATCAGCTAAAACAAATCATGATCACTTCACTTAAAGTGCCCACCTTGAATGTGAAGAATCTATACTCTTTGAGTCTGGGAAGGCTTGACATTTGGTTTGAAAACATGGCTCTGGACTGAATCTGATCATGGTAGATAATTATGACAAGGCAGGTGCTCTGGGCAGCAGGGGTTAACCGAGCCGTCACTGCCCCTTTGCCTCACTAGCAATGGTGTTTTACATATAAATTGAATTACCCGGAAAAGTTCTGCCCTATGTAAATAGCCCTTATGCTAATAGTGTGCAACAAAACATATCCTACCATCCAGCTGAGGTACAGGTGTTCCTGTTCCTACATTCTAGGATGGAAAGTCTGTATAAACCATGATGTTCAAACTAAACGACACAATCTTCAATCTATTAATAGTTGCTAATCTTTCTGAGAGAAAGCAAGATGGAGTCCAGACGTGTAGAGTAAACACAGCTTGTCTTTGACCGCAGAGCTTTGGGGAGATGAGATCATCAAGGGAGAACATGGGAGACTCCCCATGGGAGACTGAACAGGTGCAAAATTCAAGGGCAGATGACAGCTGCATGAGTGTGACTAATGAAGAATGTGGTTTGTGTGAGACAAAGACAGAAAAAAACAAAAGGAGTAAAATTAACAACATGATGTATGTTAAGTTTCTTCAAATAAACGCAATGCAATAATGCAAAAGCTGAATAAAACAAGTTTGGAGTAGGGCTGAAATGATTCCTCGAGTACCTCAAATATTTTGAGTACAAAAAAGACTAGAGTCAAATTCTCTGCCTCAAGTCTTCGTTGAATTCACATTAAATTAATTCATGGCTTTGCAATCGCGCGGGGTCATGTTTCACCCGGACCAAAATAAGTGACGCACATACTCACTGCACTGAATGCACACGCGAGTAGAGTTTTTCTTGCCAATAACCTGTAAGCCTAATTTCCTCAGCCTTTGCTGTTCACAGAAGGCCTTTTCTGTACAAGCTGTGATTCTGTTAAGTTGCACTTTGTTATTCAGTTAGCACTTTGAAATATAAAAGTATATGAGTTATTTGTTTGTTTTTTTTCCATTAGTTATAATCTCATCTAAAATGTCACTGTTCATAGAAAAACGCTGCTACATTATTTGGAATTGGTGCAATAAAAAGACATTTTACCAGATAGGGTGAATGATCGTGATTAATAATCGTGATTAAAAATACTAACCAAAATAATTGTGATTATTATTTTGGTCAAAATCGTGCAGCCCTACCTTGTAGTATTAAAAACTAAATTAAACTAAAGCAAACATCTATGCTGATAACAAAATTTACTGTGTATCTTCATTCCTTTTGCCGTTCTTTTTCAGTTGATTTTTCCTCCTTGGAAGGCGGAATTTTCGAGTTCTTAGGAGGAAGTGAACGCACCATTAGCTGACAGCAATGGAAGTTAAGTATCAAGCTAACGTTATCTTAAACCATTTATTTACTTGCTGGAGCAGATTAAGACGATGATAACTCACTTAGAACGTTGTCAATGATATCATCATTACCCAGTCAGCCATCACATTTAGTGAAGTGGACCCAAACATTAGAGTTCGTTCTTTCTACCATGCTGGTCGGTCCTTGGTCCGTACTACAGAATTTGGTCAGTGCCTTTAAAAGTACCGAATACGGCATCCATACCCTAAGCAGGATGATTGTTAGGTCTGGATAAAATTTTAGTTCTTATTTGTATCTGAGCTCTTGTGATTCAGAAAACTCTTGATGTTGCCACTTGTTTGACTACGATTGTAGTCGGACATTTTTCTCTTTTTAGCTTCATCAGATGATATTTTCTTTGTTTCTTCAAGGTTTCACTATGATGAATAAAATACAACAAACGCTAACCATCTCTAGCTCGTCTGTTCTGTGGCAAAAACATGGATTGCCATAAAGCAGAACTGCTTCTTGAGAGATACGTGACTTTGTGGGACTTCAGATCACCAGTTCAGTGAGATTCTGCCTACATTCACTCCTTCATTCTGGATAAGGTCATTTTGGCACTTACTTACTCTTGAAAATGATTTAAAAATAGGAAAACGTTACTTAGCTCACCTTTAACAGTACATTTGTATATTTGTGTTTGTGATGATTGCTAATATGTAACATCTTTATTTGCATGGAATTTACACAAATGAATGCTTCCAAGAAGGATCCCATTGATTCTGTTTGTCCTTTTTAAAGATTTTCTCACATAATGATCCCATCCATATGTTGACTGTAACATCTATCATACCCAGGGAGATTATTAGGCCTTGTTTTACAGTTCTATCCTCCACAGAAGCATTTTTTTCATTGACTCTTATCTTTTATGTTTTGCCAAACTGACTGACCAAGGATGCCAAAAGCATCCCTCAGCATCAACCAAGCACTGTGCCAGAAATAAATTCACTTTCATGCAATATTTAACAAGTGATCTTCTAGTTGATACTTGTAATACCATAAAATTATGATCATAAAAACAAGAAATAAACTGAGTTTTCCTTCTTCTAGCCAAAATCCCCTTCAAAAGCTTTCAGTGATATGAGTATCCCTGCTATTGGAAATACCAAAGTATTTATTGCATTATGCATAAATTAATATTCAGCATGTTAAACAGTGAACTGAGACTCTCATGTTCAAAGCTGTCTGTGCTCATTAGCATGCCGAAGTGCTCCTCATGTATCCTTGGTGAGTAATTACTGTAATGTCTCTAATTGCACACTTGGTGATTAAAAATGCATTTTCTTTCATAGTGACCCTGAGAACCAGGTGACCAAAGATAGAGCTCTAGCTGTCATTTTGTTTTTGTTGTTTTCTGGCATTTCTTTTTTCACAGTAAATGTCAGCTGCTAAAAAAGAAAAATAAGAGACTTATTGACATAGTGACTCATGTCTTTGTAGTGTTTATGCATTCAGGATGGGCATATAGTCAAACAACAGGAAGTAGAGTTATTTTAATTGTTGTAATATATAATATTGTATTACTGTAGTAATAGAATAAACTTATTCTATATTCTATGGTCATTTCATTTAGTTGATACGATAATAACAAGACAAACTGTGGAACATATTCAAAGAGACTCCCTTATAGGTTCCACAATGATGAAAGTGCAGCCAATTAGGAAACCTTACCTGAGTTTCTTTCGTTATTATTTTTTGACAATATCAGGTACAGTATGTGGAAATGATTTAGTTTTTTTTATAAACTCTTTTTTCCGTTTAATGTTATAGTTTGTAGACCTCAATATTTGGTATGAGGAGTTAAAGGTGTGGAACACTGGAAAAAAAAGTTATTTTTTTATTATTTCTGATAATAATTGGTCACTCTGAACATGCAGGCTGGGCATGAAAACACTCTCCTACACCTATCTTCTGCATTAGCTTCTGACAGAAAATAGCTAACTGTTAGCATCAACGACTCCACCACACAGCAGAGGTCCTCCAGGCTTGTGTTATTTGTGGGGATAAAACATCCACATCACAGAGCAAATAGTCAATTGTAGAGTTGTGTTTCAGTTATCCAGTCAGAAGAGAGATATCCAAATATCAGGAAATAAAAGTTTAAATCCTTCCATCTGATACAGGTGAATCTTTTCCTTTTCAAATTATCTTTTTACATGCAAATAAATTGTTTTTTTTTTTCAAAAGCACAAGCGTTGGTAGATTAATTGAATTTCACAGGGATGCAAAGTTTGATCTACGTTAATTTTAAATTCTATTTTACAAAATTCATTAAACTTAATATAAAAAATATAAAAAAGAAAAAGAAACTATTTTTATATAGCTCTATTCAATGTAAAACTCATGAGACGCTACACAAGAACAAAAATGGAAAACTAAAAGAACCATTTAAAATGAAACTATCACAATAATGGGAAAAGAAAAAGTGTGATTAAAATGTAAGGAAAGGGAAAAAGAAAATTAATAAGAAAGGGTAATCACTGGATCCCTGGAAAGGCAGAATTGGTAGAAAGAGTAGAATAAAGAATTAACTAAAGGTCACAGCAAAGCCAGTTTGAACAGGGAATTTTTCTGCTGCTTTTTAAAGAAGTCCACTGAGTCCACTGATCTCAGGCTCAGGGGGAGAGAGTTCCAGAGTCTGGGGGGCCACAGCAGCAAATGATCTGTCACTTTTGGTCTTTAGCCTGGTGCTGCACAACCAGTAGGCTTTGGTCACTGGACGTAAGGGACCTCCTGGGGGTGTAAAGACTGAGAAGATCACCAATGTATGGTGGCGCTTGTCCATGTAAGGTCCTAAAGACCAGAACCAGAATGTTTAAATGAACCCTGAAGTTGACTGGCAGCCAGTGAAGCTGGAGGAGAAGCGGGGTGATGTGGGTGTGTTTGGAGGACTTGGTCAGAAGCCGAGCACAGGCATTCTGAACCACCTGTAGACGGTTCAGGGAGGTTCTGCTCAGACACGTGAAAAGAGAGTTACAGTAGTCTAAGCGTGAGGAGATGAAGGTGTGGATAACTGTCTCAAGTTCAGAGCAGGACAGAAAGGGACTCAGCTTAGCACTGTTCCTGAGATGGAAGAAGGAAGAGCGAACAAGAGAACTGACATGAGAATCCAGGGTTAGAGCTGGGTCAAAGGTCACACCAAGATTCCTGACAGAGGGTTTGGTATGAGAAGCAAGCTGACCAAGAGAGTCTCTGACTTTGGGTACCAGCTTGTTTGGGGCACAGATGAGGATCTCATTCTTACCTTCATTCAGCTGTAGAAAGTTCCCAGCCATCCAGGTTTTGATAGCATCTAAGCAGGAGTGTAACAGCTGCAGCTTAGACATCTCATGGGGCTTAAAGGAGATGTACAGTTTGATGTCATCTACATAAAGAGGGTAGGATATTTCTTTAAATGAGCTCAGGATGTGCTGAAGAGGAAGCAGATAAAGGAGTAAAAGAAGAGGCCCCATTACGGAACCTTGTGGGACACCATGGGTGAGGAAGGTGGTGGAGGACCAACACTTGGAGACAGCCACAGAGAAGGAATGCTCAGACAGATAGTTTTTAATGCTGTGTTGCAAAGGCAGCTTACCCAATAGACTGGGAGCAGAAGCCACAAATCCCCAGTCCCCTCTGACTTTAAGAATAAAGTGAAGCAGTACAGATAGATGGGGCAGGGTTATTGAGAGTTTTAAAGTCTTAGAACACTCGTTTAGTCATATAATGGTCCTATTTCCTGATATTTGGACTTCTCTCTTTGGATTAGACAACAGCAACTCAACTCTACCACTGACTTGCAATGTTGATGTTTATCTCCACAAATAACACAAGCCTGTAGGAGCATATGAAGATGCTAATGCTAACTGTTAGCTTCTACTAGCCAAGATGTTCTCTGTTGTTTCCTTGACGCTAAACCAACAACAGCCTTCCCCACTGTTAGTCAAGATGGGCGAGTCCATGAATGAAAAGTGACAGTGACGTAGATCTGTCAGGATTTTCTAATCCTAGAGTTTCACCGTCTATTTTCTATCAGAATCTAAAGCAGGAGATAGGTGTAGGAGACTATTTTTATGTTTAGCCGACTATTTTCATGTTTAGCCTGCATGTTAAACTCAGAGTGACCAATTATAATCAGAAATAATCCTTTGAAAATGTTCTCTTGTGAGATCCAGCCAGATTTCACAAGAGAACACTTTTGGTGGCATAGTACCACCCTTTTTCAAAACCAAACAACCATTATTTGTTTTAACCTGCAATAACTTCAGACGTAAAACAACTCCATCAGCTTCCAACAGAAGTACCCGAAGGTATCTTACTGATCAGCTGTGCAGATTCAAAATTAATACCCAGAAGTCCACTCACATGACTTGTTAAGACGACTACGCTTGCCAGCTGGAACTTTCAGAACCCTCCTCCTCACCATGGGTATCGTAGACTCTGCATACTGGCGTTGGATGGGTTAAGATTAATTTTATAACTAATCAAACATCACTAAAATCAGCCAGATTTTTCTTGTAATCCCAGAAGTCATATATTTCTTAAGACACCTAATTATACTCTTAATAAAAGCCAAAATCACGTTTGATTAGAGTTGGTTATTGTCTCAGCAGACATTACCTTGAATAATCAATTACATTCAGAGATTCTGTATAAATCATTAGTTGTAGAAAAAGAGTAATACATTGATTTTTATAAACTATATTTTTGTTTCCGTGTCAAATTATTGGTGAGTGTTGGTTCCCTGGTTACCCAAGTTACCTATTTACAGTGTCAGTCAGATATTCAAGGCTCAATAATATTAATGATTTATATTTTTATGGAACATTATACTTTGTTGAACACCTTTCATATTTTATTAACTGTTTAGTAATTGTGGCCACTAACAAAACATTACAATATTTACCAGACCAAGCTGCAGCCTTTATAGAAGCAAGACAGAGCCTATAACAATTTTCAGCTGAGTTGTAAAGAAGATGTGAACTGCCATTTCAAACTGATGCAGAGAAAGAATTTGTTTATTTCTGGCTTAATTTCATTATGATATAAAAATAAAACTCCAGCCAGTCATCTGTCTGGTAAAACACCTACTTGACTTTAGATCTCCAATTTGGATTTTTTTTTAAAAAGAGGAAACCTTTTAGGAGCATTTAAACACAGAAAGTGAGAGATCTTTATGTAATCGCTCAATGTCAACATGAACTGCAGGACTCCTGGGTGGAGGTTAAAGAGTAACGTGGGTCAGCCAGACTCAGCTGGTAATTGATCGAGCTGAGGCCACAGCAGCTGCATTCCTGCTCAACCACACGCAACTGAAGAAAGAAGAAAATAAGTAGGAAGAGGTCTGGGTTAAGCCACCGAGAGCTGACCACATGAAACCTACACACCGAGTGCTGCTGCGAGAAAGTAATCAATATGAGAGAAAAAAGAGCTTACATAGAAAACGGAAATTATCTTTAGAAAGTTTTCCAAAAGAAACAGTTAAGGTGAAACAATAACTCCCTTTTTTCTTGTTTCAACACAACAATAGACCTGGAGTGCTCCCTTTACAGTTGTAACGTGATGAAGGAGCTATTCCACCGAAGGTTATTTACCCCCTCTCCTCAGATGTCTCTGACACAGAACTAATCTGCATGAGACTGCCTCAAGGTCATGAGGGTTTTGACGTTGGAAATGGAACCTAAAAACTTTCTTTACGAAACTGAATCAACTAGAATTTAGCCAAATGGATCACAATTTGTTTCCAACCCCTCTGGATGGGAGTCTTCTCTTTGAAGTGGATAACAAAGCCTTTAAACTGCTGTGGAAACACGCAAACAGCCCCCCGATAGACGTTTTTTTGATTGATTTTTCATTTGTCCTAGATATTTCATTTAATTTATTTCCGAGTGTTTAAATGATTAAACAATATTTTTCACTCTCTATTTCTTCTTGTGTCTTACTCCCATTTTAAAAACTTTGGCTGTTTGCAAAGCTCATAAGCAGAGTGACGGCAGTGACAGCTACCAGAATAAAAAAGCCCCAAAAAATATTTTTTTAAAACAGCGTTGTCCCAATTTTTGTCTGATAATATGATCCAATTAAACTTCACTCATTAGGAAAGAGTCAGAGTGATGAATATATGTGGCTTGCTTGACACAAGTTTAATTTACTTGAGGATATTAATAGATTCATCATCCAGGCTTAAACACATCAATAATGAAAGGCCTGTAACCTGACAAAAAAGTAAAAAAAAAAAAAGGGGGAAAAAAGAACATCATTGAAATGTTGATGAGAAATGTAATTGCTGCAAATGAAGCAGAGGCAAAACAAACACATTAACAATGAGCTATAAACACTGAATAATGAAATTAAACTTTGAATAAATAAATATGCTTATTTATGGGCATAAAGTTTCCTAAGTACTTAGAAGTAATTAGTAGTTGCTTTCTAGTGCTCACATTAATCATGCAGCGTACATTAAGAGGATCATATTTTATATGTCAGACATGTTATGTTTGCTCAAGTGCTTCGGTGACAGCTATTGATGTTTTAGTGTTTTATTATTGTCAAAGACGTGTAACAACCAAACACAAAATCACAAGAGGGTTAGATCAAGCCAAAAAAGGAGTCTTGATATCTTAAAAACACATTTTTTTTTCTTCGTCTTCTTGCTAAGAATCCAGGGGTTCTTTTCCTTTCCATTGGTAACGTATTTTGTGAGCTCAATAAAACAATTAGGACAATTGGAGGAATGTTAGAAGCGCTTGATTTATATCTCCACTCAAGACAACTAATGCTTGTGATCACCGCTTTCTGTAAGGGTGGAGAATTGTATTTCAAACAGTCTTCAATCATCTGGCTGATTAAAGATTTTAGCTGCGTTCCAACGCGATCAAACTGAGAGAACGCATGAGTAAATTTTGTGAAAGATAAAACAACATTGCCCGAGGAGGAGCTGTTTCAGGAATTTGTGATGTCTGAAAGAGAAACATAGGTGTACCAAGATGAAATGTATGTGTCAGAAAGCCCCAGGCCCCAAGGTGAAGACAAACTCTTGGGGTCATGTGATGCATTTGAGGCCTCGGGCTGATGGGTTCGAGCCGCTTGGCCCTGGGGCTGAGAAAAAAAACACTGTCAAGGGTATCAGGTGACTGAAGTGTGACGGAATGAAAGGGGGAAGAGAATAACGGAGTAAAGCCACGGAGGAAAAGATTATTTGGTTAGCGTGGAATATGGGTTGTGGGTATAAAGGAACGCCATACATGCCTCGCCTCCGATGATGACTATCGGTCCGGGATTTTTGGCTTGTGAAAGAACTCAGCAGACTATAAGTCAAATGAGAAGGGCTTTGAGAATGTGATTATGGGATTGCGTGCAGGGCAGCAGATCAGACACATAGGAGTCATAGTAATGCCCCAGCTGTTGCTGCAGAAATAGGCAGTGGATGACAAGTGCAAGCTGCTTGAAAACAGCCTTGAAAACATGCCAGAGTCACACAGAGGTAAGTCTCAGTGGTGCTCCTCTCAGATCACACCTTCAAATCCATCCATCCTGTTTCAATACCCATTTGGCACTAAATGCCACACGAGACCTGATGTTGACTCCCAGGAAGTAGGACAGCAAGGTCCCTGGAGGTCCGTTGTTCAAATGGATTTACGCACGCTGGACACATCTTCATCCGCCTGCCCTCTTTTGCAGCATGCAGACACTGGTATTTAAATAGAGAGTGGTTGCAGCTTGCTTGTCATACTGTTAGACAGGCGACCTACTTAGGATAAGGACACCCCAGGAAAAGTGGATTTTGAATAAATTGGGGCTATGGAATACTCAATCAAACGTGTGACCAGGCCACCACAGAAATTGCACCCAGTGGAAAAGATTACATGGAAGATGGGAAACGAAGACACAGAGAAAGCACACCAAGGTGGAAGTGCCACAGAAATGTAATGCATTGGGAATTAGTGAGTTCTGTCTTGTGTAAATTATCTGCAATGCTGCTGAATTCATGCAGCCTCTCACCTTCAAATGTCAAAAGAGTAAGGGGAAAATAACTGAGCCAATTTCCAACCAATGCTAGTCCTCCTGTAGACTTATAGGCTCCTTATTTATCACTTCTTCTCACCGACACCTGACAACTATTCTCTGCCAATTCTTGGTTCTCCCCCCTCATGAGACACTTAACAGCAGCCTTTTCTTTAATCTCTTTTTGGAACAGGGTGGCATGTACAAGTAAAGTTGAGGGACTTTTATCAGAGGAGGCAGATATAAATTTGACACTGACTGGTTTATAAAAAAAAAAGTTGTCTGCTGCCGGGTGCTGTGTGCATGCCTGTCTTCATCAAACTTTCACTGCTGAGCACCTCCCAGGAGAGGTGGGGGGTAAAAATAAAAAAAAAGAGAACCTAAAGCTCACACATCAACTAATTTCTAGGATAGGCATGCTGGGAAAGAGCCTAGATAATCCTCTTTTGCATCATCAGATTTGTTGGCTTCTTTTCCAGATTCTTTGTCACCGTTGTGTACACTCCATTTATATTTTTGCCATTACTTCAATGCTCTTGCATTGAAAAAGCAGCTATTTATAACTACAGAGTAAGATAGGAAGATTTAAAAAATAGCTAATGTGTATCCTAAGGCTGGGTATAAATCAACTTGGTAAATGTGACACCAATTATAATACTAATAAAGATACAATCTTTAAAAAAAAACATTGAATCTCCTGCATGTTCTGTCATTCACTTAAGGTTATTTCCACCAACTAACTTTAAAATGATCACAGAGAAAAACTAAATATCACTGACTTGTAAGCCCTACAACTGGCAGTTCATCTGCATGATAGAGTACATATTAGTCCCAATGTCTTGTGAATATGTGCACAGGATGTGTGTGTATATATTTATTGCAGGCAGGCAGGCAGGCAGGCAGGCAGGCAGGCAGGCAGACAGACAGACAGACAGACAGACAGACAGACAGACAGACAGACAGACAGACAGACAGACAGACAGACAGACAGACAGACAGACAGACAGACAGACAGACAGACAGATAGATAGATAGATAGATAGATAGATAGATAGATAGATAGATAGATAGATAGATAGATAGATAGATGATAAATAGATAGATCTTAGCTGTGTTATACTCTGTACTGTGCTAACATACACATGTTGAGATGCATATACACATACTTATTGGAGTGTGCATGCAATTTCATGTATGTTTTTGACAATGCTGGCCCATAGTGAAGTGTCTGTGTGTGTATGTGTGCTTGTATATGTGTGAATGTGATTTAAATTCATACTGTCTACTCATATTTGATCCTGTTTATCTGTAGCCTATTCATGTGTGTTGATATTTTTAATGAATATAGTTAAAGCCCCATAGTTGCCACACACACTGTTGTGGTGTGGTGAAAACTGTCCTCCGTATTTGACCCATCCCCGTGGGGAGCGGTGAGCTGCTGCGCTCGGGAACTGTTTGGTGGTTTAACCCACCAATTAAACCTCTTAAAGCTGAGTGTCAAGCAGGGAGGTATTGGGTCCCATTTTGTAAGTCTTTGGTGTGACCTGACCGGGATTTGAACTCTGATCTCCCAGTGCCAGGATAGACACTCTACCACTAGGCCACTGAGCTGACTGTGAAGCACATTGCAGTGCTGTGCATGACATGTCCTATACAAATAAAGTTTTGATTGTTTCTTATGTGGAAAAGCAACGTACACTAGCTGTTAACACCATAAATATTCTTTAAGGAAACTTTCCCTTACAAAAAGTGCACATTTGTAGCGTTACAGGTTAGCTGTTTCCATTAGCGCCATCACAAGATAACAGCTCTACAAGGGAATATGTTTTTAAAGTAAAAGAACCGCAGGATAGCAGCATCATTCATTTTACTGGAAGCATTGTAATGATTCAGATCAAGGCTCACATCACTCCTAAATAAAATAAAATATCATTATTTAGCCAGGTGAAAGGAACATCTAGTGCTGACTTTTGTGGTCAATAAACGTATCTGCCCTAAACCTACCTGACCTGTAGCTGGAGTGTAAAAAACACCAGATTTATGTGTTTTTTGTCATTACCTTCTCATAATGTAGTTTTCTCCAAAGACTTTGAGAATGACACAGTGATCATCATCATCATCATCATCATAGCCATCATCATCATCATCACCATCCTTTATTGGTAAAGCACTTCCACCACCTTCAGAGAAGCCCAAGGTGTTGAACACCAATAATCTATTATCAGAAAAACATACTGGGATGTTTCTGTGCATCACATTAAACATGAGAAGAACTTTTTATTTTAATATATTTATTAATATCACAGTGTCAAGATTAGAGTGAAATTATTACAAAAAGAAGTTGGTGAAAGTCAGAAATTTCAAGAATATTCTGACAAAGCGAGCCATGATACGCTCCTGAACCAGTCATGTTTGTTCCATTAATATGTTGATTTTACTACATAAACAATAGAAAAACAACATAAGGGATATACCTTGATGCAAGGTGGAGTCTTTATTCCCACAATAGCATCAATATTAAACGTGTTATGTCCTTTACAAGTCCCAAACATACACACATACCACAAAATAACTTTCAAAACATAAAGCTCATGAATATAGTTTATTAATAATAGTATTGTTTGCCAGTAAAACTCATCATGCAGCCTAAACCCCTAGGAAATCTGAGTAGTTATTTACAGGCTGTGTTCAGCTCCAGATACAGATTATACTTTAGGTGCTAAATGAATTCCTTTATTATTAAAATATGTTCTATAGAATACAGTCTCCATTTTTTATTTACACAAGTCCTTATGGGTATTCTAAGTCTTTGCTTCGGCCCTCATTTTTCTTTTCACTCCATTTCTTATTGGGAAAAAAACAATATTGCTCTTATTTCTTCTTCATTCTGAAGGGGATGTTTTAACGTTCATCTGGACGCTAAAATAAAACTAATTCAATGAACGGTTATTTCCATGTTTAGTTTTCTTTTCTGAGTGGCCCTAACAGTCATAAAAATGTAAACAACCACTAAGGTGGCAACTGTTGAAACAATTTATACTTGTGTCAGTCTGCAAGCATGCACCCACAACTGTAAGTGTCAAATACATGACTTGTTTTATTTATAACTTTATTGTTTCATGTTTGTAATGGTCAGTCTAGACAGGACTTGAGTTCTGTAGAAAAAAAACGCAACAATATCAAGTCACACCAACAAAAACATGAGTAACATTTTAGCCATCTTACATCGCCATATGTACTTTATTATAGTAAATAGGTTGGAACATCTCATCTGCCCCAAAGTGCCTCCTATCTCCTGGGACACACACTGCAAGATCTCCCACTTGCTTCAAAAGCATCTGGAAACTGCAGCTGTCACTTCAGATCTCCTTCCAGCAAAGAGTTCACTTTTCTCTTAAATAAATTCACCCTTTAAGCTTCTTTGACCAGGCAATGACAAAAAAAGACAAGTGGTGAAGACAGCCAGGTAAACAGGCATTGCAAAGATCTGTAAAGCACATGCAGCAGTGGGCGGGCAATTGGAGGCAGTTTGATTTTCAACGGGGGAATTTTTAATACAGCAACATCAAGCAAACAAGTGATATGTGTGTGCCTGCAGCTCGGGACAAAGAGTGGTGTTGTAAAGTTCAGGGGCTGTTTCTACATCTGTGCCCGTAAGGTGAAAAAAAGAAGCAGCAGTGGGAGTTTAAAGAAGAGAAAGCTGTCCACATCCTTTTCTCTGCCCATGGTATGCTAGCAGAAATGGGCCACACCCAGTCCAGCGCCAGACAGGCAGTCTGCCCTGACTTTGTGGTGTAGCTGCCTGGCTATATATGGAGATGAAAATAGCAGGGTTGAGCCTTCACTGCCTTGCAGAGCCACGGGGCAGAGGCCTCAAAAACTAACTGAAACCTTATAACAGCTTGTAAAAAACCACTTCCGCAAAAAGAGTCGGGATTGTCATTGTCCAGAACAATGCAACAATGCAAAACCCCAAGAATGAAGGTTTTGTCCAGGACCTTACACTTCCAAAGCTTTCGTCTCCTTTTTTTTTACTCTTTCCTATTTAATAAAAGTATTTACATTGAATAAAAAATACAAATCTCTGCAATATTCTTTAAGAACCATGTCTGAGCTATGAGGAAGCGTTTTTTGTGAAGGGGCCTAGGTGTTATCAGGGTATTATTGAGCTAGTCAGCAGATCAGCAGCGTCAGCATATATGTTTGATTCCTTAAATCGGTTTACCAAGATGAATGGCCCTCATTTAGCCTCACAGCTGGTCTTATGCTGAGTGCTGTCCCTGTGTTTGTCTCTGTCTCTGCAGTTGGGAAGTTGCTTTCTAGGGGGCAGGTGGAGGATGTGGTCTGGGGAAACTGTAAGGCAAATGAAGAAAAGACAACACTATGCAGGCATAATCACTGCGAGACATGCATCTGGTGAAAGATTTGGAGAATCTGTAGGACATTTTTAAAGAAATTTGTGGTGGAACCCGTCCTGGGTTGGGTAGAATGAGGACAAAAGAAAAAAAACATATTGACGAGTTGCGGTTTGGCAACAGCAAACAGACGGCTAGAAATATCCTGAAGATAGCAGCGGTAAACAGAACTTAACTGCCCTCAAAGCCCCCCATCTAGTGAGTCACCATTATACCAGCATGAGACTAAAAACCTTCAAGTTAACAAGCCAGAGCACACAGCTCTCAAAGACTGATGATTTCTATGCAAATAGAAGCGCCTACTCCTGATTGAACCATGTTAGCACATCTGCAGGTTATAAACCACGGTTTTCAGATGCTTATCGCCAGGCATTTTGTTCCAATCATGCTGCAGTCAGCTGTTTGTCTCGGCTGTTTATCTATCAATAATGAGGGGCTCAGCAGCTGCAATTGCACAGCCTCTTATTGTTTGTGTGGAACACAAGAGCTCTTTGTTGGTTGGATCAAGTTGAATCACATCAGGGATTTTCATAAAAGCCTTTGACATCTGGACCAGTGGCGGCGGATTTTTGTCTGTGCTTCCAATTTGAGTAATGGGCTCACACTCTTCCACAATACCATACTGGCACTGTGAGACGGAGGGTCTGTTGTCAGCACCAAAACCAACAGGCTCATTCGGTTTAATATGCAACTAGAAACAAATGGCTCAACATGTTCATAAACTATTGGATCTCCGCTTCGGAGCGAGAACATTAATTTGGTTCCTCGGTGCGTACAGTATTTGTGCCTGCATGAATCACAGTATTGAGCTTCGGATTGATTTTTCCTCCTTGGAGCCAGATTTAAGTCATGAAATATGTGATGCAGTTAGCAGGGCATATATATTACTTAAGGTAATAGTTTTAGTTTGTATACAATAGGCTCCAGAAGTCAGTCAGATTTTAACTTCAGCTCTTAAAAGAACAAATTCACAGGCTGTAAATGTGGCTGTGCCTCCAGTTTGAAGAAGCCAAGGTGGAAAAGTTTTACATAAAGACGTGAATGCAAACATAACAAACAAGACTGACACTCAAATGTTCAGTCTTGTTAGTACTGTTTAGATGGGCCACGTTTAAAAATGTAACTTTTTTGGTTAATTAAAATGAACGTTTCACACGACAGTTTTCACCCACAACAGTTTCCAAGGATATTTAAGACACTTGAGTGCTGCTACAAGGAGATGAGAGTAGGAAAATACCACACACAGTGGTTTATATTGGTCTGACAGTAATTTGCATTTGTTAAACCTCCACCTGATCTCCAATAATAATAATGAAAAAAAACATTTTGAGCGGAAACACCGCTTGACTCTTCTAAAACTAATCCCCACTTATAGATGTTTTGGGGTTAAGCTTGTTTTACGACTCCCAGCTGAACATGTGTGTGCCACATGTACACATACAGTATATACTACTAAAACAGAAACCAGACTACCAAAATGTTCAGATTTATATCCAAACGAACTAAAATAACAACAAATCAATGACATTTTTAACAATCCAAATATGATTAGATTTACAGGAGAACTGTGAGCAACAGAGCAACAGTGTGATGAAACATTTCAAGAGTTATTACATTAACCTCCATGCAATCCTGCTTCAATGACGTAAAACAGGCTTGAATAAAATGAACAGGAACACAGATTTTCAATTATTTTAAAGGGAAAATGTAAAGTGAAGTATTAATAATCATAATAGGTGGAGCTTCGCATTAAATTGTCCTTGCATAAAGCAAATTCTCAGGCTGCTATAAGCTGAGAACCTCTGATAACTGAGAGGGGCTTGGAGTAGACTCGCTGCTCCTTCAGCAGCAGCTTTCTCTTGCATGTAGAAGATGCTTCTATTCTAAGTTCCCTGCTTGTGACATCACAAAGGGGCTTTTTGAAACAGCTTGTTTTAGGCACATGATTCCTGACACTGACAGAAAACAAATGGAAGGACTTTTTTCACATTTAGAGTGTACATAGAGGCAGTAGAAACCCGTTCTTGGGACCACATAGGTCAATGCGCGTTTGCGAACTATGGACCTCGTACATCACCGCGTGCTCCATGAACTGAACTGTGTGGTCGGCGGTGAGATGCCCTTTTATCCCTCACGGATGCCCCTGTCCCTTGTCCCCATGGACTGTGGACTGCTGATCCTTGTCCCCTATTGTCCCCTCGTGGAGTCAACCGCCCGCCGGCCTCCCTCCTTCCACACTACTACCTCTCGCATGGACTACGACATCACTGCGTACCACCTGCGTGGGTGGCTTCTCCTCGTTATGCGCGTGGGGACTATCCCGTTTCCTATACTCTTTTGTTTTTGTGCCTGACCAGGATCCAAGACAAAGACCAAAGACAAAGACCAAAGGTGTCCAAGGAGACCTACGTTCCTAAGGGACAAACCCATCTGTGCTTCCGACAATCAAGTCGACCGACAATCAAGTCAACCAACGTCATGAGGGACGAACCCATCTGTGCTTCCGACGATCGAGCTCTGGCGCGATCCCCGAAACCAAAAGGGGGAATGTTGAAGGTCTGCCCTCATGAGGAAATTACTGTGCAGTAATTTTCTCCAAAAGACTGTGCCAAAAACGCCCTGAAGCGTAAAGAAATAAGGCATATTTAAGCATCAGCGGCAGCAAACTTCATTTCCCATGATTCCTTGAGCCGGAAGCAATGTGATGACGTCACTGCCGAATACCGGAAAAACAAGTTCTGCGCATGTGCGGGAGACACACACACAGTTTCTCCCGCCAAACCGCCAGAGTCTTTTGTTAAGTCAACTGACTTGAAGACGCTCGTGGCTGTCGCTCCGATCAACGTGAGCACGCGGGAGGCCTGGATGCTAAAGTGGATAGAGCACAGAACCGCTGAAAAGCAGTGGAAGCCCATCAGATCTTCTCTCCTAGTGCTCAACTCCAGCTGATGCGTGAGAAAACGTTCGCTGCTACGACCCCGGACGAGTGAGGACCCAGAACCTGGCTGGAAAACAGCGGAGAACCATCAAATCAACGGAAAACGCCGATTAAAACAGTGGGGGACGCCTCGCTGTTCGGGTTTGATAAACAAGAGTTCTTCCTCTCCCTTCTCTATCTTCTTCTCCCGTTTTCTCTATAGTTCAGAACAAGCAATAAAACCGCGCTATTGCTTAAAATTACATCGGTTTTCTCTTTCGTACCAAAATACGCCATTGGGAGTATCTTAAAGAGTAAGCCGTTTCATTTGTCATTTTCTGATATCTTAAAATAGTTTCTGCTGTGGCCAAGCTGTTAAACTATCAGATATTAATTTATGATTAATCTTTTGTGAAGCTTCTTGATGTTTTTGAAGTGTTTTGAGTGGATTAAGTTTAAGTTACTGTGATTGAAAGTGCTTCGGAAATTTAAAGTGCAAGTTGCCCACCCACACGTACACACACACACATACACTTTCAGCCAGACAAAGGGTCAGACATCTTGTGTTCAAGACTCCATTTTGGACATTATCACACACACACACACACACACACACACACACACACACACACACCTATACACACACATCTTGGGTTACCCACATCAGATTGTTTTACATTATTATTCCATTGTTTAATTAAACGTTATTCAATTCAGTTTTGTCTCAAGCGACTTTGTGTGTGTTGGCTGAAAATCTCTGCTCCTAAACGGATTTTACGAACTTCAGACAGATTGATAAGATTTTTGGATTCAATTAATTGTCCCTTTCTAATTAGAATATGTGGTGCCCCGCAGATATCTAAGGATATCTTAATTAATTAATAAATATCGATAAATCGATAAATATTTCCATATTTACAGGATTTAATGAAGAATCCAAAAAGTAAGTAAAAGCTTACAAATTATTCGTTGACCTAATAACCCTAACACCGTATTGCAGCAAAAAGGATGCAAAAGGTTAACTTTGCATAATATGTCTCCATTAAGGCACTGGACACCACCCCAACCAGCTAGTGGAGTTTGCAGATTTAATAGGTTTGTAAAGATTTTGAGCTCAAGAGGACAATAAAGCATGTCAGCATGTCAGAGGTGCAAAAGGTGTAAAACTTTCAGCTGAAACAGAAACCTGCACATTTTAGTGTCTTGGGGTTTTTAGCTGGAGATGGACACCTGAAACTGCAGAACTAATTTCTTCAGAGGCCGATTTTATGTAGAATGGGCCAAACTGCAGCAAGATAACGAGCACAAACGCATCTCAAAGACTCATTTGAACTACACAAAAACCATCAAAAGCAAAGAAGTGTGACTGTAATGGACTTTTCCTTTTGAATTGCCTGAGCTTCGCCCCACTGAAACTGATGAAAAGGGACTCTAAGACCAAGAATTCACACATTCATGACAAGAAAGTTTTTCAGGGGACTATTTTGTTCTTACTAATAAAAACAAACGTTTGTTGGCTGTCGTTAAAGTAAAAAAGAAAACATTGGACATAAAAAAATGTAGTGATAAAGCTTTAAACCTTGTAATAGGGAACTTTCACAGCTACCATAAATTTGTTTTGCAAATACTTTTTTCACAAACTTATTCCATGACAAAGTTGCATTAAACTTTGAAAAATACAGTTTTAAACGGTTTACAAAATAAATCATGTGCAGAGATCCAGAGAAAACCATTTTCCTTCCCAACTGTGACTCAATAAAGCCACCTTGATGAAGATCTATGATCAATAAAGCCACTTAGCATGTGATTGAGTAAGACACACTCGATCTCCCTCCTTCTCATTCTTAAACTTCGGCTCTCCCTTTCTTGTACATTAGCTGACCATCTCTCACACACATTAAACACCACCACCCACACAGTGGCACATAGAAAGTACCCACATTTCACACCACAGCCAATCATTAGTGCAGTAAACACAGCTTCCATGTTACAAGGTCTGTGGTTAATGGCTCATCGCTGCAGTCGCAGAAGCTGTCCTATCTACCAGTTGTAGATGGAGTCACTAATTAAAAGTTACTGCTTATGGCTGCAGGGTTTGGCACTCCAAAGGAGGAATAGCTCCTTCACACATCATGTTAGGACAACAACACTGCAAGATTAAAACCAAAGCAAACTACAAATATGATGCTGCTGTGAATTTAATTTTTTGTAAATCAGTAAATAGGTCCTGAACATTCTACACAGGAGAAAAACTACAATAATGTACCTTTAGACTAAGAACTATATATTTCCATGTGTACAGGGTCTTTGTAAATGGAATTGCTTGATAGATTGCTGCTTAAAAGTAGCCGTGGATAAAATATTACTGCAAAATAAAAGTGGACACACCTCAAGAAGCCTGAAAATTGTATTTTTATTAAATTTTTACCTAATGTCTTGACAATAGCAGGTGCAACTTTTTTCTGCAGGGCATTTTCCAGGATAGACAGTTTTTCATAGTCTTGTTAAGGAAGATTAATAGTGACAACAATAATGTGAATAAAGAAGAAAAACAGCTGATCCTGATTGAGCAAGAAAAGGAAAAAGACAGCGCGGTTCCAATATACAATATATAATATTTCCAAAATTTTGTGTTCATTATTCCCCACATATGCGCTCACTTCCACCTATTTTTGTACCAAAAAATTTAATTAACAGATTTTAATGAAATGCTCTAAAGAATTTCAACATCAATTTTGTACTGTTGCTAATTCATCTTAGCCCTCCCACTGTCCTAATGGGCGTGACCCCGCGAGGAAAGTTGACCACTGAGCAGGGTTGATGGTTTATCCCTTGAGGTCCATGTGGCAGGGGTGAGGAGTGAGCACCACCTCACCCCTGCCACATCAATCCTTCTCAATGGCCAACTTTCTTCACAGGGTCACCCATAAAGACAGTGGGAGGGTTTAAAAAAAAAACTAATACTGACCAACTCAGCCAGTTCTACAGATACTGAAGTAAATCACACTCTGCATGTTACTTGATGGCTGAGATTGTTCCTTAAATACTGGAATTAACTGTCAGAGTTAATCCTCTTTGTATATTAGCAAAATATCTCATGAATCACTTTTAATGAAATGCTCAGAAAGCCTTCATTGGAAAAAAACTACAACTAGGGTCGGAAAATTCTTGCTGTTTAACCTCGTGTTGGCACAGGCAGCAGGCTGCGTCTTTGTTAACATATGTTCTGCTGCATGTCACTGTAGTGCTGGAGGACTCCACTAGGGGCACTGTAGAGAACTCAGACTGGACAGAGAGCAAGACTTGTGGTGAGCAACCAAAACAAACGTGGCGCCATCAATCGAAGAAATCAGTAACTAGTTCATTTTGAGATCACGGCAGAAAAAAAAAACAGCGGTATCATAGATCAGCGTTTCCCAACCTTGCAGGGCACACTGTCCTGCGTGTTTTCCTTGTCACTGCTTCAGCACACCTGATTTACATTGGCTCCTCTAGAGGACATCAAGTGCTGCAGATGCCTGTTAATCATTCATTATTTTAAGTCAGGTGTGGCAGCAGGGAAACACTGGTGTTTAAAAGGGTAACATGCAAAACATGCAGGACAGTGTGCCCTGAGGACCAGGGTTGGGAAACACTGTCATAGATAGTATGAAAGACCTGTAAACCAAAGACAGAGTGACAATGGTGAGTGTGTCCTGCTCATTTTGTCAACTCTGCCTACTGGTTACTCGAATATCGCAGTGTGCGACATGTGCGCAAGTTATGTGAGGCAGCCATTTTAAACATGCAAACATGTCTAGAAACAGCCAGTATATATCCAGCCTGAGACTCTAATGGAGCCACTTTATGTCAAGGTAAGAATGTTCTTTGACTACAGCCATTCACTTCAGCATAATTGGTTTTCCTAGCCAAATTTGTAACAAACAACTCTAATGGGTACGCTCTTCATAGCGCGGGGTGGGGAGTATCACAATTTTGACATGACAGAGTGCAAGGTGTTCTGTAAAATGTGTGAGGTGATCTGTATGCCACACAGAAACAACATTGGTGATTATGTTGAACATTCAGCTCAGTATCTGATTTCTTGTCAGACTCTGAACCCAGAAACAACTCCAGGAAACAAAACATGGAGCAACCAGTGACCGACAATAGCTGCATCACCTTTTCAAACCAGGTCAGCACACTAGAAACCCTAAAGCAGACAGTGAAATGTTGGGGGGAAATACCAAACTCCACCCATACAATTCCCCTTGAGAGGTGCTACTGGAAAATCCCCAATATCCATTCTAATTTACGTTGACCACCAGCTAGAACTGATTCACCTTCCTACCTATTAGAAGAACACTGACAGAGCCCAGCACAGTATGTGACAATATGATCTAGCAAATGTTTGCAATATTTCTAAAGTATTGCACCATTCAATGCCTCAAGTGGGTTTTCATTGCCATTTGATGCTTTGTACTAACATTGCTACACAATGTATTTCACTAAAGGAGTGCACGGCATATACACTTTGTTGCCTTTAACACCTAACAAAATTAGGACAGGTGTCGCTTTAGTTCTATTTATACAATGGAAGTGTGATTTATCACCAGACACCTAAACACCAGATTCTGCTGCACTGACTGATGGTTTCATCAAACAAGTCAAAGACAAAGAGTCCAAAATGTATAAGAATTCCACTCACTGTTGTCGTCATGAAGAAGCCCATTAATCTTAGAATGTTTTGTCTATTTATACTGACAAATCAAGTCTGTCTGCCTTCATTATCATTGCTTTGTATTTAAGATCAATCAGTCATTTTCTCCAACAGACAATTTAAAACAACAGCCATTATCATAGCAACAATGCTACAGGAGAAAAAGTCTGCACAATGTTGAAGCGACAAGAACTTTAGACAGACGGCAGTGAGAGGGGGCTGTGGAATCCTCTGATTGGTTAGGAGGCAGCTCTGTGATTTTAGGGGCCCTCATCCATAAACAAATACAAGCTCCAACTTAAGATACGTCTTTGCTTTGAGAAGGAAAACTTCATGAGTGCAGAGCGCAATGGGAGCAGATCACATCTGCAGCCTGATGTTAAGATGATCTCCAGAGAGTGGTGTCTTTCATTCCTCTTAGCATCTGCTCCCATGCGCTGTACCCAAGTGAAGTAGAATCATAGCCTAAAGTACTTACAATTCAGCAGAACATTTAAGGCTGCGTAACAAGCAGTACAAGGTACTTCCACGCGAGACTAAAAGCTTGTTACCATTTGAAAAGTCTCAAAAATAGTTTGAAATGTGCTTGTCAAAAGCAGAACATTCTTAGATTCGTTGACATTTCTGCTTGTGCATAATTTGACTGTTTCTTTTTACACAACAGAAGGCTTGTCTGGCAGATCCAGAATTGAGCTCTCTAAAAATATAACGTGTCTGACTAAAGAAAAATTACAGCTTATGATGGGTCTTTGGTGTTTGTCTTTTCTTTTCCATTATACTGACACGTTAGGAGACCCAGGTTGATTACTGATAGTCATGTATCCTTCTGTCAGTGTTATAAATGTGACAAAATGTCATTTGATTAGAACAGGTTTACCTGAGATTTACCTGTCAGAGTGAGGCAAGAGTCCACAAACATTAACAATATTTTGTTCTGTTGTGAGGATAAGGTTCAATGTTAGGAATGTCACAAAATTGTAATGATTTAAATGACATGTTATTTAATAAACCATAAGGCGTAGGATTCCATAGGAAATATGAAATCAACCTTATAGATCTGTGAGGTTATTTTAAACCAGAAGATTGGAACTTTTTAATGCAGGGATTAGATAACAGCTTCGTATTCACTCACAGACAACAGAAGAGAAAGAGTCAAGTTTAAAAGTTTAAAAATTCATTACTAAACAAATTAAACTAGACTAACTTTAACTAAATGATGTACCTAAGGTGAATGAGACGGAGAATGGTGTGATGTGGAATGTTGCTCCGAACCAGCAAATCCGAAGAAGCGATTAGTTCTGATGGGAACTGAAGATGATGTCTTCACGCTAAGCTTTGATTAGGAGATTCATAAACACATTCAACGCCATTTCGCCGGCCTACATACCCTTAGCGGAAGTCCTCGTTAGATCAGGAATGTCGAGGTCCAGCTTGACCTTCTCTGGAACTGAAGCCGGTCAGAAAAGCAGCGGTTGCCGACCAGACCGGTCTGTGAGATACTTCCGGGTCACGACGATTTTGTTGGGGTCTAGCAAGACCCAAACCTGTGTCTTGATGGTTCAGCTTTTATTCTGAAAGGAACCGTTGCAGCAGTTGGAACAGCAACAGATTTTATCCAGCTTGTCGTTGGTTCTTTGGCGGAAGAGGAAAGTTACGGATTGGCCACTTCGACAACTTCTCTAGAACGCTTAGAACTGGCGTGAAAGATGACGTGGGCATGGTTTTATACTTCAGATGTTTTGGTTTATGGTTGAATGAAAAGTTGACAGATTTACCAAGCACCACCAAAACCACGCCTCCGTCAGATCTGGCAGATTCTGATTGGATCAGTGAAAGCCATGTGTCATGTCTTTTAACGCTACGTGAGATCAGTCCTAGTGGAAACATTTAAAGTCATATTCCTCATCATATTCTATAGGATTATAATAAAGTAATTAATATTTTGATTTCACAGATTGGTCACATCTTATTTATTGACTAACACTTTGCTTGATTAGCTTATTAAAATAGAGTTCTTTGATTAATTAAAAGGAGAGAGTCCTTTCTTAATTCTTCTGTTGAGCTGGAAAGAAGCAGTTTATAAGCAAATGCATGAGACCTTGAGGCCATATCTCATGCAGACTAGTCCTGTGTCAGAGGAGAGGGGAAACAGTCATTTCATTCCATTACAAAATTTAAAACACATTTACATCAAATACCATAATTCACTTGTTTACTCATCACCACGTGCTATTTAGGGGTCAACAAGAGACATATTAAAAGTTTTATTGTTCAAATGACATCATGTTTTTCCAACAGCACTCTGCTGCAGCAAGACTATCGTAGTAGTTAAATGTTATTTTTAAGCATTTAGGTCTCCAAATCCTGCTTCCCAAAAGGCCCATTGTGCTCTGATTGGTGAAGAATGGCAACACAACTTCTTGTTCTGTATTTGAGGTGGGCTATTAGGTGGCTATGGCTGCAGTGTTAATGGGGCGTTTCAGGCAGCTCTGACTGAAACTCCTCAGAGCTTTTCAGAACTTTTATGAACCCATTAGTCAACCAATTATTTCAAGGTAAAAGAAAGAAAAGCCAAAAGCATATCAGGACCGCCTTAAGAATAGTTTCAGAATGTGTGAATATATCTATTATTTGTCTTGTTTACACACACAAAAAATGGTTTCTTCTTCTACTCTTGAATATTTTAAAACCTAACACTTTCTGTTGCATTTTCACACTTTAACCAAAAGCAAATATCATTTGAGGCCATGTTAAAAAGCACATTGAACACAAAAGATTTGTAATCACTCTATTTTAGCTTTTTCTATGGACACTGAACAAATGGAGGTTTTAAGAAAAAAAATAGATTTAGCAGATTTTAAAGTGCAACCCAAATTTAAATGTTTTCTCTAGGAAATGAACAAATGGGGCAGTTTTATCAGTCCAGTGCCGTTTATCCTGGTTTTGTCACCATTAAACTTTAACCATGTACTCAAAAGTTTATTAACTGAAATGTTGTTTTAACACAACCCCAGAAAAAAAGCCACTTTATGTCAAGGTAAGAATGTCCTTTGAGTTTAATGCTGTTAATGTAAACATGTAATGTGTTAAAGGTACTTCAGGAAAACCTGGACCTTGAGGAATTGGACTGGTCTGCTGCATCAGTTGTTCAATTCCTTTGTGACTTCAAATTAAGACCTCTATTGGTTGATAATTTCTACTTGCATCAAATGATGTGGCAATCCTTTGTTCCTAACACATTAGCCATTCCATGCCAGTTTTTTTCTCACTGAAATTTGATGTGTTATTAAAGTGTTGTTGTAATTTGGTTGAGCAGTGTGTGCATAGCTCTATTATATTGAATAGCATGGTTAAAGGGAAACTGCAGAATGTTTCAGAGTTTTAAATCGTTTTCTTGAGCCAGTATGTGCTAAAGTGACCCTTAACAGGGTTAATGAAATGTCACCCAGCCACTATTGCCCCCTGTTGCCAGAATATTTCATTTGCAGATTCACAGTTGCGGTCCAGTCTGTTGGACTTAGAAAAAATGGAGCTGATATACCTGGTGCTGCAGTCTGGTTCCAGCAGGTTTCCTGCATGTTTTAGATCATTAACACATCTGTTTAATTTAGTATTGAATAACTGTAGACACCGAGGAAGGCTGAGGAGACATTTCAGCTTTTAAAGTGTTAAAAAGGGAAACACACAGCAAAGTTTTGTTTTTGGATCTACAAACGGACACTAGGGGGTGCTAAAAGTAAGCCAAAACTGCATAATTCCCCCTTAAGGTAAATACAAAGATAAAATAATGATGCAACTGTTATGTCTGGATTTCATTTTTGTGCAAATATAAATCAAAATAAAACTCATTGTAATAAATGAAAAGGTTTAAAGAAAACAGATTTTTGTGTTGGATATGACAACAACAATCCCTGATACCTTGAAGCCATTTTTCTAGGAAATGAGGCAGAAGTGCAGCAGTGATTCAAATAAATTATAACTTCTGTGTTACGTCTACATAAAAACGTGACAAACAACAAACCGCTGTTGCACAGCCAACAGGATTTGAGAGGTCTTCAATAAAGAAAAGAAAACATTTACAGAATATAGTAAAAACTAATGCAATACTAAATCGTATGACTGTTCTGTTTTATCTTAATTAAAAGAAAGAAGAAACAAAACACAGAAGGACACATAATTATAAGTGGCCCTGAGTTGGTGTTAAAACATTGTGGGCGTTTGTATTTGACGCTGCATTGATTGTCTGCAAATTTCTGTATCCTCTTAAAAAATGCACTTTTTTGACACTGTGGAGTCCTTAGACCTTTCCATTACCTGGCATACCAAAGACAGACATTGCTGCAGTTGTCTTCAGTGCCAACTTAATTAAAAACTGTGAAGAGAAAAGCATTAAAAACAGAATAATTAAATCAAAATACTGATTTATCTGATAAAAGAGAAGATGAATATTTTACTTACACTTTTTTAAGAAACCATCCAGTAAGTGTAATTTTACAGATTTGAAATTTTAATGTAATTTTTCACATGGATTTGATGCAACCAGTAAACAGCATGCATTAGTACATATGTATGCAGAATTTGTAGCTATTGCAAACAAACTAACCTTAACCTTGTGAACCTACCTCATTTTTCTCAGTCGGCTGTTTTTACGGCTTTGCTGACAGCCAACTCCTGCACTGTTCTGATGCATTTTGCCTCTCTCTAAGTCAGTCTTTTTCACAAATGATGAAGTTACCCCCCCCCCCCTAAAAAAAACACTCAACCCAATGACCTCTGACCTCTAGCATTGAACACTTAAACCCCAAGTTACCAAACTCTGTCTAAACTCTTCTTGAAAGAGGAGGCCTCACACATACAGGATTATAATGCTGGGGAGGAACGAAGTAAATTTTCAGCTCATCCTCATCTGCATCTCAATTCTGCTTTTACAGCAGTAAAGCAAGTGTGTGAAGCCAAAGAGGATGGCTTTATTCTCATATTACTTGGTTGAGCAGATCACGGCACTGACAGCTGCCACCTCTGAGGAGTAGTGATCTGGGTAGGAACGGGGGAAAAAAAGCCTAATAAACTCTGAGCAGCGTGCCCCTCCGAGTTGGAAAACAAGAACAAAGAAGAAGTCTCAGCAGGATGTTGGTTGGAGAGTGATATGAAGAAAGTGGAGAGAAAATGGTAGGAAGAGAGAAGCCTGTAGACTCAGAGGAACCCTCAGGGTTGACTGTGGGCCCATCTTTAATTGGCAGGCCAGTACACGCCTGGATGACCACCAAGTGGGACTAGCAGAGATGACCAGAGGGTAGAGTAGGCACACTCCCACATGGCACTAGCTTCCTCCCAAACCTCCATACTAGCCCTTCCTCAGTCTTCCCACAATCCCACAGGCAATTCCATCTGTTTCCGTTGTTCCTCAGCTCTCAGTAAGAAGGGCTGACTGGGGCGTAAGTAATGCCAAACACATTCAGGCAGGACAGGTTCCAAGTCCTGTAAAAATGCCATACATGGGAATGCATCTCATTGACCCAGTAGGGTAATATCCAACTCCAATTAAGCCTCAGGTTACACCAGCTATCATTATGAGCTTGATGGGTCAGCGGCACATTTAGCGTAGCATGATGCAGCACTGAAAATAATAGGAACTTCATTTCATTAAGGAAGGGTGAATTTCCATTTAGCATTTACTTTTACCAACCTCAATTATGGGGATTATTATGCTGTAGTGGGAAGATATTTTTTAGAAGTTAAACTCTAATGCATGTGTTGTTCTCAAGTGAAATGAACCTTGAAGGCAGTTCGAACGGCTGAAATAGATGCTATTGGCGTTCCCTAAACAAAAACCACTGGTGGAAGCCACTGCTTCCCTCCGCATTCTGAGGACTGTGTGTGCACATTCCCTCGCTACAAACACGGATCTCTATCCAAGGGCATGGTGACCATCTATTATTGAATGTTTATTCAACTCCAGGCGAGCAGACAAAACAGGGTGTCTAAAGAATTGTTTGAAAACGTCTGTTTGAATAGGAAACAGAAAAAACAAGACAGTTAAAAAAAAGGCTGCAGATTTTTTACTTGATTAAAGTCGTTTAACTCAAGGTTTTTTACCTTTTGTGCATTCCCCAAACCACTGTTGCCATTTTACACACACGGAAGCATGGACTGTATTTATTTAGAATTCTTCTAGTCTTTCCAAACACGCCAAGTGCTTTACATTTTGCACTAATTCTATTTTCGCAATAACAGCACGAATTTTCAGCTTTCATGTCTTTTCTTTTGTTTTAACTGCCTTTTACAGCACAAATTGGCTGCACTGGCTGTTTGAATTGTGGTGTGATATTGGATGTATTGACACATTGCTTCAAAAATGGCTTAGAATTGGACAGGAGCTATAGTACACTAATTAAATCTCTAATAATTGATGTCACAGCGATAAAACTAAACAAAAGGTGCTGACAGCGGCACTCCTATCGAGTGAGAGGGCTTAATTATTCAGCTGTTCTTCGTAAGATTGGTAAGATTTGTGTTTCTTTTGTCCCCTCCAGTCCAGCATTTGCTAAATGTAAGACAAATGGCTCTGCTTCACTGGACTCCTCTTCTTGACTGAATAACAATGTTAATCTGTACAAGCCTTTATCCTTTTCTGCATTCTACTGTAATATGACCAGACTATTCTATCACTGTGATACTATTTGGTTTTTTTAAGCACTTTTAAAAAAAAATTAACTGACTTTACCTCTACAAAATGATAGGATTAGTGAGTTTAAAAATGCTACTCTCAGACAAGCACCTCTCAGGGTCACATCAAATTGCCACTGCTAAAATCAGGCTGGGAAATGAAAGGATTTGTGCAGATCTTCTTTGGGGCATGGCAGTGAGAAAAGAGCTTAAGTTGGATTGGGGTGAAGAGGCATGAATTATAACAGTGGCTCCTCATTGCGTGTGCACGCTTTACTCATCTTTCATTTCAATTATCAGGAATAAGTCTGAACAACAATATGTTTGTCAATTTGAGATGTGTAGCTGTCTACCCAGATGTTAGGTAAAAAAAAGAACCAGTCAGGTTATCCATGTGTTGCCTTTTTTTTGTACTTGTTTTCCACCAGGTAATGTTTTCTTACAGATTTGAAGACCAAGTCAACCCACACCTTTTAGGTCTGTCTCATTGCCAGACAATGGTTGTTCCACAGAAACTTGTGTTTTACTCTGACAAAAAGACAATTTTATAATCCCCTGCCCAAGATAAAGTAGGCTCCACTTATGACAGCAAAGGACCAATCTAAATCTCTGACCAGACAGGGCATAGACAAAGAAAATCACTGGATGTCCAGGAAAATCTGTTACCAAGACGTTAGCAAAATATATTTTAGGCCCTGAGGATTACTGGGTCAGGTCCTATTGCTTCCCACAAATCCCATTATTTTGAGAGTTGCAGGCTAAGTAAACCCCAGAAATTCTTTACTGTGTTACTTTGGACCTATAAAGATTGCCTACTTTGTTGAGGCCTCTGTTGAAGGACTGTGGGGGTTACTGTGGCAAGGAAAGTGCAGTGTGGCTGTTATGCAAAACATTTTAAATTAGTGGTAAATACTGATTTTAAATTAATAATACCATGGAGGTTGTCCTTGCTTAACATTGCAATACCATTAAAGCCACAATGGCAAACCTGCTAAACAGGCTAGCTTAAAACATTTTTTTCATGCATCTTAACAACGTGCTATATTGTTGCTATACATATTTGTGGAGATAAAAAAAGAAATAAAATGAAGTCGTCCTGTCACATTTTCCTGAAAGCCTCAGCAATTAACACGACTCAATCCGAAACCAACTATTGGAACATCTGGTTGTTTGTCTCACAGCACTTCTGCATTAACCTGCATTCATTACGCACTCACACATTTGGCATCAGAACACCACTGGTGTGAGAGGTTCTCCGCTAAGTAAAGCCTGATTCATGCTTCTCCGTCTGCATCAGTGCGGAGACACGCAACGTCCTTTTGGGCCTGCTGGAGAGCTCCGCAAGGACGGACGGAGTCGAGCTCTCTTTTCTAAACATCCGTCAGTCAAGACGGACAACGCAAGCTTGTGATTGGTCAGGACGCTGCTATCGTCTACACCGCCGCCATTGCGCCCTCAAAAACATAAAGAGAGTCAAAGATAACTAGCGGCAGACACGGAGCAGCTTGAAGAATACCTCGCGAAAAAACTCTAAAAACTTGAACATTTAATTCCCCCGTGACTGGAGGAGTGAAAAGATGCACAGCAAAAATTTTATTTGTGGACGGAAATGACAGGAAACGTGGGTTTAGAGGTGGCGAGCGCATGAAGAGGTGGAGGATGATGAGAGACAAATTTGTCTGTATTAAAAAGCCTCTTTTATACAAAAAAAATCCACAATATAAACACACTATCTTGGACCGATACATGACAGGATACCACAGAACAGTGCTACGCCCTCTGTTGTCCTGCCAGGCAATTGCTTTGCAACACTCCCCAGGAGACGGAGAAGTATGAGAGCAAAACGTTTCCATCAATCCGTGCGTGTCTGTCCCTTGCGGAGCTGACGGAGAAGCATGAATCAGGCTTAAGAAGAAGAAACAGCCAGCTGCTAGCACTTCAACTTGAAGACAAACTACCAGAGTCCCAAAAAGAAAAACACCATTTGAAGTCATGGACGACTAAAGATTTTGGACCTAGAAAAGCACGACTGGTGTTTGGCGCTATCTCGTTTCAAGATTTTTTTTGTGAAATTTGTTATAGCAGCTTTTAATTCTCAAACCTTATAAAACCTTTGACACTATCTGTTAAATGTTGTTCACATCACTTTGTTTTATGTAGAACACTGATTAAATAATAATAGTGTGTTAAATGTTATTAGAGAGAGTATGTTAGAGATCTTAAAATGCTCTAAATTAAGGTCACTAGCATTCATATGAACACGCTAAGACTGAGAAATTTTAGGAATGCTTTAGCAATAATAAAAAAATAGAGTAAATCCCCATCTTATTATTGTAACAAGTTTGTTATGTATCATTATTGTAGTGATGCACTAAAATCCATAAACCAGGGGTGTCAAATTCACACTGGGCCGAAATGAAAATCTGGGACGAAGTTGTGGGCCAAACTTCATATTTTTTGAAAAACTGATGGCAAATTTGCACATTTTCTTTATCGACAAATATGCAACTTTGAACCTATTAATTTGGAAACAAACTTATTTTTCATTAACACTGAATGTGGAATAGCCAAATTACACATGAGCAAGTCAATTTTAAATAAAACGCATCAGTGGTATTTATTACTTGTGGTATATTCAGCATTTTTAAAATCTATTCAGGATTTATATTTTGTTGTTTATTCATTTTTCTTATTTTTTTCTCCCTTTTTTCGCCTGTAATAAGCGACATCGCTGCTGTGACATCTGGCTTTCCCCACTGAGGAACAATAAAGGGATTTTCTATTCTATTCATCTATCTGCAGCCTTTCCACTTCCTGTTTTACTGTAGATTAAATCTTTTCTCACGGGCCAACAACAAAATAAAAATATAACTTTATCTTAAATGAAAGTGCAATATCTCACCTGTTAACTTTCATGATTTGGAGCAGAAAAAGAGCATAAAACTAAAATATTTAAAGCTCAGTTTGCTCCACTGATTTACTGTGATGCTCACCTGTTCCAGCCAGATACCTGCATCATGGGGCTGAGCTCTGAGCTGAGGAAAAGACTTGTTCTTTATTTCCATCTTCATCATAATAATGAACATTAGATGACAACAGGTGCTCACATCGGACTGTGCTGGTGAACATGGAGAGCATCTGAGCAGCTTGACCACGTTGTTGTGAGTCGGGGAGGAAAAATAAAAACGACAGCAGCCACAGAGTCATGCTGATTTCAGCGTGTCGCTGCTCCCTGGAGTTATATCAGCTCTGTCTGGAAGTTAATAATAATAATAATAATAATAATAATAATAATAATAATAATAATAATAATAATAATAATAAATTTTATTTAAAAGCGCCTTTCTGGTCACTTAAGGACACTGTACAGAATAAAAACACAAATCATTCAGTAAGTACACATACGTAAACATGAACAAACAAGGCACTCTAAAATTCAAAGCTGATATGTGGTTATGAAGAGGTGAGTTTTGAGTTTTTTTTTTTTTATTCTGTGAATGAGTTAATGTTCTTGATGAGAGGGGGACGGGAGTTCCAGAGTTTGGGAGCGGTGCCGCTGAAGGCTCTACTCCCCATGGTGCTGAGATGAAAGGAGGGCACAGAGAGATGAATGGAGGAGGAGGACCTGAGGGAACGGGACGAAGTGACGATGTGAACGAGATCTGTGAGGTAGTGAGGGGCGAGGTTATGGATGGCCTTGAAGGTAAGAAGGAGAATCTTGTAGTTAATCCTGGTGTGCACTGGTAGCCAATGGAGTTGTTTGAGGATGGGGTGATGTGATGAGAGATGGGAGTTTTAGTAATGATGCATGCTGCTGCATTCTGAACCAACTGGAGCTTACGGAGGGTTTTCTGAGGGAGGCCTGAGAGAAGAGAGTTGCAATAATCGATACGTGATGTAACCAGACTATGGACAAGAATAGAAGTAGAGTGGACATCAAGGGAGGGGCGAAGACAATTAATGTTACGAAGATGGAAATAAGCTGACCGTGTGATGCTATTGATATGAGATTGGAAGTATAGTGTGCTGTCTAGGATGACACCCAGACTCTTGACCTGGGGAGAGGGGGAAACTGAAGTATTATCAACTGTGAGAGAGAAACTGTCAAATTTTGAGAGGATGTTCTTGGTACCAACCAAAATAAGTTCTGTTTTGTCTGTATTTAATTTCAAGAAGTTCGAACTGAACCAGGATTTTATTTCTTGAAGGCAGGTGATGAGGGAGGAGGGAGGAACCGCAGAATTTGGCTTACTGGACAAATAGAGCTGGGTGTCATCTGCGAAGCAGTGAAAATGAATATTGAATCTGCGGAAGATATTGCCAAGGGAAAGGATGTATATAATGAAAAGGAGGGGCCCCAGGACAGAGCCCTGGGGCACACCAGAAGAGACAGAAGAGGGCTGTGAGCGGGAGGATTTGATAGTAATGAACTGAGTGCGACCTGACAGGTAGGACTGAAACCACTGAAGTGGGATGTTAGCAATGCCGATGGAAGATAACCTATGGAGGAGAATGGAATGAGATATTGTGTCAAAGGCCACACTCAGATCAAGGAGGACCAGGATGGATAGTAGACCGGAATCAGCAGCAATGAGGAGATCGTTAGTTATTTTGAGGAGGGCTGTTTCTGTGCTGTGAAGTGGGCGGAAACCAGACTGGAAGGGTTCATAGGAGTTTAGTGTCAGATGGGTGTGGAGCTGGGTAGCAACTATTTTTTCTAAAACTTTGGAGACAAAGGTTAGGTTGGAGATGGGGTGGAGATTAGTAAAAATGTTAAGATCCGAACCAGTTTTTTTAAGTATTGGAGTAACTGCAGCAGTTTTGAAGATAGAGGTAACAATACCGGAGGAAAGGGATGCGTGTATGAGAGCGGAGATGAGAGGGAGCAGGGAGGGGAGGCAGGATTTAACCAAGGACGTGGAAGGGGGTCGAGAAGGCAGGTAGAAGGCTTTGACTTGTGGATAATATCTGATATCTCAGAATCACTGGGAAGTTGGAAAATGGAAAATAACTGTGTTGGTTCGGGAGGATCATATGGGGAGGTTGGGGGGATGCTTTGGTTGATTGCACGGTGAATGTTTATTATTTTTTCGTTGAAGAACAGAAGAAGGGCATTACAAGTAGCAGTAGAGCACATGTGTGGGGGCAGAGTATCGGATGGCCGGTGAATTTTATTGATAATAGAGTACAGTGACTTAGTGTTGCCTCGATTGGAGTTGATTAGACAGGAGTAATACTGTTGTTTGGTTAGTATAATTAAGTCCTTATACTGAGTCATATGATCTTTATATAGTTCTTTGTGAATGGTGAGACCAGTTTTCCTGTAGAGGCGTTCAAGCTGCCTGGATTTGGTTTTCAGCGTCCGGAGTTGAGGGGAAAACCAGGGAGCAGACTGACAGAAAGTAACAGAATGGGTTTTAACTGGAGCAAGGGAGTTTAAAATGTGAGCTAACTGGTCATTGTAGAGAGCAGCCAGGTCATCGGGAGAGGAGAGATTGCCCGGTAGCTGAATATTATCAATATAGGAGGATAAAGTGTCGATATTGACGTCCTTTATATTCCTAAAAGAAATGAGCCGGGTTGGTTTGGTAAAAGAAAGCTGGGTTACAATATTGAAAGAAATAAAATAGTGATCAGTGATGTGGAGATCATCGGCTGCACAGTTAAGAGGGGTGAGACCAGTTAGTTGGAACACTTTCTCTTTCAGTCGTGAACACATTACTGAGCAGTTAAAATCTCCATTTCTGGGCTTCAACGTCGGCAAATTGCTGAGTAAACTCGGCACTGAGTGAGAGGAGTGTTTAGTTTGTCCGAGACAGTGAGCTGCAGACACCGGCAGCAGACGGTGGAAAAAACACAAAGGAGGGGGCGCTTTGGCTCCGCGCTAACGCCGCAAAGCATCATGGGAGTTGTCGTCTTTGCGGTAAAATCGGCCAGCAGGTCAGTTTTACTATATTTTTGATATTTATCTCACGGGCCACATAAAAATGCTCCATGGGCCTTGTGTTTGACACGTGCCATAAACCATGTCTACATTTAAGTCTGCATACATTTCTTTTGTTTGTCTAATTTTGGAATTTGGACATATTTTAGTCATGAATGATGCTAAGCTAACAAACTATGAACTCATTAGGGCTGCTTGATTATGGCAAAAAGGATCATCACAATTAGTTTGACTGAAATTGAGATCTTATTTTGGCTAATTTTTTAAATTAATGTTGATTTTATTTATTTGTTTATTCATTTAGTCATAAAATTGCAAAGGGCACAATCAGGATAAAAATATAAGAAAAAGAAACAAGGTAATAATCACAAAAACAACTCCTTTCCTAGTATAAAAAGGCAAATACACTTGATCATAGTTTATGACCCAAATACCCAACCAATATCTTGCAATACTGACATTATACAGTAATAATATAATACAAAATAATAATATCAAATAAATCAAAACATATGTTTTAGTGAAGTTCACAAAATGTTGCATAATGATTATTTAGTCCTCTCCAGCAGTGCTGTAGGGGAGCGTACGTAGTGTTGCTCAGAGAGATGAACTATTATTATCAGAGTGAGGAACTCATTTCTATGTATTTATTTACACGTCTTATCAGTTAAAGTAAAAATTGTCCCAGGCATAACAATCAGAGGAGTGTTGTGTGCGTGTTTAGCGAGCCACATGCGCACATTTTGCCATTTTTCAGGAGTCTGCTGGTACATTGTGTGTCATTCCCTCCAGCTAATCCAAGAGGAAGCCAGCACTGAAAGCTGTTGCTTCCGTGAACGACACATCACTATAACATTCCCTTTACCTAGTGTCCGGAAGGACGGTCTGAGTGTTTTGCTAACCAGCTTGAAATGTCGATGGCAGATATCCAGAAAGTATCTAAGGGTTATCAGAAATGTTCCTAGGTTGTTTACTAGGCACTTTTAGGATTTTAAAAGTCAAGAGGGGGATCTGAAAAGCTGTTAGAAAAAAACACTGTGGGTGGTGCGCTTGATTTGCAACTCAGAGCAGCGCAACAGGGAGAAGCAAAAAACCGGCTTGTTTTGTTTTTATAATCATTCAAAACTCAGATTGTAATTGTTATTAAAAATTGATTAATTGAGCAGCCCTAGAATGCATGCATGTTTCTTTCTGATAGTGAAAGCAATTATCATAACATTGCATAGTTCAGACGTAACCTCTATGGTAAATGCCTATATATACTGTAAGTGCAGAAGTGTTTTTAGGCAAATTGCGATAGAGTGAAAGAATGTCTCCCATTTAGGCATTCTACCACAGCGCCTTGGGTGATGCTGTCTATGTCTAGCCTGAGGGCAATACATGAGCTCATGCATTTTTCACACCTGGAAGACAGATGAGGACCACAT
This sequence comes from Nothobranchius furzeri, assembly GCF_043380555.1. Classification (NCBI taxonomy): domain Eukaryota; kingdom Metazoa; phylum Chordata; class Actinopteri; order Cyprinodontiformes; family Nothobranchiidae; genus Nothobranchius; species Nothobranchius furzeri. Next base: position 46,242,902 of record NC_091756.1, on the reverse strand, counting down.
AGGCTGAACATGAGCATTTCCTCCAGATAGTGCAGTGGAGGGTAGTGTAGTGTGCTGCATTCTTCCAATCCAACAAAACAAGAATAAAGATTTTTTTTTTTACTGTAAAAGAGGAAAAAAACATAAAAGGCAATCTGGAGAGCTCCTGGGAAACAGAAACTTTGAGAGAACACAAGATGGTAGATGAGGGCGGGGATTTGGGAGGATGATGGAGATGGAAGGAAATGTGTGTCTGTGGAAAAAAAAAGAGAGAAACCAAACCAGCTCATTACTGACCCAAACACGAGAGAAACAGAGGAAATAAAAGTTGGAAGCCTCTTTCAGGACATTAAGGGAAAAAAGAGAAGTGGGAAGGCAGATGAAGAGGAAAATATTCTGGACCTTGGTGTGCTTGTACGGTAGGAGATCATTGTTAAGGCGATTTCATCACAATGTGACAGCACCATATTTTGGATTGCATTGTCATTCATGCAGGTCAGCTGAGTGTGCCCTGTTAGAGTGAGTCTGCAGGGTTCTCTAATGAGCAGCTAACCCTCAGAAAAGCAAACAAGTTTCTGTTTGAATAGAGAAACAGGGAAGAAGATGAAAGAAGAGCCACCCTTTCACCCAAAGACACAGAAAAGCATTCCCACAAATAAATAACAGTTCAGTTTTTACATTTACTCTCCTCAATTCAAAACCTTGGATCAGTTCTATTTTACTTAAATTCCTTTTTCATTTTTTTTTCCCAAAACCCTTTTATTCACAAATGTTCCCTCTTTCAGCAGATCTGCCTATCTCTTTTTTTCTCCCTCTCATCTCCCCATCTTTGCTAGGACATAACAAGCTCACTGACTCCCACGCCAAGTGTACCAGCGCTGTCCTGTTTTTATGGGGTGACAAATTAGCCCAGCAGAGAACCGTACAGTCACTGCTGTGGAGTAAACAAGACACTCGCCTGAGTGGAAAAAATACACGCTTAGGAGCTGGAAAGGATCCCCTTGCTGTCACTTGCTCTGCGCACTACTCCTTACCACCATGCTCTTGCCTCCCTCTGGCCAGAGAAGTACGCCCGGTGCTTCCACATGGCTCGGGCCCAGCGTGAACAGCCATGGTGCAATGAGCCGCAGCTTAACTCCATCTCAGATACTGACAGAGTGATTGCTGCTAAGGAAATGAAGCAGAATGGCAACTAGCGAAGCCAAAATGACAAGTCAACAGGGCCAGGGAGTGGGCGATCAATGGGTAATTAAACTAAGATATTTTCTGCCAGTTTTGGGGTTTTTTGGGCAGAAACTAACTTGCAATGAAAAAATGGCTACGTCTAGACTAATTAAAAAAGTAAGATGCTAAATTATGGAAATTTTGTTGTGAAACACAATTACTTACATGCTATTTCAACACCCCACTGAGCTCATAAATATACTTAATACAATCAATTCATACAAAAACAGTGAAATACCCCAATAAAAAGAATGACAACGTTAAGATGATTTGCTATACTTATGCTAGAACAGAAGTAACAATTTATTATAGGGATGCATGATATATCAGCATCAATATTGATATTGGCCTATGTTGGTGCTTTTTTTAATGCTTAATCGGTCTTATAAATAAAATTAGGCCAATATTAACAATTTTTTTTCCATCTTGCTGCAGTTTGTGTAAGGGGGTGATGATGTATAATTGTTTAGTCAGGTGACAGTGATAGTCTCAGAAATGTAAATGTGCGGTGTGTGTATATAATAACACACACACACACACACACACACACACACACACACACACACACACACACACACACACTTTTTTTCTAAATAATGATTCTCACACAATCACACATTTTTTTAGGCTCTCAAAAAGGAAAATCCCAATCAAAATTTGGTTTTCACCATCAACTGTTCCCCATGCCGCCCTTTAGAAACGTTAGCTAAAAACTAAAAAGCTAACTTCAGAGTTATAAATGCCACAAAGCAAATACCAAAGAAGCAGCTAGGTGAGAACCTTGTCCAGAAGCAATGTTAGCGTCTAAAGTGTCTGTTGGTTTCTGGTTAACCGGCGTTTAACCGTTACGGGGCGTCAATATCCGGTAAAAAAAAATGTGGTAAAGGCGCATCCCTAAAACATTTAAACTAGTGAAATGCAACATCCCTCTATGGGGTAGGCAGAAGATATTTTGCTTTTGGTTAATGTGCTTATTATTGTTTTGTGATGGGAGTAACAAGTGTGCCTAGATAAGTGTATTACTATCTAAGCTTCAAATGGAAAGGGAAGTGCAGTAGAACATGATTTGCAGATGTGAGTCAACCATTACATGCAACTCTGGTAACTTGTGACATGCATCCATTAGCATTGGTAGCTGCTGGAAGCCAGAGAGTGCTTAGCTGCCCTGGTCAATGCCTGTTGTTAATGTTGCCGTAAAATTTCAACACAGTGGCATGTGCAGTAAGAGTTTACTGTTGTTGACAATGACTTGATGCCGAAACCCACATTAAAATAAAAGAGTGCTGATGTTCATTCATCATTTGTAATCATGCACCCAACTAAAAGCTTCTGCACTGGAGTGGTGTGCACTGATTCCAAAGAGTTGACTGTCACATAAAACAATTGGCAGCACTAAAATAGTTTTAGGTCATCAGGAGCTACTGAGTGAGGAATAAATAAGTTAAGCCCTACATTGTTATTATTATTATTATTATTATTATTATTATTATTATTATTATTATTATTATTATTATATTTTTGTCTTCTAGCTACAGAAATAAAACTCACTTATCGTTGACTATTTGGCATAAATATATGAATACATTTTTTAACACAGGAGAATAATAAGATGACTGACAGGAAGGAGCCCGACTAAAGCAAAGAGATCACAGAGCAAGATAATATGTTTTTACATCTGTACATTCCTAAAGAAACATGCAAAAAAAGTTGAGATTTCAAAGTTGCACAGCAATGATTAGGACCTTGTTTTGATTCACTCGAATGTGCAGTCATAAAAAATTAAAATTAATAACAATACAAACTATTTCTAAATTCTAGTCATTGACTCCTTTGTTATCACCTAATTTCTTAAGTTTTATGAAAGCTGAAAGGCAACATTGTTGGCAGCTTTTTAGGACCAATTTTAGAGCCCAAAACCACAAGAGAAAAACGTGTTTTCACAAATTAATTGACGCTGAAGTGACTACACATGAACAACATGATGCAAAGTTCACACCGTCTGCAAAAAACAAAAGTCAAAGCATTAATTAGTGTGTTTTATTTGTCCTCGTTAGAGACTGTATTGAGCGGCATTTGCATTACACTTCCTCATGTAATTCAATTTCCTGAACATCTCTTTGAGGTCAGAGATCATGGCTCCTACGCAGTGTCACACCAATAGCCTTTTACTCCTTCCTCCTACTCAGGATAACAAATTACAATCCAGCTTTGAAAACCAAATAATAATGAATAAACAAAAAGGCATTCCATGACCTCCTAATGGAAAAAACAGCCTCCAGGGATGGGGGGAAATATATTGCTGTTAAGTAGGTGCCACAACAATCCCATATTTTAATGGTGGAAACTTAAATATGCAAAAATGCTGCTGCAGGGCAAAGAAGCAATCATCAAGGCTCCAAAATTACAGAGGCCCATTAGTTTGTTGTGGAAATTCTAATAAATATGCATACCTATGTAGACAAAGCAAACAAGCTCTTATATCAATTGTCTAATCAAATGAACATATCCTGCAGGTCTTTCTTTTTGTTCCTTATGGTATAGCTTAAAGAAGGAATAATTAGACCCAGGAGCTATTAGTCGTGTGTGACCCAGCCTGGAATAATCAGAGCCTATTCAACAGAGATACAAGCACAGAGGCTAAAGGATGGTCCTCATTAATCATTACAGCATCGGCTACAGCAGCGGCCTTTCGGCTTCTGTCTTTATTAATGGTACCCCACTTAAACTCCCCTCTGTTTCTGGTCAAGATGCAGAGCAGCGAAAGGGCATAGTTCTAAAAGCGGAGGGGGTATGAGGGCTGCAAACCAGTCCGTAGAGTCGAGCAGAAATCAATGTGTCCAGAATAGGTTTTTTTTTACCAAATGTCTTCAATTGATTTAATTCTAAAAAACAGAAACTGTTTAAACCTCAAGTAATCCTCAAAAGGAAGACTATCACCACTTCTCCGAGAAAAAATATACTCAAGTGTCCAGTATTCTCAAAATGATCATTTACACACAATTTCAATTTTACCTCTAAACAGACGCCATAGAGCATGGAAATACTGTATCATTGTTTCATTGCTATGGTAAGGAAAATCTTCATTGCTATTGTTATTGCTCCTGTATTTTAATCAGAACGTTTTAGTACTTCCAGTTGTCTAAATTAAAAGTGACATTACAGTATAGTCTGAGGAATTTTTAGGGCTTCACAAGATTGTAAACAAACGCAGGCACAATAACATTGCCAAACCATGTGATAATGATTTCAGTTCTTATGAAAATGTTTCTTCTTGGTCATTATCATACTTTGATGGATGGATCAGGAACCAGTCCTTAAGAAAAGCACATTCAACATGTTTGGATTAGGATTTTCCATAGTTGTATATTTCAGAGGCAATTACAATTTTAGACAGAACATTTCCTTCCTGGGTTGTTGATGTGAGAGTAACTAATTTCCAGTTTTGTGGACTATTAGTTGAATAATCATGTCATTCATAAAAGTATAGCGTATTGCACCAGGATGCTCTAATAAACCCATCATTAGCTTTATATTGTACACAACAATGTCGAGTGTTTGCAAGAGGCATGATGGCAAGGTTGAAGCGCTTCATCTTCTAATCTTAACTGAGGAAGTGGCAGCACACACCAAGGTCTGTAGCACGGCTGGTCCACACACCAGCAGTCAGGGGCCCATCGACAGCTCTGAGGATCTGCTTTATCAAATAAATTGGTTAAGATTTAACACAAAGAAATTGTTTAAAGTTTTTTTTAAAAAGTGTTTCTTGATGGTTTAGTCAGTAACCTTTTTATTCTACCATAAAATGCATTATATTCTAATGTTTACCTTATTTGTGTCCAGAGAGAAACACACACACACACACACACACACACACACACACACACACACACACCTTAAAGGTTGTTTCATATTTCTTTTCCATCACGGTGGTGAAGTGGGATCAGCCTGGTAGGTCGTAGTGACCTGGATTTAGCTGTTTGATCATCTCTCTGAAACCTTGATCGCCAACTATGGACAGGAGTCTCGTGACCAACATACTCACCATGGCCTTTATGTCAGGTTGTTTTATTTACCATAGAAACACGCAGTGCCTATTGCCATGTAGAACAGACTTTCTGGTGTTCTTGCCGAGAACATACTTGTCAAGTACACAAGAACATATTTGTCAAGTACACAAGAACATATTAGCATACTTGGGTATTGAGAAATGGCCCATGTTAGGGCTGCACGATATAAGGAAAACCTGCGATATTCGATAACAGTGCTTAATATTGCAATATCGATATTACTTGCGATAAATGAACAAATACTAAAGTATGCAGTGTTGATGTCGTCTGGTGTGTGATGTCTGCTCTGGGTTCAAAGCAAACAAAAACTAAAGCATGAATTCCATTACAACATAACATTTTTATTGCAAAAATATGCAGCTGCACCTGCTACTGTATTAGCAGCAAAACAACAAACTACATGCATGCAGTTTCTCAGTGACTTTAAAACATCACCTCCACCATCAAACTTTTTCTGATGCTCCAAATACAGAAAAAAACATCACTTACCAGGGTTTTTTGAATAAATAAAATCAGAAAATAAGTTTAAATGTTAAATAATAGTTAACATCACTTAAATGCAACAGCAAACTCTCTCATTGCTACTGAACATTTTCTCCACTTATGTGGTTATGATATAAGGCTGTAATTGGGAAGTGAACTGTGCTGGGCCAAACTAGGAGAAAATTAAGATTTTCTGAGGGAAAGAGAAAAACAATTGTTTACCTTTCAGAAGAGGAACTGGCAAAAAATCTACATGGAAAATATGTGAAAAGGTTTGTTTTTAACCCCAAATTGAGCAAGTTTACCTAGATCTTAAAAAGCAGCTCAGAGGATGAAACTGCAACTATAATTCTGATAACAAGCTAACAAATTGAATTAGCTCCTTTAAGATAACCGGCTAGCAGAGCTTCTGACTGACAGTTTATGTGCAGCAGCAAATCAACTATCCTGATTAACAAGGTTAAGGAGAGAGAAAAAAGAAAAAGGACACACAGCAATACAACAGGAACAAGCTATCACTGCATCAACCTGATGAGAAAATCTAAAAACATTGTTTTACTGAACAACCACGATAATAAATGCAGTGCATTTAGTGCCAACCATAGCCTTAAGACATGTGTTGAACGTGCCCAAGTCCATATTTTTGAGAGCACCATGTGAGCACCTATGTGTGTACACGAGCATGTTTATTTAAGGTTTCTCTATAGGAGAGTGCGAGGGGCCACAGATCTGCCCCCAAAGATGTGTAGGAGATGGAAGGAGCTCCAAGTCCCAGAGATCTAGGAGCTGCCCCAGGGCACAGGGACCCCAGGAAGAGTGCGATCAGAAAAGCCCCTGCCCCCCTCGAGAGGTGCAGAGGATCGCCCCGGGGGGCCACAACCAGCAGCCGGCGGAGTCCCGGGGGATATCAGCGGCAAGCCCACAGGCCCGCCCGCAGCCTCCCACCCCCAAGCAGGCCGGGCCCGGAACCCAGGGGCGACCAGCCCCGCCGGGGACCCAACAGAGCCCAGGGGCCCAGATCCCACCAGGCAGCCACCGGGATTAAATAGGCAGACGCTAAAAATCTTGAACCCCCAACCCGGGAGCTGCAAACACTCAGGCAGACCAAGGCACCACACTCCATTCCAAGTGCGGCGGGGGAGGGGAGGAGTAGATGTATATCATCAAAAGAAGTCCCAGGAGAGGGGAGGAGTCAAAGGCCCCACCTGACATTTTACATGATTTGCAAAACCTGTTTAGTTTCCCATTTATGTACAGAATGGAAAGAGATCCGTTTGTGTATGTTTACGTTCCTCCAGGGCCCTCTTCTTGTGATAAGAGTCCTTAAAGTCAGGCTTACAGAATATTTCTGCGTTTAAGGTGAAACATTTCAAACCAACCTCAGTAGGTCTTTGCTGCTGAGGATGATTGTGAACCTGCCATTATGTGGTTTCTAAATGGTGCTTTATGTTGTATAATTCAACAAAAGGACAGCATTTATCACATTTGCAATGAAGTCAACTGGAGCGGGTTTCCTCCATCTGTGAGCGGAGCAATTGAAAGGTGGAAAATAGAAAACCTGGAGTGGCCTACAGCAGAGTGATTACACAATGATTTGAGAGAGGAGCTGAAATTGCTTGTGTTCCTGTGTGTGTGTGTGTGTGTGTGTGTGTGTGTGTGTGTGTGTGTGTGTGTGTGTGTGTGTGTGTGTGTGTGTGTGTGTGTGTGTGTGTGTGTGTGTGTGTGTGTGCGTGTGTGTTTCATATCAGCACATAAAACAACTGTTACGGTTTCAGATAAAACTTTCAGTGGTTTTAGTCCTCTGTAAAGACCGGCAACCGGCATTTATACACCAGAACCTTTTCCTAAAACTAATTACTACCATCAAACTGGAAGTTGTCTAGAAATTAATTGTATGATATGCAACTGCATGTCCATCACCTCCCACCTCAAGGTGTGCACGTTGATTTGCAAGTTAGCAAATGCAAAGATACCTAAATCTATAGATTTTTTAGAAGATCCCTAAAAAAAGTTTTAATAGGACAAAAAAATCACAGTCATTAGTAAGACAACACAGGACAACGGGGATTTCTTCAACAGTAAAGATCTACATCGAATGAGATGTAAGAAAGAAATGGATCAGTCTAAGGGTGCTTGGGGTGAGAAGAGAAAGATGACACACTCAATCAGTCTCCACTATGAGAGGCTTCTCATTAACTATCCCTCTGACAATACGACGCTGAAGATCCTCACCCTCTGTTATTAGAGTTAACACACTTCCACACACTCTCTCACCCCCACTCAGTCTTTGAAGAGAACTTCACATTCCTCTCCATTTTACTTGCCCGGTATCCATTTTTCCTATCAAGTATTAACACCAAAGATGATATAAACAGTTTTTTTTCTTCCCTTCCTACTCCGATAGGAACGGATATCACCCACAGGAAGGGGCAACTTTTCCTCATAACACACTAAATGATGCACATTTAATCATTTCAGCTAAATCAATCTGGTTGTGTTTTAAATACTGCAAGCCTAGTATTTACCATTCATTACCATTTCTGTATTGCACATTGATCATTAATCCAGTCTGGACAGTGTGTAGTCAAGGAAGAGGAGGACGAATGGTAAAAACGGTCAAATCTGAGTGGTTCGAGTAAGCTACTGTTTTTTTTTTTCTTCTTCTTTTCAAGTAAGCTACTTTTTGATTTAGGTTCTTGAAGAACTAGATTAGCTTTTGGAAAACTGGAGAATAAAAAAAGCTGCCACATTTGTGTTCAAACTTCTCAGAGACATCAATGTAAATACCGGCTCATACTTTATAGACTGCTAAATTTTTATTTCAATGTGGTCTTCAGCCTTTAGGAGTTCAGAAATGTGTCAGATGAGCCTGCTTTTAGCTTAGACTTATTCACTTTTCTTCATGCAAGAGCTTTGCATTTCAGAAAGCATAAAATAAAAGCAGGAAACATATTTCTGGTTTTCTTGGTTACATTTTGAGCATATTTCTTTTAATCATTTCAAAATGGCTTTTCAGCTCCTTCTTGTACTCTTGTCCTTGCCCTCCAGACAATCAAAATGTCAGATGTGAAAATTCTTGTACCTTACAGAAAATACTCATTTTCTTAATCTTGCAGGGGAAAAAACATGTAGCTACCAGCTAATGGGTGTATGGATGTCATCCATTAAGTACTGAAAGTGCTGTGAGATGTAATTTTATGCAAGTTAGGATCCCTTTCCTTTTCTTGTCTTCTTGTTCATCCCTGACTAAATAAAAGGACCCACAGGGCTCCTTCACAGCAGGTGTTCCCATGTGCCTCCCCCCTCACCTTCCCTCAGTCTCCCACCCACTAGTCACTCCACCCACATCACAGTGAGCACACAGGAGGCCGTGTTCCCCTCAGTGCTAAGATGCAACACTTTGTTGCAGCTCTATTAGCTAACTAATCTGAAAGAACTTTCTTTATTAGCCCCTTAAGACTCCTGCCAAGGCCCTTTTCATCCTTTATGAATTCAGTAACTGTGCAAATTCCATCTCTCTGCACCCCCACCCACCCCCTTCCTCATGTCTCTCTAAATCCCTCAATCCCTCCATCTTGCATGCTTGCTTGCACCTTCTCATACAGTGAAGCTTGGTGGCACAGGCTGTACAGCAGCAGAGACAAGCAAACGTAAACAAGAGGAACACAGCTCACATAAGACTTCACTCAACCGAGCTCCACTGCAGGCCAAACGAGCACCAAAACAGATGATGTATGAAGGATTATGCAGCAGTGGGGACTCGGTAAATGCATGTTGATATAGACTCAAACACAGGGGTGAACTAACGGCCCCTCTGACATCTACAGAGTTTCTTTGACTTGAACTCAGTTTTTCACATCTTCCCCCAGTGACTTACCCTCCACAACTCAATGACAACACATTCCGGGGAAATTGTGCATGAGAGGACTCAACATGATGCTGGATAGGGTGAGGCATCAAGAAAGTTGAGGTTAGTGGTTTAGATCTAATTTCTGTAAGAACAGAACCTTAGAGTTACAGTTGTCACACTGGTGTGTGAAGTTTGTCCTCCGCATTTGACCCACGTAGCTTCCTCCTCAAAACACAAAGCTCGACCAGTAAAAGTGAGTTCTAATTGTAGAACTGTTTACTGTTATTTCACAGGCAATGGTGGCAGAGGATTTAAGTCCCTGTCCTGCAACTTGAGGGCTGCAGGTTCACACCCCACTTGGTCTGTAGTGGTTGTTGTGTCCTTGAGCAAGACACTTGACCCTCGCTGCCTGGTGATGGTGGAGGGAGGGGCCAGTGGTTATTGTATGTGTTGGGCAGCCTCACTTCTTTCAGTGCACCCCAAGGCAGCTGTGGCAACAATGTAGCTCATCACCGCAAGTATCTGAATGTGTGTATAAATGGCGGAATGACCGTTGTGTTGTAAAGTACTTTGGGTGGTGCTAGGACCCTAGACATTGCTTTATAAATATGGCAGAAATTCCTGTAGGGATTTTAAAAAAATTGTTTAACATTAATTTTGTACATTGAAATGAAATATAGACAATTTTATTTCCTAATAATCTAAAACTGGTTTAAAAATGAAAAAAAAAAATCTAATTTTGTATTAAACCTTTAAGAAACTTTAAAAACTTAAAAAATATATATTATTTTGAGTTTTAAAAAATGTTGCAAAAAAAACTAACCAATGGTTTTTTTATAACATAATTTAAAGTTGCACAGTAAAATATGTTAAAGGTCAGTTTCATCTTAAAACCGGACATATTAGTTGAGCCAACCCATACAAATATGAATGGAGAAAGACTTTTATTGTATAAACTTGTCCAAAAAACATCTGCAAGAATGAACACATACACATAAAAAACAGAAACCCTTTATAACTATGTTTCTGTAAAACTCCAACTTCTCATTTATAACTGTGAAAGATGTCCAGAGAGTCTGGCTTTATCCTGAGCTTTTACAAAAGGATGTCCTGATGTTGCTGGCAAAATGACTACTGTGACTCCTACAAAAGAAAGTGAATGGTTTGTAATTCACAACTGCAGAATGGAGTAATAATTTGTATAATACATTTTGAGCAAATCAGCACAAAGTATAAACATAATTAGGACTAATGAGTGTGCAAAATAAACTGTAATCCATTAGCTACTGAGGAAAATGTATAATTAAATTAGTTAATAAAATACTAAATTATCACATTTAGTGTTTCATCCCTGGATTTTCTGTGAAACAAACCTATAAACAAACTTTTATAGCAGTTATTTATTTTGTTCTCTTACATGTTTTTTCATGAGCACATTTTTGCAGCCACCGTTATCCCCAAAGGTCTTGTGGTTGTACCATACCTCGCTCATCTCTTAAGAACACAGTGGACTAATCATTTTTTCTGACTGATGCACAAGATTTGTCTTCAGTTTTAGCAACTAAAAACACGATTAGAGCTATTTTCAATGTATTACTTACAGTACATAAAGAGGCATGGTGAGGTTTTGGTTTTAATGTTTAAAAAAGTTCGAATTTAGGAATTACGTGCATTTTCTGTCATATTAAAGTTGATTGGTTTTAAGATGGGCTTTACTTTTGCATCTGAACACTCCAAATATATGTGCATTTCATTTACTTATTTATGTCGTCTTTTTTTTCCAAAGTCCGTCCCCGTTTTCTGTGATGCTGTATAAATCTGCGCTGTGAGATTTCAGTGAAAGAAGATTGCAGAAAACCAGAAGTGACATCAAAAAGCAAACATCGCCCTGATGCACTTCACTGAGGGGGAGCTTCAATGTTAGGCTCAATCTGGAAGCGCCAACGGTGCGTCGGCCAACAGCAGCACTGGGCTCCATGCCAGGGGAAGTAACTGCCCATAGCAGCTCCAAGCACGTGCAAATGTGTACAAGCACACATGAGTTGAGACGTGCATGAAATAAACTGAAGCACACAATAAAAAAAGGAAAATCTGCACAGAATCTGAAATGCTAAGAGATGGAGTGATATTGGAGGGCAGAATGTGTGGGCTCTTTTTGATCTTTTTACTTTTCTTTCTTCTTCCCTCAAAGCTTCTTATGAGCAGAGCAAAAGAACGCAGTGAAGGCAGTTAGAATGGCAGAAAGGACATGCAGCCTACACACTTCAAAAAAATAAAAATAAAATAGAAATTATGGATTTTTTTTCTCTCGTCTGGCTGTACCTGGAGCGAAGGCAACGGACAGCTGACAGACGACCCCTCTTACTGCTCTCCCTCAAGCCCCGACTGAACAAGAGGGCTGTATTTGGCAGGAGTCGGCGCCGAGGTCCGACAGAATCTCTTTCAGAGTAGGCTGAGACAAATACAGCATGTCTGTCTGTTCTGTCAGTCCACCTGAAAGCTGCTGGCATTAGTCAAGCACCTCCCGCTTAACCGCCTCCTCCCATTACATACTGAGAGAGGTAGTTTCTGATCATGGCTGCCAATCAAATTTCACACCTCCTGCTGATAACAGAGGAAAAAAACGTCAATCACTCACAGAAAGCATGAAGGAATCCCACCAGAGCTCGGTTAGAGAGAACGGCACATCACTGTACTGGACTCTTACGTCCTTGCAGGTGGTGCTGGATTCTTCTGAGTACATCAGACTTTCCTTGCCATGAAAGAATGTGGGTACAGAGCAATTTGGGGTCATTTGACAAGGCACTGAGGGTCAGAAGTTTACAATTGGTGTCTTTGAACCTTTTGGGCCAGGCAGCAGCTGCAGAGGCTGGGAAAAGACCATCATGAAAAGCCAAAACGATGCAAACAGGTACTGCACAGTCCACTGCAAATATGCAATAAAAGTAAGAAATACAATAGTGGGTCATTTTTAAAAAATGTTTTTAACAAGAAACAGCCTTCTTTGTTAGCGCAGCCGAAGATTACTAGCAGCAGCGATGAAGAAAAGAATAAAGAGTGCAAAAAGTTAACTGTTTTCTCTTTTGCATCCACATCTAATTCATTCTACCAACCAGGCAGCAACAATCTGGGATGGTTTCTTGTCAGTGTTTGGTTTCAGGAATTGTCTGAGTAAAACAAGCTGTTTAAAAAAAATCCCTTACTGTGACATCACAATGAGGAACGTTGGAATAGAACCCCCCTTCTAGGACTGGACGATATGGCCAAAAATCAATATCACGATCTATTGAGGATGTCCCCTAGATAAGGATAAATGGACGATAGATACAGGTATACGCAGAAACAAAAGTTGTCCACTAGATGGGGCTGTCACGTGTATTACAATGAGTCACATTTTACGTGACTCAAGGTGGTACAGCTTTTTAAAGGGACCCGAACACTGCCAACCTACACACATCTTTTCATTTTTTATTATCAAATTTATATTGAAAAAAGGAACAATTATCTCAGTAAGAATCAGAAATTTTGATGACGGTACATTTTCAGTTTATTGCCCAGCCCTACACCCTTCACCTCTCAACGTCGGAGCAGCGGCTCTACTCCAAGCCCTTCCTGGATATCTGAAAAATCTGTGTACATGTGATTTCTTAGTTTATTTATACATTTTCAATAGGTTAGCAAAAAATATCCCAAAATCTTTTTTCCTCTCCTCAACATGGTGTTGTGTGCAGAATATTGAGTAAAAACTGAATTCAATTAATTATAAAAGAAGACCACAAGAACAAAAAAATGAGGAAAGAGTGGTGCACTTCCGGACGTTTGATTCTGATCCATTCAGTGATATTGTGTTAGCAGACCACAAAACAACCACACACTACCAAATTAGCAAAAAACAAATAATCTACCTTTTGCCATTTCACTACAGACAATAAAAATTAGGGAAACAAAACAAAATATTTACAAACAAATTAATCTATTCAGCAATAAAAGCAACACCCTGCATGATAAGTGCAGAAAAATAAAATGCAGCCTACATTAGAAGTCTCTTATTATTTTTTTCACTGCTGCTTTTTTATTGCTTTTCAGTGTTAACACATTAGAACCTAACAAACTGGCAAGATCTGAAGGAAACAATTATCCCTGGCACTGAAGTATTTTTTTACAGCAGTTAGAACATAACTGTCAAAACATGTGTCTGCTTTGAGTGGTTGACAGGAGTTTTAATGTTTGTGGGTGTAAGCACGAAGAGACAACACGAGCGATAGCAGCTTGAGTTGAAAGAGAGTTCAACGCAATCTCACAGGATTTTGTTAAACTGTCATGGAAGATGTGTTTACTAGTTTAGCAGGTGAAGAAGTGAAATGTGGTGAAGAAGTGAAATGTGAAAACAGATCTTTCTTCAATGTTTAAGAATCACGAGCTTATAGTTCAGGGCAAAAACTGGAAAATAGAAGAAAAAAGCAACTGGTTTCCTGGTTCAGTTTCCAGTCACCCTCTTGCAATCCTGCGATCAAAATGCAATCATATCCATTAATTTTCAGCCACTTATCCGGAGTCGGGTCGCGGGGCCAGCAGCCTAGGCAGAGAGGCCCAGACTTCCCTCTCCCCAGCCACTTGGGCCAGCTCTTCCAAGGGTGTTCCCTGGCCAGCCGAGAGACATAGCTCCTCTAGAGTGTCCTGGGTCTTCTTGTAGGTCTTCTCCCAGTTGGACGTGCCCGGAAAACCTCACCAGGGAGGCATCCAGGAGGCATCCTAACCAGATGCCCGAGCCACCTTAACTGGCTCCTCTCATGTGGAGGAGCAGCGGATCTACTCTGAGCCCTTCCTAGATGGCCGAGCTTCTTACCCTATCTCCAAGGGAAAGGCTAGCCCATACACCTGCAGAGAATACTCATTCTGGCCGCTTGTATACATGATCTCATTCTTTCGGTCACTACCCAAAGCTCATAACCATAGGTGAGGGTAGGAACGTAAATCGACTGGTGAAGCGAGAGCTTTGCCTTCCAGCTCAGCTCTCGCTTCACCACGACAGATTGGTACAACGCCTGTATCACAGAGATGCAGCACCAATCCGCAATTATAAATATCTTAAATTAATTCAAGTTTGAGATGCAATGAAACAATTACAAAATGTCTGAAAAAATCTGTAAGCGCTGTCCTTCAGCTATCACATCACTCTTCAGTAAGAGGAATTTCAGGTTCTGCTCAACTTAATGAACTGACGTTGATTTTCATCATTAAAAACTAATGTTTCATGTTCTGATTTTACAAAGAGTTGGAAAATAATTCAGTTGAATGTAGAAATATTTTTGAAAATGAAAGAATTTGCTGAAAACTGTTAAGTATTTACCTAAACTCCCTGCACAAAATAGTAATTAAAATTTTCATCTGTAAGTAAAATGTGAGGAAAAATAAAAAATGTCAGTGAGTTAAATAAAATTTTTTAAAAGGGGCCTTTAAAAAATAATTTTAAAAAAGGGTCCAGCAGCTGTATAAATACACACGTCTTTACTACAGTCAACTAAAAGTAATGGGGTTTTCATGTGTTACACATTTTATTCCCCCTGTAAGTGTGCAACTTTTATATGGTCCACTGAGACCAGTAAATCATCACAGAACCATCTGACCGTGATGTTTGCTCGGTTCCACTGGGAGGACATTGATGGGCCAGCGAGAGAAGAATCTTCACTCTGCAAACCTCTAACTTTGTATTTATAAGATTGGGCTCACAAGAAAAAGCCTCACATCTTAAAAATAAAATTTACATTTACCCACACATGTTTTACTTATGAATATGAATGTTCATGTGTGCACATGGGGTTGAGGAATAGCCAGCATGTGTGTAGGTTGTGTTGTTGCATTCTGCAGCTTGGGGACTTGCAAAGTAACTAATAGAGATCACGGTAAACCTTTTTCACCCAATGTTGTTTTTATAATGAAATAATGTGAAAAACTTCACCACCTTTGTGTAATTAAAGCTAACAATGTCAAGAAACATTTCTTCTTCTGATAGACCACGTTATTTGTCATTTCGCCAAAATGTTTTGCATTAAGAATCTAATTCAATGCTTAAATATCAACTTTGCCACCCCTTCACTGCTTTCATTAAAGGAATAGTTCATTATTTCTTAGTCAGGATTGGAGGGGTTCTCATGAATACTCAGTATCTTACCTGCCACATACATCAGTCACATTGATCTGTTTGGAGAATCAGAGAGAAAATTTGATTTCTGATTCTTGTACAGCTCTGAATTGCAATTCAAGAACTATACTTAAGAAAAAGCAATCACATGATGTCTAAAAGTAGAATCAGAATCAGAAGTTTTTATTGCCATATGTGTGCCAAGTCACAACATTAGGAAATTGCTGCGGTATTTTGGTGCAGAAGGTAAGATAGAAAAAAAATTAATTAAGAGATAAGCAAATATAAGAACTAATAAAACACTCATGATAAAATTATTAATGTAAAAAGTGGCAAGAATTAGAGAAGCTGCTATCTACTCCATGTAGGTACTAATCTGAGTGTTTGCTGAATGTTTCAAGCACAGCATCGGGTCACGTGACTGGGACCAATCAACTTGAGTGGGCTGCCCTAGGATTTTCATTCAAAAGTCCAACTGCAGAGGAGAAGAAACTGTTTTTGTGGCGAGAGGTTCTGGTCCGAATGGATCTGTGCCTTCTGCCAGATGGGAGCGAGTCGAAGAGACTGTGTCCAGGGTGACCAGGGTCACAATCTGGTTCTGAAAGAAAAACCTTCCACATGGAAGATCTGTTGTGGATCAGCACTTAGTCATGAACGGTCCATGGACAGGGGAAAAATATGATTTAGAGTTTCAACTTTGCTGAACACTAATGGACCTGATCATGCTGAATATTAACTGATCATTGCAGCTCAGATTCTGACTACTCATAATTACTCCACACAACCCCTCTAACATTTTTCACATAAATATTTGCATCTGTTACAGTCCTTCTCTAAAAGGGCCCAGTTCTTAATAAGCATTTGACACGATGCTATAAGCAGCAATAAGTGTTCACAAACTGTCAGGAAACTCAAAAACATGGATTTCAATTCCTACTGACTGAAACAGAAACATGGACGATTTTTGTATTCATGTCTGCAGTTTGATGTATGCAACTTTAGACACAAACTTTCCCAAAGTTGTTTGGAAAACACTTTCATCCATTTAGTACTCGCCTCTCAGGGATTCTCTTTCAGCACTGAGATTTCAGGCTGAGAGAAAAACATGCAATCCAAACAGAAAAGTAGCGAACCGATCAGGTAGGCTCCAAGTAAAAACAAGCAATTACGCTCAGATTTTTAAGCAACCGTGTATTTAGTCAGAACCTCAACAACACCACTTGTTCTAGTGTATCATCTTTCTAAAGTACCCTAAAACCCAAAGCAGGACCATGTGGCATTAGCCAGCGTAGCTGCTGTAAAGCTGCTACACTTAATGCTAAAAAGAAAGAGAAAAAAAAATCACACAGAGCAGTCACTTCCTGTTTCATTCAAACATAAGTCAACCGAACTGAGAATAAATATTTAAAGCTAGAATTTAAAACGACCACATGAACATGAGACTAGAGTCTTAGGACGGTGTAGCCTACTGCAACTTTCATAAGGAGTTATCTTGTTTGTCACTGTAAATAAATCATTGACAAACCCAACGCTTCTCCTTTATTGTGAGTGACAATATTAAAGGAATACAATTACATTTAATGGTAAGAGGACCCACAGTGTGTGAACTCGAGCCAGGGAGGTTGGCAGCCGCTTTTCCTGTGATGCACAGCAGCTCCGGAGTTCTGTCACTTAATGAGACTTCTGCCAGGAAGGATGGAAGATTTAGAGATGATAGTAGCATTAGCCAGTACGCTCCTTGTCCAGTCCTCTCTGATCACCGGTGTGTGTCGTCTTCGAAAATGGCGACATTAACGTAGAAGCCCATTCTGCTCTGTAAAAAACTGCCACCTGCTTTCAGGTTTTCAGTAAACAGTCCCTGGCAGCTGTGCCTTCAAATCTCTCGCCTCCTTTAACTGTCACATAATAGCCGTGGTGATGTACTGCAATGCCTGCCCTACATTCACGCGTCATCTATTGTTGAACAGTAACAACAAGTCTACTCCTTAATATGCCACTCTCACTACTCTAAAATATGTTGGGTCTTCTTCACAAGCACCTTACCTACTCCACTGTAAAGGCAATAAACCAGAGGAGAAAATGAAGGGAATGGAAAAATAAAGAGATGGAGTCAGAGGGGGGAACTGCGCCTCTTGAACATAGCAATTAATCTATTAGTCAGAGTAAATCAATACTCTCCGCCCAGCCTGGCAGGCTGACAGCTCTCAGGTGTAATTAAAATTGTAGCTATTGACAAATCAAGATGGATGGAGCACTTCTGCTCAGCTCTGTGAGAGTGCTTCACATGTATGCATATTCGGTGCGAGCGGATGTCAGTGCCGGCACGCAAGGAAAGGGCTAGCGACAATGTAAGTGTCCTTGAGCTGAAGTCAAGCACAAGTAATACTGTGGGTCACAGCCCAGTATCCGGACCTCCAGCTCATGCCGTCACCTTCCATTATCATCGGGTTATTCCCATTAAGTTGACTGCTAAGAGTGTTAAGTGATTTGGTCATGTGTGAAGTGCATCCATGCAAATGATAATCAAGATGTTAATCCAACTAATCTACACGTGGGGAACTGCTCAAGTGTTAAGTGTAAAGAAGGGCTGTTAAATACGCCTAGCTACTGGAGCAGGAAATGATGCACGAGTGTTTCCAACAAGTCAAACAAGTTAGTTGGTGATGCTGATCTCACCTCCTTTCCTTGTACCTCCATCCATCTCTGCTTCTGCGTGACACTTTAGAAGTACATCATATGACAAACCAAATCATTTGAACATTGCTTGGTGTTTACATGAGGCTTGGCAGGAGTCGAAAAGAGCTTGTCCAAAGCAATATCGTAGTCATCTGTGATGTGTGCACAAATACTAGCAGAGAAGTTTCTTTCAACAGACACGTCTTCCTGCTACAGAAGGAGCTGTCTTCAGTCTCTTGGGGTTGTTTTGTAAGTGTCAAAAAGAAACACACAAAAAGAAAACAATAGATTTCAATTCTGATTTCAAAGTTGGGTCAAGATGTTGTCATATATCATATTACTAAAAGTGGAGATATTAACTTTATATAGCAAATACGTTAGGAAGACATTTGCATTCAGTTCGAAGGTCATTCTTCAAACATTTAACCGAATGGGAGGGGGGGGTGAAAAAGGCCAGAATTTGACATCTTTAATGTAGTTTAAACTCTATAAT
Source organism: Nothobranchius furzeri (assembly GCF_043380555.1). Lineage (NCBI taxonomy): Eukaryota > Metazoa > Chordata > Actinopteri > Cyprinodontiformes > Nothobranchiidae > Nothobranchius > Nothobranchius furzeri. The sequence continues at coordinate 46,223,988 of NC_091756.1, read as the reverse complement.
AGAAATGTTTAGGTTTTCTCTTTTTTTCAGCATTTGAACATCCCACAAACATCCTAAAAGTGTTGGCTTCCTATCTTTAACTATGTTTGGGACGTGGTTGACAGTTACGTTTCCAAACCTGCAGTTCTAGGTTTAGTCCTTTAGTTTCAATGAATGACTGGACATTTTTCTGGGTTTCTTCCTCTGTTGCTGTTTGCACGCTGACATTGACTTCCACAAGACAACACAGCATCCCTACAAGCATCAGAACACAGAAAATGGAAGAGTTTTCACATCAAAGCTTGGACTTAAATCCAATAAGACTATAGTGAGGGGGATTCTAAAGTGAGGAACCCTCTCTTGGTCAAAGTCAACAAGTAGGAACTAAACTGGCAAAAATGACTCAAATGGAGATGCAAAGATACGTTTCTAATCAAAGCTCATTAACTTGAACAAAGGCTTCTGTATTTCTTTTTAGAAATAACGCTGAAAAAAATCAAGAAAGTACTGAACTTTTTTTATTTACCTCCTTACAGTTTTAGCATTTTAAAATGCACCATTAAAATTTCAACTATGGTTTTCAAGTGTATGCTCTTGTGAACCTTACATAAACCAACAGCACACTGATGTGAATGTTGTTGTCAATAATTAGCATATCCTAGACCCCACCCCACGCAGGCACAGATTTACCTTTTGTTTTTCAACCTGCTACAAAAGCTGCCTTCAACCTTCAGTGACCTGTTTAATGTTGCATCCAAGTAAATGATTTTAAGTATGTTAATCTAACTCCACTACTATATTATAAAATGCTAATTTATTTGGTTTTATTTCTAATTTTTGGGAACTGAAACTGTCCTTTAACCTCACAAAGCTACAAATATAATACAAGATGCAACGAGTGGGTAAACATTTGAAGCAGGTCGTACACACACTTGTAAACTAAAACAACAATGGCAAACCAGAAGTCCAACTATAATTCTACAGAATAGTTTAATGCTACATGTGCATTTTTGATGTATTTGCATCTAAATCAAATCTAGTTGAGAGTAAATGCAGAATTCTCTCATGAATACATGTAGAACCCTTTGAGGCAAGTCTTGCAGTTGGGCAGCCATTTGAGAAATGCCTGAAGACAGTTTTAACATGCTAACAAGACCACAGCTCTTACGTGTAAACTGTGCACACATATGGTTACATACGCCACGTTTCTCGCACTCTTCACGGCTGTTTAAAAATGAATGTGGCATTAGAGTATGTCATGATTTTTAAATAGCTTAAGTACAAAGCACTGCTTCTTTACAGAAGTCTCCAGAATTGGGTTTCTGTTGCTACTTCTTTATGTATATGAAATAAATCTGTAATTACACTATTTGTTTAACACTATTCATGATTGGTAGATGTGACATCTAAATGTCCAAAAGTAATCTATTATATTTTAATATGAGTGGAGGTTTTTATTGTTTCTTTTTTTATTTGTTGCATTAATATATTAAGTGATGAAATATCAGTCTCTTTAATTATTTGCAAATGAGTTTAATAATATAAGAAGTGTCATTTCTAGAACTTGAGAGCTGAGTTAGTGAAAACAATCAACATAAAAAACTTTAAATAGTCTGCAGGTAGATAACATGATGCAGTTAGCATTACATTAGCTGTATTTTTGTGTTTTTCTTATTACCAAATATTAACTGGACTGCTGGAGGGGTTTGGTATTCTTTTGAGTCCAAAGCCCTCCTTAGAAATTATTTGAACATTTTAGCCCTGCATCCTGAGTGCAGAGCAAGCCCCCACAAAGCAGCTCTAAAATTGAGGCCAACCCGGAAGTACCAAAAATTGCAATTCCACCCTCAGCCGCTGGGGGCTGGTATCAGAAGCGAGCAAATCCTCATTGACTCCCATGTTAAAATTATCAATTTCACAGCAGAAATCAACATGTTTACAGCCTGGTACCAAAACATGTTTTTGGTTTAAATGATCTAGTTTACACTCATGACAACTCTGAGGGGGGTGAATTTTTTTCTCACTCTTCTGTTTAAGTGTAGTAAAAGCCTAAAATTCTGTATAATTAATGAGCATCATACCCACATGACCGCCGCCTCAGACCCATCATCAATGTGTGCCGTAATCAAAGCTAAGGGCAGTGCAATGAAAGAGTGTTTTATTAGAGTGTGAGCTTTTTATTTTCAGTGCTAACAATTTTTTGGGCTGGGCAGTGTATGTAAATCCAAACATTTATAGGGGTACATCGACATGTACACTTTTCCTTTTCTTGAGTACACCTTATTTCAGGAAGGTTTTTTACACAAGGTCTCAGGGCTTGCCCCTTGTTCAAACATCAGACACAACTGACACAAACCAGAGAAGGAACAGGACTGTCCTTATACAGTAGATCTATCTAGAGCGATCTACGGCAAGTCATTCACTTTCAACTACAGAATTTAAAAGCACTTTAAATACAGAAATTATACAAAATTGCATGCCTTGAAAACTGAAAACCAGGCCATACCTTGTAAGGATGCAGCCATCAGTGTAATTTCTGATTTCACCGAATAAGGAAAGAAATCTCATTCAATCTTCGGGAAAACTACGAAATAAAGTTTGAGTGACTTTTTCTTAAATGAGTCTTTAAAAAGGGATAGTTAACATTAGCAGCATTTTGACAACAATGGGATACTTACTTTTTGAATTACTTCTTAATTCTGGTGTGATCAAATCAAACATTGCAAAGTTGCATTACTAAATGTTTTACAACCAATCAATCAATCATTTATTTATAAAGCACTTTCCTGCCACCAGCCAAGGAGGCACAACGATGTACCAGATAAAGATTGATAACCAACAATAGTATTTTTCTTATCTCAGTCAGAAAATCCTAACAGAAGAGATTTTTTGGGGGATAAAAAAATATTGAATAAAATTTTTTTCACAAAGTTAAAATATTTTACTCGTCCTATAGCCACTCCAAAGCAGTGAAGAGAGGAGTAATACGTTTCCATTTCCTGGCTCCATAGATGAACCAGACAGATCCTGTAGAAAGAACCCCGTTTACATAATGCATTCATAAAACAACTGGTCTCCTAATGACAATAAAATATGCACCACACGCCTTTTGTAGCAAAGTAGAATCATCCTGTGTTTTTACTGTTTCAATAATAGGCCTCTCACTCACACTACTTTATACTTAGGTTTTGGACAGCTTGTACATTTTGCCATAAAATGTTTGCAACAAATTTAAAGCACGAAGGCAAACAGATAAAAGTAAAGATGTGAGTTTGGAAAAAGATTTTAGCAGAAATCACTTTTAATGCAACTGTCTTACAAAGGGGATTAGAGAACCTCCTGTATCAAAATATAAAACCGCCACAAGGCATAAACATATTCAAATCTCAGCGAACAACTAAATCTAAAACATAGCCTCCCAAAATAGAAAACAATTCCATATCCAAACATAAACAAACCCATTCCTTTTTAATGTGTGAGTAATAGCTCAGAAACATCAAGTTTACCATCCAAATGCATCTGGAAGCAAGAAAAAGCTCATGTTCTAATAGTTCTCTTCATTCTCTGTTATTATTATGTAAAGCATTAAAATGTGTGCTCTCATCGAATCAAAGCACCCTACAAATCAAAGTTAAAGCAATTACAATCTATTTCCACCCTTTCAAATGGCAACAGCTGTTTCCCTTGGTCAAAATTGCAGCGTAATTGCACACGGTAGCATATGGTTATGGCTGATTAATCCAACTGGGGGTGAAGGCCCCATTATTCCTGTATGGGATGGGTAAATAGGCAGCAGATCCAAGAGCTGGAGAGATGGGTAATGGGATGGCGAAAAAGGGAATGGGCCTTTGATGAGATGTCTGTTAAAAATGGCGTGATTGTCAGAATCGATCAGGGTCCCTACCATTCCGATATAAGCCATTAAACCGATCTGTTTGTCATCCAGGTTCTTCAAGATGAAATCATGACACTGATAGCAAACTATGCAGAAAATAGGGGAAACTTAACCTGATTCTCCTTTTAGCCACAAAGTTAATGGCTCAGGAAATTTTAGATATAATGTCCCTTCATGATCTCAGAGCTGCAGGGAAACAACCTCTGCTCTGAGGGAACCCTGCGTGAAGCAACGTGTCAGTCGTCACGACTGCTTACTGGTCTGTAGGCTTAAACTGACCACCGCTTGTATAAACACCAACAATTATATACCACTTATATATGCTTTCATACACCACACACATAAAACTCCTCCCCACAGGAGCAACATAGTGGTTTCTTTTCTCCAAAATAAGCAGCCACTTTAAGTGCAATTGTAAACATACAAGAATGCTCCTGAGGTTTGATGCAGACTGAAGCTCATGCTAATTTTCATCTAGCCACCATGGGTAAGGGAGGTGGTGGAGGACCTAAACTTGGAGTCTGAAGCTCATGCTAATTTTCATCTAGCTAGATGAGGGATTGTGTTGGTGAACGAGCCTTGAGTGATGCTTTCCACCTGCCATTTTTAGCATGCTTAATGGCCTCACTAAAAGTGGAGGAAAATATTGAGTCTACCATAAGAATCCTGCCGTTCATTACTTATCTTGGGGTTCTTTGGAGAAAATAACTGTGTGACACAAAAAAAGGGGTATGTGGTACTGTGGAGGAATATGTGTGGAATGTCTTTTAAAATGGTATTTGACCACTTCTACAATGAAACGCTGCTGGGTCCAAAATGATGATACTGGATATAATCCTCAGCAGTGCATCCTTTCTTGGTCCAACTCAAATAATGAGTAAAAGCTTTGGAGAGATACTCAATCCTTGTCCTGAAGGGCAGGTATCCAGCATGTTTTAGTTGTTTCTCTGCACCAACATACTTGATTCAGTGGCTGAATCACCTAATCAGCAGCTCATGAAGCTCTGCAGAATGCTGTCTCATTGAAATCAGGTGTGTTCAAGCAGGGAAACATCTAAAACACGCTGGATACCGGCCATCTAAGACCAGGATAAACCACCCCTGCTATAGACGCATTAAAATGTGTGTACACATGTGACCAAAGTGCTTTGGTATGCTGTGGCCATGAGCCCACCAAGCACCAACTACTGGTGACGAATCAGATTGGACATTCATGTGGTCGTTTGCCAGATGTCACAAGGGTTTTTAATTTCAATGGAAGAATCACAGAAACAAGTTGTAGTGTCACAGGAATGATAATCGTTTTCAAAATTTGCAGAAGTTTTAAATTCACCTTGAATCGTTTTCACTTTGTTTTTGCGTAGAAAGTAAAAGACAACTTTATGAAGGGTTTTTGACCTATATAACCAAGCTGTGACTAGTTCTGAGAGTGACTAATTGAGAACAAAGACTGCAAGACATAATTAGGTCTGTGTGACTAAATTTGATAACACTAACCCAAATGTCACTATTATTTGTTATTTTGGCATGCCTACAGTTGTTGAAACATACCAATTGGGTGATTTCAGTGGAATTTTTCTTTTTTTTTGTCATTATGTCTCCAATAGTCATGACACAGTCAGAAACCAGATTTAAATAGTGATGTAAAAACAAGGAACAACCTTCTTTAAATAGTCAATCCACTTTTGAAGCACACCTTGTCCATGTTAGAATTACATTATTGTACTTCACAACGAGCCTCTTAAGAAGAAGCTTCATAAAATGTACTCTGTGGGAATATGAATGTATTTCTTTTACTGAAAAGCCGAGCACAACAAAAATGTAAACATCTCCTTAGAAAACATCAGTGGGTAGTAAATAAATGTGCACAAACACAGTTTTGTCTTTAGAAATACATTTCTCTAACAACCTACATGAAGAGAAGATGCACTCACAAACACAAACCACTAATGGGGGAAAGAATTCTGAGAAGGTAATCCAGCTTGCCCTACTAAACAAAGCAATGCCCTAGCAAATGATCAAAGGGGCCATTTAAGAATATGACAAAGAAGAGTATTCCAATTCAAAGTCCTAATTGGCATAGAAAGTGGAACAATCAGCTTTCAGTACTGAAGCCCAGTGAGAGATTTAAAAAAAAGTCTGTTTATAGATCTGCAAGGATTCCAGGCTGTTTTCAGTCCAACAGGTCATTCCAATAGTACTGACCCTTGTGCAGCAGAATGTGCAATGACACGTCCCAGCTGGCCTAGTCGACCTCTCTTCTCAGCCCTAGAGACCACATTTATATCCATGCAGAGACAAATAGGGCAGCACAGTCAGTCACTAACCAGAATCCTTAGAGTCACGTTCCAAGAAAAAGACAAAATAACTAGATCTTAAAACAGTCCGTTTACGACCATCATGACCTTTTGAGTTCTTGCTTTGGTCGAACCGTCTGGGTTTCCCGGCACTCAAAAAGCAGATGAAATGGAGTAATACAAAATCTGTCCCTTTTCAATCAGACTGTCATTTTGAGGTTACGAAACCCACACTTCAATGAGCAAGACTGACTGAAATTTTAGGATCAAAATTGGAAAAATGTGCCATGAGTTGAGGGAGAAAAATGAACAGTGGCTGGCATGGCAATGAGAGAATTTTAAAGCAAATGCAGAGACTGAACAGATAAATGTGAAATGGGAATGATTACACCCCAACAGTTATCTGGCAAAATGCTCAAGGGGCTGAGATTTGCAGGTGGCATCATTGTTATGCAATCTCACTCCATGTCAGACTGACCTTATCTTGACCAGTTCTAATGAAGGATTAAACAAGGGATTATTTAAGTTTAAAGTAGTAAAATACCATCCCAAAAGCCAGAACATCTTAAACTAGTGTATTTGTGAACTGGAAATGTGCTTAACTTATTTATGCAGCCTAGAAAATAAATCTATGTGGAGGTCATTGACATGTACTTTTTGTTCCAGCTTTTGGGGTCCTAAAAATATGTTTTGATTGTTTTCAGTGATTTTATTCTGTTTTAAAGTAATAAATCACCATCCTACCTGTTGCTTCCTGAACAGCATTAGCCACGACCAAAGAGTGTTACTGCTGTCTTAAATGCTCCCAAAAGCTAAATGTAGGGCTCAATACTTGGATCTATTTGGGCAGAAATTTCTACATATGACTGCCAAAAAAAAAAACATGCAATAAAAAAAAAGACACTTTAATAAAATAATAGTCAGTGTAAAATTTAGTAGATTGAAGATGCTTTCAGAAAACAGCCATCCGCTTTGGTAGAAAGATCATCAGAATAACACATTTTTAGATTTTCAATAAGGGTTTGACTCCTAAGAGAAATGTTGCAGTTTTAGAGCAACATCTGTTCACTACATTTCTCTGCAGTTTTCTGAAGCTTTTTTATAAATCTTTACAGGACCATCAGTTTTCCATTTCTCCTTCCTGCCAGACTGGACCCTTGATGCAAGTTCTAAACTTAGTTACTGGGATGACATAGTACTGAGCTTGTCAATATATTTTCTTATTGATGCCATCCTAAAGCAACTCAAATCTGAAAATGGGAACATGATTTTGTTCTAATATTTAGAATGCTATGAATTTTATGGTTAATGGTTGTTTCACAAGAAATGACATTCCTACCAGACTTGACTTCTGCGTGAAGTGAAAGTGTTGCTGGTGATATTCACACCTGTAAAAATACAAATTTCCATGCAATATAAAACAAACAGTGGTGCAATTGTTTATTAAGAAATAAAAAATAGAGTATGAAAACAACATTGTTTAAACTACTGAGGAGCGTTGGTGAAAAGCCATTTTACTAGGGCAGCAACAAACGCTTGTCTGGGATCAGAGTAGCTGTTAGTCAATCAGTCCGTCAGGACAAAAACTCTTTTGCTCTAAACGGAGGTAGTTCAGTCAGCTTTGGTCTAAATTTTGTATTTATGACAGACATTCAGCCAAATTGAAATATCTATCCTCATGGACCCACGGTGCAACATGCAGAGACAGTGAGGACATAAACAACAACAACAAACAAGTTGCAACGTAACAACAGTGCAGAGAGATGGATTAATTATGAAGTGACTTTTGTAGCCCCTAAGGCCTGGAATATAGTTGCAGGTTAATGACGCATACACGTGTTTAACATGGCTGCCACGCATAACTTGACTTGAATTGAAGCGTTGTTTGTGCACGTTCCCCGAAATTTACACGACGCTTTCAAACGCTGCAATTTACGAGTAACCAGTAGGCAGAGTTGCCAAAACGAGCGAGAAACACTCACCATGGTGACTCCATCTCTGGTTTGGATGTCTTTCATACCGCAGCTGTCTTTTTTTCTGTTGTGACCTCAAAATTAACCACTTTGTGATCTCTTCTATTGATGCGTTTGTTTTGATTGTACCCCATAAACCTGGCTCCCTGTCTGGTAGGAGTACTCTACTGTGCCCCCTAGGGGCACACTTCAGTACTATGCGCAGTGCAGCAGCAAGTATGTGAACAAAGATGCAGCCTGCTGCCTGTGCCAATGCAGGGTTAAAAAATGCAATCATGTTCCGGCCATAATATGTTCATATGTTTTAGTCCAAACTCTGACTCACAAGGTGCCATTATTCCATAGGTGGGACACTGAAGAAACCTGGAGCTGACAGCATCTAATTAGTGGAGATGGAGGCCAATGGATGAAGGTTTAGAGTCAATTCTAAAGTTATGATTGTGAGTATTTATCTAAATGGTCAAAGTATACCTTTAAGTCAGGTGTATGATTAGCTTGCCGGGTATAGATTAAGAGTTGGTGTCCCACTCACTACCTCAGCAGACACTGAGATGTGGCATTGATTGGTAGTTGGTGGGAGTTACATTGGCATGTTGCTTCAGGTCCCAGTGAAACATGAAATACAATACAATTAGTCCACCCACAGAACCACACATTTGAAAGGTTGTCAGTTGGCAAACACACCGCGGTTTAGAGGAAGGATTTTTTTTGTCACACTGATCAAATAAAGAAGACACAAGGCAGTCAAAAAGAGGATCACAGAGTTCATGTGCTCTAACACCTGTTTTCATAAGGCTGCTCTAACTAATATTTTGGCATCACAATCCGTCATGCCACTAATTAGCATATCGTTACACGAGTTTGTCTGAATCTGCAGGTACTTTAAACTAGAGCAAATAATGGACATTAGGGGGATGTTTTTAAGTTTGCCTTTAAATACAGAATGGATCATTATCTAAAATGGATAATGTAAGTCGGCATTTTAGATGCACTGAAATCAGATCAAACCTCAATAGAACTCTAGACAAAGATGCTCAACACGTATTCACACGTCTCTATACCTCCACCCATCTCTTCTCGCGTTTACACAGCTGCAATAAAAGGACCAGCCTCACACACACAAACATGAGAAAACAGCAGGCCCAGACATGAGGGGCTGAATTTCTCAAAGACGCAAAGATAAAAGTGTTTTATCACATACATAGAATTCAATAATGAAGATGAGGTGCTGCACAGGCGCTGCGATGCATTTCAAGCCCACTTCACTGCAGATGTTCTTATTACAAATACGGGAAATAAAGGACTCAAAGTATTTAAAAGGAATGCGTTTTGCTGCTGGTATAATTGTTAATTGTTAATTTATTTTCTCACTTAGCAGTTTCATTCATCATTCATGCAAAATACAATCATCAACAGTCTCCTAAGTGAAAAAAAAGGGGAGGAAGGAGTCTTGTATGACCTACCCCTTTCTACTTCATACAATATAATTTACAGAATGGCCTTATATACAAACCAAGTATAGAACTTCCTCATCTTTGTAAACAAAATCACAATAAAACTTATTAATGAACTCATTCAATATTTACTTATCAATCATAGGATTCTATGATTTTTTTCTTTATATAGTCTCTTAAATTGATCGGTAGTTAAACATTTTTTCAGGTCACGATCCAGATTATTCCATAATTTTACTCCATATACTGAAATACACATTTGCTTTAATGTTGTTTGTGCAAAAACTCTTTTAAACTCAGGCTTCTTTCTATTTTTTCCATCATTTGTAATCAAAACAAAAACCTTCTGTAACTTCACTGGCAGTAACCTCTTTTTTGCCCTGAACATAATTAGTAAAGTTTTCAAATTAACCAAATCCCTGAATTTCATAATTTTTGATTCAATAAAAAGTCTATTGGTATGTTCTCTAGCATCTACTTTATATATAATTCGTATAGCTTTCTTCTGTAATAAAACAAAGGATTAGTGTTTGTTTTATATGTGTTGCCCCAAACATCTATACAATAAGTCAAGTATGGAACAATAAATGAATAATATAATATATGAAGTGTTGATGACTCCAAAATACTTTTTACTTTATTTAAAAGTCCAATACTTTCACACAGTTTTTGTTTTATGTATTTTATATGGGGTTTCCAATTAAGTTCAAATGATGACCCCCTAAAAATCTTACTTCATTTACTCTTTCAACTGAAGTGCCATCTATGGACAATGTAACAGAATCATCAGTCTTCCTGTTTCCAAAAATCATAAATTTTGTTTTATTCCACTGTATAAATAATTTATTGTCCATAAACCACTTCTTAAGTTTAGTCATCCCACAATCCATATTTTCCTAAATAATTTGTAAGTTATTCCCAGAACAAAATATATTTGTATCATTAGCGAAAAAAATGAACTGTAATATTTTGGACACATCACAAATATCATTAATATACAAATTAAAGAGCTTAGGTCCAAACACAGAACCCTGTGGGACTCCATATGTAATAATTTGAGAATCTGAAATTTCATCTTCTAACTGTACAAATGTATTTCTTTTAGTCAGATAACTACTTAACCAATCATGAGCTATCCCTCTTATCCCGTAATTCTTTAACTTAGAAAGTAACAAACTATGGTCTATGGTATCAAATGCTTTCCTTAACGCAATAAACAGACCTGCTGTGTATTGCTTCCTTTCTATTGCTGCTGTAATTTCTTCATTTAATTCTAGTAATGCCAAGGATGCAGATTTATTTAATCGAAATCCATACTGATTGTCACTCAGCAGTTTATTGTTTTCAATATAGTTGTCTAGTTTCTGAGTGAACCATTTTTCAAGCACTTTAGAAAACTGGGGAAGCACTAACCATTGATTTCATTTTTTCTGGAAATATACCATTCTGAACAGACAAATTACAAACGTAAGTAAGAGGTTAAACAACATACTCAATTGTTTTCTTTACTAGTCATGTCAATCCCATGACAATCAATAGATGTTTTATTTTTACTTTTTTTTACTCAAAATTTCACTTACATCTCCCAAAAATATAGACTGTAGAATTCTACTCCCTCCTGGAATTTTTACGTCTTCCTTAATATTTGTTTCCATAGATTTGGCCAGACTTGGCCCTTTGTTTACAAAAAAATGAATTGAATTCATTCACCACCTCACTTTTATCCCTCAGAACGTTATCTCCTTTAATAAAGTAATCTGGACAATTGGCGTGAAAAGACCTAGGTCGTACAACGCTATTCAAGATTCTCCATGTTCTTTTCATATCACCTGTACTTTCCTTCAACCTTAAATTATAATAATCATTTTTGCTTGCCTTATTATTGTTGTCAATTTATTTTTGTAAGTCGTATACTTCATTTCTGTGCTTTTAGATCAAAGTCTGATGAAATCTCTCTATATATTTTTTTCCTACAGGATTTTAGTAGTCCCTTAGTTAACCAAGGTTTTACATCAACATTTTTCTTATATTACATGTCAGTATTGGGCAATTCTTATCATGTTTTTAAAAATATATCATATGCTATGTTCACATCCTTAACATAAACCCCACTCCAGTTTTCCTTTAACAGGTCATTACAAAATTTTGTTATTGCTTCCTCTGACCTTATTCAAATATGCTTTATCTGTTCAACTTCGTTGGTTATTTTTTTATTTGACTATGATGTACTATGAATATTGGCAGGTGATCGCCAGTGGCGCAGTGGTTAGAGCTGTTGCCTGGCAATGAGGAGGTCCTGGGTTCGATTACCAGCCTGGGATCTGTCTGAATGGAGTTTGCATGTTCTCCCTGTGCATGTGTGGGTTCTCTCCGGGTACTCCGGCTTCCTCCCACCGTCCAAAAACATGACTGTTAGGTTGATTGTTCTGTCTAAATTGTCCTGAGGTGTGAGTGTGTGTGTGCATGGTTGTTTGTCCTGTGTGTCTCTGTGTTGCCCTGCGATGGACTGGCTCTCTGTCTAGGGTGTACCCCGCCTAATTGCCCGTTGACTGCTGGAGATAGGCACTAGACCCCCCCCCACCCCCCCACCCCCACCCCCACCCGCGCGACCCTACTTGGACAAAGCGGGTTCAGAAGATGGATGGATGGTAGGTGATTGCTTATATCACTTATTACAAGACCACTATTAGCTGCCTTATGTATTTCATTTGTATAAATATTGTCAATTAGTGTAGCACAGGTACTGGTAACTCTGGTTGGCTTAGTAATCACAGGATATAAACTCCTACTGGAAATTCCATCTACAAAATCTGTAGTGATTTTGTGGTTTTCTTGGTTAAGTAAATCAATATTGAAATCTCCACATATTAACCAGGTTTTCTTGTCGTTTAATCCATCTATAAGATTTTCACACCTTTCTCTAAAACATTCAATTTTAGAGCCTGGTGTTCTATAAAAGGTAGAAGGTAATTTAGTTTTAAATGGGACATAATAAAACTTTTATTTAAGATTGTAAAAAGCTTTTAGTCCATATAAAACATGTTCATGAAATTCTTTGCACTAAATCACAAGTCATTTATGTGTTTGCTAATTTGACTTAGCTGTGGCAGCCATATTGAATGGAGTCCATGCTAAAGGTCAATTGGTAGATATACATACAATTACTAGTTTCTGTGTTGTAACAGAATTAAAATCCATCCAGTAGTTTAGTTCTTCTAAAAGACACTAGAGCAAAATTATTATATATGTATATATGTATATATATATATATATATATATATATATATATACATATATATATGTGTGTGTGTGTGTGTGTGTGTGTGTGTGTGTGTGTGTGTGTGTGTGTGTAAATATATACGACATGCCATGACACCTTCTGCTTGCGTTTGACTCCTAATTTGTCTAGTAAAATAAAGAAATGTCATTGTAATGATTTAGTTCAATGTAAGGAAACAAGTGTGTTTTTTTTTAAACCGTGGCCTCCAGAACATGCATAAGCACGCAATTGCAAGCAGCACTGTGTGCTTGATGCCAGACCGTACACTGCGCAGCAAGTTCTCAGTCTAGCGGACATTCCAGCTATAAACCCACTCTCTTTACTTTTTGCTCATAAACGTAACACGTGTGGGACTTAAGTTGTGCATCAGAATTATATAACAAAAGTGTAGACAGAAAAAAAAAGATTTTTTTAAAGAGCAGGGGCAAATGTTTATGTGCGTTGGGTGGGGGGGTTGTTCCAATTAACCCGCTATTAACCGTTAAGGGGCGTCAATAGCCGGTTAAAGAAATTTTGGAAAACATGCATCCCTATACAGGTAAGATCATTTATTCCTGCTGTTAAAAGTAGATCATGGTAATACGTGGCAGAGGCTGACTGTGGGTCTAAAATTCTAAATTCAAAGGCTATAATAATAATAATAACACATCAAAATTATACAGCGCTTGTTTAGGACACTCAAAGGTGCTTTCATGCACTCTCACATTCACACACTGCTAGTGATGGTAAGCTACTTTGTAGCCACAGCCGCCCTGGGGCAGTCTGACAGAGGCGAGGCTGCCATTTAGTGCCGTCGGCCCCTCTGACCACCACCAACACAGGCAAATTGGGTGAAGTGTCTTGCCCAAGGACACATCAGCAGAATACCCCTGGCGGGAGCTGGAATCGATCCCATGACCCTCCGATCATGAGGCAACTGCTGCCCCAAGAGAGTGGAGATAGTAATGAGCTGTGTTTACCTATGAGCAGGTGAAGAGTCCATGAGTGTGGTCTTCATTTTCTTTCATCCCCAGGCTCTGCCTCTGGCCAAAACCAAACCAAGTAGCAAACTGACACTAGCAGAATGATTAAAATGCAAACCTAGGGAATGTGTCAGGTCATGCACGTGTGTATTTTTATATCTGGAAAATTATGTCACTAAAGATCTGTCAATGTGTCAACACCTTCTCAGTTTTTGTCTTTCCCCCCTCTTGTCACACAACACTCTTGTCAAGTGACACTTCTGGCTTTGACTGATCTATATATTTTTTTTACTTTAAATTATTTTTTTTTAATGCTTACCCTTGTTTATGTAACTTTTTGTGACTGACTGATTTACCCAACCATCAAACGGACAAGCTTCATTTTGTTACTTCATATTTGACCAGTCAGGAAGGGAATGTAGTAACACTTGCAAAGTCCCACTTGAAAACACTTCTAACCTCATTCACTTGCTCTTATTGGAAACCTGAATCAATAAAACAGTCAAAATTTAAAATGCTTCAGAATTGCTTCCCAAAGACAAAAAAGAAGTTCTTGGATTTGTCACTACTAGAGACCTTGGTTGAAAATTTGGTTCTATTGAGCAGAGTGCTGTGGAACTCTAGACGTCCCTCTGAGAAATCTATTGCTGGACTTTGACCACAAATTTCTCTGTCTGCCCTGAATACTAAAAACAAAGCATAGTGACCTTTTGCCAAAGTGCTGGCTGCAAAGATCTAGGACAGCCTCAAATCCCCCCCCCCCCCCCCCCCCCCACCCTCCTTTAAAAAAAATCATTTCTCAGAGCACAGCTGTTACAAGGAAAAAGATCCCCAGTCTGTCAATTAGGATGAGTGACAAATCAGACCATTTGTAGTCTAGCGACATCCTCAGTTCTTTGGTCTTGACATATCATTCATTCCCACATCTCAGTCAGTCCTGTTGTGAGGTTTGCATTACTTTACTTTGGCTAAAACTGACTATATTAAGTGGCTTTTGTGTTGACCAAAGCCAGTTAGCATTTTAGCAAATACCTTTTTAAATCATTTTTATTAAGAGCTTTGCATCATCTAAACACGAATCAGTAATCAGCTCAATATATTCTGATTCCAAAGCACACAAAACCAATCAAGTCGCACCACTTCAGTGGTCTGCAACAGCAGGTTCAGCCTTAACGTCAGAAAGTCAGAGACACACTGGTTTTTTTCAATGGCACGTCTATGATTTTATGTCCTATTTTCCTGCTTGAGATAAGAATGCATCCAATTTAACATTTTTCTGAACCAGTCAAAGGGTTCTCCTAAACTGCACAAATTTCATTCCACTCATACATTCTCCAACCAATCTTCTAACAGATTCAAAAGTGAGATGGCTTCCTTGACTTCTATTTTTGTCAAGGTCTTATTTAAAACAGAAAACAGCTAAGAACAGACCACTCATCTCAACCTCTTTGGCATCGCCCCCCCCCCCCCCCACACACACACACACACACACACAGACATGCATGCATGCACACACTATCCACATACCATATGAAGAAATTGATCTGAGTGTCATCCCTCTGACAAATAAAAGTCATACAGCTTTTGTCAAGACAAAGGTAGCTCTAGAGTAAAGCCTGGTTTATGCTTCTCCGTCAGCTCCGCAAGGGACAGACATGCACGGATTGACGGAAGCGTGTTGCTCTCATACTTCTCCGTCTCCTGGAGAGTGTTGCAAAGCAATTGCCCGGCAGGACAACAGAGGGCGTAGCGCTGTTCTGTGGTATCCTGTCATGTATCGGTCCAAGATCGTGTGTTTATAGGGCTGCAACAACGAATCGATAAATTCGATGAAAATCGATTACTAAAAGCGTTGGCAACGAATTGTGTCATCGATTCGTTGTGTCGCACAACTCTTCCAAAAGCACCCCCCCCCACCCCCCCACCCCCTTCCCGCCCGCCGTTGCGCGCAGACCAGAGCAAGTCAGATCAGCGCGAGGGAGAGCCGGCAGATCAGCGCGAGGGAGAGCCGCAGATCAGTGGGAGGGAGAGCCGCAGATCAGCGCGAGGGAGAGCCGGCAGATCAGCGCAAGAGAGAGCCGCAGATCAGCGTGAGGGAGAGCCGGTAGCGGCAGATCAGCGCGAGGGAGAGCCGGCAGACTTGCGCTGCTGCGAACCGGTTCCGCATTGTTGCACAGCGATCCAGGCAGCTGCTTCCAGCGCACGGTCCATTCTCAAAGTGGCGCAACCAAAAAACTATAATTAGCACACGATCGTTCATGTCCGCACATGTTCTCTATTTTCTGTCTTATTTGTGCCTGAAGCGCGCTACTGCGGAGCTCATCACCTGTGCTGCGGTGATTTCACCTCACTGACGCAGCATCGAAAACGCGCTCTCCGCTTTATGGTCAGGAGATCCCTTTGATCTGCTCAAAAGTAACTGATGAGGTGAAAAGGTAAGAATCCAGGCAGCAGTTTTTCTGGAGAATTAAGAGGAGATGCAGGAAGATGAGAGACAGACAGGACAGGAAAATAGTTCAATAAAAACAAGAAAACAAAACAAAGTGTTGAAAAGTAAAATGTAGGCAGATTTATCTCCACTACACGTTTTTACCAGTAAAAAACAATAAGTTATACACATGTAATATTTATACATCTGATACAATTCAGATCACCTTCAAAACTCAGTCACACACCCAGGGCCGTTTCAAGACATTTTGGGGGCCAAGGCAAAATGCCCCCCCCCCCCCCCCCCCCCCCCCCCCCCCCCAATAACTGGGCTCCCCAGAAGCCTCTGTGTAATTCATGCCCTCTCCAGTAGTGTTAGTTATATGGTGTTTATAAAAGCCCCTCAGACATTACTGACATGTTCTAATATTATCAGATGAAAAACTAAATTATCAGACATGCTGTCTCATCTGCTTCTTTTATAAACTTGCAAAAAGTAACAAAACCATTTGAAAGCCACTATTTGTGGATTCTCTGAAAGTTTCCATGGAGTGTGTGACAACTTATTTTTTCATTGATCCTATCGTCTAATCTCACAGCTGAAACAAGCATCCTTAATAATCTGTGCACAGGAAGCTTACCGATGCTGTAGTAAAACAAAAGGTATTATAATTTATTATTAATAAAACCTTGTTGCAGCACTAAAGCAGAAAAATTAGATTTTGCATTAAATATGCAAAATATTTACATATGAATTGTTTTAGAGCCCTTTAATTGGCAGAATCTGATATTAATTTAGTTCTTACAAAAAATGGGTCCCAACATGGTTTGTGTGGCGTTGCCATAGTGTGACGTCATAGGCACAGATCCCTGTCCTCTTGTTTGGAAATGGAAATATGGTCACCCTACATTAAACAAACTGTCCACCCGGGCTTTTGCGCTGCACAGAGACGCTTCGCTGCCTACGACTGAACGTCAGTTGAGAGTCAGTCTCATGCAGACTGACCAATGAAGAGAGGGCCTCAAGTTAAGACCCTCTCCTCATTGGTCAGTCCACACGAGGTGGGTCAAAGGTTACTTTGGGCGGGTTACGTGTTGTCAGGCATTCAAGTATTGAGTATATTTACTGCATATTACAGTAAAATATTCTGTATGTGACCACATTATGGTGATCCTTGGGTCGTGATGATGGAGCCCTTGAATATTGTTGCCCAGGGTACAACAAAGTGTTAATCTGGCCCTGGTTCCGCCGTCACATTCCCGCAGAAACTGGTTGATCACACCGGGGCCAGACTAGCATGTGGTTTTACAACCACAATGTCCTCAGAAGCAAAAACGCTTTTAAAAGGGAGGGAGGAGTCCTAACTGTTGCTGCAGGCGTGTTGTGTGAGAGTGCAGTTATATACTGGTTAATATATTTTTGGGTTCAGTTGCTTTCATGTGGCCTAATGTGAGTCTATTTGGGATCATTGGAATGATCAGCAGCATTTCTTGATGTGACTTTATGGCAGTTGCCCAGGGCATCATCGCAAGGAGGATGGCATTCATTTACTTTTGTTTTATTTGGTATTTTTTCAGTCAGTTTTGGAAATAGTGATCAATTTTGATTAATTCACAGCCTATGTTTAATTACATTTAAAATAAATGTCAACAGATGAGATCAAACAAAACAGATGAGAATTGCCCTTAAGCTGTTTAACTTGGACCAAGCATTTTAGGTCACAGATAGATGTAGCTTAGGGTCTCTGTCTATACACCTTATAAGACAATTTAGGTGATGGCATGTTGTTTTTCTGCCATTGAACTGTTTTCTAATAATGTTGTGTTAAATAAAGTGAAGGAAGGAGAGAAATAACGTTTCCCTAGCAGTTTTTAAAAATTTCCCCATGTAATCCGATTAATCGATTAATCGTGTCGAGACCCCATCCGATTAATCGATTATCCAAATAATCGTTTGTTGCAGCCCTATGTGTTTATGTTGTGTTTTTTGTGTATATAAGAGACTTTTAACACGGACATATTTGTCTCTCATTCTCCCACCGCTTCATGCGCTCCCCACCTCTAAACCCACGTTTCCTGTCATTTCCGTCCACAAATAAAACGCTTGCTGCACATCTTTTCACTCCTCCAGTCACGGGAGGATGAAACGTTCATATTTTTAGAGTTTTGTCACGAGGTATACTTCAAGCTTCTCCGAGTCTGCCGCTAGTTAAACTCTGCTCTCTTTGCAATGGCGGCGCTGTAAACAACAGCGGCGTCCTGACCAATCACAAGCTTGCGTAATCCGTCTCGTTCGACGGATGTTTAAAAAAGTGGGCTCGACTCCGTACGTACTTGCGTGCCTGCCGGAGCCCTACGCAAGGACGGATAATGGCGTTGCGTGTCTCCGCACTGACGCAGACGGAGAAGCATAAATCAGGCTTTAGGCTACTCAATTCCAGGCCTTGAAGGCTGGTATCCAGCACGTTTTAGTGGTTTCTCTGCTCCAACACACTGGATTCAGTGGTTAAATCACTTGTGTAGCAGCTCATCAGGCTCTGCAGAAGACTGGTAATCAACTGCTGATTGAAATCAGGTGTGTTGAAGCAGGTTAAAACCAAAACATGCTGGATTCTGGCCTTCGAGGCCCAGAATTGAATAGCCCTGGTCTAGAATGAATGGTAGTCCGGGTGCCCAGTTTTGCGCATCTGAAGTCCATTGATTTAACAATGTCCACACAGTCTGCCAACAGGCAACAACACTAAAAAGGCACCATAAGATCTATAACACGAGACTCACCCTATTACATTGTATGCTCATCACAGATGCTATCTCACCGTAGGTATTTGCTTTAAACTTTCTACTTGAACTTTATGCTTCCAATTAGGGCTGGGCGATATGACGATTTTAGACCGTTTTACGATCCACACATCTGACGGTCTGTCATTTTTGAGAGACCGTTTTCTCACGATTCACAGCTCTGCTGTTGAATTTCTGCCTCTGAATGAAAATGGAACTTACCTCAGGCGAATGACACGCCTTTGTTTGACCCTTAACCAATCAGAGTGAGTCATAGTAATATATTAGTGCCCCGCTTGTTTTCATTTGTGTGTGAACAAACATGGCTTCGCCGCGGCTGAGCGACAACGAGGTTTTCGTTCCGAAGAGGAACGCAGGGTTTCCTTAGCGCGCGGCGCTAACAACTTAGTGACGTGACATGTCTCGGAGAAAGCGTAAAAACACGTTGGACGCTTCTTCTGAAGCAGGAAAATAACACCGCTTCTTAAGCAGAGCACGACGTCACCTCTGCTCATTCACCCTCTGCCGAGCCGGTGTCGGTACCGGACTGAGCTCGGTCACTGGGTCGTTGGAGCCGCCCCGTGACTGCCTGATGGAAAACCAGCGGGTTTCATCAGACTCGTAGTTTCTTGTTTTTGCTGGTGACCCCCTGTAATTTACCTCTCCCTCCTGCAGTCATCCCCTATTAACATTTAAAATGATTCTGTAAACTCCGTATATCAATAGAAACAATCTCTGCCTCTGCCAGCTGCAGTAAATGTAGTCTCCAAATGATAAGAGGTGCATTCATCTGTGTATCTCCTTTGATCCACATTAGTGATATTCTCAGCACCAGAACAGTGAAGCAAAGAAAGATTCCTGAGTTTGTTAGTAATTTTATTTATTAGGTGCACCTAACCTGTTCTATTTTTCTCTGAAATGAGATCAAATCAGTGCTTCTATGGGTTGTCTCCACTCTGCAGTGGAAAATTTTACTTTATTTAGAGACTTGTTGCAGAAAATATTCAGAATGCGCAGTTATTTGCTACCACAAGCGATCTCTGGTCCAGCCGCACATCAGAGCCGTATTTGAGCTTAACTATCCACTACATGAGCAACTGGGAGCTACATAGTATTTTGAACAAGTTAATGTTTGCACAATACGTTTGCAACTGACATGTTTGCACTTTAAATATGTTTACAATTTTAATTTATGTTAAGTAACATGAAAAAAGAGAAAAACTGATTTTTGTAATTGTTTCTCTCAGGGCTTTTATCATCTCTGGTGTGAGTTTAAAATATAAGTGTGTTAGCACTGTGCTGATTATCCCTAATATGAATAAATGTTTATTTATTCAATGTTTCTCTTCTTTAATATGCAATTGAAGTTATGCTATTCATGGATAAAAAATCATGATAAAATCGAAATCGTGACAAAATATTGGAAAAATCGTGATATTCTATTTTTGCCATATCGCCCAGCCCTACTTCCAATAATTTCTTTCAGCATGATGGTACAATTCCTTGCAACTGAACACAAAGCAGCATCTATTCTGAGTTTCACTTTTAACCTGCTGCATAAAGAGCTGGACCTGCTCATCCAGGCTGTTTCTCAGTACGTTTACATGAAGCATCAGAAAACCGAATTATTGCAACTGAAGTCGTTCTATTTGAATGCATGTAAACACCTTAGTCCGGCTGGTCACACCAAACAGGACAACTCCTAATCGAGCTCAGGCACCCAGACAACACATTTAGAAAATAAACTTCTCTTCATGTAAATAACATTGATTAGCTGAGTTATGACCAACCTGGGCACTGCCCCTTCCAGAAGTGACCCAGCCATGGAAGCGGTCTTCTGATAATAGCACATGCCACAATGTAACACATGTAACACCATCAAACAGTACAGTACGTGCTTTTTTTGAGTCTCACAGTTTCCTGACATCAAAGAAGGAGTTCTGACAAAGCCAAGTGTTTGGGATCTTCTTTAGAGCAACGTTGACAGAGCATAAAGTCTAAATGTGAGACATCGTATCAACTTGTGGGACTAGAGAAATGACATTACTCCCACCTTACGTTCCTGTCTCTCTTCTCAGCAGCAAGCAGAGATGCCCACACAATGCAAGGAAGCGCCCACTCTCTAGGTTGACTGGACATGAAAAAAGTAATGAAAAACTCTGAGAACCAATGAAGGGATTTTTTTTTTATTATTTGATTGGTTGCACCACCCCGATGAGACGCCGCCGTGGGTCATGAGCCATATTGCTCATGTGAAAAACTGCCACTGCATCAAGCTAAAGCTGAGCCGTTTCCAGTTCTGCTAAACAACAAACACTGAATGATGCAGAATGTGCCAAACTTGATATTCCAATAGAGTCCTCCCCTGCTGCTCCAAGCTTCAAAATAGATTTGTAAGAAATGACACAACCAGCGGGCGAGCCCAGCATTGTTTGGCATAACCTCAGTAAATGAACAGAGTGAACATTGAGACACACCAGACAGCTTTTATAATTGTCACTTCAAAACTAAATATTTTAAGTGGCTTAGGAAGATAAACATTTGAGGAAAAAGTAAAGGGTGAGCATACGTGTCAGCAACCCAACTGATGCATTCAACACAAATACTTTTTTATATCAACACCACTGACAGTTCAAATATACATTTTCTAGCAACCAGACAGGTGCTCAGAGACTTTTTCTCTTCCCTTGCTGTGCACAATCAGGATGAATGACAAGATACAACATTAGGGCAACTAAGATCACCTCTATCTGATCAGCAAGCCCTAAAGCAGAACTTCATAGCCTTTTGGTGCGATGAAGGCCATTCTCCTGTTGTTAAAAAGCTGTTTCAGCAGACGGGTCATTAAAATGTGGCGAGCTGCAGCTGACATGTCCATCCAGAGGCATGCTTCTCGCCTCATCATATTCTTTAATCATAGTGGGAAAGAGAGCAGCCCACACTGGGGTCACTTTCAACGAGCTGCACTCTGAACGGTCTGAAGAGAGTCCAATTAAATCCTACATTTTCTGACCCAGGAGCGCCTCTGTAATGGAATCTGAGGACTGCGGCTGGATGGACTGAGCAGACGGAGAGTGAGAATGATCAGTGGCGCGTCCTCGCTAACGTGTGTGGATGTTATAGATGTTGCTTCATGCACATCCACAAAAACACAAGCAGAGCATTCTCCCCAGGCCACGTCTGCACTTGATGCGTTCTGACTGAACTTGCTTGGTTAAATGCAGAAGGTAAGAGCAGAAGACCTGCGCTGTGAGAAGAGATACAGTTATGGAGGGAGAGAAAACAATAATGTCAGAGCTTTTAATCCCTGGGACTCACCAGTTATCAGTCTCCTGTAAATGTCAGAGACTAGGATTTGGCTTCATGAATGATGGATATCTTCCAAGGTTTTCTTTTTTTTCTCCCTCATCTTTTCTACATTGTATTACTGAGTGAGCCTCACTTAGTGCACTGACTATTGAGAGGGAACACTTCCTCTTTACACTGGCAGCAAGACCCGAATCCCATAACTGAAAGGTGATCCTGAGGCAGAGAAAAAGTATTTTTTTTTTTTGTTTATTCCTCAAGTCAGTGTCACCCAAGTACACAGCCTCCAAATGGTGAAAATGGCTGTACAAACATCCTTTGGGCATGCCTGAATGAGTTTTCCACGCCATGCCTTTCACTGGAGAGACCACAAAGACCCCAAAATGCTAACTCCAGCCCTGATTCTGTTCCAAACACATGGATGTTTGCACCAAAGTAAATAACAAGTACACAGTGTCTCAAATTTACATCAGTCTCAAAAGTACATATTGGTTTTCTCTTGCAAATTTAGACTGTACCATTTACAAATCTGACAAATGAAGCAAAGGAACTAGTGATCAATGATGAAAAGGTTGCAGCAGACTTGGCTGTGTATTCCCAGGTATGTTACAACAATATGAGATGCGTTGCAATGATAATCATCAAACCATCAGAATAAAAATATCAAATATCTTTGTAAACAGTTCCCTTTTGTCGTTTTCTAATCCTCTGCGCAGCTCAGGCTGCACCATTTTTAGAAGAAAAGAAAACCCCTGGTAAAGTGTTTAATACATGCGTGCATGTGGAAGAGCTTATCGTTGCATATCAATGCGGAGCAGATCTGTTTATCCGCTGCGCTGCTTCTGCTGCGCAAACTTCAGATCCCGGAGGAGAGAGGGCTGGTTGATTAATTAATGAATTACCACTTATTAATCAGCTTAACATTCTAACAGCTTGGCTTTGAATGGCACGTGTTGTTAGAACTCATTACAGCTGTTCCAACATCTAAAACACCAGAAAACAGAAGAAAAAGACTGATAATAAAGTTAAACTTCGGCTGTGGGTGGACTTTGAACATGAGTTGGTTCAATGAATGTGAGGATGAGGTGGCGTTTGTGTGCGTGAGCGCGCGCGCATGTGTGTGTGTGTGTGTGTCCTGAAAAAAGACAATTGCTGCGTGCGTGTGCGGAGAGGCAGAGATAAATAAAAGCATCCTGCCTCTGCAGCGGAGAAGCTTTCACACAAACATCCAACCGGAACCGCGCAGACACCAAATAGCTCTGCACCGAGCCGAGCTCGAGCTGGTACCCAGTTCCTTACCTTGAGCTTGCGTGGACTGGATAAGAAAGGACAAAAATAAAATCCATGTGGCGCGCCACATTGATCCGCTCCAGGAGAGTTCACACATTGCTCCAGTCCGGGCGGACTGGACAACAAGTGCCCGGTGAGCTTGTGGCATGCTTTGATGCTGGAGTGCCGATGAGGTCCGTCTGCTGTCCGCCTGCTGTGGGGTTGTC
Organism: Nothobranchius furzeri; assembly: GCF_043380555.1. NCBI lineage: Eukaryota > Metazoa > Chordata > Actinopteri > Cyprinodontiformes > Nothobranchiidae > Nothobranchius > Nothobranchius furzeri. The sequence continues at coordinate 46,200,141 of NC_091756.1, read as the reverse complement.
TCTGTCCACGAACCTGAGTCCAGCAGAGCGCGCTGGGCTGAGCGCCTGAAACCGAACACTTTCAGTGCAATTCACCAAGCAGGGTGTAAATATTGAGGAGTGTTAAGTTCCACAAGCTCGGTTGTGATTAAATAGTATTTCCTCCTGAAGCCAAGCAGCAGCAGCGCGCACCTGGGTTGGTGTGATGAAGTCAGCTGAAACCAGCTTAAGTCCAAACGCAGCGTCCCGCAACACCTGTAAGGACACACGAACCTCACACTTTCATTCCCATCCAAGTCTCGCCAAAATGCTGCTGTCTGCGACTTGTCCTCACTTCAAACTTCAGCTGCTTTCAGTTAAACAGACTTTTCCTCAACCCGTGTTCCTTCTTCTGAACAGGAGCGTCAGAATCCAGAGCGCACACACAACCCACCCCTCCTTCTTGTAAAGTTCCTCTCCACGGTGCGCTGTCAAGGTCGGAGATTCAGTTTGACAGGAGCGACGAGGAGAAGTTCAGCAGCTCGGTGTGCGGATGATGAGAAAGAAAGTTCCGCGCAGTCACAGCAGCGCTCTGGGGGAGCCCGGTGCTGCTACCGGTGGCGGCTGATGAGAGCGAGTCCCGGGTTCTTCGTGAGGTAACGTTTGGGTCTGGTGAGGCGGCGGGGCAGCGCAGGTTGCCACCACGCGGCCAAGTGCAAAAACGCACCCCCTCTTTTACGTCTGAGCCCAGCTGAACGCTTCCAGGGGTTCTTTTTGTCCACAGAAGGATGGAACCATCACATGCTTGTGTTTGTGTTACTCTAAGAAGATAAGAGGTGGTGAAGATTTAGGAATCATGCTGCATATATTAATGAAATTATTCTGGCTGGCTGTAATGTTCCCTTCTCCTTTTATAGCTCAGGCCAAGGAATGTGCTGTAATTCACCACCATATATGAAATGCATGACATATAGAGAGAGCCAAAGAACTGCATGTTTTCTCATCAAGGAAAAGGATATAAGTTTGCAGAAGAGTGTGCCTGCAGGGAGGGGAGGGTGTGAGGAGAGGACAGAGCAAATGTCGTTTCCAGAATGACGGTACCAGTAATGTAGAGAGGGGGATATAAGAGGCTGAGCAAATGTTCCCCTCCTGAAAATGACAGTGAAGCAGAAGAAAGCAGGAGTGCTTAATGTTTGAGATGTTTCAGCGGATGGCGGCCGCAGGAGCCACGGGGCAGCAGCATAATAATGCACCATAATGGGTTTTGTTTCCCACAGCAGGATATGTAAACTCAGTTTGGCTTTTCAAAATCCTCTCTGGAAAAAGTGAAACCTTGCACAAATGTTGACAATAAACAAGTTAACATCACAGAGATGGAGAGTCTCACCTGCCACCCCCAAGGCTGCTCAGGGGCCCCTGTTCTGATTTTCCAGAGTACTCACGGCAACTGAACTCAGCAAGAAAGTCATTTAGAAAATCCTTAGATGCAGGATTAGGAGCCACAGCTTTCTGCACACGATGGTGTTGTTTTTCTGCAGATGCTAACACCACCAGGTGTTAGCTCCTGGTGTTGTTGAGTACTGGCTAGCTGTGATCACAGGTGCTAAAGCTGCTCACTGCTTGCTCTGTTCACCTCACAAGCTTTTTAACCCTCTGATGCATGAATTATGAAATCTTCAACCATGATTTTTTAAACAAATTTTTTTATTCATCTTTAGGTGTGAATGAAACAAATTTCAACAAATATGTTTTGTAACATTTTGTTAATTTACAAATAATTTATTACATGTCCACTTCAGTGGACAGCGTGCATTCTGAACATGAAATATGTTGGCTTCACTCACTGAAGTCCAAACGGAGGGGCTCAAATGCAATAAAATCTTCAACAGCTGTGCTTAATAGCAAAAACAAATAAATAACAATTTTGAGTACCTGTCTACTGTAGTGACCATTATGCACCAAAGGGTTAATGCTGCCCTAAAATTAACAACGTGACTGGTAATGATGATTTAAATCCATGCAGTTGCTATTAGTTCAGATTTCACTACGTTTTGCCCCAGGTATTCTTCATTAACATATTAAATCACAATATTAGCTGCCATTTTTGGGACTATAAAGTGAGAAATAAAGGCACAGGAATCTGAATGTGTCTGAGTGAATGCATGCTCACTTTTTCTTTTTGTATGCATACTTGTTCTGGCTTAGTAACCTTGGGTTTTTCATTTTATGCATGCCATAGATTTTAAACATTTTAATGTTTTCTTTACATTTCCTAGGAGACTGGGTAATTAAATGTAAAATTATAGTTAATTTGTCATATTTTAGCTGTTTTAAATGACAGAAATTGACCAGTTGAAAGCAGAAATTGATAGTTAAATCCCAATTTACCGATTGAATAGATTAGATTTATAAAAAAAATTAAAAAAGGTGGGGCTGTGGACGACTGTAGCTTTCCCCTGAAGCTAAAACTGTGTAGATTCATATTTCTAACAAAAGTCTTCTTTTCAGCAGTGAAGTCAAGTGCTGACAGCAGAATGTTGCTCTCATTTTATTTCTATAAAAAAGTCAAAGACATGCTGGAAGCTACAAACTCCCCCCTCTATGTTTGGAGGCCTTAAGGAGAGCAGCATACTGTAGGAAGAACTAGGAGGTGGAGAGGCATCTTTGATCACTGAAAAGCTGCAGAGTTTTAAATCATCAGAGATGTTCTCAGGCCGATGGTCTGATCAGTAGCTCAGTGGTTCCAGAGGGTTTTACTTCAGATAAGGTAAGATTATAAGTACACACGGGTCTGTAAGTACTCCAGTGGCCTGAAAAGCTGAAATAATAAATGAGAAATTGTACATCGAGTGCTCTGATGGGGAAAAAATGGAGGTCAGAGCTTCAAGAAGGAGATTGACCAGTGGGAGTACTTCTCACTGACCTTTGGAAAGATGCTGAGGTTTTTAGGTCTCTTTCCACCACACACATCACTATGCTGATGTTAGATGGCACCACTAGATGCATCAAGTGTTCTGCTTCTCTCTCTTAAAAGGACAGGCCTGAAACGGCTGATTCTGGAAGGTACTGAATATGTTAAGTATAAAAACGCTTTATGTGAGAGAGATTTTGTGCAAAGAACTTCAAAAACAGAAGCCCAACCGTGACAGCTTTATAAAAACGGCATAATGTTTCTCCTTTAATATGGGAAGGAGCATCATCAGAGATAACCAATGGTCCTGCTGCCTCATAGGAGGCACTACACCTTCACCAAGTCACTGCCAAAATTGTTACAAATGCAACCTTCTCTAAACTCCGCACATTGTCAACCATATCAACCATGGAATATTTTATATATATATATATATATATAACTATCTTTATAAACATGCATCGTGTTGTGCTCACAGTGTCATTTATTTTCAATTTTGACATACACTGAAGTGACATAATTACTGAGTCATGAGCTATAGCCACAGATCTACTCTGGTGCCGCCGGACCCTCCAAACAAATCATATGTACCAACCTAAATCATATTCAGATCAATTAAAAGTTTGAAATTAACAAAATTCTTTGGTTCCTCAGTGCTGTGGTTTACCAAACTGTAAATGTCAAATGAACAGCTGGAAGGCAGCAATAGAAAGGTTTACTTCTCTCTGATCCAGAGGCGGCTGCAAAACAGTGTTGCCTTGCAGTCAGAAGGTCACAAACCTGGCTGTGGCCTTTCTGTATGGAGTTAGCCTGTTTTCCCCACGCATGCGTGGATCTTCTCCAGGTATTCCAGTTACTTCCCACAAAACAAACAACATGCATTTTAGGTTGATTGGCAACTTTAAATGATCAATGAGCGAGTGTGTGGCTATCAATAGATAGGCAGATTAGTGTTGCGTTGTACCAATCTGTTGTGGTGAAGAGAGAGCTGAGCCAGAAGGCAAGCTCTCGATTTACCAGTCGATCTACATTCCTTCCCTCACCTACAGTCACAAGCTTTGGGTAGTGACAAAAATGAGATTGTGGATACAAGCGGCCAAATTATTTTTCTCTGAAAGGTGTCTAGGCTCTCCCCTAGAGATAGGGTGAGAAGCTCAGTCACCTGAGAGGGGCTTGAAGTAGACCCGCTGCTCCTCCACATCGAGAGGAGCCAGCTGAGGTGGCTCGGGCATGTAGTTGGGTTGCTTCCTGGATGCCTCCCTGGTGAGGTTTTCCGGGCATATCCAACTGGGAGAAGACCTAAAGGAAGACCCAGGACATGCTGGAGGGACTTTGTTTCTCACCTAGGGAACACCTTGGGATTCCCCCGTGTGCTGGTCTAAGTAGCTGGGGAGAGGGAAGTCTCGGCCTCTCTGTTTAGGCTGCTGCCCCCATGACTTGACCCCAGATAATCGGAGGAAAATGGATGGATGGATGGACGGATAGATGGAGTGTCCAGCTGGCTCATTTGTCTCTGTGTGGAAATTGGATGGACTGGCAACTTGTTCAGGGTGTCCCCCACTTCGACCCTGGTGACGGACGGAGACAGGCACCAGCTCACCACAAACCTCAAGACTGAGTGGTTTGGAAGATGAATGAATGATTGAGAAGACTAAAACTGCTAAGTCTATAGGTCTAAATTCTACAGCAAAAACATTTGAGTCTCAGTATTTTAGATCTTTTATGGTAAAGCCTTTCACAGCCACCACGTGGATGCTTTAAGTTCAACAGCACAGATTCAAAATTGGGCTGAAAAAACAACCCCAATAATATATCAGCATAAAAAAATGACGGGCAGTCTTGTGAGATCTTTAATCATAGACGTCATCACAGATGGAGATGAGTAAAAGTAAAATCCAATAGCAGTCATTAGTGAGAGGGAGAGTGAGAGAGCATTGGAAAAGCAGAGGATGAGGAGTAAAGCTGTTTTCAGAGACAGATGGTCAAAATGGAAAATAAATATGTTCAGAAGAACGGTGCCAACCTTTGCAAAACATAAAAAACAGAGGGCCTGGTAAAAAAATAAAGGTAGATGAGCCTGATGGTACAAAATGAAGTAAAGTGGATAAACAAAACGTTACTCTGGATGTTACTGATTCCCTATCTCCAAATTCATTTCATTTGTACTGTATCAATCAAAATAGCTCAACTCTGTATCACCTACAACTGTGTTAAATCCCTAATGTTTACACCTGAGTTGGATCATGCAGCATCTAAGAGAAAATTTCTGTTGAGAGCATCATTCACATTTTCACCTCACACCTAGTTCCACACTCTCACCAGTAGACAGCAAAACAAATCAAACTCAGAGCAAAATGACTTTACAGGTCTGGATTACACTAATTCCTCATACAGTTCTGCTCATTATGGTTTGGTTCAGGTTATGTTGGGTGTTTATTTGAGTTTTCTGCAATAAAAGCAAGATGTCTTTGTACTACTGAAAACTTCATGACAATACTACATTTCAGGTTAATCTAAACATTTGCTGACGACTATGTGGCTCTTAAAGCGGCTGACCCTGTCCAACCACTGACTGCCTGAATGAAATTAAGTCATGGCTTTCTGCCAATTTCCTCCATCTGAACAGCTCCAAACTGGAGGCTTTTTTTTTTTTTGCCCCCTGCTCCCCCTCTGCTGTGGAGCCATCTCTGCGTCATTCTTTGTCGGTTTTTCTGAAGCCGACAACTAAAAGTTTGGGGGTCATACTGGATGCCAGTTTTAAAATGGTTACCCAGATGAACCAGATAGTCAGGTCGTGTTTCTTTCATCTTCGCCGGCTGACTAAATTAAAATCGGTCCTTAACAAGAGAGATCTCCACACAGTTGTTCATGCTTTTGTAACTTCACGTTTGGACAATGCTAACTCTCTGTTATATGGGGTTCCCTCCTCTTCAATGGTACGCCTCCAATTGGTACAGAATGCTGCAGCAAGGTTTCTAAACAAAAACACAGACTGATGGCAAAACATCTCACCTGTTTTGGCAAATTTGCACTGGCTTCCTGTTCAGTTTCAGATTAAGTTTAAAATTCTACTGCTGGTGTATAAATCTTATGGCACCCTCTTATTTGTCGCAGCTTTTAAGCCCCTATGTTTCGGTGCGAACCCTGAGGTCCTCTGACCAGCACCTTCTGCTCGTCCCTCCAGCTCGCTATAGGGCACGTGGTGAACAGGCTTTTTCAGTTTTTGCGCCTAAGCTTTGGAACCAACTCCCCCTGACGATCCGACTTGCCCCATTCCTTCCAACTTTTAAAGTACGTCTGAAGACATATTTTTATTCCCTGGCTTACCCAGCTGAGATTGTTTAACCCTTAAGTTTGCCAGTTATTTTAGTTTTTTTTAATTATTTTTATCTAATGACACCGCTGTTTTCTAGTTTGGGGATCTGTTACTTTAGTTTTTGTGTTTTTATCTATTTTATGCTGCTGTCTTCTAGTTTGGTGTCCTATCGTCTTGTACAGCACTTTGGTTGGCGTAGTCGCTGTTTAAACGTGCTTTATAAGTAAAGGAGGAGGATAATGATGATGGTGATGATGATGATGATGATGATGATGATGATGATGATGATGATGATGATGATTTGCTGGTTGCTGACTCATACAGGCTGAAACTTGTTTAGAATAGTCCTCTCATTCGAACAAAACAATGAAAAATTTATCTCCTTTTGAGATTTTCCTTTTTCAGTTTTTAGCCTAAATCATCAAAATATTCAGATGGATTCTGTTTTATCTGCATTTTGTACAGATAATCAGTTTAACAAATGTATGCCCAGACATTTGAATAGTATTCCCTAAGCTTCTCAAATGTTGCTTTTACATTTTGAAAGAACCTCCTGCCACAAGGAACCGTGTGGGGGGACTTGTTAGCAAGTGCATGGCCGTAATGTTTTGGCTCCTGGGGTTTGTCTTGGCTCAGCCCAAAAAGTCTTCATGTGGATCCATCACTTGCAGGAACAAGAGTACATGTTGGGTGCAGTGGATGTTGGCTAGCACAAGAGGGAGGTTGTGCTGATCCTTGCCAACAACATGCTTTGGGTAAAGTGATGAATTAGGGCTTCATTTTCATTAATGTCATGGTCTGTTGTGGTAAAGAAAGACCTGAGCTGAAAGAAAATGCTGTCAATTCATGAATACACCTTTGATACATAATTGAACAAAAAAATAAACATTTGTCTAAAAACCTCAGCCAATAACACGGCTCGGTCCAAAACCAACGATTGGACCATCCAGTCGTCTGTCTCATTGGGTCACTGCAATTCCACATTTACCTGGTCCTCCTTTCCTTTTGCAGCAGAACACCACTGGTGTGAGAGGTTCTCTGCTCATTAATATCAGAGGAGAAACAGCCGTCTGCTACTACTTCAATTTTGGGACATACTACCAGAGTCCTAAAAAGAAAAACACCATTTGAAGTCACGGGAAACAAAAGACGTTTGGACCTAGAAAATGACGACTGGTCTTTAGAGCTACTGTCAGTCTGTATCACCCAGTTAACTGGCAAAGACACTGCTATGTTTTCACAACAAATCAAACCATCTGAGTGCACCAGTCCAAGGTCTATCTTCATATAATATTGAACTGTAAACACCATATGTAGATATGATTCTAGACAGAAACTCACAAGGCACTTCACCCAACTTGCCTGTGTTGGTGGTGGTCAGAGGGGCCGATGGCGCCAAATGGCAGCCTCGCCTCTGTCAGACCGCCCCAGGGCGGCTGTGGCTACAAAGTAGCTTACCATCACTAGCAGTGTGTGAATGTGAGAGTGCATGAAAATGTCTTTGAGTGGCCTAAAAAGCGCTATATAAGTTTGATGTAATATTATTGTTACATTCATTTTCATATTCATATTCAGGCCAGGGTCCACCTTACTTGAAGGCTTTATTGCAAACTCATGCTCCTTCTAGGGCATTACGATCTGAGAGTGCTTGTTTTCTGGCAACTCCAAGAACATGATTGGTGCGCCGAGGTAATTGTGCATTTTCAGCAGTGGCTTCCAGACTGTGGAACCAGCTTCCCCTTTTTATTAGGCAAGCCTCCTCAGTTGCATTTTGAAGATTCTCTTAAAGTCTCATTTATATTCTCTAGTTTTTACTTCTGGTTAATTTTGTATTTTTACTGTTTTAATGTTTTGTACTATTATATTGAATTGCTATGTGTGCAGCAACTTGGTCAATGAGAATTGTGCAAATGCGCTATAGAAATAAAGTTGAGTTATTTAGACTTATTTTTTTCTATTTGTACTTCAGAAAAAGCGGATCAGGGACTGGAGAAGCTAGGACAAGATGTATTCTGTATCAGACCTTACTTGTGTCTGAAGCTGTACTTTGAGAGGCTTGTACTAACTAGAATTTAATTCATCACCCTGTTGGGTATTCAACCCTCTACTCATTATAAATGCTCTGAACATTCTTGTGTATAGACCAGTGGTGTACTCATTAAGCCTGCAAGGCTCTTCTTTGTGGCCCCTGATTCGCCAGCACCCCAACTCACCCATTTGTTGGAAATGAATTAAATGATACCCAGTCACTGAAAACTATTTGGGGCTTTTTAACAAAAAAACCATAAAAATCATTACATGGGAGCGGGTCTAAGTGTGTGGCTACATCAGAACTCAGCTGTTACATTGCATGTTTATGCACTCAATTCAACAGATCTTGACATTAGTCTACTTCTAACAAGTTGTAGACGTCTGATGCTGTCATGATTTTGAAGGTGACATTGTTAGTCAGTCTTCTTTTCTCCATCTCTCTTCTGCATTTCTTCACTCTGGTGCAGACTGTTTTGTAGAGAACACATGAAGAAAAACGTGTAAACAATTTTTCCTTTTTTCACCATGTGTTCATCCGTAACCGCTGACTGTTGCAGCAACTGAGGAAATCTACAGGAGGTATACGTTTCATGAAAGATTAACTCCCACCCCAGTCTAAGTGAAGATCTAACTCATGATGCCACTATGCATATGTCAGTCAAGAATTAGCAGGACATCAGCACTGGCATTTAAAATGTCACAGATACAGGAATGTTTCAGGAAGAGAAGTGTTTTTGCATGATTCTCTTCAGCCTCCAACAATGAGCTGTATCAGACTTCAACCCAACATCTTTGATGATTACAGTGCTTGTCAGTCTAACACAGCATGACCTCATAGTTGGAATGCAAATGAAAACCCTTCTGAAGTGTGTTTCTGTGTATAAAAAATATAAATAATTATTGTGCCAGTACCCCAAGCCGCCTCTAATCAGTGAAATAAGAGTTACATCCTACATGAGATAAAATCTGTTTTTCTGGAAAGAGGCTGTTCATGAAAGTAAAAATGCGTAAAATAGTTTGGTTGCAACACATATCACAGCTCAGTATTACTTGTCCTGGATGTACCTGCTAGTGCTGGGTAACAGGTAAGTGCAGTGTGTTCAACTACAGCAGGTAAGACACTGACTATTCAAACATGCTTTACATAACCTGATCTTTAAAGGTTTCATATCATGCTATTTTAAACCTGTGAGAACACAGTAGGCACAGTATATTTTAAAGTATTACCGAGATATAATTTATCTGAAATACAAGTTATTTTCATCAGTCTGAATTTATGCCCAGAAATAAAATGTTTTTTTCAGTGAAACTCTGGCCATGCCCGCTCTGACAAAACATGCTTACAACAGTGTCTTAGGCGAGTTGGTTACTGTATTGGTAGTCCAGTGGTTCAGGTATCCAGTCTGGCACTTTAACTACTAGACTACCAATCTGCTAGATGACACCAGTCACCTGCCACATATCCTGCACTGGTTAGGGGAGACAGGTTTCAGACTAGAGACTAGCTTCTGGCAGAGGAGCAGGGCCTAATGATGAGGTTAGTTTCCACTGACACATTACTGGATTTTCTCCAAAATGTGGCTTTTCCATGACACGGCCCCTTTAACATTTCATCCAACCTTGTGGCTAACCCCAACTGCTGTTTCTAGTTCAGAATTTAAGGCTTCACTCTGCTTTTCAACCTTCAGAAGATGATAGGTGAAAAGTGTTTGATCAGTTTTTACAATTATTTTATATTGAAACCCTTTGAATCCACCTATTACATTTGGTGTCTGTGATGTGATACCAATTACATGCAGCAAAGATTGTGTGACTGATGACTGGCCATTGCATTCAAATTTCTTGTCAAATTTGCGTCATACTCACGCTTTTTTCTCTTGCACTTGCTGTGTCTTCAGGTGAGATTTTGTTCCAGTTCCAGAGCTCTCAGTACACACTGCACTTAGACCTGTCGAAGAGACAAAAACCAGAGGGTTTGAAAGCTGCTCACTGTTTTACTTTCAAATGCCAAAAACCTCTTAGTTTCCTGTTTCATTTGACTCTCAGTAGCAAACGCCTGTAATGTTGACGATTACAGAAAGAAAGATTCGTAAGAAGCTTCATTAAAAGACAACATCTTAACTGTAGGAGGGCTCATTTCTCTCTTCCTCACTATGGTTGCATTTGCATACCTTTATCACGTCTGAATGTCAACTTTGATTTGTCAAAATTCAACATTTTCTAAGATGTCAACTTTGAATGTCTTGTTTTGTGACAGATTCATGCCATTCTCTGCTACCTGGAGTCTCGTCACTCACATTTACATGATGTTCATTACAACATTTTTAGAAATTAAAGTCTCAGAGGAAACACAAAAAGCTCTTTGTGGGTGGCATACAGTTTGAAGTGAAAAGCTACACATAAAACCCAATCTGCATTTCATAGCAAGAATCATTTTGTGACAGCTGCTTATGGTCCAATTTGCAACATCTTTCTCAAAACTTTGAACCAGTTATTCATTGTTCCTAGAATGAAAATCTAACAACCAGCTGGAACTACACTTAATATTTCATCTCCAAATATTAAAGATATTTCAAAAAATAATTCAGCATTGTTATATATTTCTTCTGCTGTTAGCTGATCTAATGCCACTTAAACCAATTATAATTCACTCATTTGGGGTCAGGTTACAAATTTAGCAGCTCTAGGAGGGACGTCCTCTTGCCAATAAACACTCTCCAGCTCGTTCTTGGTGTTACAGAGTCAAACAGTTATATGATCCTATCTTTGAATTGTAGGTTTGGCCACATGTCACATCCCAGAAGTAGTCATCTGAGCCCCCACCCCCCCCACCCCCCCACCCCACCCCCCAAGAGAACCACTCAGGGAACATCTTGATCATCTGATGTTCAAACTTTGTCATTTTGAAGCAGAAGAGCAGTAGAGCTGAAGAACAAACTGCTGACTGATTCACAAGCTAAGGGAAATATTGGGACAATGTTATGATGATTACACCAACATTGCTTTAAAATTCCATTGCATAATACAAGTTCTCAGCTCAGATAAAGGATAACTGAGAATTGTTGTGTTTAAATCATAAAACATGTCAATAGGGTTAGGACATTATGACCCTGACTCTTAAACCGTATGTATAAAATACAATACTGAAAACTAGAGGTGCCAAAAGCATGGGCATAAGGTTTTTATTTTCATGTTTTTTTTAAAGGAGGTGCGATGAAATAAGATGAAATGACTTTACTTGTAAATGCCAGAATAACAAACATGATATATGTAGAAATGACAGAAACAAATAGAAATATTGTGAAATTAATTGAATTTACAAAGCACAACAGCATGAGCCAGTCAAGTCCTGCGTCAACCTGAGATCATCACAACAATTCATAAGCAGATTAAGATTCACTTCATTAGCCCTTCGGGCAGGTTCTTCTGGGAATTTCTGTTTCCAGTTATAATGCAGCAACAGAAAACAAATATCCACAAAAGAAAAATTTGGGAAAAAAGAAACTTTTAATGAACAAATAAAAACAGCATACCCACTATTAAAACTAATTATGAAAAAGGGGGAAATGTATCAGCAGAATTTACACAAAATCTTGACAATATGTTACTGAACATCATGTTTCTCTGGTTGCATCTGTTGTTATTTAACCATATAGAAATGCATGGGCTCCTTCTTTCCTGTTTGCTACAGTAATCTCTTAAGAATCTTAATATTTCAACATTCTTACCATGTAGCTGATAGTATATCAGTAACAATGTTAATATATCAATTTAAAATCTCTCAATATTAGCGATTCAAAAAGACGTTGTAGACCAAACTGTGCAAGGTGTTCTTAAATAATGATAATCAACAACAAAGTCTAAATGAAAACAACTTTTTGTCTTTCCAATTGGCTGTTTATAGTAGGAACTCATTTTTCCTATCTATGCCGCCCCTTAGGAAAAATTATGGATCACCCACTTATCAAGAGCAAGTGTTCAAATTGAGGGGGAACTAAGGGGAGCCTGGCTCCCTTGAAAGGGTAATGGGCTCCCCAATAGAAGCCTTTAACTCGTTCACTGCCATTAACGACTAAAGTTGTCATTTTAGATCCAACCGTTCACTGCCAATGACTAAAGTCGTCATTTGCTTTTTTTTTTTACTGTTTGGGCATCGGAATGAGCCCCCGCGCTGAGAGAACAAACATCTCAGCTCTAAAGCAGATCATCATCCGCATACGTCACACGTCACATGATAAGGAAGCAGAACATCCATGTGTTAGGAGATCGTTTTGGGCCGTTCCTGTAAAAAAAAAAAAAGTGAGGCGCAAACCGGAAACATTTCTGCCAATCACAATTCGACAACAGATTATGAAAGAATGGACAACACTTGAAACACGCAGGTTCTTCCTGATGTAAGAGGTGAGTCTCCGCTTTCTTTTGGTTGTTTTGGCGTCAACATCATCCTAGCGCGCAACGTTCTTTGACTTAAAAAAAAGTAAAAACGGTGAGAAACTCTGGCAGCGAAGGTCTTTAGCGATCAGGAAACGACTGGCAGTGAATGAGTTAACTTACACACCCAGGTGGAACCTAAAAAAGGTCCAGTTTCTACCTATATTACATCATTTATATGGACTCAGCATTCTGGGGACTCTTTGGAGCAGAGAGGATGGAGAGTGCCGATTGTTGATCGGACCAGGCAGCTGTATCCTTCCCCCGGCCACAGTAACATTCTTAAAGTGGCACCACCCAAAAAAACACAATAACACACAATAGGTACCTGTTTTTCTCATCATCTACCCCTAAGGAAAAATGATGGGTCCTATCAATAGTCAAATAAAAAACAAGAAAACAAAACAAAGTGCTTGAAAAGGAAAATATAGGTAGCTTTATCCCCACTACACCTTTAAACATGTAATATTTCTATATTTTATACTATTTGATCACCTTCGAAACTCAGTCCCACACCCAGGGCCATTTCAAGGCATTTTGGGGGCAAAATAGACAAAATCTCTCACTCCCCCAATATCACTTGGCTCCCCCTGAAGATTCTGTGTAATTCATACCCTGTCAAGAGTCCATTTCACGTACTGGATTGAGGTTCCAGTGAGTCTTCATTTATATGTATTCAAGAGGCTAACCATCCTCAGTTCCAGATTCCAACTCAATCTAGCAGGGAACGAAGAAAGGAACTAGCATAAACACTGTGTACTCTCAGGTGGTTGCATAAATGTGAAAATAGGCGTATGTCACTAACATTATGTTTATGTTTATTTATTTAGCAGACGCTTTTATCCAATGCGACTTACAATTTATAACCTATAGGGCATGTTGTGATCTGTGGGGGAAACCGGAGTACCCGGAGGAAACCCACGCATGCATGGAGAGAACACGCAACTCCACGCAGAAAGGCCGCAGCTGAGTTTCGAACCTGCAACCTTCGTGCTGCGAGGCAACAGTGCTAACAACTGCGCCACCATGCAGCTTTTACATTTAAAATTGCAAATGTGTAGGTTCTGCCATTTTATAAAAAGTCATTGAGACGGGTATAGGTAATCAATGATTCAGTCGGTCAGGGATTTAATAGCCCGATAGCTTGTGAATAGTAATGATCTTGTGTATAGCTGTTTTCAATGAGAGATATTAGCCTGAGATAGGGGTAGGTGTGGTCCTCCTTTATGAACCTGGTGTTGTTAATATCCTTTGAAGACCAAGTTTATAGATAAACCTTTTTGTTTACATATTACTTTTTAAATGAGTTGTCACATGCAAGCTAAATGTGAAAATAGTCTTCTACCCCTGTTTCTTGCATTAACTGCTGATAGAAAACAGGCAAGATAATGTTTACATATGAAAAACCAGTCAATTCCACGCTACATTGACAACCAGCATTCAAAGACTCACACACATTGACGCAGAGCTGGGGAAGGCTGTCGTTGATTTAACATCCAGGAGAGAGCAGAGCGCATTTAGGCAAGTAGAAGCTAATTGTTAGCATTAGCAACTCCATGGCAGAACGCTTTCAGGCTTGTGTTATTTGTGGAGATCAAACATCAATGTTGCAAACAGAGTCAGCATTGCTGTTTGCCAATCAGAAGTGAGATGTCTGAATATCAAGAGATAAGATTCCAAATCTGGCCGTCTTGTTCCTGAAACAGGAGCACTAAAGCTTTTTTCTCCAAAGAAATTGACTCACAAGGCATTCATTTAGAGACCACTGCAAATGTGTTAAACAAGTGAACTTGGTATTTAATACTGAGCATAATTAAGGTAAATTCATATGCAGCAATAAATACTCAGATTATACAGCACCCTGCATGTAGCATCTTTGTTCTTTTCATATTTTCTTCAGTACTTTGCCAGAGAGTTGTGGATGCAAACCTAAATGCATTAAACATAGCAGAGAGAAGTGTTGTGCATTGTAGCTGATGAGCAACCAGCAAAACAAACAAAAATATAAAACCTGCAAGGCTGAGTATGCACATACATGAGCTAGCCAGCTATTTGAGCTAGCACAGCTAAGCAGCACAATGTAGATGAAAATTCAAAGAGAAGAGACCAGTAGCTTGATAACAGTGATGAAGGCAAAAAGTATGACAGATCAGGTGGTCAATCCATTGGTACTAAATGACCATGCTTAATAATATGGAGACAATATCAGGAGGTTACTAACATAAACTCGCAGAGATATTTCAGCAGTCCAAGAGAAAATAATGCAAAAAGTATCAAAGCATTCATGTTTGGCTCATAGAAGACAACAGAATACATTGCAGAATGAAGCCATGAAACCAGCATTGCATTGCCATGATGTCTGTAGTAAACATTTGTGCAACTCAAAAGCTCTAAAAGCCCCATCCTTGGTGGTTTATTGGAAACACTTGGGTCTTAAACTCTTCTGTTGAGAGAGTTCTTCAGATTTGGAAGGGAAAGTAAGCCACCTTCCTGATTCAAAAGCTACATTTTTCTGCCCCCATTTGCTATTCTGACCAAATTGTGTCACAAGCATTCCTCAGAAAGTTGTCAACTTCTGAAGAAAACACTATTAGTAACACTGACATATGGTTCATTATTTAAGGATTACAGTCAATTCCAAACCTTCACATTTGAAAACCTCGCAAACCAAAATCTGCTTCTGCCAATCAAACCTTCGTAAGCATGAATCATTAAAAGTAAGGAATGTGAGGCAGAAAGAGGTGGAGGGGGGCAGAAGACAGATTCATTGATCTTCCCAAAACTGCTTCAGCCTAATTGCCATGTATACCAGCCAGCCCCTTTTATTCACACAAAGCCCCTCATTAAGAGCTGGTTGGACAGCAGGCACGGTGCCAAGGTGAACGCTGGTCAGCGGCGCTGGTCTGGCATACACATGCAGGTGCAGTGCTGCCGGCTTTAATTGACAACGGGAGAAGAAAAGCCTCCGTGCCATGCATGACAGAGCTGCATACTTTCTCTCCCTCCTGCTCAGTCTCTTTCTTTCCTTTCTGATGTGCCTTAATCAGGTTATGAGTCCATCTGACAACAAACAGCTCTGCCTGTCTCTTTCAGTACACAGTGAAATACAGCCCAGCTTTCCATACAGCCCATTTAAATAAATATATATCTAAAAAAGATCTTTCTGAATCACCAAAACATTAAAATGTTGTCAGGATGCAGAAATACTTGTTCTCCAAATAAATAACTTATTAGAAGCAGTGCTATGTACAATAGTTACATTTTGTGCGTAGCTGTTCTTCTTTGAGACATCCTTAAGATGCTGAGCTTAGGAGGTAGAGAGGGTTGTTCAGTAATCGGAAGGTTGCAGGTTCAATCTTGGCTTCCGGTGACCTTGGCCAAGACACTTAACCCAACTTGCCTGCTGGTGGTGGTCAGAGGGACCAGTGGTGCCAGAGTTCGGCAGATCTTGCCTCTGTCATTGCGCCCCAGGGCAGCTGTGTCTACATCGTTACTCATGTCCATTAGCGTGTGAATGTGTGTGTGAATGGATGAATTTCTGATTGGGTTGTGAAGGGACTTGGGGGGTTGTAGAACCAAAAGAAGGAGCTATACAAATAAAGGCCATTGACTTTTTTTTAGATAATTTTGATAAGGGTGTAACACTGAAGAAGCCACATGATCCACGTCTGAAAATCAGTTAATTTTAATGCAATCTGATTAAAATTTAAAAGCTGTTACACACAATAAATGGTTTTTGTTCCCTACAGAATGAATTTGATCATAGCCTGTTTCATTTCAACATAGTCCAATTTGAATTATTTAAAAATAAATAAATAAATACATGATGTTTACAAATTAGAATGAATAATTGTATTATTTTTTATTAATTTTAACAAAATTAACTATGAATTAAAACAAAAACAAACTTGTGAACACTGATGTTTTTACCAGCTAAACTAATTTATTTACATCGATTGTGTGTGTGTGTGTGTGTGTGTGTGTGTGTGTGTGTGTGTGTGTGTGTGTGTGTGTGTGTGTGTGTGGTGATTAACGTTATAAATGCTGTCATTTCATTGTCTCTAAAATCCAACCAAGGCTTAGGCTTGCTAATTAGCCTCTGGTTAGAAAACATCTGTACAAAACAACAGTTGCATTGCCCTTACATGTAATTTTGTCTTTTGTGCTGTCCTCGCACAATAAAACAAACTAAATTAAACTATTATTTTTCCTGACCTCATCTTGCATCAGTAGAGCCAATAAGGTCAAGGCGACATATCTTTATTCTTGACTTTTTAAAAAGAAAAGTGTAGCATGATTAATAATAGCACTTGCATAAATATAAACACATTGCCACTGATAAATCTAAGAACAAAGCAGAGGGTCATAAAGAACTGGAATCATGAATTTGTACTTCCTGAAATGAATTAAACATGTGTAGTAAGTGTCACACACATAAGTGACGCATAAGCAAAATGTGAAACTTTTTGTTGTTCTTAGAGATTGCAAAGTTGAACTGTTATCATTTGAAAAAGGTCCTCTTTTATCTTTAAGTATAATGGAAAGTGTTACAGAACAAATTCCTCATTAACTAAATGTAGTATTTTGACACTTTGTTATAATGAGAAGAGAAAGCATTCAGAATACATTCAGATGAAGGTGGATGAAAAGTGATTTCTTTTTATCTCTGGTTTTTGTCAATATCAAAGATCCAACATGATAGTCCACTTTACCCTCATCCTTTCAGCCATTTCAATAATTCATGAATTTTACTGAAATGATTTCAGGGAAAGAGCTTTTCAATTAAGGATGGAGTGCTGAGCAGTTCTTTTTTCATATTGACAGGAAAGTGCACCTTCTGGAAACAAGTGTCAACAAAATGTTTCTATTTCAACTTGAAACAGACGTTAATTACAGTCTGAGTGAGCAGTTCTGCAAACGACGTCAACAGGAGTAGGTAGGAAAATGAGAGATAGAGATGATGAGAAGTCCATTAAAATATTGAACACAAGTGTAAACTAAGGAGAACGGTGAACGCTGTATGAAGACGGTTCGGACCAGAAATGGTTACTTATCTTAACGCTTCTCTGTTTCCTGCCATTCATCGAGGAGCTAGGCAGGTGGGAGCTGTGGCGACCTCAGGCTTTTTTCACAGCAAATATTTTGATCGGAAAGAGTAGGAAAAGCACAGGTGTATGAAGAAGGGCTGCGCATCAGTTTTAAGAAGAGTTGCTCGTTAGCATTTTAGCAAAACCACCCATCTGTACTGCTGCAGAAGTGGAACACAGCCCTTGTTAATACACCTGCTTGTTCCTTCCTCTTGGCTGTCTCCAAATCCAGGTGATTGAGACAGGCTGTAAAATAAAGTGGTTCTCTTGCATTTGTCTAAAATCCTCCGCCATTTGTATGTTCCGGACCAAAGCAACTATTTTAACCCTCAGGTTTTCAATCTCGCCGAACCACCGCACATCCACACTTTCCTGGGTCCATTCATTACGGACTCGCGTATTTAGCAATGACACCATTGGTGTGAGGAGTTTGCTGCTCAACATTATCATAGAAGGGGAAACAGCCAGCTGCTACCACTTCAACTTCAGGATAAACTACCAGAATCCTAAAAAGGAAAACATTTGAAGTAACAGATAACAAACGACAATTTGACCTAAAAAAATTGCGACTGGTGATTAGCGCTCTCTCTCCTCTGGAATATACCTGAGGGCAGGGGTGTGTTTTTCATGATCAAGTTTGCATTCAAAACCTAGTTTGTTTGCAGATTTGCTAGAGAAGCTTCAAGGCTATGTAACAAAGTGACAAGTAGGGGTGGGAACTGATACGTTTTTGTCAACATCAATCCAATTCCTTATCAATTCCCAAGTAGTTCAATGGGTAGCTGCTTCGGCTGTTTGTGGATGCAGAGGTGCCGCTTGACCAAGTTTTGATTTGCCTTTACTGATAACATTGGACCATATAGTTTGTTTATTTAGTGCCTCCATGTTTAGTTTTCAAAGTTGTAAGTAAATTCTCCACCTTTTCTTTTTTGCTCCTCAAGCTATAGTTGTAATTTTTCTGTGCTGTTGTTAAAACAGTTTGACAAAGAAATCATGACATAAAAATAGAACGAAAAAAAAACATTACGTAAAAGCTCAGCAAAATCGATGCATAAAGAAAAATACCAAAATATTTCACTGATAGCACAGCAAGTCCCAATTTAAACTGACACAATACACAACACACACTGTGTGGAGGGAATCCATGCTGGTTGGTTCTGAATAATTGATTTTCAGATATTGCAAAAAGCTAAACTGGTTTTCCAGCTTGTGTTTTATTTGAAATTGTCTAAATTCTTAGACATTTTTCATCTTTGATTTGATTTTACCACATTATCTTATTTCCTCTGATGCATCATCAAAGCTCTCATTTTGTACTAGCTGTAGCACAAATATGTGTGAGGTAATACCTCTGACTGGCTATGTGAAACATAGCGAGCTGAGCAAAACAATGAGTAGATTAAATAAGGGTGAGAAATTTAAAAATAAGTTTCTCTTTTTGAATTGTTTCAGTTTCTATAAATCTAGTCAGCCCTCACTGGTTCAACGGTAAATTACCAGTTTAGCCTTTATTTATTATAAATTATCTTCACTAAGACTGAGTTCTTTCTGAATAAAAATCATGCTTTTTGAGCTGGTCCATGTTCAAAACAAACATTACTGAGCAGGATTTATTACAGAGTTTTTAATGGTTCAAATGAAAGAAAAGTCATGCTTTTAATCTTCACAATTAGAAACAGAGTAAAATGCTAAAACCAACACAGTAGCAGAAGTATAATCAAAGGGTCAGCAAATTCTTATAAAAAGAAGTATTTTTCCCCTCTGCACCCAGATAAGTGCTGAGAGCAAGAAGCTTGCAATGCAGCTGATGTTTAAGGTGCAGATGGATGACTTTCTAATATAAAGCTGCTAACAGTTATTTTCAACCAACAATTAAATAAATGTGTACTACAAACCCAATCCTCTCAGGTTGTGTCCATAAACGTCACTATTGAGTGGGTCTTTCACTTTAGTTTTCTTGTCTAAACTTATTTTTTGAGAATGTTAATTAATTCGATGACAGCTTGGCCCAGCTTAACATCTTGAGGAACTTGAACAAGAAACATATTTTGCTCTGACAAATTGCCTCTAATTTCCTGTTGATTTCCACTGAGAAATGTGATTAGAAGTGATGATGGAGAAAACAGATGAAGAATCCATATGTTCCTGCGACCCTTGAGATGTACAGTACACCTTGTTGTTTTTAGAAGTGTGGGAGTCTTTGGAGAACTTTGGTTCCTGTTTCACTGAGGAGATTTGACAAAATTACTCGAGAAAATTATAGAAAGTAACACTGTCCAGTATCACAAAATGTTAACATTTTTATATGTTTATGTAAGACTACTGTTAGATTTCATTGCAATTCTTTGTTTTGTAAAGGCAAAGAAGATGAGAAACAAGACAAAAGTGTCATGTCAGCTACAGTAAACTTTAAAGGTAAAGAGCTCTCACTCCATACCAATACTGTTTTTTTACCATTGTTGTGGTATCTCATTTAGCAAGTAAATTTTCTATTTTAAAACTTGAAAATGCAAACAAAAAGCAAGACAAGCAGCATAACTAAAAGGGCAATCAAAGCCATTATAAGGCTTGACTGTTTAGCTAAAATCAGTTACGAACAACTGTTTGCTCTGCTCTTAAGACTGCAATCCAGATTATTTTGTAGATAAAACGATTTATAGATAAAATGATTCTTGGATGCATCACCTGTACAACATTCTCTGCAGCAGCCTGTTAATCACCAGAAGATTAAAACCAGGTGTGTTTATGCAGAGAAATAACTAAAACATGCAGGATAGTGGCCATCGAGGACCAGGATCAGTGACACCACCACTGGTTTCTGAGGCTTAGACTTGGTGCATTAACACTCACAGACAATACAAAAAAGAACAACAAGGTGGAGCTGCGAACAGAATTTTGAGGATCTCATTTCTCCATTGCTCGCAACTACAAGCTAACTGAGCTAACCAAAGCCAATGGGAGCTTTTAAGCCTAAATTATACTTCTCTGTCAGCTTCAAGAGGGAGAGATGAACATGCATTGACAGAGACTTTTTTTTTCTCTCGGACTTCTCTGTCAGCTGGGGATTGTTGCAAAACGATTCCTCGCCAGGACAACAGAGGGCACAGTGCTATTCTGCGGTATCCTGCCACCATTAAAGTCACGTATCTGGTCCACGATAGTGTATCTACTATCGTGTTTACCAGTGTTGTGCCCGAACGTGTTCATTGAACAATCGTTTGTGAATTTGTTCGCTTTTTTGTGAACATGAACTGAACTCGTTCGTATTTTGCCTGACGAACGTAAAAGTGAGTACGTTCGTCCTGGCATGCGTGAACGGGTTTATGAATGTGTTCTTTCGCCGTTCTAGCTCCAGATCTTCACGGAGCTTTTCCGTAGCCAAAGCCTAGCTAAAACTTCCTGTTAACCATAGAGTTATAAAAAGTACAACCCGGAAAACCGGCCAAACATTGGCAGCAGCGGTCGGTGCGGCATCTACTCTTCTAGCTCAATGCTGTGTGCAGGAGTCAAAGTTCATTCAGAAAAATTGAAAGGGGACTTAACTGAAAGATTATAATTTTTTTAATGTTTTGCACTTTTAATATTGCACTTTGAGTTTGCTACCTCAGCCTGCTTCCTAAGATTGTTTAATCATTTCCCATTAAAATAATGCTCTCCTCATGTTATTGAAAATATACTGTAGGGTAAAAACTGCAGCTGGGTATGAGTGTGGACTGAACAGGTGCCAACTATTGGAAAATTATTTCATAAGTTATTTATATATATATATATATATATATATATATATATATATATATGTGTGTGTGTGTGTAAATATATATATATATATATATATATATATATATATATATATGTAAATATATATATATGTAAAAAAAAAAAAAAGAGAGAGCTCCAAAGGCAAATAACACAAGACCATAACAATTTGTTAGCCGGGAAGTCGGGCCACACAAGCACAAGCTTCACTCCTCAACAGCAGTCAGAGATCTGTGAGGCAGCCACTGTGGATCTCAGTAAGTAGAGTCTCATACCCGGCCCTACCAACAATCAAAGTTTGAATTACGGGGGAGCTAGGGGGAGCCTGGCTCACCCGAAAGGGTGATGGGCTTATCTGAAAGCCCTCAACTTACACACCCAAGGCGAGCCCGAACAAAGATCCTGGTTCTACTTATATTACATTATTTATGTGGACTCTCCAGGTATTTTTTAGAGCACAGAGGACGACAGTTGATGTGCGCCAGGCAGCTGCTTCCTGCGTACAGTCACAGTAACATCCTCAAAGTGTTGTGACCCCAAACAAATATAATACCACACAATCGTTTATGTCGGCTCATATCCACTGGTGCTTTCTGACATTTTTCAGCCTATTTTGAACAAGCAGCATTTTGCATTTTCCCCCATTCAACCAGCAAAATAGAGTACAGGGCTGTAGTTTTACTTACAAGTTATAAATAACGCAGAGACTTCCTGGAGTGTATGTTGTTGCAATTAATACCACAGATGGCCCTTTTTGTCCAAATAATTCCATGACTGACATCCAAAAACAAACACACGGAGGACACAACTTCAGAGTTCAGAGTCAAAACATCTCGTGAGTTCCAGGCTGAGTCCTTCACCAGAGCTAGCCGCTAGTGCTACCTCTGACGTGCATGCTACCTGTCACTCAAATCTAATTATTCATAATTTCTAACATTGTAATTACACCTCAACAGAAGAGTTATAAAAATGTCAACCCCTCAGAGTTGTAACGACTGTAAACTAGCCCTATTAAACTTAAAATGTCTTTAAACCAGGCTGTAAACATGTCAATTTATGCTGTAAAATTGGCATTTCAAACATGGGAATCAATGGTAACTTGACTTGCTCCTTTCTGGTGCCAGACCCTAGCGGAGGATGGCGAACTGCAATTTTTCTCACTTCCACATTGGCTTCAGAAAATTTAGACAAAGATGCCCCTTGGTTGGACATCAGCAGAGCTGCCCCTTTAATTTTCTTTTTGACGTTCAAGGGCTATCACACAAGATGTGATATGTTGATCTTTTCAAGCCATAAATCATCATGCACTGCAGTGGTTTGTTGCAGAGTGTCACTGTCAAGTCTGAAGCCATGGTTCTCAAGGCAAAATGGTGACTCGCTCTCCACAGGTTGGTAATGAGTGTTTGTCTGAAGAAGAAAAGTTCATGTTTCTTAATGTGCTGTTTGGAATAGAACAGGACAGATCAAGACATGAACCAACACACCAAGGTTTTGTCTAGTGAAGATGGAACTGAGCCAAAAAGAAACATTCTGTCTTATTGATCCGTCTAGGTTCCAACCATACATGATCGTAGGACTGGAAGCTTAGAGGTGCTGAGCACCCAGAGATCAAGATTAATTTCACTATCTCTGATCTCTCGGATGGATGGATGGATGGATGGATGTGTAGCGTGGTTAAACTACATACTAGAATTAACACTGTTTGCTATCAGCTTTGTTAGATTCTGAAGAGATCAAACGAGTTAGCAAATGAAGCTTCTATCATTTGTAAGTATCTAGGATATTAACATATTTGATAGAAGTTCATACACCAATGAGCTTGGTCTATATTTAATCCAAAGATTAATTTTTAGTTTTAAGATAATTAAATTTTAGCAAAAGTTTATTTATTGAATCAGAAGTTTAAAGGAATCTTTGCTTATTCAATAACCAAAATATACACCATTCTGTGTTTCATTTCAAAGAAGAGTCAGGTTTTAGAAAGTTAAGAATTTATTACTAACACTTTTTAAAATGACAGTTTGAAATGACAATTTGTAACTGACAATTTGAAACAGCTTGATATTAAACTTGTTATTAAAACAAACCTGTGTTTGGATGGAAAGCTAAAATGAAATGCGAGGTTTGGATGCATGAATGAATCTCAGAAGGTTTCTTTCAGAGAGAGAAAGCGTTATGGGTGGAAAACGTTGTTTTGCAGCTAACTGATGTTTCTTAGAGAACAGCATACAGTACATACGGCATCTGTCGGACAGTGTGTATCTCACCCAGTTCAGGAGACCCTCCGTGGATCCGAGATGTCAGGTGGAGATCGTTTCCTCCGGGCACGATGTTGGTAGAGAGACCTCGGTGCGTCTTAAATCGGTCCTGTGATGTCTCCGTGGGTCACACGGCTGATGAAACTATTTGCGTCTCAAAATCAATAACTCTGAAGGAGTTTTTGTGTCAGCTGGAAACAGGTGCGTCTATTCGGAGTAATTCTATCGGTGTGACAGAATGCTTAGTGAGGCTGGGGCGGCCGACCCTCGTCCTCTGGTGGGTTCAAGAACTGAACTTCAGCTGCGGAGATTTGGTTTTAACAAAACCTCAGAACACACCCTCTCAGCTTCAGAAAGCTTATGTCATGGAGTAAAAACATGTGAGGTGGTTAACCTTTACCCTGGATCCAGTTCTGCATGAGGTGTACACGTGCCAATGACCTTCTAGTTGATGATCACACATTACTGATTATCATAAATAATAATTATAATTAACCCAAAGAATAATAAGTCATTTCAGTAATTAAATACATTTATACTGAACCATGATGATTATTTATGATGATAGTAATAAACAGTAAAACAGTTTATTAAATTATTATTTTAAAATTATTATTTTAAAATCTTGAAGTGTCCTTCATCTTGGGACAGAACAGCAGCCAGATAAAGATGATGTTTAGCAGACTTCACGGCTCCTGGGTTAATATGTGGAACAAAAGTCTCGACCCAGCTGGGAAAGTGTGACCTTTGGGTCACAAATATGAGGCCATTCATGACGCTACAGATGGATGGATGGATGGATGGATGGATGGACAGATGGTTAGATGGAAAGGCATCTCCTTTTCAATAACCAATATGTGCCACTCTTTTTGAAATGATGATGATTTTATTATTTATTCAAATGAAAAACAAAAAAAAAATACAATAAAAATGTATATATTTGTGACTACAAGGGGCTATTTTTTCCACGTAATTTAAAGTATTTTATTATTATCTGAGACATACTGCGCTATTGTATTATGTTAATGTAATAGTTAAACTAACTGTACAGTTCATATAAAATTCCATTAACCTGCCTTTGCTCATTTGATAGGCACTCACAGTTTGGTTTAAAATAATCTCTTGCAGCAAATTCATGTTTGTTTAAATACTTTTCCACCAAGTATTTTATCAGTCAAAAAAAGTTTAATACTGTCATGGATTTTATCAATATGTTTATCAATAACCCATTTCCTGTATTGAAGAGAGAAGGAGACAATGAACAACAAGTCAAACAGTTATAACTGTGGCAAGATGCCTGAGGCAAATGCCCCAAACATCTGTTCACAGACTTTATTTAAACAGTAACATAAGAATGGGAGTGAGGTCATTGTGTGTGAGAGAGAGTCAGAGTGTGTGTGTGTGTGTGTGTGTGTGTGTGTGTGTGTGTGTGTGTGTGTGTGTGTGTGTGTGTGTGTGTGTGTGTGTGTGTGTGTGTGTGTGTGTGTGTGTGTGTGTGTGTGCGTGCGTGCGTGTGTGTGTGTGTGTGTGTGTGAGAACAGTGTGTGGGTGTGTCTGAGTAACTGAGCATGCAGAGAGGCATGGAGCAATACATTTACATTCAGTTGATTTAGTCCATGATCAATAATTAATAAACATGAATTTTTCCATAACAAATACATTATAAGAAAAATGTATATTATTAAAACGCTGTGAAAAAGCCTTAAGGCAACATCAAGTGGAGTCACCAAGTGAAACCTAGGTGGAGAACTGTTGAATTTTCTCAGCTGTAAATGAGAAACTGATTGAGGTTAAGCATCCAGTCTGAGGTGCTTGAAGTTAACTTTGAAGAGCAAATGTAAACTTAAGACTTCTGCTTTTGTTTATTTTAGACCTAAACTCTGATTTTCACGATCAGCAATCACGCGGGTTCTTGCATTAATAAGCTCAGAAATGAAGCCTTTATACATGTTACAGTGTCTAGGTCTAACAAAGATGCATGATTGTGACAGAAGATTTCAAGCAGCAAAACTACGCATCAAAGGCTGCATTACTTACCACAATTATAGACTGTTAGGTGAAGATGTGCAAGTTATCATGTAGCAGTGCTACTCACTCCTGGTCCTGGAGAGCCGATATCCAGCATGTTTCCTTGTTTCTCTGCTCCAACACACCTGATTCAGTGGTTGAATTACCTGTGCAGCAGCTCATGAAGCTCTTCAGAAGACTGTTAATCACCTGCTGATGAAATCAGGTTTGTGAAGCAGAGTTAAAATTAACAAATGCAGGATACCAGCTCTCCAGGACCAGGAATGAGAACCACTGTTCTATAGCATAGTACATTGTGATTTCCATGACCAAGAAAAAGGAGAGTTTTGTCTTTTGGTTTCAGGATTTCAGATCATGAATACTAGACAACTGCTGAAACAGAAAACGTAAATTCATCAGGTCCAAATTCATGGAGCTATAAGCTTGAGGACTGAATAAGTGGCAGTGAGTAGAGTGGTGATATCCGCTGTATGAGATGATGAGCCACAGGTGTGCAGTGTGATTAGCAGGTGCTTTTACAGCATCCAGTAGGAACACACACATGTATACACGCGTGTGCAAACACACACACACACACACACACACACACACACACACACATGCGCACGCATATGCATGCATACACAGGCAGATACAGGCACGTGGCAGGAGGATTATATATAGAACCAAAACAATATCTGCATATGGGTCAAATGACCCAATTAATGAGCTTTAGTCACATTTAAAAAACTTTGTATCCCATCATCATAGCAGGAATATGTTTAAATGCATGCAAACACATTCTGGTTTGTCTGGGGAGCAATATTTTACTGTTCTCAATACAGTCATATTTGTGTTTTCTACTGTATGTATTTTTTAAATATATATTTATTATTACAAATAAAACAATGTGATTAGACACATTAGGTGATGTAGTGTCTTTACACCCAGTGGTTCTATTTAATGTCTGAGTTTTCACATCGACTCACCCATTCTTTCCTTTTCACAGACATCATTTGGGGTTCAAATGGGGACAATGTGGAACACTTTGTAGTTTGAGATACATTTTAGTAAACAAGTTGTTTGTGATGCTTGAGGTCACTGAATTTTCCCCCATTTTTAGAGATATTATATTAACATAATGAATAGCTGCCACTAAAAAGATAACATTGGAAAAGCCAGAGCCAGATTTTTTTTGTCTACTTCTATTGCTTTTTGCTGCTTTTCATATTTGAAATTCCACTTCTCTTTTAGTGTTGGATGTTTGCTATTATCGAGCACTTCAGTGCTGGCAGTACGAACAGTCTGTGCTTTGAACTGCTCTACCACAATAAGAGTAACAGAATCAGGTATGTCAGTAACTGACATAGACTGAGGGAAATACGTGGAAACCAGAAGTTGCTTTCATAGAAAGAAAAAATGCAATGAAATGTCAAGCAGTAGATGTGGGATTTATCAGAAATATGCTGATATAATGAGCATTTATGTGAGAAGCCAGCAGCTGAGTTTCTCATGAGGGATGTATAATCTTCACAAAGATCCATCCATCCATCCATCCATCCATCCATCCATCCATTTTCATCCCCTTATCCGGAGTCGGGTCGCGGGGGCAGTAGCCGAAGCCGAGAGGCCCAGACTTCCCTCTCCCCAGCCACTTGGGCCAGCTCCTCCGGGGGAATCCCAAGGCGTTCCCTGGCCAGGTGAGAGACATAGTCCCTCCACCGTGTCCTGGGTCTACCTTTAGGTCTCCTCCTGGTTGGACGTGCCCAGAAAACCTCACCAGGGAGGCATCCAGGAGGCATCCTGTCCCGGTTGTCCGAGCCACCTCAACTGGCTCCTCTCGATGTGGAGGAGCAGCGGGTCTACTCCGAGCCCCTCCCGAATGACTGAGCTTCTCACCCTATCTCTAAGGGAGAGCCCAGCCATTCTTCGCAGAAAACTCATTTCGGCCGCTTGTATCTGCAATCTCGTTCTTTCGGTCACTACCCAAAGCTCATGACCATAGGTGAGAGTAGGAAAGTAGATTGACCAGTAAATTGAGAGCTTCGCGTTCTGACTCAGCTCTCTCTTCACCACAACAGACCGGTACAATGCCCGCATCACTGCAGATGCAGCACCAATCCACCTATTGATCTCATGCTCCAGTTTTCCCTCACTCGTGAACAAGACCCCAAGATTCTTAAACTCCTCAGCTTGGGGCAGGACCTCATCCCTGACCCGGAGAAGGCATTCTACCTTTTTCCAAATCAAGACCATGGTCTCAGATTTAGAGGAGCTGATTCCCATCCCAGCTGCTTCACACTCGGCTGTGAACCGCTCCAGCGAAAGCTGAAGATCACGTTCTGATGAAGCTAATAGAACCACATCATCTGCAAAAAGCAGAGACCTGATCCTCAGGCCACCAAAATGGATGCCTTCCACACCTTGGCTGCACCTCGGTTATGTGCAAAGTAAGTACAGAATCATCTCATCATTACATGCGACTTGGCAAGATAAGACCTTATTCAGATTTATTATCATGTTAGCCGAATATTAACTCATTCTGTACTGATGTTGACCATTTTAAACAGGAGCTGCCAAGCTGGCCTAATGGCTGACCCCATCACATATTTGCCATTTGCGTTTGTGGAATAGCTTCTAATGCATCAGCCTTTTTTTTGCTGCTTTTAATTTTCTCATGAGCTGTCCGGCTGTAAAGCAGTCAGAATGTATGTCTGAGTGCCGAAAACAAGCCTCACAGTTGAACTTACCCACACCTCAAGGCCCTGTGTGTGTGTGTGTGTGTGTGTGTGTGTGTGTGTGTGTGTGTGTGTGTGTGTGTGTGTGTGTGTGTGTGTGTGTGTGTGTGTGTTGTTATGTAGAGATGTGATGAGGCAGGAGGAGGTACATTACTGAAGATGGGGAGGAGAGACTGCTTCCAGGGAGCCAGCTCCCCTGCTGCCCCAATAGGCACTCCTATTCCCATAACCCAGCTGGGGCAGGGAGACCCCAGCCTATCTGGCCAGGGCCCATACCGCATGCAGTCGCCCATGCCACTGACAGCAAACAAGCCAGGACCCAAATCCATTAGGCCAAGCCCAGACTCCCATCTGGGACGATCAACCCCAGAACCCAAGCCACCAGACCCTCACCCAGACCCACCCAAGAGCATAAGCAATTCCTGACAGTTATAAATGGTAAAAGTCAGAGCTGCATGTTGTTATGTTCGATTATTGAAATTGCAATGCACATGAGCGCAGTAGGCATCTTGCAGGTCTAGCTGCAATGTCAGAGACATTGAACAGTGAGTTTGACACTATTTTGCATTTGTAGAGCATCTCAAAGATTTGGGAAATGGCAATGGCCCTAATCCAGTGTTAACGGGGCCTACACGTGTGGGAAGATGACACCAACGTATATCTTTATTGTGACGAGTAATGCCTTCCAGACAGCAGTGTGCTGTATTTTAAATATGCAATAGACTTTTTAATATGTTCACTCAGGCTTAAAATATTAAGTCTCAGCTTTACCTTGAGAATGTTCACATTCACATAAAAAGTTTATGAATTGCAGCTCTTTACCATCTCTACCCTTTTACAGAGGTCGAATAAAATGAGACAAATTAACATAACATCATAGAAACTGTTAATGCTCATACCATTGCCTGAAACCAGAAGTCAAGGACAACTGGAGAATGCTACATTTTCTTTGGGATGCCTTGCCAGTCAATCTTTTATTTCTGCGTTCTTCTGCTTTGATTTGTGCATTGTTAGAAAAACCTTAGGTTTTGTCTCAATAAAATGCAGAAATCAATTACCTGGCTTTTCATAGGAAAAATAAAATCCACACCTCCAAATTCAATGGCATGGTTCTCAACAGGAGAAGAATGGATTGTCTGCTCCAAGTTGGGGCAGAAGGTTTGTCTCAAGTAGAGGAATAGGTTTTCTTGAGTCTTATTCATGAATGTGGGCAGGATGGTGTGCGGATGGATCAAAGCCAAAGCCAGAGCTCCTTAACCTCTGGAGGCAGGCGTTGCAGATTTGCAACGTTAAAACCTACCTACCTGGTTACTCCACATACATATTTCATGAGCATTTTTTAACTCAGAAGTACCCCTGAAGGACTTAGTTGTTCGTCCTTTTATCAGAACTTATTTTGAGCCTGAGAGGGTTAACATCAAGAGGAGTCTGCTAAGGTGGTTCAAGAATGTGGTTTGGATGAACACTGGATTATGCCCCTACTTAGACCTGAATGAATGGATGATGATTTGATGAGACAGGAAACTTTTTTGTAAATTGTTTGCTTTATAACAAAGACTTGTGTCCGATGTGCTTGTCTGATTCAGTTCTCATCCTGATGTGTGTCTACCATCCATCCAGATATCCTTTCTGTGTTTCTTTATTTTTTTATTTGTGCCCATTTTTTGTGTCTATATGTCCTCTAGCTTTGATGCGGTCATACTTCAACTCTGTAAGCTCATCTCCACCTCCGCTGAATAAGAGTTAGTGAAGGTGGTGCTGGTGGGGAGCAGGATGCATTATACATGAAATACAGGCTGGCAGACAGCACAACACATGGCAACCATTTCTCTGTGATGAGCCAGGGAGTCTTCTATTAATTCTACCAAAGCATGCATGGCGCTGACAGCCCAGAGAGAAGAGAAATGAGACTCCACTGAAGAGCCCGGAGGTAGGGGCAGAGCCTTTGAGGGGCTGGGGGAGAGGGACGTCACAGAGTAGGTATGTTTTGGAAAATATTCAGGAAAATAAAATAACAACTGCGATTAAACACATTGTTTTCTGAATGTATGCATGAACCTCTCTTTGTATATGGATGCAAATTTGTGTTCAAATTTGAGTTCAAAATTGTGCTTGCTCATGCAGCCACATTTGTATATGTATGTATGTTTTAGAAAGTGATAGGCAGTCAAATGTGAGAGTCCAAGCAAATTTTGCATAATGAGAATCTTAAGTGCCCAGCTGAGCTTCAAGTCACGTTTCACCGTTGCATCGTTGAACGGTGCTCACACTCCTCCGATAAACAACGCACGCACTGCACATTTTTACCAAGTCACACATTGACTTGCAAATGCAGATACACAAACTTTGAGTTTAAAGCTTGAGATCATAAATCAAGCAATAAGACCCTGAAGGTCATTTTACTCAAATAAAAAGCAGCAAGTTTATTTTGGCCTCTAAAGCTTATTTCTCCACCAAAATAGGGTCAAGTGATGATACAGAGGCAGGAGAGCAGCATTGTGAGTCTAAGAAAAATATCTTGAGCATTTAAAGACATGATACCGTGATACCGATCCGTAACCCTTATTCTGTGTTTTAGTCAGAATACTTTTGTGTTTTGAGACCAAAAAGAAAAACAGAAGCACACATATACTACACTCACTAATTTCATCTTGGGTGTGCCTCTAATGAAATGCCTGTCTGAAACTATTGATTTAAAGCATTTCCTGATAGCTTTTCTTTGGCCACAGTCACTGAGAGTCTTCGTTGCCTACACGCAATAAAACTAACAGCGATTGATTCTCTTCGACCTTTCACCCAAACAATTCATTCAGTGCACCAAAGCCACTTGTTCTTTAGCTGGTTCATTTACCAGGTGGACTGACAGCAATAAACATCCTGAGGTGATGCTTATGCGGAAGTGATAAAAAAAAGGGCTGGATATGGAGCCTCTGCAGCAAAACCCATATTAAATATTCTTTACATCTGCCATTTTTTTCATATTCATGCCATCTGCTTAAAGTAAACCTGAGCGGTTTCCTGCTTTTCCACCATACTGGTTGAAAGTTGAACTGCCATAAACAATCTTGCAGCAACTTGCTCTAGCTAGTGCTAACAATGAGCTAACACAAACAAGAGTCAGCTAATACTTAAATAAACCATGAAGGAAAAAGATCCACATTGTTGGACAAAACATTATTACTTATACGTCCAGGAGCGACAAAGCCAGGTCACCATCAGTCTGTGATTACATATCCTCCTTTAGCTCCTTCAAATGAGTTTAGGCCATACCAATGTTCACTCTGGTTTTAGCTCTTTTCTTTGCCTCCAAATAAAATTACTCTCTTCTTTATACGTCCATAATCCACCATGATGCTAACAGAAAAAGCAAACTTCTTCTTTGTGGGCTTTTTATTGATGATCGGCTAACTGAAAATGCTAACTGTTAGCATTAAAGCTAACAGCCACAAAACAGGTAAAGAGCGCCCTTTATAAAACACCTATACCCACTCCACAAAATTATCAAGTTTTTTTTTTTTTTTTGTCAGCAGACAGGTGCAGAGAAAATAGAGACTACTGTAATTTCCGGACTATAGAGCGCACCTCAATATAAGTCACACCAACAAAAAAAAAAATTTTTTTTCCACACACACGCCGCACTCAAATACAAGCTGCGGCGCAGCAGCCACATGCAGGTCTCCAGTGCACAGCGCATGTATGGCCATAACATAAGATAATTAGACAGAAAGACGCTACACGGAGGTTTTTCGTTGTTGTTTTAATTCAACAAAACAAATTTTAAACACGGGTGAACGTGCCTGCAAGTTTAGAAAAGAAAACAGCACTGAGAGCATTCATACTTCTGGATGGTTATAAAATAAAAGCAGAACTGTCACGTTATTACCAGTAATTTGCATGCATGTTTAGAAGAAAAGAACAGCGTTGACACAGCATTAATAAGCCCTGGATGATTAGAAAATAAAAACTGCACACAAAACATGCCTGGTTAGTAAATAAAACACACTTGCCTACCAGAAAAAGTCATTCGGTCTCATCTTCCTCTTGCGCACTAAAACCATTAAAGTCCTCTTCTTCAGTGTCGAAGTTGAACAGCCTCAGAAGAGCTTCGTCAAATACCTGTTCTGTGGCGATGTCAGTGTTGCTATCCGTATTGCTGTCATCATCCCCGGGTGAAGCTGGCTTGAATGAGTTCTTCCTGCTGCCGTCTCCAGCGCCAAACCATGGATTCATTCATTCATGCCAAGCTTACGTGCGGCAACACTGTTTCCCTCCTTTACTGCCAGATCGATGGCCTTCAACTTAAGTGCGGCATCATATGAACTCATACGTGTAGTTACCATGATGAGGGGGTATGGATTTGAAAAAAATTCTTCGTTGTGCTGGCTGCTTGCATGTGCTAAATTAAAATGAGCACTTTCTTCGATTTCCACTTTTAACTTCCACCTGTTTCACTTTCTGCTAAAGCGCCCCCTGGCAGGTGAAGGAAAATCTTCAGTAAAGCCGCACCTCATTATAAGCCACATGGTTCAAAGCGTGGGAAAAAGTAGCGGCTTATAGTCCGGAAAATACGTTAGTCAAGTTTCGAACCTAACAATCACTGAGATCACTGGTAAAGCTCTGCTTAAAATTACAAAAAAAAAAAACAGTACCTATCTATTGTTACTTTAATGGCATTATCACTGAAATAAGTTTGAGTTGAAAATATTACTCTAAGGACTTTAGTTTTCATTTAAAAAAAAGAATTACAGCAAAACAATAAAATACATTCCCCAGAATAATTTAAAGGTTAAACAAATATTTCCCCCACACCCACAACTAAGTGCTATCAATTCCAACTGTTTTCCAGAAATGTAGCTTATTAGTAAACAATGCAATTCAAACACAGATTCCAAGGCCTAAACATCTACTGGCCAAATATATAAAGACTCATCTGACATCTGTTGAAAAACACCTCAAGAGATTTAAGAAAACATTCCTTGGATGGATAATAAAACAAGTTGAAGGTCTGTGTCCCATTTATTTTAACTTCTGGGATAAAACTAAAATGACATTGCAGAAATAGAACATCATACCAACAATCAAACATGGTGATGGTAGTGTGATGGTCTGGATATGATATACTGCCTCAGGATAAAAAGAAATAGAAAATAAAAATGTAAAAACATTTAACAGCACAATATAGACAAGTAATGTATGGGTTCTGTTTAGGTGCGAGTGGGCTGAATGGAAAAATAGCCATGCTTAGTTTGTACCCATTCAGCCTGAGGATAATCAATGTGGGGCCACACATACATGCTGGCTGGGCCTGGCCTTGTGAATATATTGAGCATAGACCATAAAAATGAAGGAAATCTGCTAAATGAAATGCTATTGCTACAATTAGCTTACATTATTTATCAAATGTGATTGTCAACAGTGTTTCCCTGAACTATGAGTAGCTGCTTGACAAGGATACAACATGAGCTGGAGACAGCTGAAGGTGTCATAGCAGGAATATGCAACAAATGCAGGCGGTGAAGCAGGAAGTGGTGCAGACAAGAGAGCAGGTGAAGAAACAATCTGTGAAAAATAAACCTAAAACAGTCAAAGCACTGGCTGAGGAGGTTGGTGTGGTGGAATGTTTACTTTGTGAAGTGCCTTGAGACAAGTCTTATGTCTAAGCAACTTGAAGGAGAAATTATTTTGCTGTGAGCTGAAATTACAGGAGATATCTCAGCTGTTTGATGATAAACCCCTTTTCTATCATACTGATTTGAATTATGTTGCCATATAAATGTTGTAATGTACATGGGGCTGCTTTCATTGGGTTTCTCCAATAGGAAATTGTAAATGGAACATAATCAGAACTGTGGTTAACAATTTGTTCATTAACAGCAGTAGCTCAGGAGGTAGAGCGGGTTGTCCAGTAATTGGAGGATTGTTGGATCCATCCCAACTTCCGGCAGAGTGCTTCTGTTGTGTCCTTGAGAAAAACACTTAACCCACCTTGCCTGCTGGTGGTGATCAGAGGGACTGGTGGGGCCAGTGTTCAGCAGACCTGCTTCCATCAGTGTTTTCAGGGCAGCTGTGGCTACATCGGAGCTCATCAACAGCAGAGAGTGAATGTGTGAATGACTGATTGTGTTGTGAAGCGCCTTGGGGGATTTCAGGACTCTAGAAGGCCCCAAGAAGGCGCAATGCAAAAAAAGGCCAAAATTGGCTGTCAATCAAGACAAATTAAAGTTATTTGAAAATGATTTACTACTTTCAGAAATTCACCTAAACTTAGAGCTAAACAAGTATGATGACAGACTGGGTATTCCAGACGAAAACAAGCTGCAGCTCATCTAAGGCACGACATTATAAATGGGTACATTTGTGCCCCGCTAAGGTGCATTAAGCAACAAGGAGCTTCTTTATTGACAGAATAAAGGTCAATAAGGGGACATGGAGAAGATCCAAAGTGCCTCCCACTCTTTTGCCATGGCGGTCACAGACGAAGACAAACTGTGGTGCCAGCTATCAGCACCCACCCACCAGAGATCAGTTGCAAAAGATCAATGTAAACTACTCCCACTCGCTCCATGAAAAGTCCATAAAGGTGACGAGCTGCTGGTGGTTGCCAGCTCTTTGGAAATCAAATGATCAAATTAATTTTAAAAAAAGAGAGCACACACAGAGGAATAAGTGAAATGCCTGCTTTTTTCTTTGAGTATGATGTGGACTCATTTTTCTCTAAAAATTCAGTAAAATCACTTCCTTTAGCTGTCAAAAACATTCAGTTTTTGTGCTAAAAATCATGAAATGCTTCTGTTTTCCTGCCAATATCTGGATTCTTTCATATAGTAATTTGCTGCAATGTTTTGACACAAAGGCTTGGTTGCTTAAAGGTGTGAAACACTGAGAATCAATCTTTAATGATTATTTCTTATTATAATTGGTCACTCTGAATTTTTCATACAGGCTGAACATGAAAATAGTCTGCTACACATATGAATGACGATGACCCGCACTTATATAGCACCTCTCAGAGTGAGAACTCCAAAGCGCTTTGCACTACAGTGTATCATTCACCCATTCACACACACATTCACACGCTGGTGGGGATGAGCTATGATGTAGCCACAGCTGCCCTGGGGCGCACTGACAGAGGCAAGGCTGCCGAGCACAGGTGCCACCGGTCCTTCCGACCACCACCAGCAGGCAATAAGTGTTAAGTGTCTTGCCCAAGGACACAAAAGCAGAATTCTCTGTCCGGGGCCGGGATTGAACCTGCAACCTTCCGATTACTGGACAACCCGCTCAACCTGTTATCAGGGCTGCCAACTTTTGAACATTTCAAAGAGTGAGACGGGGTCACGGGGTTGGGAGCGGACAATTCGCCGACTGTTTAGAGCGGGGTGGGGGGTGGGGGGTAATATTGACTTTATTTATTTATTTCTACTCTGTACGGAAGAGGATTAGAGCCACTGACAAGAGAGAAAAAAAAAGAAAAGAAAGAGAATTCTTACTTTTTTCCCAGAATTCTGACTTTTAACCTCGGAATTCCGACAGGGAATTCTGGGAAATAAATCTGAATTCTCTCTCTCTTTTTTTTTTTTTTTTTTACGTGTCCTGTCTGGCTGTGAAGCAAGCAGAATTGATGTCTGAATGCTGGTAACAAGCCTTACAGATTTACTCTCAGGAGGAGCATCAAAGTGTCTGCTTTTAATGTCACGCCTGATACTTTAAACTTTATTGTTATTGTTTTTGAATGCTTTGTAATTCTGACCAGACATATAGACAGAGGTGAAAGAGAAAGGAAAAGAAAAGGTGGGGAGAGATGAGGGGGGTGGGGGGTGGGGGTTCCACAAAAATAAACAATAATGAACAAGAGTCTGCTTCTAGACCTGCAGAAAAGGACAAAAAAAAGCAAAAGGACAGAAAAATGGGACACAACAACAATACAACAAGATCAAGCTATCACTGCGTCAACTTGAAGAAATTTATAATCAACATTACTTAACTGAAGAATCACGATAATAAATCACAGTGCATTAAGTGCCCACCATAGTTTTAAGACCTGTTTTTAACGTGCCCGAGCCCATACTTTTGAGAGCACCATGTGAGCACCTGTGTGTGTGCACGCGCTTGTTTATTTAAGGTTTCTCTATAGGAGCGTCCAACAGAGAGTGTGAGGGACCACAGATCCGCCCCCCAAAGATGCGCAGGAGACGGGGGGAGCTCCAAGTCCCAGAGATCCAGGCGCTGCCCCAGAACACAGGAACCCCAAGGAGACTGCAACCAGGAAGGCCCCCGCCCCCCTCGAGAGGCACAGAGGATTGCCCCGGGGGGCCACAACCAGCAGCCGGCAGAGTCCCGGGAGACATCAGCGGCAAGCCCACAGGCCCACCTGCAGCCTCCCACCCCCTAGCCGGCCGAGCCCGGGACCCAGCGACCCGGGACCCAGGGGCGACCACCCCCGCCGGGAACCCAGCAGAGCCCAGGGACCCAGACCCCACCAGGCAGCCACCAGGATCTATCAGGCAGATGCCAAAATCTTAAACCCCCAGACCCGGTTGCCACGAACACTCAGGCAGACCAAGGCACAACCCCTCACACCAGGTGTGGCAGGGGGACGGGGGACGAAGATCTATATCATCAAAAGAAGTTCCAGGAGAGGGGAGGAGTCAAAGGCCCCACCTGACATATACAGTCATACACAAACACAGTCACACACTCCCTCCCTCATGCTCACACATGCACATACAACCCAAGACTTACAAAAATGCACGCCGGACACCCACTCATGCTCCCCATACACACCCTATTCACTCTGGTCCCGGTACTGCCGCACATTGTGTACAACCATCACCGGTAACCAGAGTTTGACCCTTTCTGCTGGGGTGCTGATGAGCAGGCTCCCCTGCCCAACGCTGAGCACAGCAACCTACCACCCCAGACCCCAACCAGACAGCCAGATCTCCCTCCTAGCCTCCAGCCCCAGGAAGCCAAGTAACAACAGAGGTGGCTAAGACCCCTAGTCTCCCTCCGCCTGCTCCAATATAGTGTTGTGTGATCATGAGGTGTATTCCATGGCTGTGGTGAGCGGGCAGTGTGGGCATCATCCGGCCTATGCCAGCTGATGCCACCGCACCACCCCACTTACACCCTCAGCCTTTGGTGTCTAAATGTGGTTTAAAATTGGAAGTGGGCACCGGCACCCGGGAGGAGGCTGAGATATCCCCCTGCCAAATGCCGTTGGATGTGCTCACTCCCAAGGCCCTAAGTGTGTGTTTGTGTGGAATGTCGTCAGTGGAAGTGTATAAGGTGCAAATAAAATTGGGGGGCAGGTTGCCACAGGAATGTGGAAATGGGGTCCATACCCGCACTCCCTGACTTGCCCACCCCCAAGGTCCTATGTGTATGTTTGTGTGATGATGTGAGGGAGCAGGAGGAGAGAAATATGCGGGGATGGTGAGGAATGGCTGGTTGGGCGGTTAAACGTCTTCTCCAGATACACAAAACACATGCAGACTGGTTGGGATGACTTACAAGGCATTCATTTCTACTGCAAATTAAACAAGTAAACCACACCTTTTAGTTTTCCGTCTATCATCAAAAAGGAAGCAGTGATCTCCGTGCTGTCCCAACTTAGAAAGCTCCAATCGATGCTTCCCAGTCAGAAGACATCCCAAATGGAATCTTTGAGTGAGAAAGGCAGCATGGGATACGTAAAGTTAGATATTATGAAGAATACAAGGATGTGAACCATCAGGTAAGTGAGAGATAAAAGAATAGAGGAAAATGATAAAAATTTTGATATATTTCAATATTTTGATATATTTCAATATTTTGCAAAAATAAGACCTAATGGTTCTTCAGACTGGGGCTGCACTTGGTTCAGTGGTTGCCTTGCAACAAAGAGGGTCCGGATTCACATCCCAGCCTGGGGTCTTTCTGCATGGAGTTGGCATGTTCTCCCTGTGAATATATGGGTTCCAGCTTCCTCACAGTCCAAAAACATGACTGTCAGGTTAATTGGTTTCTCTAAATTTTCCTTGGGTACGTGTGTGCGTGTATGGTTGTTTGACCAGCGTGTCTGTGTTGCCCCGCCACGGACTGGTAACCTGTCCAGGGTGTACCTCGCCTGTTTGCCCGGAGATCGCTGGAGATAGGCACTAGCCCCCTGCAACCTTGCGTGGATAAGCGGATTAAAAAAATGAATGGATGGTTCTTAAGATTTTGCCTAAATTGAACCCCTTCAAGTAAATAAGACAAAATTAATTAAAATAAGGCTAAGCATAAACAAAAATCTGATTACATAACGCTCCTTTGAGCAGCAAAATTGATCCTTTATTTTATTGCCTGCTGTAACCTTGAGGAGTAATGAATGCAGCTGAATGTTTCTGGTTCTGGTCAGTCCTTCACATCAGCTCAGAGGCATTTCAGCTTCTTCATCTGTTCAGCTCCAACTATGGGATGTTGGGGCACTTGTCACAAGGGTTATGTCTAATTACACTGGACACTGAGTTCACCAAAAGCCTGCCTCTTCTGGGGCTTTATCCGGTAGAATAACTTGGACTCTACAGTCGATATTTTAAAGCTTTCAACTTGAAACAAAACCAGCTTTAGGCACCCAATATTCATCCCAGTTACTGAAGGCAACACAATGTGATTTAATCTTCAAATTATCTGCTAATATTGTACAACTCTCTGAGTATACTTGTAGCATTGCAATGTCTGAATTTCTAATGTACATAAGTTCCTGTTATTGTATATTTACTATTTAATACAACTGTGGCATGCAAGCTAACCTAATAAAATTAGCATCTTTAATCTTGATAAAGATGGCTTGTTTAAAATGTGTCTGCTTCCTCTTTGAAAATAGTACTGATTAAAGTCATATTCGTGCACAATTTTTGAAGTTTATCTATGACACAGATTTAAGTGGGTGACACATTACAAGTACTAAATGAATTCAAAAAGGAAGTTTTTATTTTAGAAGATCAAACAAAATTTTTTGAATTTCATCACATGAAAAAATTATCTCTAGTTCTGTCTTTAAAGGGGTTCTCAATCTTGTTATACAAAGATTCAAATTGGATTTCATCAATTCCTCTGATTGATCAATAATGTTTATTGCATCTTTCTATAATCCTTCTGTTGTGTTAGGGTCAAAAGTGACGCGTTTTCAAGTTTAACTGTGTAAAAAGTACACTTTCCTTTTTTGTCCTGGAACGAGGCTTCATCTAATCCTCAGACACATCTATTTAAATGCAGCAAGATCAATTTTCACAGTTTAAACTCTAAAGGTATCAAAAAAAAAAAGAGTTACATCTGTGGTGTTACGTACGGTGGCGCTGAAGTGCAAACCACAAAAACAAATCACTTAACGCAACAACAAATTGAAACACGCGACAACAAATCACTTAATGCAAAAACAAATCACAAAACACACAACAAATTGAAAAGCGCAAAAACAAATTAACTAAATGCAACATAAAACCACTAAGCGCAAAAACAAATCACTAAACGCACAACAAATTGAAAAGCGCAACAACAAATTCACTAAACGCAAAACCAAATTGAAAACCACAAAAACAAAAAACAAACCGGAAAAGGTAGGTACTAAACGCAAAAACATGTTCACTTAACGCAAAAACAAATTCACTAAATGCAATAACAAATCACAAAGCGCAACAACAAATTCACTAAACGCAAAAACAAATCACAAAACGTGCAACAAATTGAAAAGCGCAAAAACAAAAAACAAACCGGAAGAGGTAGGTACCAATGCTGCAACAACAGGCATCACTGATTGGATGAAGGATCCGTTAGCCTTTTGAACCGGAAGTTGTTCTGCGTAACACATTTTTACAAACATGAACATTACCAGTGATCCACACGTTGCGAATCCACGGGAAGGATACTTGTAAGAGTGCATTTTGAGGTCGATGACGTCACAGCGCAGCGACGAGTACTGTCCGAATTCCAAGAATACCCATTCTCGCGTCCTCAAACGCGTCCTCGCTCCGCCCACATTTCAAGGATGGGTCTGTTGTATCCTCACAGAACAAGGCTATCCCAGCATGCTTTGCGCATCGGCTGTGGATTTTCAACAGGAAGAGAAAATGGGGAGAGCTACGAAGTTTTAAACGTACGTTTGTTAAAAACTAGCTGTACAAACCTAAAAAGCTTAAAGCGGTTCAGTTTATTGACATTTTTCGTTTGTATATTTGTTTTTAAAATTACATTTTAGGCAGAAATCACCCAGAACCAGTGGCGGCTGGCCAGTAGAGGGCGATAGGGCGCCGCCCTCCCAGTTTCCCCTGTGTTTTTAATTTTTATTTTAAAAAATAAATAAATAAAATTAACAATAATCACATATTCTAAGTTAATTGTGTGTTTTGTAACAAAAATAAATCATATATATATATATATATATATATATATATATATATATATATATATATATATATATATCTACATTGGTCTCTGCCGGTCTCTGCCGATCTCTGCCGGTTTCTGCCGAGCGGTGGAGGCTGTGTGCTGTTTTTCAATCGCCCAAACAAGACGGGACCAGTTGTCCAATTGCTGACAAGAATATCAAAGGGTAGGAATGGGAATGTATCCAATCAGCGTCGACGTTGTTTCAGAAAGTTTCAGAAGCATGATGGGCGATAGAGCTACCGCCAAGGCTTTCGTTGGTGTTCGGTAGAACTCGGAGAGTCTCGACTCCAGCACGTTTTTGGTCGTGACTCGTGACGGCCATGACGCAGACGTAGACATGGACGCCAGTGCGCCTACAACATGGATACCGGATCTCAGCAGCCACTGAATTCAGTTCGGTCTCTTCTCCAGTATCCGTTCGAGAGGAGAACTATGGTGGAAAAACTTAATGTCAAAGAGCTTGGACCAGATCAGCCCGACGTAAAGGTAAGCCAGCAGGACAAGGAGAAGGGTAAACTGTACTCACAACGCTTCTCCCAAAATTGGTACACCAGGAAGCAGTGGCTAGCTGGATGCAATCAAGCTAATGCGTTATTTTGCTTTCTGTGTTTG
This sequence comes from Nothobranchius furzeri, assembly GCF_043380555.1. Lineage (NCBI taxonomy): Eukaryota > Metazoa > Chordata > Actinopteri > Cyprinodontiformes > Nothobranchiidae > Nothobranchius > Nothobranchius furzeri. The sequence continues at coordinate 46,158,625 of NC_091756.1, read as the reverse complement.
TTATTCAAAATGGCTGGGATCCACAGAAGGTGGATGTGGAACTTGTGTCTCATTGGGGACTCCATTCATTCTCTGACTGAGGAATGCAGCACATCAGTGCAGCAGCCAACAAAGAAACGGAGGACGTTTGGACAGGGAGAACAACAGCTGGGTGCAGAGGTAAGCTGTACATTACATTTCTGTAAACAAGACAATCAGAATCAGAAATCCTTGGTTGTCCCACAAACCGGAACATTTGTTTAATAACATGTACATTGTTTAATGTGCAGTAACTGTAAAAACTAATTTCAACACACATACCTATTATACATATTTAATCATGTAAATGTGTATTTCAAGTAAATTTGTACATACATCAATCTGATTCCATTTTACTTGTTACACTTCTGCTGCAGCAAACAAATTTCCCAGCTTTTGGGACAATAAAACATTTCTGATTCTCAATGAGATGTTTTTACATTTGAAGTAAAAACATCTCATTGAGAACCAGAAATGCTTTATTGTCCCAAAAAGTGGGAAATATGACATTTGTAAGAGGATACTGATGACATTATTTCCTATGAAAATGTTTCCACTTTCCATAAGTCCTAACAGTGTAAATTTCTGGCATTTTGTCTAAGTAGTGTTTACTACCATTACTGTAACAGTGACCTGCTCATAATTTTTCGTGTTCACTCAAATGTTGAAATTAAACAAAATGTTTTTGTTACTTGCCTCTTGCATTGCCTATTTACCATTTATGGTCATGTTATTTTATGTGCAATTTAATGCAGTATTTTTCAACCTTGGTCCGCAAGGCAGCGTGCCAATAGTCAGACACACCTGGATTAATCAGTTTGTCCAATGATGTAAGACAGGAAATAAAAGAGCTGTGCTTAATTCAGGAAATAGTGAAGTTGTGCACAAAGCTCAGAAAGCACAAGTTTGTTTAAAAAAAATAGCACAGCCCCACCAAAAATATTTTTCACCAGCCGCCACTGCCAAGAACGAGTTTGTTTTGCAGGACCCAGTTATTCCTGTGTGTGTTTGTGTGTGTGTGTGTGTGGGTGGGTGTGTGTATGTGTGTGTGTGTGTGTGTGTGTGTGTGTGTGTGTGTGTGTGTGTGTGTGTGTGTGTGTGTGTGTGTGTGTGTGTGTGTGTCAAATTAAACTTGTCATTTGTTTTAAGGACAACGGAGCAAAGAAGCGTTTTTATTAAGCTTAGAGGTGAAGAGTGAAGCTGTTTACACACACACAGCCACAGAAGTTCTTCTGTGAAAAGTAGTTTTACATTCAGGGATTTACACAGCTGACACGTTTTAATGAAGTAAAAAGTGCTTGTGTGAAGAATAACAGTTTTATCTTGTCATGTGGATAAATGTAAAAATGTGTTTGATGCCTTTTTGTCATCTGTGGTCTCTGATTTTCTCTGTTTAGGACTGCAGGTGTCCAGGGTCAGGAGAGGCTTTACCTGTTGAACATCCTGGGAGAGAGGCCTTCTGTCATCATGTTAATGTTATTTAGCTGTTTGATATTTTAACACATTTATTAAAAGAAATACTAACTGATAACTATTTCTGGTCATTGATTTTATCACCAATTTTATTTGATGTTTTTGAACATGTTACATGAACAGAAAATGAAAAGATGGTAAGGAGACAAGATTATTTATTATACGTTACACTTATTTACAGATCAAAACCAGTATGGACCAGTTAAGTACGGTTAAAGCAGGATTAACCTGAGTGACTCTTCCTGGGTCATTTATTTAAACTGAGTGAGCAGGAAGTCTTTACCCCCAAATTCCACTACCTCCGCTCCGCTCCGACACGAACGCCGGAGCAAAATCGGTCCCGTTGTAGTCAATCAGCGCAATTCCACTACTGCGGCCGTGGTCCGGCAGTGCGGCGCAGTGCGCCGCCCTCTGTTCCGGCGTCCGGCAAAAATAGAATCAATCCAATTTTTGCCGGACGCCGGAGCACCTCCGCAGTAAATGGACAGAAATCACAACCACCCAACAGGAAAAGGAGCAAGCACAACTTTCACAATAAATCGATAAACAAAAGGCGTTTTTTGTTTCATATGCACAGGTTTAACAACTTTTAACAACTATCAATGGCAGCTGAAGTTTAAATGCACAAAAGTAAGCCATAAATACAGTTCCCACTATCAAAGTAGTCACACTTTGTTGATCCAAACACTGCTGATCTCTCAACACAAATGATGGGCAGATTAAACAGTTCATTTCGATGCTTCTCCCACACAACGGGTGTTTGGATCTAACTTCCGCGTTTATTGCTCGGACTGTATCGCAAGATCTCGAAAATCCCGCGCATGCTTGTGTCACAATCTGCCCCTGCCCTCCTGACTTTGTTCCTCTCCTGCCCTGATTACCCTCATTGTTCTCACCTGTCCCTCGTTTACTTGCCCATGTTTCCCTAATCAGCCCTCTGTATTTATACCACCTGTTTTGCCCCGTCCTTTGTCAGATCACTGTTGTTGTTTGTTGGTGTTGTTCCTGTTCATCCCATACTGCCATTAAACCATTTTTTTACTTTTACTGAAGCCTGCATTTTTACCTCCTCCTCAGCTCATCCACACATGGTCCGCCGTCTCCACCTCCTACACCGTGACAGAATGATCTGACCAACCTGGACCTGTGGTGAGCACTTATACATCTCCCTGGAGGATTTATTTTTACTTTTTTTTCCTTTAGCAGAAGGAGATTCTGGCCCAGGGTGTTGGCGCATCCTTCCTGTTCTCCGGGGTGGTCAAGCCTTTGGGTGGGTTTCGGCGCATCCAGTCCGTTTCCTGTGGTGGTCGAGCCTTTCTCCTCTCCTGCTTTCTGTCCCCGTCCTGTTTTCCTCATGGAAGCTGCGGATCCTGGAGCTTTGAAGGAGTTACACCCCCTACGCACGCCATCATTCTCCGGGGTGGTAGGGCTGGTCTCCCCGCTCTTCTCCTGCTTCCCTGCACCCAAGCCTCTGCCTGAGACCCAGCAAATCGTGCTGTGCACCTGCTCAGACTGATTGTCGAGTACCTGCCGCCGAGCTGGGTTTCCTCGCGTCGCTCCTGCCGTTCGTCCACTTCCTGGTCCACGCTGTGGGGCTTATGCCTGCAGGTCTCGTGCTGCTGCAGCCTCTGCTGGGTCCCACGCCTGCTCCTGCAGTTCTCTGCCTGGGTCCCACGCCTACTGCTGCATCCTCTGCTGGGTCCCACGCCTGCTCCTGCAGTTCTCTGCCTGGGTCCCACGCCTACTGCTGCAGCCTCTGCTGGGTCCCACGCCTGCTCCTGCAGTTCTCTGCCTGGGTCCCACGCCTGCTCCTGCAGTTCTCTGCCTGGGTCCCACGCCTGCTCACGTCCAGTCAAGTCTTCACGTTCCAGTCAAGTCTTCACGTTCCAGTCAAGTCTTCACGTTCCAGTCAAGTCTTCACGTTCCAGTCAAGTCTTCACGTTCCAGTCAAGTCTTCACGTTCCAGTCAAGTCTTCACGTTCCAGTCAAGTCAAGTCCCGTTCCTGTCAAGTCAAGTTCCGTTCCTGTCAAGTCAAGTCCCGTTCCTGTCAAGTCAAGTCCCGTTCCTGTCAAGTCAAGTCCCGTTCCTGTCAAGTCAAGTCCCGTTCCAGTCAAGTCAAGTCCCGTTCCAGTCAAGTCAAGTCCCGTTCCAGTCAAGTCAAGTCCCGTTCCAGTCAAGTCAAGTCCCGTTCCAGTCAAGTCAAGTCCCGTTCCAGTCAAGTCAAGTCCCGTTCCAGTCAAGTCCCGTCCCATTCCAGCCTTTGAGTCCCCGTCTCCTGTCCAGTGTTCGAGTCCCCGTCTCCTGTGTTGTGTGGCCTTATGGGCGTCTGGTATCCGCCCTTAAGATGGGGGGGGGGGGGGGGGGGGGGTGTACTGTCACGATCTGCCCCTGCCCTCCTGACTTTGTTCCTCTCCTGCCCTGATTACCCTTATTATTCTCATCTGTCCCTCGTTTACCTGCCCATGTTTCCCTAATCAGCCCTCTGTATTTATACCACCTGTTTTGCCCGCGTCCTTTGTCAGATCACTGTTGTTGTTTGTTGGTGTTGTTCCTGTTCATCCCATACTGCCATTAAACCATATTTTTTACTTTTACTGAAGCCTGCATTTTTACCTCCTCCTCAGCTCATCCACACATGGTCCGCCATCTCCACCTCCTACACCGTGACAGCTTGTTTGCCCACCTCAGGTCTCCGCACCGGAGCGGAGCTGTTGTAGAGCGGGTACCAGTAAAAATTGAGTTCGGAAGCGAGCGGCTGCGGAAGGCGGGGGCGGACCGGAGCGGAGGTAGTGGAATTTGGGGGTTAACAGTGCAGCTGGATCTGCTGCAGGAGGATCCAGATGTGGATGGAGGGCTGGAGCAGACCCGTGGCTGGATGTTTTTCGTCACAGGAACATCATTACAGGACAGTCTGCAGAGAGAGCTTTGGGATGCTTCCTCTCATTGTCCACTCCATCGTTCATCTACAGGGACTGCTGGGCTGGCTCAGACGACGGCTGTTACATCTCTGTGAATGACTTGCCTGTTAACAATAGTGGTGGTCTGCTGGTACCTCCTCCAGGACTGAGCACCACTGACCTCCTCCACACACATCTTCCTCACGCTCATCCTCCAGACCCACAACTTCACCAGCAGAGAGGCAGATGTGCAGCACAGTGCATGCTGACTTGTAATAGATTAAAAAAAGAGTTTTTTTTATTGAAAAATGTAAAACAAAACATATAACCTGCAGTACACTGGTTCTGTTCAGTTTAAAGAAAAGCAGCAGGGAAAACTACAGAGAATTTACATTTTTAAGACAGATCTAATCATTATTAGGCTTAAGTTGAATAAACAAATGCACATTGAAAACAGTTCAATGCTATTTTATTAAAAAGCCTGTTTTTAAAACGTTGTACCCCCATTTGATGCAAAATAAGTTCTAAGGTCCAATTTACATTAGAAAACATCCTACTGAATTCAACATTTATAATGCATTTGGTTTATATTAATTATCTACATGATAATACTCTGTAGTAATGTGTTGTGTATGTTTAACAAGTTCATTCTGTAGCTTAAAACATATGTGAAACCATCTAAAGATAACATGTAAGTCCTGAAAGCTTCTAGAATAAACAAAGTTACTTTACCTGAAAATGTTTGTGAACAAATGCTGCTGATGGATGTGAAGCTGCTGTAGCTCCTTAATAGTCCTGCTCGATTTTCGCTACCTTTAGCATTTTTCCTTTGCATGTAGCTGCCGCCACGGCTGTGACGGGACCTACGGGCCACCGTAGAGGTGAAGGCTAGACTGTCCGAATTCAGAGCCGCTGGGTTCCGGTCTTAGCGGTCTGTCAAGGACCCGGCCTTGCTAGACCGGCGAGGACCTGTACTCGTAAGCATCCTGTACCCGCTGACCACTCTTTCACATAACCACTTTCGGCAGAACAACTTCCGGTTCAAAAGGCCAACGGATCCATCATCCAATCAGTGATGCCTGTTGTTGCAGCATTGGTACCTACCTTTTCCGGTTTGTTTTTTGTTTTTGTGGTTTTCAATTTGGTTTTGCGTTTAGTGATTTGTTTTTGTGTTTAGTGAATTTGTTGTTGCACTTTTCAATTTGTTGTGCGTTTAGTGATTTGTTTTTGCGCTTAGTGATTTTTTTGTTGCATTTATTGAATTTGTTGTTGCGCTTTTCAATTTGTTGTGCGTTTAGTGATTTGTTGTTAGGCTTTTCAATTTGTTGTTGTGCTTTTCAATTTGTTGTGCGTTTAGTGATTTGTTTTTGCGCTTAGTGATTTTTTGTTGCATTTAGTGAATTTGTTTTTGTACTTTTCAATTTGTTGTGCGTTTTGTGATTTGTTTTTGCATTAAGTGATTTGTTGTTGCGTGTTTCAATGTGTTGTTGTGTTAAGTGATTTGTTTTTGTGGTTTGCACTTCAGGGCCACCGTAGTTACGTGTCCAAAACGACCCGGTAGAGAAAACTGGCGGTTGTATGCATCACTTAAAAGTTATGGGTTGCTCTGAGGATCAATTATGGCCCAACATGCACAGTTATGGCCCACATCACCAACACACACACACACACACACACACACACACACACACACACACACACACACACACACACACACACAGACACACACACACACACACACACACACACACACACACACACACACACACACACACACACACACACACACACACACAGAGAGAGTTCAAAATATGGGTTGTTTTCATTGTTTCCATTGTTTAGATTATGGTTAATTCAGAATTACATACCTGCGCTAACACCATATTATTTTCAATGTTCAGTTTATGGTCATTGCAGGTGAATGTGCGCGCACACAACTACACACACAGTGTTGTTTATCATTGTTCATTTTATGGTTAAATTGTTTGGTTAATTGGTCTGGTTAAACAAAAGTCGGTTTTATGGGAAAAAAAAAATTACTTGCTGTCTTCATCCTACCATTTATTTATGTGGGTCCGTCTTGACCCAAAACACCAAAGATTATTGTTAATAATTTTAAATAGTAAAAAAAGTATAATTTATTTTTTGGTAGGTGTACTTTAATATTAGCTTCTAACAAATGTATAGTTTATTGTTACTCATTCTATAAGAAAAAGAAATATATTTAGTGAATTTAAACTGTTTTGGCAATAAAAAAAAAACAAGTGGTATATTTTAAAATAATGTGTCTGTGGACCCAACTAAAAAAACAATTCACACACTGGTTCCATTTATATGAATACATACTAAGCCAGCAATTAGCTGAAAAACAACATTTGAAGAAAACTGGTGATTTTAAGCATCTTTAAGCATTTTTAAATCATCGGTCCTAATAGACCTGCTAAGACCACAGGTGTAAACAGCTTTCTAACACAATACAAGGGATACATCTTTGCTTAACTGACTTGTTGGCATGAAGCCGACTGCAATGTGTGCTGGCTGTCAGTGTAGCCATGGTGACATCTTAAACCATACTAACATTTTCGGATCTTTTAAATCATGTTTTTGAGCCAGTATGTACTAACAAGACCCTTTACATGGTTAATGAAATTTCACTCAGACCCCATCACCCTCTGTGACAAGAATTACACACTTTCAACTTGAGTGCCGGCCCAATTCGTGTTGGACTTAGTAAAAGTAGAGCTGACATGCCAGGCACTGCAGTCTGCTTAGAGCACATTTCCTGCCTGTTTTAGGTTATGAACACAGCTGATTTGTTTCATTTAATGATGAACCGCTCCTGTAGAAATGAATAAAGGCTGAGGAGAAATTTCAGCTGTTATTATGGTGGTAAAAACATAAATGCATAACGAGGAGATGAGTTTCAATTTTGGTTTGAGTGGGTGTGCTAAAGACAAGTAAAAACTGCCTAGTCTCCCTTTAAATTGACCCAGTTTATTGAGAATAAAATAGTATCTCAGTTTTGAAAATATACACTTACTTTTCAACTTTCTCAGTATCACATGTGACTTGTAGGCTGACCTCCCCTTTGGTCTAAATCCGAGTCCAGATTTTGCCAACAGCTGTCGTAAACAGCAGTGGTGACAAAGCAGATCTTGATTCCATCATGTTTTAGATTCTGCATCATCAGTTAGGCAGTTTAGTGGGTGTTTCCTAAAATGAAAAGCCTGCTTTGGTTCATGTTTTGAAAAGGTCTGGAAAAGGGATTCTAGTCATTTCTCTGTAGAAAGAAGCTTCATGTTGGGAATGCTGTTTATGCACATTTTCATTTATATTTGTTCATTTAATTGCTTTTCATTTTCAATGCACACAGTCCATCTTGGTTGTGGGTTTACAGCAGAGGACTTATATGATGTGAAAGAATCTGAGGTGTGAGTGATGCAATAATAATGGCTGGAAAATCCGTCAGGCTTGTGAAAATGATTGTTTAAGCACCAATAAAGTACCCCTGACAGGTAATTTGGCAGCACAGAACAGCAAAGTGTGTGTAAATCAGAGCATTTGAAAAGGAAACTGTGGCCACCGCTGATTACAGACACACACGGATGCACCAATAGCCTGTAAAGTCTATCTTAAACAAATGGAAGTTTTACATTATCAGACACTAAGTGTAAGAAAAGATCAAATCTGTCTCTTAATCATTAACAAAGTCAATTCACAAATCTGCTCTCTGCATTTTGAAATTTATTCATCAAACAGTTTTTTTGTCAATGCAATTGTGAAGAATGCTCTAAACCAGTAGTACGCCCTAAAAACATAAAAATTAAATTAATAAACACAAGAACTGACCACTGACATACAAAAATATGGACATAGCCCACCCATTGCTTCGATGGGGGAAAGTTGAAGCAGAAAATAGGAAGTTCCCTCCGGTGGCTTTTTTGACCAAGTCATGTCAGACAATCCAAAAAATGGGAAAAGATATGGAGCTGAGGGTGGGGCTGTTACATTTGGAACAGGGTTTGAACAAATGAAACCAATTTAGCAACTAGCTCAACTAACGCAAGAAACTAAGAATGGCTTGTTGCTCATAGCACTAAGTAAATATAACGTAAAACTTTGGCAAATAATTTGTGATTTCTGTATGCTGCTGTTTACATAACCTTGACTGATTCCATTTGTATCCCTCCTGGTTTTTGCATGTTCTTTGCAATGTTAGTAGGATGAGGGAAAACTAATAACGAAATTTTAAATGTCAGTGTATCTCAAATCCCAACACATTCTCACACCCAAAGCGTCGAAAAATGACGCGTGTGACCAAGCGTCAAAATATGATGATCAGGGTGCCCCAGTGCGTTGGGAGAGGACGAGCAGGGACAGGCAGGGACACGTGTCACCGCGGGCGTCAGTATCCGACGCCCGTGGTGACACGGACATTATTCCTCGAACCTCTAGCGATTTAACCTTCCCCTCACCCCCATCCTAACCTTAACTCAGTGATTTTCAATTAAGCTTTGCATGCGCAAGCTGGTTAAGGTTAGCGTGGGGGTGAGGGGAAGGTGAAGTAGTTCACAAGTCGGTCAAATGTCCGTCTCACCGCGGGCGTCGGATACCGACGCTCTGTCCCTGCGCATCCTCTCCCGACGCACTGCGGCACCCTGATCGTCACATTTTGACGCTTGGTCACACGTGTCATTTTTCAATGCTTTGGGTGTGAGAATGTGTTGCAAATCCGGTAGAAGGTCTGCTCCGAAAGCTTCTTGAGTTTTAAAAAGTATCCCAGGGGCATGGTAAGGGTCGGAGACGTTTAGTCTATTTAATTTCTGAGTACATAAAACTATAAATTCGGTTTTAAAATGTGAAGTAAACCCAGACGGAGTAAAATCCATGCCGGTCCTGTTCATTTAGTGTATTTGAGCCCTAATTCCTGGGCGCAACTCCTTGGACCACCACCTCAGACCTCAACCTTCCCCCTCAAGCCCCTGCATCCCAACAGAGCAGTAAGTCCAGCCAGACACAGAAAACCTCATTCACTGTGCTAGCTGCTAAATGTCCTCCATCTCTCCAGAACCGCTCACCTTTCCCAGCCAAGTCACACATTGGTGGCGCTCCTTTACTTCACGTTAATAAAATGTTTTGTTTAACTTTGTTTTTGTGTCTAGACTGATTCGTCAAGTTGTGGGTCAAATACACAAACCCAAACATGACAAAATGAGGCTACTTTATGAGCCTAGAAACCTTTCGTGTGCATTATCTGCTCCTAATTTTCCATCTATTGAACCCAAACAATGTGTCACTAGCCTTGGGGTGCAGGGTTTTCAACGGTACCTCAGATAAATGCTATTGTTAAATTGTGCTTTTTTCAACTCCGCCTCTTGACACACCTGAAACCAGTACTGAAACGTTCACATCTGGAGTCTGTGATACATGCTTTTATTACCTCTCGATTGGACTATGCAAATTCACTGTTCATCTGTGATGATGTTTCAGCTTTGAACCAGTTGCAGATTGTGCAGAATGTGGCTGCTAGATGACTGACAAGCATGGACAGACGTAGTGACATCCCCTGGTTTTGGCCTATCTACACTGGCTGCCTGTGACTTTCAGGGTGTGATTCAAGATTTTACTCTTTGTAAAATGAGGAAATGGCCTTGCACCCTCCTTCATGTCAGAGCTGCTCACACCCTATGTGAGCTCTCTGAGGTCAGCTGACCACTTGCTGCTGTGCATCCCAAAAATGAACTTTAAAGCAAGGGGGGAGCAGACTTTGTGTATGTCACACCTGTCCTTTGTAAAGCCCATCTCATCTCCATACAGTAGTCGTCTTTGGTCTCTGTCTTCAATTCAAGATCGAAGACTCATTTCTATAATTAGGCTTTTGGATTATGACCCTTATTTATGCTTGACTTTATTGTCGTGTTGTTTCATTGGTTGTTTTACTTGTTTTTACTGTTTGTTTTTGGTATTGTATGGCATTTTAATACTTACAACTTAGTTTCTAACCCCAGTGGCTAATAAGGACATGCTATTTACATCTGAGTTTTACAAACTTTCCATCAGGGCCCCAGCTCAATTTGCTTGCACATGCAAACCTTGCAGTGAGAAGAAACAAAACAACCAAACAAAACAAATTTTGCCTTGATGACCTGCTCTTCTATAGCACCACAGTGCATCATTCATTCATTTACACACATTCACACATTGGAGTGATGAGCTTTTTAACAGCCACAGCTACCCTGGGGCACACTGGCAGAGATGACACCAAAAACTGATGCCGCCAGTCCCTCCGACCACCACCAGCCGGTGAAGTGGCTTGCCTAAGGACACAAACAATGGCATGGATGGAGCCTTATTTCAAAAGTGCAATCTACTGGTTACAGGACAAACTCATAACTGAGTCACTAAAGCAACAAAATATACAGCTTGGCTTTCTTTTGGACTGGTCAAAAACCTGCAGTCACACCATTTTCTAGAAAAAAAAATCTCTTTATTTTTTGGTCAAGACAAAATTGCCCTAGAACAAAATTTCAATCTCAGAAAAAACATGAAACAGTTAAAACTGACTAATTCTGACTCACTGATAAAGTGAGGGATTGATCTCAGCATGTGGTTATTAAATGGAACAAAGCAGAACAACAACAAAAACAACAACAATATTAATTATTTATATTGCCATTATTATTATTATTATTATTATTATTATTATTATTATTATTATTATTATTATTATTATTATTATTGTTATTATTATTATTATTATTATTATCATTATTATTAATAATACAATAGTAATAATCAATATGGCATTTTTCATTCCTCATATGTTAGTTTGGGAGAGGCTCCATTAGCATTTGTGTACACACACTTTTGCCGTTAGCAGGTTAATTGCAGCTTGGAGATCAGATGCTTTGGAGCAATCCTGTGATGTGTGTGTGTGTGTGTGTGTGTGTGTGTGTGTGTGTGTGTGTGTGTGTGTGTGTGAGAGAGAGAGAGAGAAACCCATCTGTTTAATTTCGCATTAAAGTGAGATATAAACCATTTATCAGTTTTTAAATTTGTAAGTATAAAATATGTATGCTGCTGCCTTCCCTTGCACATACGTATACATGCATATTCAAGTAAAAACATATTTCCTCCTGACACATAGTTTTCTAGCCCATCACATTAATCACCACTGCTGGTGTTATGACAGCCGGGCACAGAGAGGTCTGTGACAGAGGCTCACCTATTCTCCTCCTCCATCTCAGGAATAAAAATATTAATCCAATCTGATTCACTGAACATCTTTCTTCTGTGTGTTTAATGAGAAATGTAATAAGTGTTTTGGTTGACTTCCGTTACTGGGGCGTATCTTTTAAAAATTATACAAGGAGCAATAGTTTTAACAGAAACAACATGCTTGTAATTCATTAACTACATTTTTAATGAAAATGTTTTGCTTGAAAGCGATTCCAAATATTGTTGTCTGGCCTAATGACAAGTTTTACTAGGACCCCCAAATGCTCCCTCAATTGTAAATTCCCTGCAACCATTCTAGACAGTTTTTTTCCCTCCATGCCATATTTTTTCTGTGTATATCTTTTGGAATATGCAGTGGGGGCATGACCCTTACAAAAACAAAATGAATGATGCAAGAAATAAGGTGTCCTGGCTGGTTTTTAAAATGTCTTGTTTAAAAAAGTATGAGCTGCAATGCATACAGTCTGAGGCTACACAGCCCAGCACCAAGTTTTAAATGTATTAATGAAGTCTGATCTGTTTCACCTTTTGACTAATTTGACTTTCCAACTCCAAAATTCACTGGTAAAGTCCAACATTTTTTCAAAAGTGGAAAAGTTTCTGTATCATTTATTCAAACAGACAAACTAACCACAATAACAAAACATTGCAAATGCTGTTTATTGATTAAAAGGAGTGAAAAAAAAGACTTCAAATAAATAGTTTGTGCAGGAATGCTATCTGCAAAGTTATTTTACATTTTTATCACATTTTTTATTTACAACTCTGCAGCCATCATGGTCAGAAAACATTTTATTTACATATTGCACAAATTATTAACACATTTCCTTTACATTTGCTGTCAACATTCTCTGATGATACAAAATAAAGCTGTACGGTACTCTCTCAAAGTGAGAAACAGCCAAGCGAGAGAATGGTGTTCTTTTTGCTTTGGAGGAGGAGAGAAGGAAAGTAGATGAGGTGAAGCAAGTGCATGCATTGAGACAACAGATAAATTGGAGAGGGAGTGGGGATCTGCTTGAATGTTCTCTTGTGTGTTTCCACACCATGCAGCTGAAAAGCAGTGTAAACAGATTATAGAAAGATCACAGGAGAGAATTGTATTTATATCATCCATTCAGCACTTGGGCACAGTGATTAGCACTGCAAGAAGGGTTCAAAGGGTTTCAGAGGTTGCAGCTTTGTATTAAAAGCTCAGTTGGGGCCTTTTTGTGTAGAGTTTCATCTTCAGCTAATGAGTTTATGTGGGTGTTTTCTGCAGATGTTCTGGTTTCCACAGGTTTGCCAGATGTCAATTTGACAGTCAACCTTAGCTGTCAGCAATTGTCTTGACCTCTTGATAAGCTACCCAATTGGTTTCAGGGGATTTGTTTAGAGAGAGGACAAATTATGCTCAAGATTTTTCAAGAGATATGATTTGTTGATTTCAATAATTTTTTCATTAAAATTACATTCAACAAATGTCTATTGGGCTGTTGCTCATTCCCAGTGGTTGGTCCCCATTGTCTGTGTGTCTTTTTGTAGTGGTAAGGGACATGATCTAAATGCGTAATCAAGATGATAGCATCTTCTACTGAGAACCTCAAAGGTCTCAAATCTGCTTTTTGTAGATGGCTCTTAAACCCATGCCTTTCAGTTTACACTAAGGATGTCCAGATCCATGATCAGAAATTGGTCCCAGTAACATAGACACAATCGTTCATGTCCACTCATATTCTCTGGTACTTTCTGTCTTTTATTCATCCTTGATGCGCTCTGCCACTACAGAGCTCATCACCCGTGATCTGGTGACTTCACCTCACTCGCATGGCCACGCAGCACGCTCTCCACTCTTTTTGCAGTCGGTAGATGCCTTTGATCTGCTTAGTTAAAAAGGAAAAAGCAGTTTTTCTGGAGGAATAAGAGAAGATGCAGGAAGATCAGAGACAGACAGGACAGGAAAATAGTTAAATAAAAAACATGAAAACAAATCTAAGAACATATAGGTAGATTTATCACACTACACATTTTTACCTTTATAAAGCAATAATTTATAAGCATGCAATATTTATAGATTTGATACAATTCAGATCACCTTTAAAACTCAGTTTCACACACAGGGCTGTTTCAAGGCATTTTGGGGTCAAGGCAAAATAGCTGCTGCCAGATATTTTAAAGGTAGGTTCTACTTGTGTTTCTATTAGACTTTTTTATATTTGCTATTGCACTTAAGTCCAAAAGTGAATAGTTTATGTTATTACATGATTTTTCAAGCTATCTCCTTGAAGTGCTCTGTTTGTTAACAGAGTTGTTAAATGTTAAACTAACGTTAATAAAATATAAAGAAGGAACATCCTAGATCTGTTTCTTCATTTTCTTTTTTATTATTATTATTTTTTTATGTATTATATAATTATTGGATCAGGACCTGCATGTGATGCTCAAAATTAAATGACACTGACTCAAGGGCAAAATAATCTGATCGTGACCTCTCTAGTTCACACTGAGGTAGTTCAGTTTTTTTGGGGTGGGGGACATTTTAACCAAAAAATGTGCCAAAAAGAGCATGCCTGCTGAGATATGCATACCCTATTGTGGGAAGGTGCAAATAAGTAACGAGGCAGCTTTTTAAACACATTTTTACTTTTAACATGTTTCTCATCATATTGTGTGAAAGGGTGAATCACTGATTGTGTTGTAAAGTGCCTTGGAGGCTTTCAGAACTCTAGAAGGCGCTATTTCAATTACAGGCCATTTACCATTAATCAATTTCCTTCCTTACAAAATGATGGTTTATGGGCAGATAAATAAAATACATTTTTATTTATTAGAAAAATAAAATCTTTAAAATATTTGTAATTTTGAGTCACATTGCTGTTCATTTTTTTTAAATCAATCGCAAAATAGTTCAAGCAAGCACGAAAAATAATATAAAAAACACTCACTAGTCTCAAACGTGTTTGAATAAAATGTGTCAAAAACGTAACTGCTTAATCATTAGTTCTTCATATTTCTTGTCAAACACAAACATTTTTCAGGAGAACACACAGATCAGAAAAGTGTTCACATTATGAATGTAAATAAAAATAGCCTCATCGCTAATAATTTCCCACCAAACAATCAACGTCGCGTGGACGTGCAGATCAAGTCTATATCGAGTTAATCAGTCTACACCATTTCTAGACCTCTGCTGGACGAGCAAACCAGGTCCCTTTTTTGGATGTCTAAACATGACCCCGCTTGGATGCCAGTATAATGTGAAACATGTGAATCTTGCGTGGGGTAATGGTTTTGGACATCATGGGCACGTCTAAAACACATGCAATAAATAACATAAAAAAGATTGTTGCTCACTGCTCAAAGACACGTCGTAGGGATGTCATATCCAGGTCAATCTCATCACCTTCATTTTTTTACAGACTGTGACACCAGATGATCTCTTTCATTGACGTCTTGTGGACCTCCGGTATTCACATCTCAATGACCTCAAGAGAGGGGCTACATCTGCACTATAGGAGGTCTGTGTGGACGTCCTGTTGATGTCACGTAGACACGTCGCATGACGTCATATCTGGGTAATTTCCCTCACCTTCATTTTTTGGTCCACTGAAGGTGCAGACTGTAACGCCAGACAACGTCTTTTTTTTAACATTCCTTGGGGCGTCCATTACTGAAGTTTCCAGGACCTACACAAATGAGTCAATTCTGGTCCAGGGGAGGTCGTTGTGGACGTCCTTTCTACAAAATATTGTTATTTGGCTTTTAAAACATTATTTATACTGTCATTAATTTTAAATCATTTGATTTCACACCTCCCACCAGTTGGTGACAGTAATACACTTCACATTATTTGAGTACCACCTTAAAATCTCAAAGAAGAAGAAGGAGGACGAGAAAAAGGAAGAGAAGAAAATAACTTTGGCTAACTTAGAACATCACTTCCAGTAGTTTGAAGGTAAGCTTGCTCAAATCAGTTCATGTTATGTTCATTTCTTTTAAGCTTTGTGAGGTTAAATCATCCAAATCTGCAGTTTTAGCAGGTCTCTTCATCAACGTTAGTTAAGAACGATCGCTATGCTAACACTAGCAAGTCCCCTGTGACTGATTAATGCTGATGCAATAGTAATCAACTGTCTTTATTTCAATGTTTTGGAGTTAACGTTGACTTGGGAAAATGACCAAATGTTGTGCTGATGTTTCAAATAAACATTATTAAAGTTACTTGGAAAATACTCTGCAACGAGGTCTGGAGAATGTGAGAAGGACGTCCACAATGACCTAATTTACAGCAGAAACACACTAATCTGAACATTCTAAGCATGTCAATTTGCGACGTGCAGTAGACATCACGAAAAAGACGTCATCTGGCATCACAGTCTGCACCTTCTGGGGACCTAGGATGAAAGTTCAGAAACGACCTAGAATGGATGTCTCTGTGATGTCACCTTATACTGTGGGTTACATCTGCAATTTGCGGTTCTGATGCCTGAGCTGTTTTCAGATGTGCTAATCACATATCACCACTGGGTGACACCAAATTACCATTTTTATGCGTCACACAACTTAAATGCAATGGACCAGTAGCAGCAGAATTGTTCCAAATACATGCCTAAGTTTCACCAATATACAAACAACCAAAGCTAATTTCATGGAGTCAAAAGCATTAATTTAGTCTTACCTTGGCCAGTTTATGGTTGTAATAATCTGCGGTATAGTAAAAAATAAATAAATAAATAAATAAATAAATCACTTTTTTACCTGCTGGAGAGTGTTTAGAAGTACCTGAAGCCACATTCCATCTTTTTTTTTTGGTTCTCCATAATAATAAAAAAATCCACAAGGTAGACTCAGCTGCTCCAAAATGAACAAAGAACGAGGAGCAAAAATAAATAAATAAATAAAAATGGTGAACTGTGGAGGCCGTCCGGTTCTGATTTTAACTGAGATTTAAGCTCCACCTGGTTTCAGTTGTAATACCTCTGCGCCCAAAGGCTCTCATATTTTTTGTATTGGAGGGAGCAATCCAGCGCATGTGCGCCAGTAAGCATAGGTCTATGGATAAGATCGTTGAGTCTAAAAGGAACAAGAAATAACATTTTTAAACTACATTTTAATGCAGATTGTACACATCACTTATAGTCTGTATGATGTATAAATTATTTAGTCTAATTTTCATGTATTTTTTTTATATTTATATTTTGTGATTCCTATGTTCTTCTTCATTTTACTGTGAGACTGGTGTGGCGGCACCCTGGCACCCTCTGTGGAAAAGCTACTACTGGTTAAGTGTGAAGTTGTTGGAATGAGATGGCCATGATTCAAGTTCCTAGTCTGTTTTCATGTCTCACTGCAAGCACCTAACTATACTTATATGATCCTGCTAGATTTGTTTCCATCTGTGTTCCTATTAAACTCCCTGCTGTCATATAGCTTGGTCATCACAAGAGTGATGTAGACCAGACACAGCATGTTCCAATCACACTCAGTAAAGCCATGAAATTAAAGTTACATTTGCTAGGTTAATTCAAGTCATTTAAAGACCTGCTTGTTTGTCCTCGTGGCACACACCACACGTGCTGTTATAATGGGCCAAGACAAACCTACATGCGGAATATCTCCAGTATGTGATTGAAGTGGTCTTGACATCTTTCCAAGCAAAGCAGAGAACTCTTAACACACCACACATGGCAAGAATATCTTATAAGATTATAAGTGTGTAAGATGCAGGGCTTCGTCATTCAGGGGAAATCCAGCATAGACCTTTTGTTCATCATCGACATGAGTAAACTAAGGTGGTTCAGGCATCTGATTAGGATGCCTCCTTGTTGCCTCCCACTGGAGGTTTTCTGAGCACAGGAGGGATACCCTGGGCCTGGAGCACATCCAGAACTCGCTGGGGGGATTATCTTTCCACTATGACCTAGACACATCTCAGGATTTCTCAGAAGGAGATGAAGATTGTCTATGGGGAGAAAGATGTTTGCGTTTTCCTCCTGCTTTTGTTATTGTCATGAGTCAATCTTGGATAAGAAGAGGAAATGGATGAAGAGAGAAAAAAAAAACATCTGTGAAATAAATAAAAGACACTAAAGAACGTGTTAGTGGCTCCAGGATTTGAACTTTGGTCGTGCTTTAGCCTGTTTTGTAAATTAACTTGGGATTTTGGGATCTGAGAAAAAGGCATGAAATATCCACCAAATGATTATACTAATCCAGTAAATGAAATGTTTTGCGGTTTCATTCTAATCTGAACATTTTCTGATTCTGCAAATCTCTGAAACACTTCCTGAACGTTAAAACAGATGTGTGCATTTAAAGGTGTGGAAAGCTGAAAAGATTTTTTTGATGATTATTTCGGATTATTATCTGTCACCATATGTTTTTCATGCAGGCTGAATGTGAAAATAGTCTCCTACACATATCTCCTGCATTAGCTTCTTACAGCTCTGTGACACTGTCACTTAACATTCATGGTATCACCCATCATGATTTATTGGTTTAGCGTCCAGCAAACATCTTGACAAGTAGAAGCTAACTATTAGCATTAGCAACATCACCACAAGGCAGAACTCCTTTGGACTTGTGTTATTTGTGGAGATAAAACTGAGCAAACTGTCAGTGGTACAGTTGTGTGGCTGTTCAACATTTACATTGAGTGTGCTACTACTAGTTTACCCATTTAATTATAGATTCACTAAGATAGATACAATAAAATTCATATCTCACCAAATAGAATTTTTTTATTTGTTTATTTCATTCAAAATAAAAACAAATAAAAAATATAAACAAAAATATATACATAACAACAAAAAATCAAATTTGAACGAAAAGGAGCAGAATGGAGAGAAACATCTTATAATTTCTGTCCCCTTTTCCAGAAGAACTAATCTATACAATTTCCGTTTGTCAGACACACATACAGATTCATTTAGAACTTTTTCCTGTTCTTATTTCCACAGTGATCATGATTATTGATTTGATTTACATTTTCATAATTACTCAGTACACTCAATTTGTTACATTTTTTGAATATATTAAATGACAGAGTTTTTGGGATTTCCCTTTTAAGGTTTTTCCTTAATTTTAGTATTAAATCTAGGTTTTGTAAACACATCAGTTTCTTTCAGCATGTAGTTCTCTTTTCAAATATTCTCTGAATGTTTGCTGGCAGAGTACTTAAATTGGCTTTATACATAGTTTGTAGGATATTTACTAAGAAATCACATTGTAACCATAGAAACATTACTTGGTGTATATTTTGTGTGTGTGTGTGGGCTGGTGTTGGTGTATGTGTGTGTCTGCTCTGTCTTCTCAATCCCCACTGAGTCGTGGTGGATGGCTGCTCATACTGAGCCAGGATCCTCTGGAGGTTTCTTCCTGTTAAAAGGGAGTTTTCTTCTCCACTGTCACTAAATGCTTGCTTAGTATGAGGATTGCTGTAAAGTCACTGACACCAGAAGAAGAAGAAGAAAATATCATTTCTATAGCGCCTCTCAAGATAAAAATCATGAGGCGCTTCACAAAAACAAAACATATAAAAATAAAAATTATAATTTAGAAAATGGTTAAAAATATATTTAAAGTGAGCAAAAAATAGACAATTGTGATTCAAAAGATGTTAAGAAAGAGAGAGAGTGAATAGGAAAGAGGGAAATCAGTGGATCATGAGGAAGGTGGAATAGGTGGGGAGAGCAGAACAAAGAGAGAGTGGTGAAGAAGGTCATACAAAATCCAGCTTGAACAAGTGAGTTTTCAGCTGCTTTTAAAAGGAGTCCACTGAGTCCACTGATCTCAGCCTCGGGGGAGAGAGGTCCAGAGTCTGGGGGCCACAGCAGCAAATGATCTGTCACCTTTGGTCTTTAGCCTGGTGCACTGCACAACCAGTAGGCTTTGATCACTGGACCTCAGGGACCAGCTGGGGGTGTAGGGACTAAGAAGATCACAAATGTTAGATGGTCCTTGTTCATGTAAGGCCATATATACCAGAACCAGGATCTTGAAATGAACCCTGAAGTTGACTGGCAGCCAATGAAGCTGGAGGAGAAGCGGGGTGATGTGGGCATGTTTGGAGGACTTGGTCAGATGCCGAGCACAGGCATTCTGAACCACCTGTAGACGGTTCAGGGAGGTTTTGCTCAGACACGTGAAAAGAGAGTTACAGTAGTCTAAGCGTGAGGTGATGAAGGTGTGGATAACTGTCTCAAGTTCAGAGCGGGACAGAATGGGACTCAGCTTAGCAATGTTCCTGAGATGGAAGAAGGAAGAGTGAACAAGAGAACTGACATGAGAATCCAGGGTGAGAGCTGGGTTAAAGGTCACACCAAGATTCCTGACGGAAAGTTTGGTGTGAGAAGCAAGCTGACCAAGCGATTCTCTGACTTTGGGAACCAGCTTCTCTGGGGCACAGATGAGGATCTCAATCCTATTTTCATTTTGCTGTAAAAAGCTCCCAGTCATCCAGGTTTTAATATAGTCTAAGCAGGTGTGTAACAGCTGCAGCTTAGACATCTCATGGGGCTTAAAGGAGATGTACAGTTGGATGTCATCTGCATAAAGATGGTAGGAGATTCCTTTGAAGGAGCTCAGGATGTGCTGAAGAGGAAGCAGATAGAGGAAGAGCAGAGGCCCCGCACAGAACCTTGTGGGACACCATGGGTAAGGGAGGTGGTGGAGGACCTAAACTTGGAGACAGCCACAGAAAAAGAGTGCTCAGAGAGATAAGAGGAGAACCACTCCAGAGCAGATCCTGATAGGCCTACCCAGTCTCTCAGCCTCTCTAGTAGCAGGTGATGGTCAACAATGTCAAAGGCTGCAGTCAGGTCCAGCAGGACCAGAACAGAACAGTCCCTGGCAACACTGTGAATCAGAAGGTCATTAGAGACCCTAAGAAGAGCTGTTTCAGTAGAATGAGCTCTACGAAAACCTGACCGTAAGCAATCATAGATGTTATATTGATCAAGAGCAGCTGTGAATTGTTTAGCCACAACCTTTTCCAAGATCTTGGAGATGAACGGAAGTTTAGAGATGGGTCTGAAGCTGCTATGGAGAGAGGCGTCAATACTCTTTTTTTAAGAAGCGGGTGGATTACAGCGTTCTTAAAGTAAGCAGGAACCTGACCAGAAACCAGACAAGATGAGGGTAAGATGTCGAGGGGGCATGCAGAAGTCTTCATAGAGTTAACTAGTTTGGTTAGCTCAGGCAAAGAAACAGGAGCAAAGCTATCTAGGATGACGGACCTGGTTGGAGTCGGGAAAGGCAGCGATAAGGCTGAAGGAGAGATGCTAGATCTAACCTTATTGACTTTGTCCACAAAGAAAGACAGAAAGTTCTCACAGTCTGTAACAGAGTGGATGGAGGCTGTAGGAGAGGCAGGAGAGACGATACTGCTGATGGTGTTACACAGCACCTTGGGATTCCCTTTGCTCTGGGACTCCAGGTTGGGGAAATAGGAAACCCTCATGTCTCTGCGGAGTTAAAGGATGTCAGAATAGGGTTAGGTGCAGCAGATGGACGTGGAGATGGGTTTTCTTCCACAAGTGCTCAGTTTTTCTGCATTGGCGCTTCAGGCTGCAAAGGCTGTAATTAAGCCAGAGAGTAGGGTTCACTGCAGGAACTGATCTGGTTCTGATAGGACAGATGTTGTCCAGAATTGAGAAGCAGTGCTCGTTAAACTGAGAAGTTAAAGGGGCATTATGGAAGTTTGACAGCCAAAACATGTATAGAAATAATAAATGTCTTCTTAATACATTCTCCTGCAGTGCCCTGGTCCTGTAAAATGAGCCCTGGAATTTTTACTGTGATTGCCTATTTTTCTGTAAAATCACAGAAAAAGAGAGCTGCTCGGGTCGAGCAGGCTGCTTCATGTGCGTTCACGCTCAGGCATAGCCCTCCGGACCGTTCTTAAGTGGTACAGATACAGGTGACGCCACTGGTGTGTTAGCTTGCCTAGTAAGATGTTGGAATTTTGTGCAGTAGACCCGGGTTCGATTTTGGATATGAACATAGTTTATTTAGAGTTTCTTTTGCACATTAATGGTATATTTTTTACAGTAAGATGCCCAAATTTTTATTTGAGACTCGCCGAACGGCATTGAATTCACAGATAAAAAGATGTGGGTTCAACTTTCATTTTGGAACAATTTTTCAAGAGCATGCAGGAGGACTGACCCATCTTAAACCTTTGTCGGCTGTGCTGAAGAGAAAGGTACAGAACCAAATTATTTAATTAATTAGCTGCACGTTCTCCTGTCCTCTGTCCTCCGGGCCACACACACAGACACGGAGCTGACTGTCTCAGCTGTTATTTTTGTTAAGGAGTGTGTACGTACAGCATGCGAGCCTCATGCACGAGCCTACTATTGAAGCTGCTGTTACGCTTTTGGCCTGAGGGAGCAATCGTGAGCATAAAAATTCAAAACTCCGTAAAGTCCCTTTAAGGAATCTGGATTGTTATCAGAAGAAAAGGGTGGATCAAAAGCAGCAGAAAAATTGCTAGCTGTGCTCTCATTAAGAAAATGAGAACTAACCATGCGGCAAGCAGGAGGTGGGGACGCAGAAACTGACAAGTTAAATAAAATGCAATGGTGATCTGAAATATAAACGTCCTCAGAACAAACAGTGTCAACATTTAGACTCAGGGTAAAAACAAGGTCTAGAGTGTGCCCCCTGGTGTGTGTGGGGCCAGAAACATGCTGGGTAAAGCTGAAGGAGTCCATAAGGCTGGAGAAATTCATGGCAAAGAGATCAGAGGGATCATCAACGTGTAAGTTAAAATCACCAACAATCACCAGTCTGGACAGCTACACAGTGGAGGATAGAAAGTCACTAAACTCCTGAAGGTTAGAACTGTTTGGACCAGGTGGACGATAGACCACAGCACAGTAGAATGGGTCCTTACGCCCGACTTAAATCAGCTGCAGTTCAAAGGAAGCAAAGTGACCAGAGGTTGTAGAGCTACATGGAAGATGGTCTCTGAAAACAACAGCTAGGCCTCCACCATGACCAGAAACCCGGGGCTGTCTAAGAAAAGAATAACCACTCGGGCCGAGTTCAATCAGACCAGAATAATCAGATGTTTGCTGCCAAACTTCAGTCAGAAACAAAATCCAGGTTTTTTAGAGAGAATTAAATCATTGAGCAGGAAGGACTTATTGTTAACAGAGCGGGTATTTAATAGAGCCATGATGAGTTACGTGGAGGAATCAGAAACTACAGAAACAGCTGGAGTTAGTGGATGTAAATTAGCAGGGTTAGATCCACAGTGTTTATAAAAACCACTTATGGAGGGAACAGGAAGAGAAACCACTGAGGAATGAGGATAAACCGACCTTAAAAAACTTGGACGGAGAAACCGCGCTGCAACGTGGCCTGGTGGGAATGCAGAAGTGGCGCTCAAGTCGCCAAACAAAGGAAAATAAGCTAGATGATCACGCCAATGTTTATGTTTAAGTTGATTTATTTGGCAGATGCTTTTATCCTAAGCGACTTACAATTTATAACCTATTAGGCATGTTGTAATCTGTGGGGGAAACCAGAGTACCCGGAGAAAACCCACGCATGCATGTGGAGAACACGCAACTCCACACAGAAAGGCCGCAGCCGAGTTTCGAACCTTCAACTTTCGTGCTGCGAGGCAACAGCGCTAACAACTGCGTCACCATGCAGTTAGATAAACCACGCTTTAAGAGAAGTCTTATTCTCACCTGGATTCCTGCTCGTTTACCTCTTTTCCTCCGACGTTTTCCCGGGACCATATAAACATCGCTAGAGGCGCCCTGATTGGAATCGTCGTTTGGCTCCGGGCCAGTGCGCCACTCAGATAAACAAACAGAGAGGTACGTCCTCGATGCATTTTGGGCGATCATGAACGAACGGAAGGACAAAAGAGTCTGGCGATCATAGGAGATGGAAGCAGGGACACTACTGAAGAGGATCACAGACAGGAGCAAGGTGGAAAAGAGGAGGTTAGTGAAGAAAAGTTAAAAAAAAGTGGCCGGTGACTGCAGCTAAGCCAAGCACACGCACCATCTTGTTACTGACCGGAAGCGGATGATCAGTGACGATGCAATTTGCTGGGTTCCTTATGTGGCAAGGTGGATAAACGAGGGCCCGGGCGGGATTCGATCCCCAGACTCCCGGGTGAGAGTCATACGCTCTAACCAGTCAGCCAAAGGGACATCCCCTTGGCCAAGTAGCCAGGGCGCATGATCAATCGGGACACTGTGACAGAATGCTCACACTGTCACATCTTCCCCCCTCTTTCCACAAGCACGTCCTCGTGCTCCCACGCAGGGTGCCACAAACTTCACATCCATGGACCTACTTGACAGTACTACATGGATCCTGCCAACAACGCCAAATGTGGCAAGGTGGATAAACGAGGGCCCGGGCAGGATTTGATCCCCAGACTCCCGGGTGAGAGTCATACGCTCTAACCAGTCAGCCAAAGGGACATCCCCTTGGCCAAGTAGCCAGGGCGCATGATCAATCGGGACACTGTGACAGAATGCTCACACTGTCACACTTATATAGGAAACTTTTTACTGATTAGCTTAATGAACTGACCTGTATTGGAATGTTTACTGTGTGAAGTGCCTTGAGACGACTCTTGTCGTGATTTGGTGCTATATAGAAAAACTTGAATTTAATTGAATTGAATTGAAAAACTGTTATCCAATCCAAGGTGAGATGACCTCTGAAGCTAATTTCTCCTCCAAATTACCTGCACTTCTGAGCTTTTTTCACCCAGAGAACAACTTACAAGGCATTCATTCTTACTAGAGAGCACTGCACATGTATTGATTAAACAAGTGAACCACATCTGTAAAGGAAAAACTATATTCAATGGTATTTTCTAAAAATGTGTCAATTTTTTTTATTAGTTAGGTCACAAACAGAAAATTACTCAGTACTAAAAAAAACTTACTTCACCAAAGATCAAACCCAGTGCAAAGCTGATGTCGACACTTTTTTTAAAGCTAAAATCAAAGCAAATGTTCAATCAGACATCAGATAACGTGGATTTAACCAATCTGTGATCCAGCTGACAATGAGCAAAGTTTATGGCTGAACATAAAAATTACCTCCGAGTAAAGCCGTTTTTACTAATGGAATTTCAAGGCAGGGAACACTGATATGGTCACAGCTTTTCTTCTTCTGAGAAATATGATTAGAACAATCTTATTGTATCCTGCATATGTCTATCGCTTCTTCTTGATGTCCTGTACAGTCAGGTGGCTGAAGGCTGCATTCTCCCACATTTCTTGTGACACATTTATTCTATTTCTTGTCAAATGTGTGAAAACAAGATATGGAATCAATCTACATGGCGCTGTCTCATGCAATCATCTCCACAATATTTTAGTTTTGTACAACATAATACATAA
The DNA here is from genome assembly GCF_043380555.1 of Nothobranchius furzeri. Lineage (NCBI taxonomy): Eukaryota > Metazoa > Chordata > Actinopteri > Cyprinodontiformes > Nothobranchiidae > Nothobranchius > Nothobranchius furzeri. The sequence goes on along the minus strand of NC_091756.1, from coordinate 46,133,633 downwards.
TTTAGACTCAAACTGCAGCACAAAGGTCATTTAGGAAGAGGAAAGATGGTCCTGAGGCAAAGAGCAAACTAGAAGGATGAATAATGAATGACAGCAAGGAATATGACAAAGTCACGTTATTTTCTGCAGCACTTAGTAATAAGATCCCTCTGACAGTAATAGAAGACATAGATACAAGGGTTCTGACAAAAGAGCAAGGGCTTTTTACAACTGTCTCAATTGCTTTCTTGTCATCCACCTTCGTAATTCCCAGCTGTCAAGGAGTGGAGAACCAACTCTGCTGCTTAAGTGGATGTGACATGCTCTACCAATTATTCCAGTCATTTGGGCTCATCACTTGCTTCGTCCCTTTGGTTAAGCCTTGGGACTTATTTACTTCTGCCAAATTTTCACCTTGTGTAAAATGAGCCTGAAGTACAAAATAGATAATATATTTAGGTAGAAATACACAGTTATCTTTGTCTGCAGAAACATGTTAGAAGACAAAATGCAAAACACAAAGCCTACAAGTGTAGAAATATGAGGGCATAATAATAGTGTCGGACCTGTTGTTTGTCTTTTTAACAGATTAAATGGAGCCTGATACTAACCCCTTTATTTTAAAAATCCTCCATTTAGTGTTGAGGGGAAAACAGGTGCTGAACATTCAGGAATATATTTTTGTGTCTGTTTTGAAGCGTTATTTTGTCTTTTAGAAAAAACATGACAGTACTTAAATTTTTTAAATGTGCTGCTGAGCAGTCAGATGTAAGAATATAAAAAAGGTGGTCATCAGTGTTTATACAGGATCCAGCAGTTTTGATTATCTTAGTTTTGGTGTAAAAATACTTAAAGCGTTAATGTAATTAGTTTTGGCTTTATTTTATGGTGTATGTGAAACCATTCAAGTTTAGATACATGAATTTACGGAAACATCTACTTTGTATGAGACGGGTAAATGAAACGCATTACTTAGTTAAATACCGACAAGAGTAATTACTGCAGGTTTGATTCGGGCTAACAGGTTGTGCAGCTAAGTTGGATAGAAACTCAAGCTTTACGAAGGCACTTTTGACCCTTTTGCTCCTGGGAAATCAAGCTCTGCTCCTGTAAGCACAGAAGGTCATCATTCTTAAGTTTGCGCCTGTTGATGACGTCACTCTATGGCAACACCACTCGGCCAAAACATATTGTATCTGTTTTTTTTTATTCTGTTATTTCACATATGTTTTGGAAATAATTTAGCAGTTTTGTTACTAAATTCATGTTTCTATTTAAATGTTTTCTGTAAAGCTGTGTAATAAAACACCATAATGTCTTTGTTTTTTAAAGAACGTGAAATTACATGCAACCAACATCAAACTGTTCAAGAAAGTACAAAAGTTCTTGTTTGTGAAAGATATTAAACATATTTACATAATTAGCAGCCCTTTAAATTTGAATAAGATGGGAATGTTGTATATTTTGTTAGTTCTTATGTAAGTAAATCTATCCATTCATTTAAAATGTTGTATACTTGTAATTTGTTCAGTAAAGTTCTTTAAAATTTTACCCCATTTTGCCCTATTTCATCAAAATCAGACCTTTCTTTTATAAACTGATATTTTTGCTTTTATTTTACATTTGCTTTAGGAATGCAAACATACAGGTGCTGGCCAGTAAATTAGAATATCATCAAAAGGTTGAAAATATTTCAGTAATTCCATTCAAAACGTGAAACTTGTACATTATATTCATGCAATGCACACAGACCAATGTATTTCCAATGTTCATTACATTTAAATTTGATATTCATAAGTGACAACTAATGAAAACTCCAAATTTGGTATCTCAAAAAATTAGAATATTCTGAAAAGGCTGAATATAGAAGACACCTGCTGCCACTCTAATCAGCTGATTTACTCAAAACACCTGCAAAGGCCTTTAAAAGGTCCCTCAGTCTTGTTTTGAAGGCACCACAATCATGGGGAAGACTTCTGACTTAACAGCTGTCCAAAAGACAATCATTGACACCTTGCACAAGGAGGGCAAGACACAAAAGGTGATTGCTAAAGAAGCTGGCTGTTCGCAGAGCTCTGTGTCCAAGCACATTAACAGACAGGCGAAGGGACGGAAAAAATGTGGTAGAAAAAAGTGTACAAGCTCTAGGGATAACCGCACCCTGCAGAGAATTGTGACGACAAACCCATTCAAAAATGTGGGGGAGATCCACAAAGAGTGGACTGCAGCTGGAGTCAGCGCTTCAAGAACCACCACGAGGAGACTCATGAAAGACATGGGATTCAGGTGTCGCATTCCGTGTGTCAAGCCACTCTTGAACATGAAACAGCGCAAGAAGCGTCTCGCCTGGGCCAAGGACAAAAAGGACTGGATTGATGCTGAGTGGTCCAAAGTTATGTTTTCTGATGAAAGCAAGTTCTGCATTTCCTTTGGAAATCAAGGACCCAGAGTCTGGAGGAAGAGCGGAGAAGCACAGAATCCACGTTGCATGAGGTCCAGTGTAAAGTTTCCACCGTCAGTGATGGTGTGGGGTGCCATGTCATCTGCCGGTGTTGGCCCACTCTGTTTCCTGAGGTCCAGGGTCAATGCAGCCGTCTACCAGGAAGTTTTAGAGCACTTCATGCTTCCTGCTGCTGACCAACTTTATGGGGATGCAGACTTCACCTTTCAACAGGACTTGGCACCTGCACACAGTGCCAAAACCACCAGCACCTGGTTCAAGGACCATGGTATCCCTGTCCTTGATTGGCCAGCAAACTCGCCTGACCTTAACCCCATAGAAAATCTATGGGGTATTGTGAAGCGGAGGATGCAATACGCTAGACCCAACAATGCAGAGGAGCTGAAGACGACTATCAGAGCAACCTGGGCTCTCATAACACCTGAGCAGTGCCACAGACTGATCGAGTCCATGCCACGCCGCATTACTGCAGTTATTGAGGCAAAAGGAGCCCCGACTAAGTATTGAGTGCTATACATGCACATTCTTTTCATGTTCATTCTTTTCAGTTGGCCAACATTAGAGAAACAAACATTTTTTCATTGGCCTTTAGAATATTCTAATTTTCTGAGATACCAGATTTGATGTTTTCATTGGTTGTCACCTATAAATATCAAAATTAAACGTAATAAACATCGGAAATACATTGGTCTGTGTGCATTGCATGAATATAATGTACAAGTTTCACGTTTTGAATGGAATTACTGAAATATTTTCAACCTTTTGATGATATTCTAATTTACTGGCCAGCACCTGTATTTTCCAACCAAAAAAGGTGTAGCATCATGAAATGACTGTTTTTCTGACCTAAAGGTCATGCCTTCTCTGCTCAAGTTGGGGAGACAGTCTCCCTCAACAACCTAATCTCCTTGAGATATTGCTCAAGGCCTTTGATGCCTCTGCGTATTCTGCGCTTCAGGCTGTGTGCGTGTGTGCACGCGAGCGTGTGGGGGGGGGTCTTGTTCTGTGTGAAAACAAAGCAGTACAAATGATAATGCTGCAGGATTTCATAATTGTATCCTTCTCAGCAGCAGCACTGCAGGTGCTCTCCATGTCCAAAATGTGCGTAAGCAAGGTCCTTATAGTCAACTTAAAGTTGCGCACATTTTTCCGCTAAGTTTTCTTTCATAAATCCCAAAGTTTGCGTGGAAAGTTGCTTATGCAGTTTTCTGACCCTGTTTTGTGTGTAAGCAAGCTTGATAAATGAGGCCCCTGGCATTTAACTCCTGTGCAACTGTTGCCCCAAACAGACAGACTTCAGCAGCATAACCACTCATTTTAAACTTCAGATTTCATTTAAATGAAAATAAGAAATATGATCAAATATGGCATATTTTTGAATTTGCTTTAAGTGTTTCATCAACCATGACTTTAAAAATAGTTTTTTTTCTTGTTTTCAGTGAGATGATGTTCCATGGTCTAAACCTCTCCAGGTGACCTTCCTTTTTCTTAATAATTAGACCAATTGTCGAGCTCTAACTGACTTTTCTGCCCTGAGGAGACCATTAAAACACATTTCTAAGCTCTGCGCTATAGTCAAACACTGCATAGGTGCATTCTTCAATTAAGCTGAAATGCCAGTGAAGTGGAAAAACAACCCAAATGTTTCAAAGCATATGGTTGGACTATGTGGGACTGGTAGAATGACTCCAGGCCGTAGAAGTCATTGAGATAATTAGCATAGGAGTTATGATCCAAATCAAGCCAGCTCATTGTGGCTGGTAACACAGCATCTTTTACTATTGGAAAGTAGGATCATTATTTGTCATTAAACTTGAATGTTTATACCTTTCCTCCAGACATTCCTTTAAGTGTGCAAGAAAGGCATGGCAAGGTAGCCTTATTTATATAGCATGTCATACACAGAGGCAATTCAATGTGCAAAGACTCAGCCAAGATTGTGTTCAGATAAACAAGGAAGTTCAACCCATGAATGAAAATTAAATAAAAAATGTGATTATGTTGTGTTGCAGTTAACATTTTCCAAGTGAAAGCATGCATCATTTTCAAATCTTCCTCCATTGTCTGAAAACATATTATTAGATTGTAGAAATTCCTAATACAAGTACTTCTGCAGATTTAGCACCGATTTAGGTTTGATCTTGGCATAGTTACAACAGTGTTTTAGACCTGCATATGTTTTTGTGTTGATAATTACATTTCTAAAAACTGCTGAGCTTCTAAAAGTTTTCCTAAAAGTATAAAACAAAATGCTTTTTAGTGGAAAAGTGAAACATTTGAGCAGACAATGTTGAAAAAAATTGTGGTTACAAAATAAATCAAGTTGAAAATCTATTTTTTGTAAAATTAGACTTGAGCATATCATAAGTACATCCAGTCTGTGGTGCCTCTCACCAAAACTGCAGATAATTGGTGAAAGCAAAACACGACTGAAGAGCTCTTCAAACGTGCTCCAACATGCAAACTTGTCCTCTTGTCCTTGCCCCTGAACGGCCACGAGTTTCACCTATTCACATCAGAGCAATCTCATTGCCTGCCTTTCTTTTACTCTTTCATCCCCAATGGTTTCACGTGAAGGCTGTCCAAAAAAGAAAGAAAAAAAAACAAAGAAAGAAAAAAAGTTATTTTAAAATGCTTTGAAGTGTCTTCCCCATCTCTGCCTGCAAAACCTGCATGTTTGGTTTAATAAATACCCCCCCCCCCCCCCTCTCTCTCTTAGGAGAAGACTTTTTAAAGCTAATCAAAACAAGGTCTGACAAACCTTTTGTCAGACACACCCACCCCCTTCGCTATTATTTTGGTAATTAAGTAAGTAAAGTTTATTAACAGCACTTGTCACAGAAAGAATAATCACAGAGTACTTTCCAAAGATCAACAAAACTACATATCATGAAGAAACCACAAAAGATTTTAGTAATAGCTGTTTTAAATTAAATGGTCATCAGCTGTTTTTAACCCTCCCACTGTCCTAATGGGTGTGACCCCACGAGGAAAGTTGACCATTGAGCAGGGTTGATGGTTTATCCCTTGGGTCCACGTGGCAGGGGTGAAGAGTGAGCACCACCTAAGCCCACTTAAAGGTGAATGACATCTTCGTCCCCCTAAGATTACAGTTTTACATTTTCTACATTTGTTTATTTATTTATTTTTTTGGAACAGCTTGTTGCAGCAAGAATCTCCATTGGCTATAACTAAGTTCATGCAACTGTTTCTACCAAAGTCCTTTGAACATTTCAAGTCAAGGAGAATAGAGCCAACAGTGTTGTCAAGTTACTTTCTTTGACTTTAAAGTTAAGCAATCATTTCAGTCAATGGCTTTAACTGATTTTAATCGTTCTACTACACTTGAAGTCAAGAAAAGCATTAATTATGCAAACAATATGTGTCAAAACAAGCCACACACATGACAGTTTAATACCACCTTAACACACATGTTTTTTGTTGGTTTGATAATTAAAGCTGTCATGTTTATGCCAGATTTATAGAGGGATAATTTAAGGGTTTACTGTAAGTTACTATAAATGTACCTGATTCAAGATCAACTACTTTCTCAAAGTCTACCAAGAAACCTAAGTAAATGGTCCTGACTCTGAAACGGCTGTAGAGTAAGCACATTTTATTTGTATTGCACTCATCACAGACAAGGCTTACATCTCGGCCCGGCCGCTCCGGTCATCACAGGATCGTCGGCTAGCAGTGCCTACACCACGCTCAGGACAATCCAGACTTTTCTCATGCATCGTTCCACAAATGTGGAATGACCTTCCAGCGTCAGCCTGAAGAAGCCGGCAGCTGTCGGCGAAACCGTAGCTACAAACAGGTAAACAAAACTGTTTCTGTGTTTAAAAAAGAACGAAAGCATGGATTTACAAAGACACAGCAAGAACACACCTAAGATAAAATCATAATGATCCTAAACAAAACATAAATAAATACAAAATCTGAAAAATAAAGTTATACAATTATAAAATATAAAACAAATGAAAGGTGATTACAAATTTGAGTTAAAAGAATAAGAAAACAAAATATTTAGTGGGAGGAAGTCTGAGTATCTGGATGAAACCTATGCATGCATGGGGAAAAAATGCTAACTTGGAGTTGAAAGGTCGCAGCCAAAATCCAAACCTACAACCAGGCCCAGCGTCAAGGCCGATCTGGCCCGCCCAGGACAGATTACAACACCTCATGCAAATGTATTGGCTCAAGACGATCAACAGAGGGCGCTCTAGGTTACTAATCAACAGTTTTAGATGCAGTAGAAGAAGACGCTTTGGTACAGTGCTTGCTAAAATGGATAAATGATAAATGACCTGCACTTGTATAGTGCCTCTCAGAGTAAGGACTCCAAAGAAATTTACATTACAGTGTATCATTCATCCATTCACACACACATTCACACACTGATGGTGATGAGCTACGATGTAGCCACAGCTGCCCTGGGGCGCACTGACAAAGGCGAGGCTGCCGAGCACTGGCGCCACCGGTCCCTCTGACCACCACCAGCAGGCAAGGTGGGTTAAGTGTCTTGTCCAAGGACACGACAGCAGAATTCTCTGTCCAGAGCCGGGAACGAACCTGCAACCTTCCGATTACTGGACAACCCACTCAACCTGATGAGCTACTGCTGTCCCATATCAGAGCTTGGTTTAGCAAACAGAAAAACAATGCTAGTGTAACCGGATTACAGGATACAATAAGATAATTAAAAGAAAAAATAGACAAATGGGCCAATAATTAGGTTCGGGGAGAATTGGAGGTTGTTTAAGAATGACTGGAGTCACGGGTATAGCATGAAACGGTTTATATACTAAATTTTAATAATAATGGGAAATATAACACATAAAGATAACACACAAAAACAGATGAAAACAATCGACAATAGTAAAATGGTCGGTATGAGATTTGATCATATGAGTCACAAGTCAGCCGGCGTCAAGTCAAATCCCCACGCTTGGGGTGAAAGTCAGAGTCCGGTGGTGCGATTTTTTCCTACCACACCGTTGAGATTGTTCACAGAAGAGAGCAGTCTGCTCTTCAGTTACTTGAGATGTCCTGGTTCGTTCAGTGGTTAAGGCTCGCCATCTCCCTCGTCAGGAAGAAATCCAGTTCTCGTTCCAAGTGAGTGATCATAGGAGTCGGGATCAAACCCAAGGAAAAAAAAAACCCAGCCTGTAAACAACAGGACTGTTAGCGAGTTGGCATCGACCCTTCTCGTCACATCACAGCATAAAGTGTTACAGACTTAAACAAATGCTTCACTCTATTGGCATAGCCAATCATGTTTGGGTTCACAGTTCAACTAACATAACATCAATTTGATTGTCTATTAAAATAATTCTCAGTAGCTCTGGAAATATAATTACATATGACAACAATTGTTCAGCTCAATAGGCTCAGTTAGATTCTATTACTCTACACTATTCAACAAGAAATACATTCATGACAACAAGGATACATTTAGTTGTGTTTCTATACAGCATTGTGACACCTTGTATATCTGTAACACAATAAATAAATAAATAAATAAATAAATAAATAAATAAAATGTTCTATAACAAAATTCAACAAAATATAAATTCTGGTCCTTTGGTCCACCTTTGTAAAATAATTCCTCCCTAATCAGTTAGCTTTTATTTATTTTTATTTATCTATTTTTTTTATTATTAAATGTTTGGTTAAGGGACGCATTGCTAATTCTATGGCGTTAGCTATAACGCCCCTGAGGACCTTGTACATCTAGGCCGTACCACCATTAACTGGCGGTTTGAGCCGTTAACTCCTGGGAATCCCATATGCCCTACCGCCGTTAACTGGCGGTTTGAGCCGTTAACTCCTATATGCCCTACCACCGTTAACTGGTAGTTTGAGATGTTAACTCCTGGGATCTAACGTCTAGCAGCCCACTGCTGTCACCTCGGTTGCTGTAATTAGCTTTTTGAATTTAATAATTTACTGAATTTAATCTCATTCACTCACCAACGCGCTCCAACGGTTCCCTCCTACAGAGGATTGGTTCACTCTGTCGTCTCCACACAAATCTATAAGAATGGAATTAATTTGATAAGCTATTTAAGTTTCCTTTTTTTTTTTTAAGTTGCATCGTTAGCTTTTTCTCTTCTTTTTTCTTTACTCACCGCGTTGGTTCCAAGTTCCTAGCTCTTATTAGAAGGAGTCAAGTCCGCCTCTCCCTCTATCTATGCGGCACCCAAATCAGGGTTCTTCACGGCCTCGACCGTTGTTTTTTTTTCTCTCTCTCTCTCTCTCTAACCGCTCAGTCTTTGCTTTCTGTATCTCCGTGCTGCACAGCCGTTTGTCTCTCCTCTCGCTCAGCTGCGTCGCACGGTTTTATTTCGCGGAGGCGGGACTTATTTCTCTCAGCCAATGAAATTTCAGATTCCCACCTGGACCAATAGTATACAGCTTTCCTCTTCTGTTTCTGTTAGTGATGTTCAAGATTCTTGTTTTAACCGATGTTTAATATTAAACTCGTTATTTTAGTTATTCACCCTTCCAATAATTCATTATGAAATTATCTATTAGTTAATTAGATATCTATTAATTAGTATTGTTAATTTCCTTAATTTATATTTTATATTTTATCTAAATTGAGGATGGATCATATTAGTAAGCCAATTAGTTAATACCTCATTAAGGTTCTAGCTTCTGGGTTACATCCTCCCCCATTAAATATCATGCACGTCCCTGTGCATTGTTTCTACGGGGTACACAACTTCTTGAGTAAGAGAGTCAATAAAAGCTTTATTAAGTCCTTGGAAAAGGGACCTAACTACGGTCACTAGTGGATTGCCCAATTGAGAGTAAGTTAGTCTTTGAGGAGGCTGACTACTTCGTTCAGATCTCCTGACATACATCTCTGGTTGCACAGTATCATGCTCATCCGTTTCGGTTTGATTCTCAACTGAGACAGGACGAAGTGAGCTCTCTGTTTCCGACAGAGCTGATGAGCTATTCTCTAAGACTTTGGTCTTTTCAGATGTATGTGTCTGATCGTGTATGATGGGTTCAAAACTTACATCACGTTGCTGCGACTTTAGGACACCATCCAATTGAGGTAGGTTTGTGTTAGTTTCATCCCCCGTTTCTACGTCAGGTAAGTATACTTCGTTTTTTTTTCGTTTTTTCAGGTAAGTATGTTGCTGCTTCTTTCACTCTTTCAGGTAAGAATGTCGCAGTTTCACTCATTCTGTCAGGTAAGAATGTTTCGGTGTTGATGCCTTTGTCAAGTAAGGACAATTCAGCATTTTCATTACCAGCTAAGGTTGGTTCCTTGCGATCCCCTGTGTGTAAGGATAGTGTGTTTTGTTGTTGAATATTATTTACCGGTCTTGAATCTGCTATGAGTTCCCTATTTGGCAAGGTGACCGCTATTTGATAGGATGGTCGGTTTAGCACTTGTGGAAGATCAGAGTAATAAAACTCATCTACCTCTTCGTCAAGTGGCTCATCTGGGTCAGGTTCTAAGGCTGAACTCTGTCTTGTATGAGGTCTGCTAGGTTTCGTAACGCGTTCTGTTTCATTTTCTAATGAAGAGAGAAAACCACAAGGCAGTAAAAGATCTCTGTGGAGTGTTCTGTTGGGTCCTTCTCCGTTCTCTGGTTTTACAGTGTATACTGGCAAGTTTTCCATCTGTTTGAGAACTATATACACTGTTTGCTCCCATTTGTCTGCTAATTTATGCTTTTCTCTTAAGCGAAGATTTCGGACTAAAACACGATCTCCCACACCTAGTGTGGACTCACGAATGTTTCTGTCGAACCGTTCTTTGTTCTTCCTCGCTGTTTTTTGAGAATTTTTTATGACAATGTCATAACTCTGTTCCAGATGACTCTTCAGTTCTTTAACATACTGAGAATGAGTTATAGAGGGCTTGTTCAAATGCGGTAACCCAAAGGCAATATCTATAGGCAACCGAGGCTGCCTACCGAACATTAGCTCGTAGGGAGAGTATCCCGTCACGTCATTTTTTGTACAATTGTACGAGTGAGTAAGTGGTTTTACAAAATCGCGCCAGTGATGTTTCTCAGTGGCTTGTAAAGTTCCCAACATGCTGAGTAATGTACGATTGTACCGTTCAACGGGGTTGCCACGAGGGTGATAAGGGCTCGTTCTGACTTTACGGATACCAAGTAAAGAACAAAGTTCCTTGATTGTACGTGATTCGAAATCCCGTCCCTGATCACTATGAAGACGCTCAGGAAACCCGTAGTGGACTAAAAAATGTTCCCACAGGTTCTTCGCGACGGTGGTGGCTTTCTGATCTTTGGTTGGGATGGACACTGCATACTTTGTAAAATGGTCTGTAATCACTAAGACATCTTTAGTGTTCTTACTGTCTGGCTCTATGGAGAGAAAATCCATGCAAACTAACTCCATAGGTCTGGTGGTGGTAATACTCACCATTGGAGCAGCTTTGTCAGGGAGGGCCTTCCGACGGATACATCTTTCGCAAGTTTTAACTTTGATTTCGATATCACTAGCCATTCTTGGCCAGTAAAAACGGGACCGAATGAGATCTGTCGTACGTTCAACCCCAAGATGCCCCATATCATCATGTAGGCTTTGCATGACTGTTGAACGTAATGAATCAGGCAAGACTAACTGCAATGATGTCTCTGGTCCTAATTGGCGTCTCCGGTACAGTAAATCATTTTGAAACTCAAACCGTTTCCACTCTCTCAAAAGGTTAAGAACCACCGGGGGTTCTGCAATAGTATCAGTTGGCGGTTTATTGTCAGTCATAAGCAGCTGAATGACTCGGCCAATGGTTGGATCTTTCCTCTGCAAGGAGACAAGGTCAGCATGGTTATACTTGGGCACAGCAAAGAAACTGTCACTATTGTCTTCCAACTGGAATAGGTCTGGAATGGCCGCTGCAGACATGGCAAGTGACTGAACTAAACCACAAGGAGAATCAGTCTCATCCAAGACCATGTGCTTTTGGCATGTTGCCTTCACTGCTTCGGCTTGAAGTTGAAGCTCGACTTCTTTGACAGAGGATAAAAGATGAGATCGGAACTCATCTAGTCGTTGGCATTCCTCAGTGAATTTTGAGTTGTCTTCAGGTTTATCATGCAGCCTCCTAGACAGGCCATCCGCGTCAACGTTCTGTGTACCTGCACGGTATCTGATGTCAAAATTATAGGTGGACAACGCAGCTAGCCAACGATAGCTCGTTGCATCGAGTTTTGCCGTTGTTAAGAGGTAAGTTAACGGATTATTATCAGTAATGACAGTGAATGTGTTCCCATACAAATAGTCATGAAACTTATCTGTTATGGCCCACTTTAAGGCTAGAAACTCCAACTTGTGCGCAGGGTACCTAGTTTCACTAGAGCTTAAACCGCGACTTGCATAAGCGATTACCTGTGTGACACCGTTTTGCACTTGGTATAGCGCTGCACCGAGTCCGGTCGTACTAGCATCTGTGTGTACTAGATATGGGAGTTTTGCGTCAGCGTAGCCAAGAACTGGCGAAGTGGTAAGTTTTTCAATAATAGTTTGAAAGGACTTCTCACAGTCTTGGCTCCAACGATTCCCAAAGGGTTCTTTGGGGTTCAAGTACTTTGATCTACATGGTGGTGTTTTAAAGTTTTTCCGTTTGGGTGGATAACCAGCCGTGAGAGATGTTAGTGGCTTGACAATATTTGAGTAATCTTTAACGAAGCGTCGGTAATAACCGGTAAATCCTAAGAAAGATTGGAGTTCCTTCAAAGTCTGAGGCTTCGGCCATGTTTTGAGTGCTTCCACCTTATCTGGATCGGTTTTTATGCCATCTCGAGATACTATATGTCCAAGATAACGCACAGATGTCTGGAAAAAACGACACTTATCTGGTGATAGCTTGAGTCCGTATTCTCTAAGCCGTTCAAGAACGTGAGAAAGTCTGGTTTCGTGTTCTTCCAAGGAGTTGGAAAAGACGATCAAGTCGTCTAGGAAAACTAACACTTCCTTCAGATTAATGTCCTTCATACACTTTTCCATAACCCGTTGGAAAGTGCTTGGAGCATTTGTTATTCCTTGTGGCATACGGTTAAATTCATAAAACCCAAACGGGCAAACAAAAGCAGTTTTAGGTTTATCCTTTTCACACATCTCTATTTGATAGTAACCTGACTTGAGGTCCATCACAGAAAACCACTGTGATCCAGCGAGAGCAGAAAAGGACTCCTCCAAGTTAGGCAGGGCATATGCGTCGCGAATGGTTTGCAGATTAAGCTTTCTATAGTCTATACATAGACGTACCTCACCATTCTTTTTCCGAACTACCACTATTGGTGAGGCAAATGGAGACTCCGACTCTCTTATTATACCGGTTTCCAAGAGGGCTTCCAAATGTTTTCTCACGGCTTCATAATCATGTGGATGGATCGGCCGAGATTTCTGTTTGAATGGGGTCTCGTCTTTTAAGTTGATGTGATGTCTTATCTGTTGTGTATGACCAAAATCAAGATCGTGGTGCGAAAACACATCGGAGTAAGTGTTAAGTTTGTTGGTGATCCTCCCTTTCCATTCTTCGGACAAGGGCGAAGTACCGAAGTCAAAACTGAGAGGAGGGTTTGAAGGTGAAGTCTGTTGCTGCGAACTACACGCCGCAAGTACTTTCTGATCACTTTTGTCAGGTTCTGGATATGGCATAACACGATCGGCTTTAACTAACTCAGCGATCACACAGTTAGTGGGTAATGTGATGTCATGGTTAGTTTCGTTTCTTAGTACAACAGGTACTTTGTATGGACCATGTGAAGGTAAGGAAATGAGGCAACAGTCTACAATTATACCCCCTGGTAGAGAACCATTGGTGGGTTGTTCAATGAGTGCATAAGGCTCATGCTTGTTTTGGCTGGGTTGCATAAACCCTTCTAGTAACAGTTTTTTATTTGCAGGGAGAACTTCTTGGGTTCTCCCTCGAAGCTTCACCACACCAACTCGTCCATCTTTGCTTTGTTTTTTTCTGACTGCTAAGGCTTTTAGCACGTGTTGGTACCCATAAGAGAGTGCCTTGGAATCAGGTAAGTTATTGGCAGACAATTGCTCATACAAAGGATCGAGTGTGTTTGTGCCAATGAGTAGTGGTGTATCAGAGTTTGAGCTTATATCCGGAACCACTAACGCAAGGGTAGGTAACTCAAGTCCAGACTGATCGAGCTCTTTTGGAAATGTGACACTTATCTCTATGTATCCTAAATAAGGAACTGCTTGACCGTTTGCGCCCTCGACTTCTAACAGATTACTGATGGGTTTAATTGAGAGGTCAGGTAAGTGTTCTTGGTAAAAAGAATTGGCAATGGTGGTTACCTGGGACCCTGAATCCAGTAAACAATTACATTCAACACTGTTAACTGAGACTGTAGCTGTGCATCGCCCACCCACTAATCTTTTGGGAAGTTTTGGCACTGAATGAGCATGAACTGGCTTGCAAAAAAGTCTCTCTGTCCTTTCCTTAGAGGGACTTGGTTCTACTTTAGCACCTATCTGTCCCACGATAGGAGCTTCTACCGGTTTAAAGGAGGAGACTGAGCAATTGGCTTTGACATCTCCCACTCGCGCTGCTTCTGTCTAAGAGCAAGTCTTTTAGTTGCAACTAGTGCTGGATTTGGCTCGTTGCTACAGCTAGAAGCTATGTGCCCATCTTCTCCGCACTTAAAACAGTATCCAGGCTTTGGTCTGGGCACCACTGCTGTTATCTGCTGAATCTGTTTGGGCTCATCTGGAATTTTAGTCCCCACACGGGGTTTTGACTCTTTTTGAGTTTTCTTTGCCTTTTTATCTGTGTTGTTAACCTTAAGCTGTGCAATTTGGCTCCTGAGCTCAGCGATTTGTTTGCGTAAGTCATCACAGTTATCATCTATTTCCAGTTCACAAGTGTTTTTACTCTGAGAGCATGTTGTTTGCACATTTGAATACACTCTAGTCCGTTGTGCCCCTAAGTGTTGTTTCATGCGTGCTGCTTTAGTAGCCTGTTTGTCTTCTTCAGTGCGCAGTTTGAGGAGAAGTGCTGTAAAATGAGGCGGGTTGTCTTTCTTTTGTTCGAGTTGCAGGTTTGAAATCAGCGAGCTGTCCCAACAGCCTCTGCAAAACTGCTTGAGCAGCTGCTGGTCGGCGTCACTGGAGGAAATTCCATTCCTCTGAATAACTAGGTTTAACAAGGTGTATAACCTCTGAAAGTAATCGGAAGGTTTTTCACCACTGTCCTGGTTTGTGTTTAAGAAGCGAGCAAAGAGCTCGTCGCCGTCTTCGACAGCTGCGTAAGCTGAATCGAGATGTTCAAGGTACGTTTCCGGGTCGGATTTTGGACTAAGAGCTTTAACAATGCTCGCTGCTGGGGCTGACAGACTCTCCACGATTCTTCGTACAATTTGGGACTTGGTGAGTGAAGGATCATTTATGCATAACACTACACTACTACGCCAAGTATCATAGTCAGTTTCAAAAGAAGGGTGTGGAACTCGCCCTGACAACGGTTTTAGTCTGTATTGTGAAGTAGGCGGAGGGATAACCTCACTGCTTTTAACAATGTGTTCCACAATAACTCGCTGAACCTCAGGTGTGTTTAAAAGATTTGGTGGAATGCAAGGGTTTTGTTTTCCAGTCTCTGTAGGTGGACAATTGTCCTTTGAGTTGTTCATATAGTTAACTTCTGGTGTTAAAGGCAGGGAATATGTAACTTGGTCACTATGGAGCATTGGCTCTAGTTCAGTGACTGGTTCAGATGCATGGGTATCCCTTCCTAAAGATTCCCCAATTTTTGCCAGTTCCTCCATTAGAAGGTCTTTAAATGATTGATTGCTACGCGCAGCTATGTCCCTGAGCTCTGACAGATAGGCATCAGTGGCAGATGTGCTAGTTTCTAGACTGTACGCGCTGGCTAGGTCTTGAATATGGAAGAAAACATCTGGGTTCCTAGTACAAGGTTTGTCATAGGGTAAACATTGTTTCTTTAATTCCTTAACAGTGGCTTCATGTTGAAACTCCACAATAATCTGATCACAGTTTGGTAACTTAATGCGCCTGTTAACTGGTCCGAATCCTTCCATAAACCCAAAGACTTCGTTATCAAGGTCTGTATCAGTTAACCCACTGATTAAAACAGCATTTGAAACTTTGACCTTTTCTGTTTTCACAACTTCCATTTTAAAACACTCAAAAGTACCAATAATGCCAAAATGGCAAACCACTGTGACCTCCAGGCACTCTTATGATGTCAGTCAATGGTTAGCTAAGGTAACAACTCTACAATTCTCCTGGCTGGCTCGCCAAGTTTTATGTAACCGGATTACAGGATACAATAAGATAATTAAAAGGAAAAATAGACAAATGGGCCAATAATTAGGTTCGGGGAGAATTGGAGGTTGTTTAAGAATGACTGGAGTCACGGGTATAGCATGAAACGATTTATATACTAAATTTTAATAATAATGGGAAATATAACACATAAAGATAACACACAAAAACAGATGAAAACAATCGACAATAGTAAAATGGTCGGTATGAGATTTGATCATATGAGTCACAAGTCAGCCGGCGTCAAGTCAAATCCCCACGCTTGGGGTGAAAGTCAGAGTCCGGTGGTGCGATTTTTTCCTACCACACCGTTGAGATTGTTCACAGAAGAGAGCAGTCTGCTCTTCAGTTACTTGAGATGTCCTGGTTCGTTCAGTGGTTAAGGCTCGCCATCTCCCTCGTCAGGAAGAAATCCAGTTCTCGTTCCAAGTGAGTGATCATAGGAGTCGGGATCAAACCCAAGGAAAAAAAAAACCCAGCCTGTAAACAACAGGACTGTTAGCGAGTTGGCATCGACCCTTCTCGTCACATCACAGCATAAAGTCTTACAGACTTAAACAAATGCTTCACTCTATTGGCATAGCCAATCATGTTTGGGTTCACAGTTCAACTAACATAACATCAATTTGATTGTCTATTAAAATAATTCTCAGTAGCTCTGGAAATATAATTACATATGACAACAATTGTTCAGCTCAATAGGCTCAGTTAGATTCTATTACTCTACACTATTCAACAAGAAATACATTCATGACAACAAGGATACATTTAGTTGTGTTTCTATACAGCATTGTGACACCTTGTATATCTGTAACACAATAAATAAATAAATAAATAAATAAATAAATAAATAAATAAATAAATAAAATGTTCTATAACAAAATTCAACAAAATATAAATTCTGGTCCTTTGGTCCACCTTTGTAAAATAATTCCTCCCTAATCAGTTAGCTTTTATTTATTTTTATTTATCTTTTTTTTTTATTATTAAATGTTTGGTTAAGGGACGCATTGCTAATTCTATGGCGTTAGCTATAACGCCCCTGAGGACCTTGTACATCTAGGCCGTACCACCATTAACTGGCGGTTTGAGCCGTTAACTCCTGGGAATCCCATATGCCCTACCGCCGTTAACTGGCGGTTTGAGCCGTTAACTCCTATATGCCCTACCACCGTTAACTGGTAGTTTGAGATGTTAACTCCTGGGATCTAACGTCTAGCAGCCCACTGCTGTCACCTCGGTTGCTGTAATTAGCTTTTTGAATTTAATAATTTACTGAATTTAATCTCATTCACTCACCAACGCGCTCCAACGGTTCCCTCCTACAGAGGATTGGTTCACTCTGTCGTCTCCACACAAATCTATAATAATGGAATTAATTTGATAAGCTATTTAAGTTTCCTTTTTTTTTTTAAGTTGCATCGTTAGCTTTTTCTCTTCTTTTTTCTTTACTCACCGCGTTGGTTCCAAGTTCCTAGCTCTTATTAGAAGGAGTCAAGTCCGCCTCTCCCTCTATCTATGCGGCACCCAAATCAGGGTTCTTCACGGCCTCGACCGTTGTTTTTTTTTCTCTCTCTCTCTCTCTCTAACCGCTCAGTCTTTGCTTTCTGTATCTGCGTGCTGCACAGCCGTTTGTCTCTCCTCTCGCTCAGCTGCGTCGCACGGTTTTATTTCGCGGAGGCGGGACTTATTTCTCTCAGCCAATGAAATTTCAGATTCCCACCTGGACCAATAGTATACAGCTTTCCTCTTCTGTTTCTGTTAGTGATGTTCAAGATTCTTGTTTTAACCGATGTTTAATATTAAACTCGTTATTTTAGTTATTCACCCTTCCAATAATTCATTATGAAATTATCTATTAGTTAATTAGATATCTATTAATTAGTATTGTTAATTTCCTTAATTTATATTTTATATTTTATCTAAATTGAGGATGGATCATATTAGTAAGCCAATTAGTTAATACCTCATTAAGGTTCTAGCTTCTGGGTTACACTAGCACAAGCAGGGATGATGCATCATCAAAAAGGCAAGTGCAGCCAAAAGTTGCAGCTACAAGTGCATCTGTTCCTCCTCTCTCCGTGCCTCCAGCACAGTCTCAGCAGACAATTGCGCCACCGAGTGGCAGCAGCACCAACATAAATCGCCGTTCAGATGACCTCAGGGTGGATAAGCCTAATCAGGTGTGCCTGGAAAATTATCCAGTTTGACTTTTCTCTGGGAAAAACGCAGTTTTTCTTCATCATGGTACCAAAATAGAACATAGTTGGAGTATTCAGTGAAAACAGATGCAGCATACTGTTTCCCCTGCAGACAGTTTAGTTCTCATTCCTCATCAAACTCTTTGTTACCATTTTGAATTCAGGGGTGTCTGCTGTCCTTTTGATTCAAATATTTTAAAACACATATTGAAGTTGAAACTGTTTTTGAACCATCTTAAATACAGGGTTGTCTGTTCTCTTTTTAGAAAGAAAACACTCTAGATTTTCTAAATCTTGTTTAGAAGACCAAGTTTACACTTCTTACCAGCTGGTAGCAGTAACACACCAAGTTAATGTTTACCAAGAAGAAGAAGCACGCAACCAAGAAGTAGCATGCTAACCTGATGCTAACTAGTATTCGTGATGTAAACATCATGAGAAACACGTGCAAAAAGAAGAATTTACTAAGGTATCAAGCTGCAGGGCAGGATTTGGAAGAAGACTTGTGGACTAAGTACTTTATTGGAGAACATTAACTGGACGTAAGGATTGTTTTGAGATGGTGACTCTGTGGTGCGCAGGGGCAGCTAAGAATGGTGAGTTGCACGTATTTTTCTAAGAGGTTCAGTAAAATTGGTTACTTTGTCTTAAGTTTTGATTGCATCTTTAATTGGCATACATAATTGGAATTAAACAATGAAGAATCTTAGCTTTTCAGTTAGTTATGTAGAACAAGTTGGTGGCGCAAAACGGCGGATTTGACCTGGAAGTATACAGGTGCTGGCCAGTAAATTAGAATATCATCAAAAGGTTGAAAATATTTCAGTAATTCCATTCAAAACGTGAAACTTGTACATTATATTCATGCAATGCACACAGACCAATGTATTTCCGATGTTTATTACGTTTAATTTTGATATTTATAGGTGACAACCAATGAAAACATCAAATCTGGTATCTCAGAAAATTAGAATATTCTAAAGGCCAATGAAAAAATGTTTGTTTCTCTAATGTTGGCCAACTGAAAAGAATGAACATGAAAAGAATGTGCATGTATAGCACTCAATACTTAGTCGGGGCTCCTTTTGCCTCAATAACTGCAGTAATGTGGCGTGGCATGGACTCGATCAGTCTGTGGCACTGCTCAGGTGTTATGAGAGCCCAGGTTGCTCTGATAGTCGTCTTCAGCTCCTCTGCATTGTTGGGTCTAGCGTATTGCGTCCTCCGCTTCACAATACCCCATAGATTTTCTATGGGGTTAAGGTCAGGCGAGTTTGCTGGCCAATCAAGGACAGGGATACCATGGTCCTTGAACCAGGTGCTGGTGGTTTTGGCACTGTGTGCAGGTGCCAAGTCCTGTTGAAAGGTGAAGTCTGCATCCCCATAAAGTTGGTCAGCAGCAGGAAGCATGAAGTGCTCTAAAATTTCCTGGTAGACGGCTGCATTGACCCTGGACCTCAGGAAACAGAGTGGGCCAACACCGGCAGATGACATGGCACCCCACACCATCACTGACGGTGAAAACTTTACACTGGACCTCATGCAACGTGGATTCTGTGCTTCTCCGCTCTTCCTCCAGACTCTGGGTCCTTGATTTCCAAAGGAAATGCAGAACTTGCTTTCATCAGAAAACATAACTTTGGACCACTCAGCATCAGTCCAGTCCTTTTTGTCCTTGGCCCAGGCGAGACGCTTCTTGCGCTGTTTCATGTTCAAGAGTGGCTTGACACACGGAATGCGACACCTGAATCCCATGTCTTTCATGAGTCTCCTCGTGGTGGTTCTTGAAGCGCTGACTCCAGCTGCAGTCCACTCTTTGTGGATCTCCCCCACATTTTTGAATGGGTTTGTCGTCACAATTCTCTGCAGGGTGCGGTTATCCCTAGAGCTTGTACACTTTTTTCTACCACATTTTTTCCGTCCCTTCGCCTGTCTGTTAATGTGCTTGGACACAGAGCTCTGCGAACAGCCAGCTTCTTTAGCAATCACCTTTTGTGTCTTGCCCTCCTTGTGCAAGGTGTCAATGATTGTCTTTTGGACAGCTGTTAAGTCAGAAGTCTTCCCCATGATTGTGGTGCCTTCAAAACAAGACTGAGGGACCTTTTAAAGGCCTTTGCAGGTGTTTTGAGTAAATCAGCTGATTAGAGTGGCAGCAGGTGTCTTCTATATTCAGCCTTTTCAGAATATTCTAATTTTTTGAGATACCAAATTTGGAGTTTTCATTAGTTGTCACTTATGAATATCAAATTTAAATGTAATGAACATTGGAAATACATTGGTCTGTGTGCATTGCATGAATATAATGTACAAGTTTCACGTTTTGAATGGAATTACTGAAATATTTTCAACCTTTTGATGATATTCTAATTTACTGGCCAGCACCTGTATGTATGTAACGGCCATCGGACAGATTATAAACATGCAAAGGGGTTGATCAAAACACGGTTTACTGGGCCCCCCCAGAAAAACCCACTGCCCCTCCAGGTGAAGTCCTCTGGCGCCGGGTCTGTCTACAACCTTCTTACTGCAAGGCAATGGTAGCAACTGTGCCGACATGCAGCCTGACCAAGAAACTAAATTTCGATGAGAATTTTTGAACAAACGTTGCTTTTTTCTAAATTACATCACATGCCCCACATGTCCTAATCTGGATTCTGCTGAGCCACTTCAACCTTATTTAAGAACATAAGAACAGAGCCTGGCAGGGTTTAATTGGGGTGTTTCTTTTGAAGTCATAAAAGTCTGTTCACTCAGTTTAGTTAACCAGGGAAACAGCTTTGTCTACAGTTGCCAACAGAAGCAGTTTTCAGCGTGGATCTGTGGATCCAGTGAAGTGAGTGAGCCATTATTCTGATTAGAAGGAATGTGGGGCTACAGTAGCAGAGGAGTCGTTGTGGTCTTTGGGCAAGACACTTAACTCACCTTGCCTGCTGGTGGTGGTCGGCGGCTCAGCAGCCTCGCCTGTCTGTGTGGCTCAGGGCAGCTGTTTGTACCGCTCATCACCACCAGTGTGTGTGTGTGTGTGTGTGTGTACTTGTATTTATATGTTTATGTGGACAGATTTGAACTTTTAACCTGTAGTGCGTAGACATTTTCACATTGTGGGGACATTTGGCTGGTCCACACAATGACAAATTACCCTAAAATGTGGTTTTAAAAATATGGTGTGATTTAACTTTTGTTTAGGTTAGGGTTAGGATTAGAGCCGCATCGGCTATGGTTAGGATTGGAGTTTGGGTTAGGCACAATACAGTCACAAATAAAGAAAAAAAAATATGAATGGAAATCAACAGGGTCCACACAAGCATATAAATACAAGTGTGTGTGTGTGTGTGTGTGTGTGTGTGTGTGTGTGTGTGTGTGTGTGTGTGTGTGTGTGTGTGTGTGTAAATGGTTGTGTTTTAATTACAGGCCATTCAGAATTTATATTTAAATTTTGCAAACAAAAAATAATGAGTGCCGTTACTTTATCGTTCAGTTTGGGGGTGACAAAAATTGCTATGCTTACGGTGTTGTAAGTGTTTACCCAAAACGAAGGAAATCCTTTCTGCTCCATTCATATAAACCTTTACTACTATGTTCTAAAAGGGGAAACAGGGGAAACCTCCTTTGTGATGTCACAAACAGGGTCTTTTTAAAACTGCATGTTTTAGGCATACATTTCCTAAAAATTAACACTGACAGAATACAAATTGACTTTGCTTAAAAATAAAGCAAAATAGTCCCACATGGCAGCAGGAAAGCATGCAAAGGGTTGAATTTCACATGATTACTTTTTCAAATGCATTGCATGTACCAGCTCCATTTGAATTCATTTAAAACAATGGTGTTTTCTGAAAATGTCCATGTCTCAAATGAGTTACTGGCTTAAACTACAAACTAATGTGTATAGTTACCTAATTTGAGAGTGTTCATTGTCTTGCAGAGTCTAAGTTTCTTCAATTTTTATCAGTGGAAGCTCCACTGAGGCACAGCCATCTCTGATTCACAGCGTCTCAGGACACTGGACACTTAAGTGCTACCCCCTATTTGTTTGAATGCTGTAAAGCAGCCCACCCAGCAACATATATATATATATATATATATATATATATATATATATATATATATATATATATATATATATATATATATATATATATATATGTTTAAATAGTATGTGTGTGTGTGCTTTACAGATGCAAAAAGAAGCCGAGGAGGTATATGAGCGCCCGAGGGAGACCACCTGGGAAGAAGAGGAGGTGGTAGGAGGACAGGTGGGGGAAAAGTAAGATTAATGGTGCTTGGGAAAATGATTGCTCCTGCTGGTCCAAACTTTAAAATCAGCGGGAGTTAGTTACCGGCTGCTGGTCCAGCAGGGATGTGTTCCCAACATTCTAGCATTAAAAAACACTGACAGAGCTCAGCTAGATCTCAGGGAGGGAAGACAGAGTCTCTTCACCCCATACATAACATGACAAGACCCTTGTCAGCAGAAGTGTTTTAGGTGGGTGACTATAACCCCTGAGGACTCGTTCTTTCTATAGCACTGCTAACTTGAATGGATCATAACAATTTAGAACTTCTCTGTTCAGCATTTAAATCCCACAAATGTACTGACTCATTGTCACAGTTTCAGCAGCTGGTGGTAACTTCACTCAATAATATTGTCTGCAAGAACATCTGATACAACATCAGCAAATTCAGAGAAGCAATCAATACAGGATATGATGTGTTAAAGGTTTAGACCTGTAATAAAACAATGTGTAGATTGTGATGAGCTAATACAAGACTACTGCATGATCCCAGAAAAGTGCAAACACAGGTGCATGATAGCATCTCATTTATCTTCCCTAAATGTCTGATTCATGATCTGCGGTGTGTCCAAAGAGAAGGCGATGCCACAGTTAGATAGACAGATGAATGGAAGTGATAATGGAAGCTGACAGTTAGCCATTAGAGAAAACAGGCTGATAAATGTTTATTGTATTTCACAAAAGAGAGTTTAATGAAGTCACAACTGTGGTGTGAAATCTCAATTTTCCTTTAAACAGACTGCTTGGATTGCTGCTTCTTCCCCCTTTTTCATGTGGTCACATGCAGCTGGAGCCAGATCCACAAAACAAGTGTATGACAGCAATTTATCTTCTTCATTGTTGCCTCGGAGAACCAAACACTGTTACCCAGATACGCCAATAGGAGTGCTACTACTGTTGGTTGTAAACATTTCTAAATTTGTATTTAAATGTTTTTTAAAGAATGATCAATATATAACTGAAAAGTATAAATTTAAATAGCTGAAGCAATTAAATTATCTGACATTTTTTAAAACCCCTAAATAATGATTGTAACTTAGCAAAGATTTAACTTTACTGGGTTCTAACTAAGTTAACTTTAATTGAGGAACCATGAATAACATTTGTTAACCATGTAATGCCAGACGTATCTTCTTTCATGTCTACACATTTCTCAGACCCATACTTCTTTAGCCGGTCCTTTAACACATGCTGTATTTAAACCATTCAAAAATAAAAATGGTGAATAAAAAAGATCATATTCACAAGGATCGGCATGCTGATGTCATGTTCTGGGGAAAATGTCTAACCCAAGACATGCAGAATCAGGAGACAGACACAAATTGAAGGAAAAAAGTAAATATTTTATTGAAACGAGGAACTAAAGGCACACTGGAAGTCCAGCGGATGAGGAAACGGGAAGCAGCGTCTAGAGGGGAGAGTAGCAGAGGTGAGTACTGGGATTTGTAGTCCAACTGAGGGAAACTGACTGAGGGACTTACGTTTCGGGAAGATAAGAAGAGCTAGGGAGGGCTGAGCCGGGGTAATAATCCAGGTGATGAACAGAGAGCGGTTGAGATGGTGAGAGGGGATGTATCCGAGAGACCGGTGTGGGGGTTGGAGAGGGAGCGAGGCGCAGTGGAGAGCGGGTCGGTCAAGCGGGTGGATGGTGAACCAGGAAGCGAGTCGGTGAGAGATCCATACAGAGTTGGGTGGAAGTCCTGAGGTGAAGCCAACCTGAGGTGAGCGATCCAAACAAAATCCAAAGGTTAGTCGAGGTTAACACATACACAAGAGTTCAAAATCTAGAGACAAGTTCTTCTAAGGCTTGAGACTACCAGTCAGTAGTAATCTTCCGGCGTCGAGTCACGTCCACCATCCTCCTTATAAGCAGGCCCGCTGATTAGCTGAACGAGGAACAGCTGTTGTTCCCTCTTCTGAAACCAAACACTCAGAGATGGTGAGAATGAGAAGAGTGCTCACCCCGGCTCATGACACCCCCCCCCCCCCCCCCCCCCCCACGGATGCCCCTTGGCGTCCTAGCCAAAGCAGCCTCGAACTCCCGGATCAGGGACGGGTCCTCGATGAAGGAGCGAGGAACCCAAGACCGCTCCTCGGGACCGTACCCCTTCCAGTCCACGAAGTACTGGATTCCTCGACCACGGCGACGAGAGTCCAGGATCTTGTTTACACTGTAAACGAGACCCCCCCTTGTACAATCGAGCCGGAGGAGGAGGAGCAGGAGCGGGACAGAGGGGACTGGAGACCACAGGTTTGACCAAGGAAACATGGAAGACCGGATGCACACGTAGGGAGAGGGGAAGGTCCAAACGAACAGTGTGGGTGTGGGAACATCCACAATCTTGAAAGGACCAATGAATCGCGGGGACAGCTTGCGGGTTGTCGCCTTCAGCGGGATATCCTTCGAGGATCACCAGACACTCTGACCCGGGGCATAAACTGGAGCCGGGCGCCGCCGGCGGTCTGCCAACTGTTTGTTCCATTGGGCCATACAGTCCAGCGCCGCCCTGGTGGTGAACCAGGCGCGCCTGGCACCGCAGAGGAATTTTGGAATGTAAGAAACCGAGGACTGCTGGGGAAAAAGTGAGGGTTGGTAACCGAGGGAGGATTCAAAAGGGGGCTGACCTGTGGCGGAGGAGACGTGACTGTTGTGAGCATATTCCACCCAAGGTATGTGGGTGCTCCAGGAGGAAGGGTGTGAGGAACAGACACAGCGCAGCATGGCTCCCAACTCCTGGTTCATCCGTTCACATTGTCCGTTAGTCTGAGGGAATGGCCAGAGGTGAGAGCCACCTTAGCTCCAAGGGTCTCCGCGAACTCCTTCCAAACCCTGGAAACAAATTGCGGGCCTCGGTCAGATAGGATCTCCTCAGGGATGCCATGGAGATGGAGAACGTGTCTCACCAAGAGCTGCGCTGTGACTGCAGAGGAAGTGAGAGATTTTAAAGGAACCAGGTGACAAGCTTTGGAGAAGCGGTTGACAATGGTGAGTATGGAGGTGAAACCATGTGAATTTGGGATACCACAAAGAATATCCAGGGCTATGTGGAACCACGGGCGAGAGGGAATGGGTAGCGGGTGTAGCAGACCAGCTGGAGGGCGATGGTCCCCCTTCTGTTGGGAGCAGGTGTGACAACCCGAGACATAACTCTTAGTGTCTCTGTAGATGGATGGCCACCAAAAGAACGTCTGATGAGGGCCACAGTTCGAAACGTGAAAAGAAAAGGGACCAACCATACTGGCATGGGTTTAACTGCTTTGCCTTCTTAAGATACACCAGGTTTTTATGATCAGTCCAGATGAAGAATGGATTTTCCACTCCCTCCAGCCAATGCCTTCACTCCTCGATGGCCAGTTTCACCGCCAGTAATTCACGATCTCCCACATCGTATCTGCTCTCAGCAGGGGTCAGATGACGTGAGAAGAAGGCGCACGGGTGAAGGCGTTGATCCTTTACTGATACCTGGGATAGTACTGCTCTCACCCCGGTGTCCGAGGCATCCACCTCCAGGGTGAATTGACATTGTGGGTCTGGACGTTGCAGGATGGAGGCGTTGGAAAACTTCCCTTTAAGAGTCTGAAAGGCAGCTTTGACATCTGGAGACCACACAAAATGTTTGTTGACGGAGGTTAGGCTGGTTAAAGGGGCTGCTGTCTGACTTTAGTTTCTAATGAACCTATGGTTAAAATTGGCAAACCCAAAGAACCTCTGTAATTGTTTCCTTGTGGATGGAGTGGGCCACTCTGTAACAGCTTGAACCTTCTCTGGGTCCAGCTTTAACCGCCCGCTCTCAGTGATGAACCCCAAGAACTTAACTGTGGGAACATGAAACTCACGCTTTTCAGCCTTGACGTAGAGTCTATTCTCAAGGAGGCGCTGTAATACAGATCTCACATGCTGGGTGTGCTGCTCCAGAGTCTTAGAGAATATCAAAATGTCATCCAAGTACACTGTTACAAATTTGTTAAGAAAATCACCCAATACTGAGTTTACTAGAGACTGGAAAACGGCGAGGGTATTAGTTAACTCAAACTGCATTACCACATATTCAAAGTGGCCCAGGGGTGTCTTGAATGCCATTTTCCACTCATCCCCTTCCCTTAGGCATTCCTGAGGTCCAACCCGCTGAAAATTGAGGCATCCTGGATTGGCTCAAAAGTGGAGGAGAGTAAAGGCAGAAGATACTTATTACGAACAGTGATCTGGTTCAAACCTCTGTAGTCAATGCAGGGCCTGAGTGTTCCCTCCTTTTTGGGCACAAAAAAGAAACCTGCTCCCAGGGGGGAGGATGAAGGTCGTATGGTTCCAGCAGTGAGACAGTCCTGTATGTAATGTTCCATGCTTTCTCTCTCAGGTTTGGAGAGGTGGTAGAGACAGCTAGATGGCAGAGGAGCCCCCGGCAGCAGATCGATGGCACAATTAAAAGGCCTGTGAGGAGACAAAGAAGAAGCGCGGTCCTTACTAAACACCTGTTTGAGGTTGTGGTACACCTGAGGAACGGCAGACAGGTCAATGTTCTCCATAGGGGGTGTTGAGGGGCCACGTGCGGGAGGTGAAGCTGAACAAGGACATAGTTGGGAACATTCCCGGCTCCATCCAAGGATCTTGTTCTCCTTCCAGTCTAGGATGGGGTTGTGGCGAACCAACCATGAATGCCCAAGAACCAGTGGCGACTGAGGAGAAGGGAACACATAAAATTTCAATGTCTCTGTGTGGTTACCTGAAACCAAAAGGCGGATGGGAACAGTCTGGTGGGTGATGGTGGAGAGATCTCGGTTGTCCAACGAGGACACTGAGAGAGGGGTGGATAACATGGTGGTGGGAATCTTCCACTCAGCCACCAGTTGAGGGTCCAACAGAGACTGCTCGCACCCTGAGTCCAGAAGGGCCTCGAGTGGAATCTGTCTACAGTTTACAATCAAAGGACACGGAAAAGAGCACAGAGAACCAACAGAGTCTGAGTTACCGCCCAGCAGTAGTCCCGGTTTTACTGGCGGGCTTTCCCTTTTAACAGAGACGGGCAGTTGTTAATAAAATGTCCAGAAACGCTGCAGTATAAACAAAGGCCTGACCTGATCCAGTGCTCTCTCTCCTCCTGAGAGAGGCGAGTCCTTCCCATCTGCATGGGCTCCTCTGCAGAAGAGGAGTCTGGTGCGAGACGCCCACTGGCCCCTAGGGCCCTTTCATGCGAAGAAGAGGCAACCGGTTCTGGTTCATGTCTTCTCAACTCCCGGTGACGTTTGTCGATGGAGATGGCCAGTCTGATGAGCTCCTCCAGCGAACTGGGTTCCGGGCATAGGGCCAACTGGTTCCTCACTCTATCATTCAGAGCCTCGGTGAAAGCTCTGATGAGGGCGTCCTCGTTCCAGGTTGTCCTCAAAACAATCAAACGTTAGTTTAAAATTGGATGAAAATTTGTTAAAGGGTCCACATAAAAACAAGTCATTGTGGCTTTTAGCCTCTGCCCATCGTAACGCTTTTCCTCGTAACAAACCTACTATAAAGGAGATCTTGGCGGAGTCTGAGGAAAAAGCTGTGGGACAATGTTTGAAGGCCGGCTGACATTGGAGCAAGAAGCTGTGGCATTCCTCAAACTCACCCCCGAAGGTCACTGATGGCGGGGACGGAGCTACACAGAAGTGGGTTCCGTCCATGGGCCTTGCAGCTTCCTGTCCGGGGTTTCCTGCGGCAGCCTGAGCGACTGACGGTGGTTCCGCTGAAGAAGGCGGCTGACGAGTATGGGACAAGGTCTCATGGGTCTGATGAACCATAGTCTCAAGCTGCTGGTATCGTTGGTTTGCAGCGGTGAGTTGCTCCATAAGCAAGGGGAGTGTTTGTTCCTGTTGGGATAATCTGTGACAAATGTTGGTGAGTACTGATTCTGCGGGGTTAGCGTTTTGGCCGGAAGATTCTGTCATGCTCTGGGGCAAATGTCTAACCCAAGACATGCAGAATCAGGAGACTGACACAAATTGAAGGAAAAAAGTAAATATTTTATTAAAACGAGGAACTAAAGGCGCACTGGAAGTCCAGCGGGTGAGGAAACGGGAAGCAACGTCTAGAGGGGAGAGTAACAGAGGTGAGTACTGGGATTTGTAGTCCACTTGAGGGAAACTGACAGAGGGACTTACGGTTCGGGAAGATCAGAAAAGCTAGGGAGGGGTGAGCCGGGGTAATAATCCAGGTAATGAACAGAGAGCGGTTGCGATGGTGAAAGGGGATGTATTTGAGAGACCAGTGTGGGGGTTGGAGAGGGAGCGAGGCACGGTGGAGAGCGGGTCGGTCAAGCGGGTGGATGGTGAACCAGGAAGTGAGCCGGTGAGAGATCCATACAGAGTTGGGTGGAAGTCCTGAGGTGAAGCCAACCTGAGGTGAGCGATCCAAACAAAATCCAAAGGTTAGTCGAGGTTAACACATACACAGGAGTTCAAAATCTAGAGACGAGTTCTTCTAAGGCTTGAGACTACCAGTCAGTAGTAATCTTCCGACGTCGAGTCACGTCCACCATCCTCCTTATAAGCAGGCCCACTGATTAGCTGAACGAGGAACAGCTGTCGCTCCCTCTCCTGAAACCAAACACTCAGAGATGGTGAGAATGAGAAGAGTACTCACCCCGGCTCATGACAGCTGAATACTCGTAAATCCCTGAGAAATTAGGCCTACTAACTTGCAAACAGTTAGATTGTTTTTGATGCTTCAAATAACAATTTTTAGCCGTGAGTTAAACACTGAATTAGCAGGAGTCAACACGTGAGAGATGTTACCTCTTGTCTTTTTTTTTCACTCTTTTTTTAGACTTCGGTAAAAAAAAAGTTACAATTTTTCTGAGTCAGCAGGACCTAAAGCTTAAACTGGAACCAGCCTCTAGGGTGCTACAATTCCATTTTAAGAGTTTTCCCCTTTTTATAATTTGTTCATATTCAGGTCTTCTGCCTTCTGGTGAAAAAGCTGAGTACTACATTGGGTAAGATCCAATTTTATCTTTATAATATAAATTATTAAATGACTTGTCACATGATAATTACCACACCCACTCACAAAAATATACTTTTTAGTGATTATTTTATGTTTGAAGCATTAAAAGTTTAAGAAAAACGTTGTTTACTTTACTTTGTTCATTGTCAACCGTTTGTGCTTCACTGACTCATATTATCTCAGTGTTTTTAAATTCAAGAAACGAGATAATAGAAACTCTTTTGTTTATAAGCTAAATATTTATATGTATTTTTATTTTTTTATTTTTTTGCAATGTAGTGATAAAACCCAAACTATGTGCACTTTACAAGTTATTCAATGTCCATAAACAGTCAATAATTCCTACATTTCTCAGTAGTTTATCTTGTTTTTTCATTTACTACAGCAGAATAATAAACAGCTCTATGATTTCACGTTTTTCAGACATATTGATGTGAAGTTTGAGGACAACTCAAGGTCAAAGACCTTAAAGGATCATTTCCATTACTGCGAGGGAAACTGCAGCTCCATGCACAGCTCGCTGCGTGAGTGTGAGAATCTGCTTTGGTGGTGGGGTGGTGCTGGAGAAGTAATGAGTGCCAGGCAGAAACACAGGGCACTTAATGGGATTACACAAGGAGACGTTAATCTGGGGAGAACAGGTGGGGAATTAAACATGATCAGAGGGCTGCAGTGAGAGGGATGGAAGAGAAGGGCTTGAGAGTCAGAATAAAAAGGACACAGAAAGTAGAGTAGAGACAATGTAAAAGAGAAACAAGCCTGCAGAATATCACAGTGCTAAAACATTGTAGTTATTTACAACCATTTGTGCTTCACTGACTCAAATTATCTCAGTGTTTTTAAATTCAAGAAATGAGATAATAGAAACTATTTTGTTTATAAGCTAAATATTTATAAGATGCCTCATTTTTAATTCATTAAAGATGCAGACGATGGGCGTGTGTTTTGGTTGAGTGGTATACATAAAATACATTAGCAATACACAATAACTGTCAAGCAGCAGTGAGAGCCCATTAGTCCAACACACACACACACACACACACACACACGATTAAAGGAGTGAAAGTCGTCTTTGATAATCAGCCAGACCCACAGGGACAGAAAGTGCTTCATTTGAATGAAGCAAAAATTAAATAACTCACTGCAGTTTCTGCTGGCCTTATTAAATTTCTTACTATGAATGGATTACTTCCCTTTTGTAATGCGGCTTCCAAAGCTGCAAATTGATTTGGAAATCTTTGATTTTTCTAAGCAAAGTCTAGAAATCTCAACTTGTAAAAATTCTAAAATCTCTAGGAATTGAAAAATAAATGAAAATAAATTTTGGATTAGTTAGTGGATTTACTCACTTTCAACAGTTGTGAACTTAGTCATAGAATTATGGAAATTCACAGCATGACAACATCAGTCAACCAAGCCTGGATGTTATGTTTAGACATGAGTTCTATCCACGCACACACACGCACTCACTCAACAGAACTGAGTGAAACAGAGAACTGAGTGAGAAGAGATTAAAATCATCCCCCTTAAACACTGCTGGAGATACAACTAGAGATGGAAATGTAATTGGAGGTGGGTCGGTAGGTGAAAGAGTACCATTTGGAACTTTAGACGTCAGAGTTAATTTTGGATGGCTCTCCAAAAGGCGTAGTGAGTCCCTTAAGGAGGACAACCGTGTGGAGAAGTGACAGAGTAGTGCGTACGCCAACACAAGTGACAGACAGCAGTCGGATCATGTAGTGAGGAAAATGACAGAGTCGGAGGAGGACCAGGAGTAAATCACAGGTTGAAAGGAGATGTTATCACAGAAAGGAGAGAACTCTACAACAGACCTGAGTCTATCTGGATCCAAGTAATATAGAGAGACCTCACCAGTGTGGACCATGGTGGTCTGTAAGACATGCCGTCCGAGGGAATGTACTTCCCTGTTTAGCTAGGTACACAGGGCCGGCTCTGGGTAATTTGGTGCCCAAGGCGGGAGTGCCCATTTGCGCCTCTCACCCAAACACAAGTCCACACATTGGAAAAAGCAACTCCACAGTTATTCCTTAGTTACTATTTTTTTATTTTAAATATTCACACAGCAACTCTTTAAAGTCAACAGCCTGAAGAATAAATGTAAGCTTGAAAGATAAGTAACCTGAGAATATTACAATAGCCGACAACTCAAACAGTTGTGCAAATGTCATTGGGGGGGGGGGGGGGGGGGGTGCAAAATCAAAAGCAACATTAAACAGTACAATCAAAAGCAAAACTCAAATATCAGTGTCATCATAAAGAAAGTTCTACTTTCCATTTTGTTCTACTGCTGTGGCCAGTCAGCAGGATCCATGGGGCCAGCAGCTCATACATGTTCACAGACATCTGTTGAAGCTGATGATGGCGTCTCTTCAGGCTGTTGGATAGGAGCACTGAGTCTGCTGGTGTGGTGTTGGGTTCTTCTTCTGTGAGAAAATAAACACACACACACACACACACACACACACACACACACACACACACACACACAAAGCAACTTAACCCTCTGATGCATGAATTAAGAACAGTGCCACTTTCACATTCAAAAACAGGTGGAAGTGAGCGCATCCATGGGGATTATTTGAAAAAACTTATGTCTCACTCTCAGGTGCTCTTCAGCATCAAATAAATCGTAGAACATGAGGAAGAAGAACCGGTGATCTGAGGCACTCTGAGGATTTCATTTATTAAACAAGGAAACACCGACACATTTCTGTACGACCTTCTTCAGGGCATAAACCTTTCTGCCCTGAAGATGACTCACTAATGTCACAAAAACTAACGTCCATCTTTTTTTTTTTACAAATTTACAGCCTAATTGACAATAACATCTTAAGGAGACAATTTCAGATGTGTATGTTGAGATTATTTAATATTCTCAATGCTAAATCAATGCTGCACTGATTGTGCCAAAAACAAGTGTCTGGTGTGGATTTAAACAAATCAATTTTGCATATCATATGTGATAAGCCGTTTAATTTGAAAAAGCCCGTTTCTACTGCTGATTACAAATAGCCTAACAACTTACTCACCTGGTTCTAGATGCTGAGATTGTAGCTCAGTAAATGTGCTGCTGCGTGATGCCTGGATGAAGACGCTGCAGCGTAAACAAGAAAGAGACGGCATAAGATGTCATGCTGGGTTTAGGCAGTTCTCACTCCCCGCCGGGCCCGGCGGCAGCGGGGGAGTCACCGCCACGGCCGCGGCGGTGCCGCCCGCCCGATGTGTCGGACAAAGTTGAAAATTTGCTACACCCACACCTAACGTTCTTCTGATATACAAATATTAAATTCATATTGTATGCGTACTTAAAACTTGAAACAACGTTCATAAAAGGCTGCAATCAAGCTCCAAAAGCCAGTAAAAAATCTTACATTCTTCATCATCACAGTCAGGGACGAAATTTTGATTTCATATATATATATATATATATATATATATATATATATATATATATATATCAAAGTTAAAAAATTTACAACTCTATTATTATTTTTATTTATTATCATTATTGAAGTGCAGTTTTGGCTGTTGACAATGGATAGGCCATTGTATTTATTGTTTTGGGTCTTTTTTTTTATTGTTTTTGGTGCAACATTTTCTAACAGGGAGTGAGATTCCTTTTTTATTGAATTTTTGTTTGTTATTTTTATTCATTTAGAAGTTCTGGTTCTGGACATTTCAATGTTAAATGAAGGTTTATTTGTTGCATTTTAAAAGGTGTACTTGCATTATTATGATATATTAACATTATATTAGTGGTTATTTTGGTCTAGATAATGTTGACAATGATATCGTTTATCATCAACAATTTGTTGGACAAAATATCGTCCAGCAAAATTTGTTACTTTCCCAGGCCTAGTCAAAAGTATAAAAATTATTTATACATAAACGGTCCCTCCTGAGATCTGGCCGTTTGTTCATTTGCTGTGTTAGAGGACATGCTGAACTAATGTTTTACACATGATCATCACCCTAACATTTGAGTGTATAAAAACATATTAAATATGTTTTTTCTCTTAAAAGTGTTTAAACAGTTGTTGCATTTCAACACACAAAAAATAAATGGAAAAAATAAGATAAATCTAATGAAAAGTGTACATCTTTGACATTAAGCTTAAAAAAATCTGTTGACGATGATGATACTGTTCATTTTTCAGAGCTTTTTAATGTGAACATATACATTGCAATAGATACGTTTACAATAAAGTTAAATGATAAAAGTTTTGAAGTTACACTTCTACTACTACTAGTAATAATAATAAAAAAATAATTATAATAATACGAATAAATTGTGTCTGAGGAGTCAGTTATGTGGAGGAGATTAGTTTGTAAAAGTTAGTTTTGAGTATGTTTGTGAAGGAGGAGGTGAGTCTGAGCTTAATGCAGGGGTGTCACATGTTCCAACTTACGTTTTGACTTTGAAAGAAGTCTCTTATCACTTTTCGTTTTCTTGACATGCTGCCTCCTGGCTGTGCCTAACTACCAAAAACCCACAAATGAACACTTATTCAAATGTTATGTAATGGAAGCTGAGCTGAGCTGATATTACACAGCGTCTAGTTGACGATGTGACTCAGTACCGGTGTTCCCTAGCGGCTCCAAACTAGCAAAACAACGTGAGCACGTTCTGACTGTTTACAACTTGAGTGACAGCAGCAACAGCCAATAATACGTTAGCAAGTATCAGCAGAGCCAATAGATTAGCTTTTGGGCGGGTCTAATAGTAAACCGGTTTCCGTTTCGGTCCTAGTGCTCAACCAAATCCATTTAATGGAGCGTAATATTGTTTTTGGACGGAAAAAAGTGCAGGGGACCAAAACTGCCTTTTGAAAAAGTGGGGGGGACATGTCCCACCCGCCCCCCCCCCCCCCCCCAAAATTACGTCCCAGATCACAGTGAGACTCAACATTGTCTCACTGCATCTGGACACGACGATTCAAACGTAAAATGAATGGGTTAAAGTTACAGATATTGTATTGTGTGTGTAAACAGCTAGCGAGGGTCCGTATGTGGACCGTGCCTGGCAGGAGAGGCAGTTAGCTACAATGCTAACGCAAAACGTTCCTTTGCAAAACTTATAAAGTCTACATACCTCTGCTTTGGGCCCGTTTTTATTCTTCTTCCTTCCTTCGCTTTCGGAATGCTGATCCCGATGGCTTAGGCGTTCTTTTCATCGTAAAATATCAAACGTTTAAACGCGACCACAACAGGATGTCCTTCTCCAGTGCCACCCACACACGTGATAGCTATGGCAACCTTAACGGTCAAATGCATCGGAGCGGTGGCTCAAGCGGGAGCTTGAAATGCACTGCAGCCAGATCATTAGAATTTAAATATTGATGTTTTAATTTCATGTCATTTCAAAGGGGAATTTTGAGTATGTAGAGAGTGCATTTCATATTACAAACGTGAATTTAATAAACTTTTTTTTTTTTTATTTTGCGCCCTATCCATCAGATGGCGCCCCAGGCGGCCGCCTGTGTCGCCTGTCGACAAAGCCGGCCCTGTTGGTACAGTATCTGTATCAGAAATTTTGTGTGAAGTGACGGTATTCATTAACAGACCTGGGCTCTCCCTAAGCATGATGCCCATTGAGGAGCCAGGTTCACTCAGCAGAAGGAAGAGAAGGCTGAGGAGGAGGCGTAGCCACATTGAAAATCCCAAAGATGCATGTGACCAGCATAGGATATTTTAACAGACCAGGAACCTGAAATTTTGGAGGCTGACTACTGTAGACTGGCGCAGTAGCGGTCTTTTGAGGACTCGGCGCAGGGGTGCGCTTTGGAGAACCCTCAGTTGACGCATAGGTGCAGCCAGAAAGATCAAAGTCAGCCTGTGGTGGTACAGGGCGACCTTCAACCCCCTCTTTGGTAGGTGAGACACCTATATCAGGAGATGAGGTCTCGGGTGCTGACTGTAATGGTGTAGGGTCAGTGATGTTATCAACACCCCCTTTGGTAGGTGGTGTTCCCACCGCAGGGCGAAGGAAGTCAGGTGCAGAGACAACACAGACACTAGGGCAGTCACTGACCAGAGAAACCCTAGACTGACTGGTCTTCTGGGTGGCGCTGTTGCTGTTAACAACACCTAAGGTAGAAATGAGGTCCTGGTGGAGATCCATGGGTGACGGTTGAATCCGAGTGGAAAGAGGGTTAGGGTTAGGGTTAGGAATGAAAAGCGCTTGAGCAGTTCTTCGCCCAATATATAAGGAAAATCCTCGATGTCAGACACATACACTGGGTGATGTTAACTGGTGTAGAGTCACGGCTGTTTTGAACGATCTTTTTTAGTTAGACCAGAACCTGTTTCCAAAATGAGAACCACCCAAATAGATGTAACGTCCAGCAATGGTGAGTTTGTAGGTACAGTTTGACCATTCAAAATCTATTCAACATCTGGTCAAAAAGGAGACACATGACTGCATGTGTTCCCTTTAAATTGGCCTGCCTTCATCCCATCAGCTCAGAGCCTGCAGCTCTGAACACAGATAACGAATTGTCAACAATAACATTCTCTCCTCAAGGTCCAATCTTTCAGGATTCTTCATGCCTCCATATAAGGAACACTCGCAGCCCGGATTAGTTGCTAAGTCAAAGAATGATTTCCTAAATCAGATTTGAACTTCTACAACTTTTAAGCTAGATAATCATTAAATAAATGTTTGTTTATTGCTACTAATAATAATTATAATATAATGAAATGTTTCATTAATCTGTGCTCAACGATTGAAGTTTGAAATGAATGTTATGTTATAATTGCAGTGATTGAAAATACGTTTCAGCATGTTAATATGACAAGGTCATAACCATTTGCACTCACACAAGGACAAAATAAGGTTAAGTTAAACTCTGACACATAAATAGTCTTTTACCCCAGTCAGAGCCTCCGTATCAAAGAAGGCGTGTTTTTGAGTTGTCTTGGTAATATTTCTCAAATTTGTCAACCTTTGGTTGGCTACACAAATCATAACATGAGAACATCAAAACTGGATCACTCTCGGGTGATCTCTCAGTTCTAGAGAAAGCTTCAGACCGGCCACCTGAAGCAAAACCCTCTTTAACCATCAAATGTTTTCACACGTTGTCAAAACCTTTTTGAAACTGCAAAGCTGATACAGAAGCAATTCCTGCAAACAAGCTGATCTTGTTCAGACTTTTGTAATGTCACGAAATGGCCTGAGTTTGAGATCCCATAGGTCAAGATCTACAGCCAGGTCAACTTAACCTGGCTATGGCACAATCTACAATATTTTCCCCTCACAGGAGACTGGAAGTCTGCACGTAGTTCCTTTAATCAGAGCCTGCTTCCTCACACCAGCTGGACTGCAGCTCTGAAAGATAATAAGATAAACAATAACATTCTCTTTACAGAGGAACTCATAAAATAAACTTTATTCCCAGATGAAAGAAGAAAGAAAATTTTATAATTAAAAATAATCATTAAATAAACTTTTGTTATTGCTACTCATAATAATGGTAAAACAATGAAATGTTCATTGATCTGTGCTTAATGATATATGCTTAGCATGTTTACTGGACAAGGTCATAACATTTGCACTCACACAAAGACAGAGTAAAGTTAAGTTAACGCACAACAGAGTTAACCTTTTGCCCAGATTCATAGTCTCCGAATCAAAGAGGGGCTTGGTAATATCCTAAAACTTGGCAACTTCTGGTTGGTCATTAATTCATAACATCAATCCATAAAAATTAGTTTAAGCTGGTTTTTCCCTCAGTTCGAACAGTTCAACAGTTCGAGAGTTCTAGAGGAAAAGCTTTAGACCAGCCATCTGAGCATAACCTCTTTAACCAGCAAGGATTTTGACACGTCTGTTAAAACCCTTTTAAACCTTTTTCGCACCTGCAAAGCTGAGAATAACAAGATAGTTCCTGCAGAACAAAGCTGATGCAAACTCCTTCAGAGTTATTTTTAATACGCTTGGTTTCATCCATCTGTCGTGACCCGAGAGATATCTCTGGACTGAACGAATCGGTACCTCGGTACTCTACAGCCCTCCGGTGCCAGCGGTCATCTGACCTCTCTCACTCTCGGATGCACCAAGAGGGTCTCTTAATCCGGGTAAATTAGACACACAGATAGCGTATGTGGTTTTGATAACAACTTTATAGCTTATTTGCAAATCAAATTCTTTCCATCCAGAACTCAGCTTTCTGAGATACGGAGATTCTGAATACATTATATTCACAGACAGGTTCCACACACCATCCTTTAGTTCGCGTCCACTCACAGTAAATAATAGTTTAAACAGTTTGTCAAGTCTTAATTGTTTGTAAAATAAATTCCTATTTTTATAAACCTGACTGTTTCTTGAATCAAAATGAAGTGTGTACGATCCCTTAATGAATAAATGAATCCTAGAATCTTCTGACTAATCATCCTAAGACCAGGCAAGGTGATGTTCTATACTTGAATAGAGTATCACAGCTTATTGGTGACAAGTGATGTTAATAATATAAATAGCTCTTCAAGCAATTTACATAACTCAACATACTATCTATTAACATTACACTCTTTAAGAGTCCGCCAGACGCGCGGTTCCATCTGTCTGTTGTGACCTGGAGACAACTCTAAGACCGGTTTAGTAGTGCCGCAGTTTTTCTACGGACCTCGTGCCTGGAAGTTTGAGGACTTCGACATGCCAGATCTATCACGAGGGTCTTCAAGTGGGTATGTAGACATGACAGATTGCGTCTGATGTGTTTTGGTAACAACCATCTTCAATGCTTAAAGCAAACCAAATTCTTTTACATCCAGAACTCAGCTCTCCTAGATAAGGAAGTTCTGACTAACATCGCATTGACACATAGGTTCATACATCACATTTAGTTCCATCCATCACAGTAAATGCTTAGTTAACTTGCCATGTTTTAATTGTTTGTAAAATAAATTCTTACTTTTATAAACCTGACTATTTTCTGACTCAAAACGAAGTGTGTACAATTCCTTAATAAAGAAAGAATCCTAGATCTTCTGATAAACACAGTAAAGACCAAGCAGAGTTGATATTCTATATTTAGATAGAGTCACAACTTATTGGTTATAAGTAGAGGTAATTATACATACATACATACATACATACATACATATATATATATATATATATATATATATATATATATATATATATATATATATATATATATATATATATATATATATATATATATATATAGCTCTTAAAGCAATCTATTTGCCACACCCTACAAAGCATATCAAAGCCTTTTCTTTGATGGTTTCAGAAACGATTGCTGTAAAGACAAGACAATTGTGTTTTGAATTTGTTGAGGAAGTTGTTTTAGACAGTTTTATTCAAAGATTTAAAATTCCTGCCATGATTTTACAGCATTTCTCAGTCTGGTTGTCTGTACATATAATATGGAAGGACTCTCTGCTCCGTCACTCCTAGGTTTCTGAAGAGGTCAGTTGAACCTCAGTAGGCAATTTTCACCACCACCATCTGGCCGCGTAACGCGTCTCGTGACTCCAGGAGAATGAGAGCTGAGAGTGGCACTGTGAGGGTGGGGGCTGATGGTTGACACCCATCAAACTGCAGATGTAGCTACGATCTAACTGAGCTGACCAAAGCTAACGTGTGTGCACTTGCACACGTGTGCTTGTTAACGGCTTGTTTCTATGACTGAGTGTGTGTGTGTGAGAGGGAGGGAAGGGTGTCCACCAGGCAACACCGCCTTTAGGTACTGCTTCACTTTTGGAAGATGGAGATTGCCTCTTAGTTCAGCTATCTTGTATCAGCTGCTGACCTGAAGTTAGGGAACTTAAAAATATTTATTTCACATTACGGAACCATGCACTTGGATTTGTAATCTGTTTCTTCTAGTTTAGCCAATAATCCACACAGTTTAGAATTTTATTCTACATATAGTACATTTACTTCAATGGCTTACTTGCCTTGTGTGCACAGCACTTTGGTGAGCTTAAATGTGGTGATTTAAATGTGCTTTATATACAATGGATGGATGTACAGTTTTATAATCAGTTTTATCCTTACTGTTTAGGAATCTGTTCCCTTAGTTTACCAAACATCTTCTTGGGTCAGTGTTCCATTTTCTTAGTTTGTTAAATCATGATCACAGTTTAATGTTTAACTGTCTCTGTGCAGCAGAGAATTAAACCGGTTAAGAGGATGTAGCCCCTCACCATCAGTGTATGAATGAATGGTTCACTGTAGAGTAAAGCACCACAGAGTCCTCTGACTCTGATTTATCAATCTGCTATTACCAATATGGCAAAATATGTGCACAAATCATACATTTGTTCCCTTGGTCCAGTTATCCAATCAGCAACTTTAGCAAACCATGCACATTTATGTAAAGAATTTCACCTCAGTTTAGGAAATCACTGCACACAGATTCATAATCTTTGTAAATTTGTGCACACATTATTAACAGCACTGACCCTTACCAAGCTCAGAAGATATAAATAAACTGAGAATTCAATCTCATGTTGAAAAGGTTGGACAATAAGATTAAACAACAAGACAGAGTTCAAAGTAAAAACAGGAAGTCGGCAGCCCACACTCGGTCATGGCATGCAGGTAACAAGCAGGCAGCAGAGACACTGAATGGCTAACTCACACAGGGAACACAGTCGATTTGGCAGCATGTGACTGAAAGCTGTGTGCACTGAGCCTGATTATAAAATGGGCAGCAGGTGGTCAGACAAGTGTTTAAGCATTACTGTGTGTAACACTAATGGGCACGAGGCAAGATATTTATTAGTGATAATTAAACATAAAGATTTTCAATTAGGCATCAGTGCTGGTCTTTAACTGGAGCAAATTCAAGACAAAGAGTAACGCCCTACATCCTGCATTCCTTTCTTTCTTCTCTCATGAAGTGAGTGATTGAAGCTACAGGTTTTATACCTTTTAGGACTATACAAAAATAAATAAGTCAGCCAGCTTCAACTATATTGAGTGTGAGGCCACTAAATGTTGCAACAGGCACATAAATGGCTGGAAATTGCCAACAGTTCTGCTATTAAACGAGGTCCCAGTCCAGTCACAGAGCAGTCTGTGAGTTATAGCCTGTTCATCTGCCTGTAGTGCTCTGACCACTACTAGGGTTTTTGTGCTGGAAAAAAAAAAAACTAGCAAATTTATTGAATTTGTTTGCTTGTTTTTGAGCCTCCCTTTGCAAGAGTGAAGGGGAATGTACCTCTCTAAGGAAAATATGTCGATAGAGCCCAAGACCTCATTCTTGGTCAACCATTTAACCTGATAAGGTCAACAAGCATACAGGCATGGCAGGGCAATGAACATATTCTCACTATCATGTGCACACAAATACACCCACAATACAAAAAACAACTCCTACACAAATGCAAAAGTTTAGAACAAATTAGGAGACAATCTGGGTGAAACAAGACTTCCACTCACATTTTTATTCAAGCTTTAAATGAATGTCCCTCAGGGCTGCAGCTGATGTTAAATGTTACACCCCTCTGTGGGCTCAGCTAGGGATGAGAGGGGAATAAACATAAGACGGACTAGTATAACGAAAAGTGACCCTTATTGGGGAGAAAAAAAAGGCTTGACCAAACAAAACCAAACTCAAAGTGTCCTTGTATTTTCAAAGGTTTTATTTAAAAAAAAAAGAAGAACCAAAAGAAGGGCCAAAAAAAGAAACCTTACCTAGAAATTACCAACGCAAAGTGTATATAATTAACCAAAAGTGTCCAAACCACTAAAATAGCTCAGGAACTCAGAGACTTCAAAAGGGGAGGAATCCCCACCTGGTAATTTGCCAAAAGATGGTCTAAAAGACACACTAAAACCAAAAGTTTACCTGTTTAACTTAACTTATCCCAAAACACGCAAAAAAGTCCTAAAGTTGTTTCTTCACAAGAAAGCAACTACAACCAGGTTTAAATCACCAACAGTCCACAAGGTAACCACCAAGGGGAGAGAACCACACGTTGCTGCTGCAACCACCAAACATTTCTCTCCCCTGATGATCTCCAGCTGGCCGCTTTTGAAGAGCCAGCTGATGAGGCGCAAAGTCCCAGCTGGCGTGACTGCTGCTCTGGCGCTGTCCAGGGTCCTGAAATTATAGACAGCTTCCCAAGGAGTAGCTGTCCATGGTGCTGCTGCGCTGCTGCTGCGCTGCTGCTGAACAGGGAACGGAGCGCAGCACACCACTGGGCTCCAAAACGGCGGCGGCCGTAACATTAAACTTTCAATTAAAGGCCTTGGAGTGGCTCTACTCTGAGCTCCTCATAGATATCAGAGCTTCTCAGCTTATAGTAGCCTGAGCAGGGGATGGGTGGATGTGGTGAGCTACAGCTTGCTTTCTTAAAGTGACAAAGCCCTGAAACGACTCATTCTGGAAGGTACCAAAACGGATAAACTCAAAGGTGTTTCTAGCCTGTTTTGGGAGGTGCCGAAGAACCCCTAAATATAGCCCCTGAACTCATAAAGCTTGAGATTTACTTATTTATTTAATTATCTATTGATTTTTACTGAATGCCATTATTTTAAACACACTAGTAAAATATACATAAAGACATACAGTAGGTTGAAATGTTACATTTTGAAATAAAAAATACAGCAAACCTGTCCTGCAGGTTTGATCCTGCTTACTTTCCCCAGACTCCAGCTCTGAGCGCTCGGTACCTTCCTGAGTGACTAATATGTGGAGGTTAGAGTGACCAAGATTCCTGCTTGGGTGGAAAAGTCAAATTGAAACATTGTTTTGCATTATTGACAAGATCCGGTTTTGTGTTTAAATCTCACATTATAGTGTGAAGAAAACAGTTGCTGTCAATCAAACTAGGAGGCAGGACTTTAAAGCAGGTCAAAGCGTGCTGAGCACAAACCATCAAACGAAAAGGAAACAACAGAGTGAGTCCTGGAGGACAGAGAAATGAATGTGGAGGAGAAAATGTTACA
Organism: Nothobranchius furzeri; assembly: GCF_043380555.1. Classification (NCBI taxonomy): domain Eukaryota; kingdom Metazoa; phylum Chordata; class Actinopteri; order Cyprinodontiformes; family Nothobranchiidae; genus Nothobranchius; species Nothobranchius furzeri. The sequence continues at coordinate 46,091,467 of NC_091756.1, read as the reverse complement.
TTGCATTAAAGACTGAAGGTGTTTATTGGTGGGTTAAAGCTATTCAGGGTGGTTCTGACAGTCTTTGTGAAGACAGTCATTTCTCTGTGTCACAAAGCTGCTAAAAAGCAGGTTCCTCAGTAACTGGACAGTTTGGTGGTGAAGAAGATTCTAACCCAGACAATGTGATGGGGTTTTGTTGTTTCATATAAGCCAAAACATTTTAAAGCACACAGAGAACAGTTGAAATAATTCCAATAAAGCCATGATGATTTATTCTAAGAATTCTGAAAAAAAGTCACAACATTAAGATTATATCTGACTTTTGTCAGACTAAAGAAAGAAAAGAAAGAAAGAAAATAATCTTTTATATAGCGACTCTGAAGATAAAAATCACAAGGCAATTCACAAAAACAAAAACAAAACAACAAAATAAATAAAAATATTTAAAAAATGTTTAAAATAATGTTTGAAAGGAGGAAAGAATAAATGTGGAAAAGGAGAGAGAAAATGAATAGGAAAGAAGGAAATCAGTGGATCCTGTGAAAGGCTGAATAAGAACAGAGCAAAGAGAGGGTGGTGATGAAGGTCATGCAAAATCCAGCTTGAAAGGGTGAGTTTTCAGCTGCTTTTTACAGGAGACCACTGAGTCCACTGATCTCAGAGGGAGAGAGGTCCAGAGTCTGGGGGCCACAGCAGCAAATTATCTGTCACCTTTGGTCTTTAGCCTGGTGTGCTGCACAACCAGTAGGCTTTGGTGTTAGTGATGTTTTTTTTAACCTCTCCCCTAAATATCTACTGTAAAAGATTTGTTGTAATTTTTGAAAGAAAAACATAATTTTGTTTCTATTAGGTTTTAAAAATAAGAAGAAAAAAGAAAAATGTTGTAAAAAGAGTATGAATATGTTATGCCATGCCTGCATAATATTTGTGAACAAACCTTTATGTATGGCAAGAGGACTGCCAAGTAAAAAGGTTGGGAACCACTGACCTAGACCCTAACCCTACCCCTAACCCAAACCTGGACCAGATTATTCTACACTGATGGCATAATCTGTTAAAGTTCAAGTTAAAGTGGAATGTTTTAATAAAAAAAACTGTATTTTAAAAAATAGAACCCTCCACAAGGCATTTAGAGGTGTGCAGAATGAATGTACAGTTTTCCTTTAAAATCTATGTTTAAAAAAAATAAAATCAAAAATGTATTTTGACGGGCATGACACTGTTTTTGTTTACCTCTACGAGCCACTAGAGGACACCATTGAGCTAAAAAGTCCACTCAGCAAGTTGATGCTGGCACTGTGTAAAATGGCAAACTTGACAAGTCAAGCAGCTGATTCTGAGCCCGGAAGATGTTTTAATGGTAAATGCTGTTGTAAATTAAATTTATTAGTAGGAATTAGTTCTTACCCTGTATGATTTGTTTCTGAACATGGTGCTGAAACATGTCAGCAGTGAACAAACAATTAGTGTTGTTGCAATGCATCCCCTGAACACTACAGTTGGCCAGATTGTCCATGTTCCATATTCAACCTTTAAACATAGGTCAGTGGTTCTCAATCCTACTCCCGGAGGGCCGGTATCTGACACGTTTTAATGGCCTCTCTGCTTCAGCACACTTGAATCACCTGTGCTGCAGCTCATCAGGCTTTGCAGAAGCTCGTTAATCACATGCTGATTGAAATCAGGTGTGTTGAACAGGGTTACAACTAAAACATGCTGGATACCGGCCCTCCAGGACCAGGATTGTGAACCACTGACATAAATTATGATGTGTAAAATCATAATTTGATTTGTGAAAACAGTGGTTTTCTTTTCTTTCACAAATGAAATTGGGTGAAAATGCACAAAATATGGAAGTGTATGTTCATTGGCCGGGCAGCTCTCTGGGTGCTCAGCACCCATAAACCCCTGATACTAGAAACGCCCCGGGTTAAACTGCTGAAGTCGCTTCATTTGAGAGGGATTTAGTGCAAAGAACGTCATGAACACAGTTTGTATAGACCATAGCATTATTATAACTTAATAAAAACAGTCATAATTTGTCCCCTTCAAAAACTTTTACTGATGCTCAGTTTATGATCATGCTGAAATATTTTGAAGTGTAAAAAGCTTAAAAACAAAACTGTTACATTTCGTCAGTAAAAGTTCTAGCTTACTCTTTACACCAGCTGATGAAGAATGAGCATATGTTCATGTGCAGCTTTTCATTCTAAAACTGCACCTGCCTTCTGCAGAACATGAATGCTCCACCACCAGGTCATAGAATGGAAAGAGTTTCTGAAAATTTGGTACTGGGCCAAACAGAAAGAAATGTGCAAGTGTCAGAGTACTTATCAGCATTTATTTACTGAACAAATGAGCAAATAGCACTTTTATTGGGGTTTTAGTGACTGTTTAGAGATTATTTTATGCATACTTTAGTCACAGTTTGCTGTTATCATGCTAATCTTTGCATATGATGGACAAGGACAGACGGATGGGTTTATCCGAACCACTGCCTAGTGTCCTTGGATAGGCTATTCCCTTTTTTCAGTCATCGGTGGCATGTCTTTTCTTGGGCTTCAAACTGGGTAATAAGGAACTAAAACAAGGCTCTGGTTGAGCTTCAAGTGTGTTTCACAGCTCTACTTAGGTTTTAACCTTCTAAAGTCAAGTTGTCTAGCTTTTGGGATAATAAGACAGCGTGGACACCTGGATTTAGAAAAAAAACTGTGCTGTGTGTGAGGACAAAGCCTGTTATTTAGCTGTTTCTGAGAAATCTCTTTGGAACAATTGTGGCCCACTGTCACCAAGTCGGAGTGCAAACAGATCAGAAGCATCCAGGCAGCCGAGGCTAGGATTAGCCAGTGATTCTTTGGAGGCACTGAGATGAAGCAAACAGACACTAATCTCCTTTCTCCCCATGTCTCACTAGACCTTTACTCCACAGGGGAAACGGGAGATGGGGAGAAGACCTAAATGAGCTGGAACACAAGAGAAAAGACTATATTAACTAAATGTGTTAAGTATGGTTACGGGTAAAGGGGCATCAGCACAGTTTGTGCATCCAGGAGCTAGTCAATTTCTGCTTAATATGCAAAGAGAAATAATAGTGTGAGAGAGGATGGCCAACGGTAGAAGATAACATTGGGAAATATATATAGTATGTAGCCTGCATTCTCTGGAATGTTCTGCCACTCACCCTCCATTGGTGTTTTCAAGTCATGCCTGAAGACTCACCTCTATAATAAGGCTTTTAGATTGTGATTTTTTATCTCTCTGTTTTTGCTGGTTTTATTTGCTTTTATTGGTTTTTATCTGTTTGCTGTATTCTGTCTGTTATATCAGCAATTGCATGTTCTGTTGCTGTATTCTGTCTGTTATATCAGCAATTGCATGTTCTGTTGCTGTATTCTGTCTGTTATATCAGCAATTGCATGTTCTGTTGCTGTATTCTGTCTGTTATATCAGCAATTGCATGTTCTGTTTTTATATTGGGAGGCGCTTTGGTCAGCTCCCATGCTGTTTTTAAATGTGCCATATCAATACATTTGGTATGGTATGGTACGGTATGGAAAAATGGAAAAAGTAAGTTTAGAAGTGACTCGTTTTTTGGGACGTTTTTGGGGTCTCAAGTTTTTTGAAGGAATTCAGCTAAGGTGTAATATCTTTATTTATCATATTTTTTAAATGGTACATGCACAAAACAAACCTAGAAGGAATATAATTAGACAAAATATGACCTTTACACTGAAATCCAACACACCTAAGCATTTGGCTCTTAGCTTAGGGAACAATATAACCCGTTGTAAGTTTTGTTTCATGAAATCACTGTGATCCCAAGGAAACTAAAGCAAACTAGTTGAAAGTTCTCTTAAGTTTGTATGAATTTATTTTCTTCAGCCAAATGTGAATTTAAATTATTTTCTGGCTTTAGAGGTTACAGTGTTTATCATAAACTGCAAAACTGATTATGAATCTGGCAAATTTAATTCCCTCAAATTGAACATATTGTTTGCAAAAATGGAGGAACTATTTGAATCAAGTCCCTGTTTTCTAGTGAGTTCAGGTGTAAATTTGTTGACAAGCACCCGACATTTTTTTGCTCTGACTAAAACCGAGGGAAATTGCTTTGCCTGGCATCACTGAAAAAAAACTGCAGCGCAATAATATATACGGTGGTTAAAAGTGGGTAAGTCAAAATATTTGAACTTGAAAATGACAGGCTTGGATTGTTATTGCCTGAGTCTGACAACATTATAGAATGCATGTATGCTTGCAGTAAATCTTGTTGGAAATCTCATGGGAGGTGAGCTGTAGCAGGTAAGAATACACATTAAAGTGAAAAAGGCTGCTATAGGCTGTGTCGTTGATAATCTGGGAAGAGGAGTAAGTTTTTAAAAGTATGTTTGTGTGCTGCCAAAAACAAAAAGGAAAAGAGTAGAGAACCTCTAACAGAACTTTACATGTGCCAAGACTAGAAATAAAGAGATGATGAAATCTGTTCCTAAGGTTTCATAAATCATACTACAATTTTTGCATATTATTACATTAGTACTGTAACCACAGATTTGCTAAAAGGCATCATTGTGTGAATGGACCAGCCATAGAGTCTCATTTTGTTTTAGGGAAATCGTAAAAGCAGCAGCTTCAGCTGAGAGGCCCAAACCTCACTTTCCCCAGCAACCTTCACCAGCTCCACTAGCAGGATCTCCAGGTGCACCATGGCCAACATGGTGATTTAACCCCTCTAACGTGTCCTGGGTCAACCATGGGGCTTCCTGTCAGCAGGACATACCTGAAACAGCTCCCCTGGGAGGTGTCCGGGAGGCATTCTCGCCAAATGCCCCAAAACACCTCAGTTGGCTCTTCTTAACATTAATGTTGAATAAACTTTACTTATGTAGCACCTTTCTGAGTCAAAGGACTCCAAGGCGCTTTACATCAGTCAGTCATTTCCCCACACAATCCTCATATGTTCTTGGGCAAGCTCATAAGTGATGGTGCAGTACACAGGCACCATCAGCCCCTCCAACCAAGTCCTTCATCCTATCTCTAAGACTGAGCCCAGCCACCATGTGAAAAAACTAAATTCAGCCGCTTGTATTTGTGATCTTGTTCTTTCGGTTATTACTCACAACTCATGACCATAGGTCAGAATTGGAATAAAGTTCAAAGCAGCCAATCACCTGGTTGCTCTGGCACAGAGATATTTGCTTGCTCATAGGATGGGCGTCCATTGGCAGGGGCAGTAACACCACCTCCCTCAAAATAATTCCTCCAGGAACTCACAAGGACAAATCCCTTCTGGTCCAGTCTCACTTCCACCAAGCCTATAAAAATAGAGGTAGGGGTAGAGAAAAACAAGCAGCCAACACACAAACTGTCATGTTGTGGTGAAGAAATCTAACCCACGACATACAGAATCAGATCTGAGGCGGTGTAAAATGTTTTTAAAAAGAATTTATTTTAAAGGGAAACCAAGGAAGCAGCGTAAACGTAGCTGAGTTCTTGCACGAGGAAGCTGGTGCGGGAGAAGCTGTGGACAGATCGGAGTTAGATCCAATTTGCGGATGGCACAGGGAATCAGGCTTATGTGGAGGACTTACGGTCTGGAGAGGTGGGAACTGGTTTGAGGGAGGAGTGGTCCGGTCTGGGTAGCAGGGACTGAGATCCAGAAAAGAGACGTGGAGGGAGCTGAGCTTGGGGAGGTCCGGGGAGGTTAGGTGGGCAGCTGGAGGCGGGTCTGGCCAGGGGAGAGGCTGAGAGACGAGCGGAGTTGGAGATCCAAATGGTGTGGGCTCCAGAGTTCTGCCAGTCAGAGATGAGTGTGTAGGTTTGTCTGGGAACAAGAGCAGGAGGTCACAAAGGCAAAAATCCAAAATCCAAAAACAAATCTAATTCTCAAGAGTTTACAGAGCTCGAATAAGTTTCACAAGTGGCTGTTAGAAGGTACCCAGGTAGAGTAATCATCCAGCGAAGTGTAGGAGTCTCCCAGCTGCTTAAATACCCCTGGCCAGCTGATGAGCAGATCTGCTGCAGCTTGGTCACCTCCAGACACGCCCACCTGCAGAGGGAAACTCAAAAGACAGGGAGTGACAGCAGGGAAATACCTCAGACCGTGACAGTCCTCCCCCCCCCCCCCCCCCCCCCCCCCCCCCCCCCCCCCCCCACCCCTCAAGGGACGCCACCTGGCGGCCGAGCAGAGGAGGAGGAGGAGGAGGAGGAGCGGGCCAACTCGAAATCCCGAATGAGAGAGGGGTCATCGATCCATGACCTCGGGACCCACTGCCGATGTTCCGGGCCATAACCCTCCCACTCGACCAGGTACTGGAAACCTCGGCCACGAGGTCGCACATCCAGAAGGCGCTGGACATGGTAACCGAGGCCCCCGTCAGCGAGACGCACAGGAGGCGGAGGGTCGACAGGAGGGCACAGGGAACTGGAGATGACAGGCTTAAGGAGGGAGACATGAAAAACGGGGTGGATCTTCATGTGGGACGGCAGATCCAAGCGGACGGAGGACGGGTTGACGACAGCAGAAATCGTGTAGGGACCGATGAATGTGGGTGAAAGTTTTCTGCAGTGGTCCTTTAATCTGATGTCCCTGGTGGAGAGCCAGACGCGCTGTCCAGGCGCATAGTCTGGGGCAGGACGCCGGTGCCGGTCGGCCAGACGCCGGTTGCGTTCTGCAGTCCTCTGTAGGGCCTGTTGCGTGGCCGCCCAAACCCGTCGGGCCCCCTTCAGGAACTGAGGAATGGAGGAAACTGTGGTGGGAAATACAGAAGGGAACAAACTGGGTTGAATACCTGTCGAGGCCTCGAAGGGGGATAGTCCAGTGGCGGAGGAGACATGGGCGTTATGGGCGTACTCGATCCAAGGAAGGTGGGTACTCCAACTGGAAGGGCTAGAAGAACACAGACAGCAGAGCATGGCTTCTACCTCCTGATTTAGTCTCTCGCATTGGCCATTTGACTGCGGATGAAAACCAGATGTTAGCGCCACCTTAGCCCCTAAGCAGGTGGCGAAGTCCCTCCACACCCTTGAGATAAACTGAGGGCCGCGGTCAGAAAGTATCTCCGCAGGAATGCCATGGAGCCTAAAAACATGCTTAACAAGCAAAGTGGCCGTGTCAGCGGCAGAAGGTAGAGCCTTTAGCGGCACTAGGTGACAAGCCTTGGAGAAACGGTCGATAATGGTCAAAATAACCGTAAAGCCTCGAGAAGGGGGAAGACCGGTGACAAAGTCTAGTGCAATATGGGACCAGGGCCTGGAGGGAATGGGTAGCGGATGTAATAGTCCAAAAGGGGGTTGGTTACTTCCCTTGTTGCGGGCACAGGTTTGGCAGGCGGAAACGTACTCCTTGACATCCTTAAACATTGTTGGCCACCAGAAGGACCTCCGGATTAAGGCTACGGTACGACTGATACCAGGGTGGACAGAAAACTTGGCGGTGTGGGCCCAGTTAATCACCTTATGCCTGACGGAAGGCGGAACAAACAGGGTGCGGTTGGGTACCTGATTGGGACAGGGGTAGTTCTTTTGAGCCTCGAGCACCTGATCCCGTATCTCCCAGGTAACGGCTCCCAGGACACAATCCGGTGGTATGATGGTAGTGGGCTCGGGATCCGAATTCACCGAGAACTGTCGTGAGAGAGCGTCGGGCTTGATGTTCTTGTTGCCTGGTCTGTAGGAAATGATAAAGTGAAAACGTGAGAAGAACAGGGCCCACCTGGATTGACGTGGGTTGAGTCTCTTAGCTTCTTTGAGGTAGGAGAGATTTTTATGATCCGTCCATATCACAATGGGGTGCTCAGCTCCCTCCAGCCAGTGCCTCCACTCCTCCAAGGCGAGTTTCACAGCTAGGAGCTCACGATCTCCCACATCGTAATTTCTCTCGGCAGGAGAGAGGCGCCGTGAGAAGAAGGCGCAGGGATGGAGGCGGTGATCTGTGGGGGAGGTTTGAGAAAGCACAGCCCCGACTCCAGTGTCCGAGGCGTCAACCTCGAGAGTAAACTGCTTTGCAGGGTCTGGACGGGTGAGAATAGGGGCCTGAATGAACCTCTCCTTTAAGTCACAGAAACTCCTGGAGGCTTCAGCATCCCAGATGAAAGGCCTCTTAACTGAGGTTAGTTGTGTTAAAGGGGCGGCTATCTGGCTGTACCCTTTAATAAACCGACGATAGAAATTTGCGAAACCCAAAAATCTCTGTAGCTGTTTGCGTGTGGAAGGAGTTGGCCAGTCTTTAACTGCCTGCACCTTTTCGGGGTCAGGTCCCAGCCTTCCACTCTCCAGTACGAAACCCAGAAACTTAACAGATGGGGCATGAAACTCGCATTTCTCCGCCTTAACGTAGAGCCGATTCTCGAGTAGGCGTTGGAGAACGGCTCGGACATGACCGGTGTGTTCCTCGGGGGTCCTCGAAAAAATCAAAATGTCATCCAGATATACTGTGACAAACTTGTTCAGGTAGTCACTCAAAACAGTGTTAACCAGGTTCTGAAAAACGGCAGGTGCGTTCGTGAGGCCAAAAGGCATGACTAAATACTCAAAATGTCCTATTGGTGTTTTGAAAGCCGTCTTCCACTCATCTCCCTCTCTGATGCGAACCAGATGGTAAGCATTTCTAAGATCCAGCTTAGTGAATATGGTCGCATCTTGTATGGGTTCAAAAGTGGATGACAGTAAGGGTAATGGATACTTGTTTCTCACCGTGATTTGGTTTAAACCGCGGTAGTCGATGCAAGGCCTCAGGGTGCCGTCCTTCTTGGAGACAAAGAAAAAGCCAGCACCCAGAGGAGAGGTGGAAGGCCGAATTATGCCGGATGCCAGGGACTCGGAGATGTACCTTTCCATACTTTCACGTTCAGGCTTGGAGATGCTGTAGAGACGGCTAGAGGGAAGAGGTGCTGCAGGGAGAAGATCTATAGCACAATCGTAAGGGCGGTAAGGTGGTAATGAGGACGCTTTATGTTTAGAAAATACCTGCTGGAGGTCGTGATATTCAGGCGGAACCCCGGTGAGGTCGGGTGGTGTGGTCTTCAGGGCTCGAGGCTCGGAACTAGAACGGGCTGGTCCCAAACAGGTTAAATGACAGTTATTGCTCCACATCTCCACTTGGTTTGTGACCCAGTTAATACGGGGGTTATGGTTCTTAAGCCAGGGATGACCCAGGACCACAGGAGACTGAGGGGAAGGAAATACAAAAAAGGTGAGTTCTTCACTGTGGTTACCTGACGTCATAAGGCGAATGGGTGCAGTCTTGTGAGTGATAGAGGTGAGGGAGCCTCCGTCCAGAGAGGATACACGGTAGGGTGTTTGTAGAGGGAAAGTGGTAACCAGGAGTTGCTCCACTAGCTGTTGGTCAAGAAGATTTAATTCACAGCCAGAGTCAACTAATGCGAGAGAGGGAAGAGTAATGTGATTATGTGACAGAGAACATTCCAGCAAACACCGAGAGTTTGAATCTGACCAATAACCTCCCACCAGTACTCTCGGGGCTACTGATGGGACCTGGAGTTTAACTGCTTGGGGCAGTTGGCCACAAAATGTCCAGACATGCCGCAATACAAACACACCCCTGAACTCATGCGCTTGTTTCTCTCCTCTTGGGTTAATTTAGCTCGACCAATCTGCATGGGCTCACTGGGGGGCGGAGCTGGAGCTGCTGGATACACATTTTGCGGGCAGTTAAGGCGAGAAGGTAAGGGGAAGTTGTTACCTCTTTGGCGTACCTTATGTCTCTTCTCCATCCTACTGCACAGTGCGATAGGGCTCTCGAGATCAGGTGGTTCCTGGCAGAAAGCGAGTTGATCCTGAAGCTGCTCGTTAAGAGCCTGGGTGAACGCCCCCTTAAGTGAGGCTTCATCGAGGGTGGAAGTGGCGGCTAGGGTCCGAAACTCTATGGCAAAATCCTCGATTGAGAGCTTCCCTTGACGTAAGCTCCAAATCTGTCTGGCCACTTCAGCCGCTGACACAGGTTTGTCAAAAGTCATTTTAAAATCCGCCAGAAACTCATCCAACGGACTCTTAAGGAAGTGCGGGTTCCGGCTTTTTGCCTCCGCCCACCGGAGTGCCTTACCTCGTAGAAGACCGATGATGTAGGAGATCTTAATTTCATCGGTGTAAAAAGACTCCGGAGATCGCTGGAAAGCCAGCTGGCATTGGAGGAGAAAACCTCGACAAACCTCCCGGTTGCCGTCAAACGTCTCCGGTGGAGGAGAGGTAGCGACCCGGAAGCTGGGCAGACTGGATGGTGCAGGAAGAACGGGTCCGGGCAGACTCTGAGCGGGGGATGAGGCTTGCTCCGGGGAGGTGAGTCTGTGGCTTAATTCCTTTACCATCGTTCCTACTTCAAACAAGGTGTGGTTAGTGTGGGAGAGTTGATCAGACAGAGCTTGGAGTGAATCACTGTGCTGAGCTAGGGTGGCGGAAACGACAGAGGGAACTGATTCTGTACTGAGGTTAGAGGAATGGCTGGATGATTCTGTCATGTTGTGGTGAAGAAATCTAACCCACGACATACAGAATCAGATCTGAGGCGGTGTAAAATGTTTTTAAAAAGAATTTATTTTAAAGGGAAACCAAGGAAGCAGCGTAAACGTAGCTGAGTTCTTGCACGAGGAAGCTGGTGCGGGAGAAGCTGTGGACAGATCGGAGTTAGATCCAATTTGCGGATGGCACAGGGAATCAGGCTTATGTGGAGGACTTACGGTCTGGAGAGGTGGGAACTGGTTTGAGGGAGGAGTGGTCCGGTCTGGGTAGCAGGGACTGAGATCCAGAAAAGAGACGTGGAGGGAGCTGAGCTTGGGGAGGTCCGGGGAGGTTAGGTGGGCAGCTGGAGGCGGGTCTGGCCAGGGGAGAGGCTGAGAGACGAGCGGAGTTGGAGATCCAAATGGTGTGGGCTCCAGAGTTCTGCCAGTCAGAGATGAGTGTGTAGGTTTGTCTGGGAACAAGAGCAGGAGGTCACAAAGGCAAAAATCCAAAATCCAAAAACACATCAAATCTCAAAAATCCAAAATCCAAAAACAAATCTAATTCTCAAGAGTTTACAGAGCTCGAATAAGTTTCACAAGTGGCTGTTAGAAGGTACCCAGGTAGAGTAATCATCCAGCGAAGTGTAGGAGTCTCCCAGCTGTTTAAATACCCCTGGCCAGCTGATGAGCAGATCTGCTGCAGCTTGGTCACCTCCAGACACGCCCACCTGCAGAGGGAAACTCAAAAGACAGGGAGTGACAGCAGGGAAATACCTCAGACCGTGACACAAACAGACCAGCAAAACAACTCAAAAAGTCCAAAGAAAACCCAAAATAAACAAAAGAAGAGAGACAGCCTAGACCTGGTGATCTGACATGATTTGGTTTATACACTGTAACTTATGCTAGAAAGGTACGATCCTCACCGAGTCACTAAGTCTGTTAATTAAGGTGGAGGAAGTAGATGGGGGTGAAAAACTTGCCCTGATGTTTCTGATTTTATCCTCAAAGAATGCTAGAAAGTTGTTACAGTCAGACCTTGAATAAACTGGCATAAGAGGGGTGTGAGGAGAAACAATCTGGTTTATGGTGTCAAACAGGACTTTAGAGTTATTTTTGTTCACAGCAATCAGCTGAGCAAAGTAAGTGGCCCTGGAAGTTTTCACCGTCTCATTCAGAGATATTATCAGTTCTTTAAAGAGCAGCCTGTGACTTTCTAATATAGTTGACTTCCAATGCCTCTCGGCTCTGTGGCATGTCCTTCTGAGACTGTAAATATTTTGATTAATCCAGAGAAAAGCTAGAAAAAGTAATCTGCTTAACAGGAGCCACTTTGCCTAAGATTCTGCAGCATTGTTTATCCAATGACTGGATGAACAAGCTTGGATCATCACCCTGAACTGAGCTGCTATCAAATAATCTAGAAAATCCATCCACTTCTGACTGATTAATAATACATCTCTTTGATTTTAGGTTGTGAGGGACAGATTCAACATTAGATAGGACATTAAAGAAAATGCAGCTGTGGTCACTCACATGAACCTGTTCAACATTTTACCAAATTTTGATAGCACCTCTTCTGAGATTTAATGTGACCTCATATTAAATTTAGAGAATAGTTAAAAGACATGATGGTCTAACATAAAAATGGCTTGATTTGCTGACATGGCACATTCTTCATGTTTGTTTTTAGAGATTTATTTACTGAATCATTATATCCGGCAAAGCTGCAGCACTTTTCCTCTTTTTCTTTTTGCAATAGAATTTTCTTCTGTTTTTTATGTGTTTTGTTACATTGCCATCCAATTATTTATTCCTTTATCTAAGCTTTGTAATTCACTGAGCTATGGAGGAGACAAACAAGATAAATGGTTTAGGCATCCATTCAAAATGTGTATAAGAATGATGAGGAAAGTACTTTAAAATGACATTATTCAGACAATTAAGCTGCTAAAGAATAATTAATCATTTAAGTTTTCGAGTAAAGTAATAGTCAACCAAAGAAAATTACATGAACACACAATAAGCTGCTTTGAATGTCAAAAGGATGAGCTTTTTCTACGCAAATCACAGTTAAACAAATATAACTGAATTTATCCAAGTGTGGCAACATAGCTGGCATAAAGAGAAAAAAATACTAATTTGATCACTATCCCTCACTGTGGTCCTTGTGCAGGTGTGTCTTTCCGCAGGACACTTCATCTAGCTTGCTGCCTTACTTATGTCAGTCACTTTGGGTAAAAGCAGTTGTCATCCATCCATTCATTGACTTCTGCTTATCCAAGGTCAGGTTATGAGTGCAGCAGCCTAAGCAGAGAAACCCAGACTTTCCTCTCCCCAGCACCTGGGGAATCTTCAGGCGTTCCCTGGTCAGACAAGAAACACAGTCCCTCCAGCATGTCCTAGATTTATGGCAGCAGTAATTCAGAGCTGGTTGTCCAGTTATCGGAGGGTTGCGGGATCAGTCCTGGTTCCTAGCGGAGAATGCTGCTGTTGTAGGTTTGAGTCCTGCTCAGTCTGTTGCAGTCATGTCCCTGGTCAAGACGCGTAACCCATTGCCTGAAGGTGGTGGTCGGAGGGACCGGTGGCACCTCTGCTCGGCAGCCTCGCCTCTACCATTGTGCTCATGGGAAGCTGTGGCTACAATGTCGCTCATCACCAACAGCATGTAAATGTGTCAACTTCAGGGTTCATTTCAAGATCCTGGTTCTGGTTTTTAGGACCTCACATGGACAAGCACCATCATACATTGGTGAGCTTCTCAGACCCTACACCCAACTGCAGGCCCTGAGGTCCAGTGATCAAAGCCTACTGGTTGTGCAGCACACCAGGCTAAAGACCAGAGGTGACAGATCATTTGCTGCTGTGGCCCCCAGACTCTGGAACTCTCTCCCCCTGAGCCTGAGATCAATGGACTCAGGGGGCTCCTTTAAAAAGCAGACGAAAACTCACAAGTTCAAGCTGGCTTTGATGTGACCTTCATCGCCCTCTCCTTGTTCTGCTCTCCCCACCTATTCCACCTTCCTCAGGATCCACCGATTTCCCTCTTTCCTATTCAATCTCTCTCGCTCTCTCTCTTTCTTTACATATTTGAATCACAATAGTCTATTTTTGCCCATTTTAAATATCTTTTTAATCAATTTCTAATTTCTTTTTTATATTTTACATTTTTTTGTTTTTGTGAAGCACTTCATGATTTTTAGTTTGAGAGGTGCTATAGAAATTCTTCTTCTTCTTCTTCTTCTTCTTCTTCTTCTTCTTCTTCTTCTTCTTCTTCTTCTTCTTCTTCTTCTTCTTCTTCTTCTTCTTCTTCTACTACTTCTTCTAATGTAAATGCTGTGACTAGAAAGACACAAAGCTGTTTGGGCCAATGGTAGACCTGCTTAGGTGACAATGGTGCATGGCTGGAATGACCTTCAGAGCAAATTTTTTTTCCTACGGTCTCTCTAGATTTCTAGGCTACCACAAAGTAATAATTATAAAATTGTCCAAGTAATTATCAGACACACTGCTTATGATAGAAATAGCTAGTCGCAAAACCAGTGCAGTTCTTTTGTCGTGAAATGTCAATGCTTTTTTTCCCCAAAACTTCCTTTCTTCCTCTATCAAACCCCTCAATGGACTCCCTCTGAAGCTTACAATGCAGCACAGTAGGAAGCACATAAATTCAAACACACACACCCATGTGGTACTGTACCACAACAGTTTTACCCAACTCGTACTTTAGTTAGGATGAAGAAGCTTCCTCAGTGTGAATCCTCTAAACCTTAAGCAACAGAAAGCCTCATGATTAGCAGTGTTTTCAAGCCAAATTGTAACCTTAATCCCTCCAACATTCAGTGTTTCACATGCAGGCGGCACACTGAAGGGGAGAAACAATGTCAGTGATAGAAGGATCTCAAAATGCAGAGGTTAAAAAGGGCTCAGACGTTAATAGGCTAAAAGGCTTCCTGGCAGGAGCTAAATAGTGTTTAGATTGGACCTGCGGTACGATCAACACTCAAGGACAGAGGACGATTTTAGTGATATAGGTGTCACAGGTAGTCACCAAAAGATATACTGAATCCTGTCAGCTGGAAGGAAAAAAGGGTGAAAATATGACACAATACTTGGCTAAAGGGAACAAACTAGATCCCAGGAAAGAGTACAAAGAGTACAGATTATCATCCATAGCCCATGGTAAAAACAGGCTATTAAAAAAGGCAGTTTATTTTCCTTTTGTTTCTTTCTGACTTTTGTTGTTTTTCAGGATATAGAGACGATAAGAGAATTCATCAGTTTCACAAATTCACATAAAAAATGTCTCAAAAAATTGAGACAGTTTGCCTCTGACCCCTCGCATGACCACACAGATATAAGCAAAGTGGTGTTGGTCTTTCTTCTGTTAGACCAAGCACGGGTACGGAGAAGATGGAGTTAAACACCTTTTGAGTTGGCAGAATGTGGAGACAAATGATCAGAAGTTCAGTCACTGTTTTCACCGCTCATGAGGGGGAGAGCCTTTGCAACATACAGCAGGTCCCGCGACCTGCTCCCGTCAGTTGCTTCGGACAGACTCTCGCCGTTCTGCTGAAACGGCTGATTTTTATTGAAGAGTACAGGAATGTAACATACGCAGTTTGCCATACACACACGTGATTCTGCCATCTGCACCTGCAGATGCACGTCAGCTAATAGCCTTGTTAATGAAAGACCAATTCATCCCAAGGACATGCAACCTTGAGATGACCAGGACACATCCTGCAACATCCTTTGCTAACAAAGACAGTTGTTCTTGTATTGAGGAACTGAAGGAAGGAACACTTTCACTCCCTTTTTTGTGCAGGGGAAAACATGCCGCTGTTCAGCTTGAGCAGAAAAGGCACAGAGAGGTTTTCGATATTATAACAAGATTCCAAGAAAAGGCATATAATAATGTATTCATGATAATATATAAGGGGCATAAGTGAGAGATACATATTTGTTCATATAAAAGAGCTTATACTAATATAAAAGAGCTCATATGAGAATATATTCTCAATCCCCCTTTTGAACTCTTTTAAGAGTTCAACAAAGATGTAGGAAATCAAAACAACAACACCAAATTTCATCAAAAAGAATCTAATAAGCAAAGTTTTAAAATACCAATACAAACAATCAATCAGATTACATTTTCTCATATTTCTAGCAGTAAACTAATACAAAAACATGATCATATTTTTGACTGAACATGTTACAACATGAACGGATCGCATGCTCACCGTATGAGGGCGAAAAACCCTAATTGTCGTACGTCAAATAGGGAAAATTCCCCCATGTCCCCCCATTTTGGGGCGAACACCTTTTGGCAAAGAGTGGGCATGCCTAGGACATCAATGATCAAAAAATAAAAACAACACAATCAAAAAACTCATAGAAATGAACAGGTGAAGGGATTGTTACATAAATCACTGAACATTCTCACACTCTAACATCATCTTCTTCATCATGAGAGTCATCACTGTCATCAGAGGGTTCCCCTCCCAAATAGATGTTAGGATTGGCTAGTAACAAGGGCATCTGGATAATTGGGTCAGCAGGTGGAGGAGAGATGGCAATGGTGATCAATCTGTACATTCAGAATTGAGTTTGGAAATGCAATGAGTGTAAACATATATCTAATACTAAACAGGTAAATGAATAATAATATAAAATGAGTAGTGGGTATAAAATATAACCCTTGTAAAATAAATGAGGGTGTCAAATATAACCCTTGTAGAATGTTCATAGGGTGGTTACTTCTTCCCCCTGTTGAGGTCCCTTCACTGGCTCCAGGCAGCTGCAGGGGGTAATGATATCACAATTCTCGTCCTGCAGGATGTGGTGGTAGCTTGGCACGCTACCTCGTCCCGCAGAATTGGTAGCTTTGCACGCTATTGCAGTCAGCTACTTCTCTTCCTGGTTTTAGTCTGTGATCCTTTTTTTTTTTTTTTTTTTAGTTAGGCAGATGTCAGCTGCTTCTCGTCCTGGTCCTTGGGTACTTTTTCTGGTCAGGCAGATGTCGGCTGCTTCTCTTCCAGGTTAGGCTACTCCCGTCCAGCCGGACAGCGTGTGACGTCCTCTCCGTGATCCTGTATGGCCCGGTCCACCTTGGTTCCGTCCACTTTCTTTTGGTGACCTTCAGCAGGACCCAGACGACGCCTGGCACCTAAGGCGAAGTATCTTCATGTGTGGTTTTGGTCCAATGAAGGCTTTCTCGGCTTGTGCAGTCCAATTGATCTTGGCAGATAGTTGGTAGGAAGATTCACACTCCGGCCAGACCAGAAGTTCCCCGAACCGATCGCCTAGGGATTAAAGGTTATGCACAAAAATGTCCTATCTCTTACTGACCCTAGCCTCTGATACCTTCAACGTCAGACACATACAGTTACAAACAGCCAGCGCAATTAAAGGTACAGTGACATCACGACATGGACACACACAGACACACAAACACATACACATGCACATACACAGAGAGAGAGGGAGAGAGTAAGAATGTGTGTGGGAGAAAGAAATGAGTGGGATCCACTTTGCCACCAGCATCTCCACCTGTGTCACAGGGAAAAAATTACAAAGAAATTAAAACATAAAGCAAACAACAATAATTCAATGAGTATAAATGATCAAACTAAAATATACAACCATGCATGAGTTTTATAACAGTTCCGGCAACACTGGAGAGGAAGCCTTGTACAATGAATTCTTAAGATGTCCTTCATCAATTAGAGGTTATAGCCAAATTGTTTCAGGATCCTGAATTTGAATTGGTCAATTTACTCAGAATAGTCCAATGGCTTTGTTGATGTTTCTCAAGGCTCAGCCACGCCCATATAGATAAATAAACAAACAAACAAGACAAACACAGTCAAACACACGGTCCATACACGTCTCTGTGCCCTCACACACCAAGCAAATGTCAGACTGAAGCGAAAGTGTGAAAACACTTAACCTAACGCTAAATCAGTGGAAAGAAAAAATAAGACCTAAAGCGTGTAATCAAATTAATCCAACAAAACTTCCCATAACTGCCGTTCTAAACTCATGTTGCGGTGTGATCTCTCCAATTAGAAATTAGGACAACCACTTTTACTATCAATTCAACCAAATAGTTTCAGGTTGTCCCTTACCTAAACTACCTGTCTTTCTTACCTTCTTTCTTTCTTTCTTTCTTTTTTAAGAACACTACTCGCACAAGAAATCCTAAGAATTAATTCACTACTTAAGGTTAATTCATAAATAACGAAACTGCAGTTACAGGTTTGTTTGTACATAGTATTGGTAATCAGCAGTTTTTTCCTTATCTCCACATCTAGAAGTGTGTTTCTGTGCTACTCCTCCATCTATAACACAAATTAGTATCATCCTAAAAAGCGTCTGAAATTAAGCTGCATTGCTAAATCAATAACGTGATTTGTGCTAAGAAATACTCCCCTATCCTCTTCCTTTTTCCAGTGGCGCTGAATGACAGATTTTAGATCAATTTAACGTTTTATTACTATTACGTTTCATTTAATTAATTTTGCTTTTTCTCTCTTATTTTTGTCTATTTATTTATTTATGTTATTTACTTATTTATCATGCCATCCTGTGATGATAATCTTAAAGACTTTTTAGCCAATTGTCGTCAAAAAGGCCAATTAAAAATATTATGTTAAAGATTTCACAAGATAAAAATGTGAACATAATTTTTATCGAATGAGGGGTACCATTATTCAATATTTTTGTAACATTATTTTCTACGTTAGAACTTACAGCTGATAGAAAAATATAGGATCAGCTAGGTTTGGCTAGATCTGTTGGGAAACTCAACGGAGCTGAAACAACACTGTTGTCTCGGATGAGATGTTCCATAAATCATTTAGTCAGCTGAATGCCAAATTATTCATTTAATGTTTATTTTTATGCAATGAATGGAATGGGATGGAACGTTACTATAAACTGTCCGGAAATTTGCGCATGTTTGCTCGAAGGAGAGAACTGTTGAAGCCTAAAGCGTTCTCCTAGACTTATAAATAGACACCGTTTCCTTAACCAATGAAAATAAGTGATAACGCTGATGTATTCCGTTTTGAAAAGAAAATAAGGCTTTACTGCATGTCCGCTGCAGCTGAGAATCCTAAAACAATAAAGATTATATTGACGTCCAATGGTGAGTTGGGCTGAAATCCAGGTTACTAATCCTATTATTTATTTATTTATTGTTATTATTATTATCTCTTTTTTAGGCTAACTTTTCCAGTTAACTATGTTCTACAGTAGTTTAGTAAATTTTCCACAGTTCTGACATTTCATCAATTCAACTGGTTGTTGCCAAAAAGCCTTGTTCATTACCTGACTGCAGCAAGCACTCTTTTACTGGGTGTAACCATAGGAAACAGTCTCTTTTGAGCGTCTCTTTGTAAGTCCAGGATGACCACCGTCATTGATTAAAGTTCACATGTTAGCACACATGCTCCCCCTTTTGTACTTTGTTTCATCAGCAGCAGGGCAAATAAGTTTCTGCCTCTTTGTCCATCTTGTAGTGCTCCCCGTCTTGATGTTATAAGTCACAGTTTTTGGTGAGGGCTTCCAGGTTCTCTTTGTATAGAAGTCAGACCCAAACATTCTTTGCAGCTGGTTGTGACAGGCCCACCCAGTAAAGTTCATGCCCACCACAATGCACAGCAAACGTTTTCCTTAAATATGTTGATTGGGTTGAAATGACAGAACTTTCTCTTTTACAAATCAAAATCAACGATGGTTTCTAATAATTAGTCAACTTTATTGACTCAAAAATAAATCTGAACTACTTCCTATGCACAATTTGTTCTGAATCATCAAATCAGTTCTACACAGGTTTTAAACATTAGGCACAATCTATCCCAAATGCAAGATCCCTCCTTTCATTTTTTATTTATCTATTTTTATTTTAGGAAAATAACTACCAGTTTTTAACTCAAAACAGCCTGGTACAGTTTCTAGCCAGGTTACAGGAAATAATACTTAGTTTATCTGTTTTTTCATTATTCAGCGTCCCAAAATCCAGCCATTAACGTTAATGGTTCTTAATGTTGAGGCAAGACAATTATTGGATTTTGTTTTATAGCAAGATTTAACAAATATTTTATTTCTTGACTGATTATTTGTTAATTTTATGGTTTTCATAAAGATGATCCTGAGAAGTTCAGAGCTGCTTTTCGCAGCACCCTGTGCTATTTTTAGACTATGGGATTCTTGTGTGTAAAAGTGGGTGGAGTCAGGTCCCCAGGCTGAAACTCCAGTCATTCTCACTAGATCTGTCCGAGAGGAAGGATCTCCTGAATACCCTAACCAGGAGCCTTAAGGTACGTCCAAAACACCGAAAAATATCCTTTCTAAAGTCACAAATTGCTTAAAACTGCATGTTACACAGAAAAACAGAGAGAGCGAGGGAGTCCAGCTGACTCCACGGCCCATAATCAGACAAAATACTTCCTTTATAACCACAACCATGCAACTTTTGTACAGGTGCTGGCCAGTAAATTAGAATATCATCAAAAGGTTGAAAATATTTCAGTAATTCCATTCAAAACGTGAAACTTGTACATTATATTCATGCAATGCACACAGACCAATGTATTTCCGATGTTTATTACGTTTAATTTTGATATTTATAGGTGACAACCAATGAAAACATCAAATCTGGTATCTCAGAAAATTAGAATATTCTAAAGGCCAATGAAAAAATGTTTGTTTCTCTAATGTTGGCCAACTGAAAAGAATGAACATGAAAAGAATGTGCATGTATAGCACTCAATACTTAGTCGGGGCTCCTTTTGCCTCAATAACTGCAGTAATGCGGCGTGGCATGGACTCGATCAGTCTGTGGCACTGCTCAGGTGTTATGAGAGCCCAGGTTGCTCTGATAGTCGTCTTCAGCTCCTCTGCATTGTTGGGTCTAGCGTATTGCATCCTCCGCTTCACAATACCCCATAGATTTTCTATGGGGTTAAGGTCAGGCGAGTTTGCTGGCCAATCAAGGACAGGGATACCATGGTCCTTGAACCAGGTGCTGGTGGTTTTGGCACTGTGTGCAGGTGCCAAGTCCTGTTGAAAGGTGAAGTCTGCATCCCCATAAAGTTGGTCAGCAGCAGGAAGCATGAAGTGCTCTAAAACTTCCTGGTAGACGGCTGCATTGACCCTGGACCTCAGGAAACAGAGTGGGCCAACACCGGCAGATGACATGGCACCCCACACCATCACTGACGGTGGAAACTTTACACTGGACCTCATGCAACGTAGATTCTGTGCTTCTCCGCTCTTCCTCCAGACTCTGGGTCCTTGATTTCCAAAGGAAATGCAGAACTTGCTTTCATCAGAAAACATAACTTTGGACCACTCAGCATCAGTCCAGTCCTTTTTGTCCTTGGCCCAGGCGAGACGCTTCTTGCGCTGTTTCATGTTCAAGAGTGGCTTGACACACGGAATGCGACACCTGAATCCCATGTCTTTCATGAGTCTCCTTGTGGTGGTTCTTGAAGCGCTGACTCCAGCTGCAGTCCACTCTTTGTGGATCTCCCCCACATTTTTGAATGGGTTTGTCGTCACAATTCTCTGCAGGGTGCGGCTATCCCTAGAGCTTGTACACTTTTTTCTACCACATTTTTTCCGTCCCTTCGCCTGTCTGTTAATGTGCTTGGACACAGAGCTCTGCGAACAGCCAGCTTCTTTAGCAATCACCTTTTGTGTCTTGCCCTCCTTGTGCAAGGTGTCAATGATTGTCTTTTGGACAGCTGTTAAGTCAGAAGTCTTCCCCATGATTGTGGTGCCTTCAAAACAAGACTGAGGGACCTTTTAAAGGCCTTTGCAGGTGTTTTGAGTAAATCAGCTGATTAGAGTGGCAGCAGGTGTCTTCTATATTCAGCCTTTTCAGAATATTCTAATTTTTTGAGATACCAAATTTGGAGTTTTCATTAGTTGTCACTTATGAATATCAAATTTAAATGTAATGAACATTGGAAATACATTGGTCTGTGTGCATTGCATGAATATAATGTACAAGTTTCACGTTTTGAATGGAATTACTGAAATATTTTCAACCTTTTGATGATATTCTAATTTACTGGCCAGCACCTGTATTTTAAAGGATTTACTTGTCATCACACTAACGATAAATTCTTTTTCAATTGTTTCCACAGTCTCTTGAACTAAATAACCGTCTAGCAAAAACATGAACCGCACAGTTTCTCAAGCAGCTGTTCCCTCTATTAAAAACTGAGTCATTCAGGAGAAGATCCAGCGAAAGCAGCATTTACTTCTCATGCAAGAAGACACGCATTCACTCATTCACAAGGCACAGAGACATTCTTTCTTTGTCACAGTCTCTTTTTTTTTAAAGTAAGTCAGTCCGTCACTTATTTATTCTCCCTCTCTCTATATATATATGTAATATTTTAAGCACAGAATTTATTTAACACTGCACTGGTTATTTTCAGAATTTAATGCTTACTATGCTTTCAAGCAGGCCTTATGTAACATTAGAGCAAATCCAATTGCAATTTTTTGTGAGCGCTCTGAGGAATAGTTTATATATTTATTTTCTGCAGATCTGTTTTGATTTTACTGTTTAGCAGCTATCTGACTTTATGTATATGTATATCCATATATTTCTGAAATAAAGCTGTCATATACAACCTTACTTGCATTTCTTATTGTTTTTTTTTTTTTTTTTTTTTTTTTTTTTTTTTTTTTTTTTTTATCTCCAGGCCACTTATCCCCCAGATCGGGGTCCCTCACATGCTGCTCCGCACACAAATGATTATCACGCTTGTACACTACATATGTATATATATGTATACACATATACATACATACACACATACATACACATATGTTACTTTAAAAACCTTTTATTTATTAACTTATGGTGTTCTGTTCAAAGACTGATCAGAACAGGGTTGCAGAATTTGAATTTTGCGTAGCTCCAAACATTAATTTTAGCACTGCAGTGTAATTTACATATACGAGTTGCAACTTTTTAAAGCTCTTATTTATCTTATTTATTTATTTTCTGGTACCGCATCAGGCCTTCACACACACCATCCAGCTCTGTACACACACACACACACACGGAGCTCCCAAAACTCTGCTCTGCATTCTGCACTCTCCTAGTGCTGCACTTTCAATCCAGAGCCGTAAGCAGCCTCTTGCTGCGCTTCACACACACACAGGCTGAACTCAGCTTACACACACAGTGAAGCTTGTCTACAGCTGTGCCTTTTTCTCTCGATTCTGCAGCCTTCACTTCCCAAATCTTGCTCCAGTTACCTCTACTGTTAACATCTACCCCTTTTCCTTCATCGCCTTTTCTGCTGACTTTCTCAATAAAACCTTATTTCTCGTGGCTTCAACTAGGCTGCTTGTCATATTTTAAACATTGCTCATTTTATGCAAAAACAGTTACCTTAGAACATTTTTCTCATCTCATGCAAAGGTCCTCGACCTTTCGAATTTAGGGAGCTCTCTTTAGCCTCCCAGGCCCTTAACCCACACCAGGTCCTCGACCTGTACTTTAAACTTCAGGGAGCTCTCTTTAGCCTCCCAGGGCCTTAACCTAAACCAGGTCCTTGACCTGCAGTATTTTAGGGTTCCCACCCCTAAGGCCCTACCCTAGCTTAATATAACCTCGTTATATTTTCTATTCGCTCGTCAGCAAATAGTGTGGTCAGCCACGACCTGGAAAATGGAATTTAGGGCTTCTCTAATAACCCTGGGCCTCCAACCCTTCTTCTGTACTATTTCCTTATCTCATTTATCATTAAACCATTGTAAAAATCCTTATCTTATTTCACCATTAAACCATTACAAAAATATCTTATCTCTTCTGCACTTGTCTCCACTTTCTTCTCCAATTATTATTTTTAGGACCACAGCTACTATGATTCTGGACACAAAGGCTTTGGATAAATCCAATGAGCAGTTTTTAGAAATAAGGTTCTGCTCACCTTGTTTTCCACCACGGTGTTCTGTGCCAAGATCGTTCACTGGGTCGGTTGGTCAAATTGTCCTCCAAAAACTCCTTTTTCTTCAAAAAGAAAAAATCCTGTTCGTGACGCCAAATTTGTTGGTCTTTCTTCTGTTAGACCAAGCACGGGTACGGAGAAGATGGAGTTAAACACCTTTTGAGTTGGCAGAATGTGGAGACAAATGATCAGAAGTCCAGTCACTGTTTTCACCGCTCATGAGGGGGAGAGCCTTTGCAACATACAGCAGGTCCCGCGACCTGCTCCCGTCAGTTGCTTCGGACAGACTCTCGCCGTTCTGCTGAAACGGCTGATTTTTATTGAAGAGTACAGGAATGTAACATACGCAGTTTGCCATACACACACGTGATTCTGCCATCTGCACCTGCAGATGCACGTCAGCTAATAGCCTTGTTAATGAAAGACCAATTCATCCCAAGGACATGCAACCTTGAGATGACCAGGACACATCCTGCAACATCCTTTGCTAACAAAGACAGTTGTTCTTGTATTGAGGAACTGAAGGAAGGAACACTTTCACTCCCTTTTTTGTGCAGGGGAAAACATGCCGCTGTTCAGCTTGAGCAGAAAAGGCACAGAGAGGTTTTCGATATTATAACAAGATTCCAAGAAAAGGCATATAATAATGTATTCATGATAATATATAAGGGGCATAAGTGAGAGATACATATTTGTTCATATAAAAGAGCTTATACTAATATAAAAGAGCTCATATGAGAATATATTTTCAGTGGATAACATGCCCAAAGACACAATGGCAGAGTGACTAAGGTGGATCGGGCCTCAAACTACCATCTCTCCAAAATTGGACTATACTCTTGGATAAGAGACATGCCTATTTTTACTCCCTACTTTTGTGATTTAATCCCTTTAAAAACTTAGTTCTTTTCTGTCAGTGATTGCTGGATTCTGTGGATTTTGTTAGGTTCACATGATTGCTGGGATGTATTTTTTTATTTCTTGCAGATTTAATTGGACTACAAATCTTCTGATAGATTTGCAGCTATTTTGAATGCGTGTCCTCCCTCTCCTCCTGCCCCACAATGACAGGTTTATGCTTTTTAAAGCAAACAAAATAATTCATAACCTTAAGGAGGATGGACGGTGACTCTCTGTTGATCTTCAAAAGAAAAAAATGCATCTGAATTGTTTTAAAAATGGTCTCCCTTCACTGACCAATACTATTGTTAGTATATTTGAAAAATATACTTTCCAAAACTATAAAGCCAGTAATTTTTTGACTCTGGCCTAATTCAGAGTTTTTTGTGGATGTAGAAGTTTTAGCCACCTGCTCTCTGTCCACTTCTGACCAGTTTGCTTGTAGGTCCCTTAGTTTTGGTTTCATTGTGTCACGTATCAAAGGGGTTCATTTTTCACCATCTAATTGACAAAAATAACCTTTCATACATGCCAGAAACTGCACATTCAAGGCTGCACCCCCTGTCGGATCCAGACGCCCAAAGCAACCTCTGCCCACTTATAGTTCCCCACTGGAGACAAAACAATCTCCCAAGGTCCTGCACTCTCTGCATAAAAGTCAGGCTGGTGACACATCACCTTAAATAAAAATCAAGCCTACTTGAAGCTCCTACATGAATTTATAGTTATAAGTTAAATAATCATATGTGATGAATGAACAAGATGTTTAAATCAAATGTTTGAATATTCTGTGCTTAAACCAATGATGGCTTTGAATTGAATATTGCTCTTACAACGATCCATTTCATAGCTTATGATCAGTATGTGTTTGATTTAACAAGTAAATAATTGTTTACACTCATACACAATACAATAAGATACATACTAAGGTTAATATTCACCTCACATAAGAGTTTTGAACATTCTTATTCACAGTGTTAAAAAAAAAATCTTTGTATCTCAAGAAGGCGTGGCTTTCTGAGGGATGTTGGTAAGACTCCAAACATGCAAATTCTGATTTGCCAAAACCTGGCCAAAAGTCATTACATTATAACATTATGGTTTATTAAGACAAGAACTACTTCCCGATGAATTCAGTTTCTAGCTGATTCTCGAACCGGCCCATTCGGGAACAAGCATCTTTGAGACATCTCTTTTGACCTACAAAAAGCCTATTTGCATGCTGCAAGCTGACACAGCCAGACAGCTCTTTTAAGAGCCACACATCCACCTTGGATGCAAACAAGCATTCCAGCTACTGTTGTGATCTGGAAGACATCTCAAGATTAGACAGGTTGTATCAGAGCTAACCTATAGGCTCCAGGTACCGTGAGGTCCACCCAACTTCTGACAGTTCGGATCTGCTGGGGACCTCGACCAGGGTTTGTAGATACAACAGATTGTGTCTGATGCTGTTTCATATATATATATATATATATATATATATATATATATATATATATATATATATATATATATATATATATCCAACTCTCTAGTTTATAGCAGACAGCAAATTCTTTTCCACCCAGATTTCACAACTTCTTTCAGATACAAAGAAGGTTTTTGCTAAACATCTAGCTTACATCACACCACTTCACACATGACATTACATCACCTCATATCCACTACATCACATCTTATTATTCATTTCTTGTCATGTATAAATTATTAGTTTAGAAAAAATAATAAAATTCCTTTTTGTTAACTATATACCTGACTCTGCCTGAATTAATACGAAGTGTGTTCATGGATCCTAAACAAGTAAAAGTATGAATAATCTTCTGATTAAATTAATCAAAGATCAATCAGGTTGATATTTCATATTTATATGAAATCATCACACCTTGTTGGTCACAATTAGTTTGCAGTCATCACGCTACAAAGAGTGACGCTACAATTGAAAACTTCTACCTGTTGTGGGAGCATTTTTCATTTTTCAGGTGCAATGGTATTCACCTTAACCAACATGGCTCAAGCATGCTACTAGAGATGAGCTGGATGCTCGTTTCAGACGAGTATCCGGTACGGACAAAGCATTTTTGAGGAATACGAGCATGAAACAAGTAAAACTTGTAAATATCTGTAATTGTGTTGAAGGAAAATCCTCACTGGGTAACTGACTGTCTTCACGCTCTGTGATTGGCCAGTCACATAGAGCGCCTGCCCCTCCCTACACACAAAACTGCAGCCGGCCGGGTGCGCAGTCCGTCTGGCTCATCCACGCACACACACAGACAGTAACGGATCTCGCTGTGATTGCTTCACTGTTGCTCACGTTTCTTGAGTTTTCCCTAGGTTTTCTTCAGCTCGCCTCATTTTCGGTTGAATATTTAAAGTTACTTTTTTCGTAACTTACATGGTGCATTTGACAAGACAGAGCTGACGTGCTGTGTCACTACCTCCACTCCGGTCGGGTTTTTTTTTTTTTTTTAACTCTCTCTCTCTCTCTCTCTCTCTCTCTCTCTCTCTCTCTCTCTCTCTCTCTCTCTCTCTCTCTCTCTCTCTCTCTCTCTCTCTCTCTCTCTCTCTCTCTCTCTCTCTCTCTCTCTCACACACACACACACACACACACACACACACACACACACCTTAATCAACATTGTTTTGTTTAACTTTGTGTGGGTAAATGCCAAGAACGTTAAGAAAAAAATCAGTTTAATCAAATTAAAAAATATATATAAAGTAGTGAGTGGTTCTAGCATTTCATATTTCCTAGTTCCTACTGCACGAGTTCAGATGTATTAATCCATGCACTTAAATATTAATGTTCTGATTTTGTTGAAAAACTTGTTCTGAAATAGTCCCTTTACTATTGTGATCAAAAATATTTAATCTCAATTCTGAGGCTGCTCTGTAAATAGTTTTCAAATAAACAATACACATAACAACTTATGATCAATCCATATCAATTTCAGACTTAAAATAATATATTGACCACACCCACTTCCGGTTAAACCACGCCCACTTCCGGCTTAATGAACTGACCTGAATTGGAATGTTTATTATGTGAAGTGCCTTGAGATGATTCTTGTCGTGATTTGGCGCTATAGAAATAAAATTGAATTGAATTGAAATGAATTGAATTCTATCCACCTTGTCCTTGAGGTTCGTCATCCCACCTGACATCTCAGATCCAGAAGAGGGTCTCATAACTGGGTTAGTCTACCGTGTCGCTTTGGAACAAGAAGTAATCGTGAGTGCCCTACATCACCTGGGGGGTGTCTTGGACGGACCCCGGTCGATGGAGGAACACGGGCACTCCCAGCTGGTCTCCCAATCCGTGAGGCTTTGAGGTTAAAGTCCACTGGTCAAAATCAGTCTCTGATTGGCTCAAGTTTAAGCAAACTGTTCTACGGTTGACGGTGGAACTCAGTTGGTGTTTCAGCTTGCTTGCAAGTGTCCAGAACCTGGCGGCGTGCCACATTTCTGATGTTGTCGAAGAGGAATTCACGGGCCCTGTGAAGTCTCAACGAACTGACTCTCAGCTCGCTCATCAGTAGTTTTGTAGAACGACCCCCCTTCCCGGGGCATTCCCAGGTCGTGACGTCTTTGCCCTTGAGAAGCTCCGCTCTTGCCTGCTGTGTGTTTAACAATATGTGGTGTATTATTCCTGATCACATCATCTCCATTAAACATCATTTACAAGTTTGATCACAAATTGATTCAGCAGTTGATCATATTAATTAATTCATCAACAGTTCTCATTCTTTATTAAAATCATAAGATGAACAGTTCAGCTGTCCTCCTTCCCCGAGCTGCGTCCTTGATGACTGGTTATCAGAACCCTGTGCTGTCCTTGCAGAAGGAGAGTGTGTCTCAGCAGCCATCTCAGCTCCAGATAAAAGCAGAGGCACATGTCGGGTCAGTTTGACCCGTCACAGAGGTCAATGGTCAGTAGCTTGTTGTTGCTACAAGCGCTTGTGGAAGAAAACCCATCTCCATGTCCATCTGCTGCATCTAAAGAATCTTCTGACTTCCTTTAACTCTGCAGTCAGAGATGCAAAGATTGACTATTTCTCCAACCTGGTGTCCCAGTGCAAAGAGAATCCCAAGGTGCTGTTTAACACCATCAGCAGCATCTTCTCCCGTGGCTCTCCTACAGCCTCCATTCACTCTGTTGCAGACTGTGAGAACTTTCTGTCATTCTTTGTGGACAAAGTCAATAAGGTCAAATCTAGCATCTCGCCCTCAGCCTTATCTCTGCCTGTCCTGACTCCAACCAGGCCCATCATCCTACATAGCTTTGCTCCTGTTTCTTTGCCTGAGTTAACCAAACTAGCTAACTCTATCAAAACCTCTTCATGCCCCCTCTACATCTTACCCTCATCTTTGTTTAAAAGTGCTTTTCAGTGCATCGATCCCAGCGTGCTCTCCACAATTAATGTTTCTCTGGTTTATGGTCAAGTCCCTGCTTACTTTTAAAACCACCTCCCTCACCTATGGTGTCCCACAAGGTTCTGCACTGCAGCCTCTACTCGTCTTCCTCTATCTGATTCCTCTTCAGCACATCCTGAGCTCTCTCGGAGGAATCTCCTACCATCTTTATGCAGATGTCATCCCAACTGTACATCTCCTTTAAGCCCCATGAGATATCTAAGCTGCAGCTGTTACACACCTGCTTAGACACTATTAAAACCTGGATGGCTGGGAGCTTTCAACAGCTGAATGAAGATAAGACTGAGATCCTCATCTGTGCCCCAGACAAGCTGGTTCCCAAAGTCAGAGACTCTCTTGGTCAGTTTGCTTCTCACACCAAACCCTCCGCCAGGAATCTTAGTGTGACCTTTGACCCGGCTCTCACCCTGGATTCTCATGTCCATTCTCTTGTTCGGTCTTCGTTCTTTCATCTCAGGAACATTGCAAACCTGAGTCCCATTTTGTCTCGCTCTGAACTTGAGACTGTTCTCCACACCTTCATCTGCTCACGCTTGGACTACTGTAACTCTCTTTTCACGTGTCTGAGCAGAACCTCCCTGAACCGTCTACAGGTGGTTCAGAATGCCTGTGCTCGGCTTCTAACCAGGACCTCCAACCACACCCACATCACCCCGCTTCTCCTCCAGTTTCAGTGGCTGGCAGTCAACTTCAGGGTTCATTTCAAGATATTGGTTCTGCTTGTTAGGGCCTTACATGGACAAGCACCACCATACTTTGGTGCTCTTCTCAGACCCTACACCCCCAGCAGGTCCCTGAGGGCCAGTGACCTACGCCTACTGGTTGTCCAGCTCCCGGCAAAAGACCAAAGGTGACTGATCATCTGCTGCTGTAGCCCCCAGACTCTGGACCTCTCTTCGAGTACATGGAAATGGTGCAAATGGAATTCTGTTACCTGATTTGTTTACATTTAGTAAGTTTTGTGCTTACCACCATCAGAGGACCTTGGGGATTTATCAGACTGAATTTGTGGAATAATTTTGGACAATAACCAAAATTGTTGTAATTCTAAAACAGTGGGTCTTACAGTGTTAATTAAGATTAAAACTTTTTTATAAAAGAAAACCTACATTGTTTTGTTTTTGTCCACACAGAAAAACAAACAGCTGTCAAGAGATGCTGAAATCCTAGAAGAGTGTGCTGCAGTGGACAAACATTTGAGGACATTTATCATGAGGAGTCAAGTTCCTGGTAAAGAAGAGTGTCAGCGCTGTATTACTGCAGCACCTGAAGCTCTCAGAAACAGAGACTGGAAAGCTGTTAAATATTATGTTAAAAATCGCATTACAGCCCTGAGAAGAAAAGTCTAGTATGAAAGCACCTAATTGGACTGAGGTAAAAGCAAAACATTGGATGTAAGCTCTCAAAATGTTTTGTCCTTTGTTGTGTTTGTTGTAACTTTTTGTTGTTGTAAGGGTTTGCTCAGGTTTTATGGCTGTTCAGTTGTCTAAAAATACACACATTTCACAGGGTTTTTTTGTATATTTTTTACACCTGTAATAACAAGGCATTATGAATGCAGTCCAATGAAACGCATAATTTCAATGCCAATGTAACAAAAAATGTTCGGTTTGCATAGAACGTCAAACTGATATTGTTAAAACATTCAGTGGAGATGAGATTAATGATTTACTTAATAATAAAAAAAATCACAAGTCTATGGCATAAAATGTCATTAAATTGGTCAATTCAGTTTTGTCATCAAACTGTCTTTGAAGCTGACTGTCTTGTAATCTGTCAAGGCAGATATAAATGTTCACACATATACATAATCACTTATTGAAAAAAAAAGAAGCTATTTTAGTCCAAAATGAGGAAACTGGGAGTAATAATAAAGACTGGTATCAGCAGCTGCAGATAGTGACCTTGGGCCCCGTTAACATATAAAAACTTGATATGTACGCATGTGAGTGGACCCCACAAGTTCGCAATGCTAGAAACGGGGCCCACAAGTGGCCAAATACCTTTTTGGTCAAAACTTTAGAAATGTGTTAAATTGAAGTGATATTAATGATTAGGATTTTTTTACATCTAACCTTGTTTTTCAAAGCGATGTAGGATCACTAGAAAGGGTGGATCCCATAAAGCATAGAAAAACCGGCGGGCCTCATAAGGGGCAAAAACAAGAGTGTGTGTGTGTGTGTGTGTGTGTGTGTGTGTGTGTGTGTGTGTGTGTGTGTGTGTGTGTGTGTGTGTGTGTGTGTGTGTGTGTGTGTGTGTCTGCTCTGCCTTCTCGATCCCCAGTGAGTCGTGGTGGATGGCTGCTTATACTGAGCCAGGATCCTCTGGAGGTTTCTTCCTGTTAAAAGGGAGTTTTCCTCTCCACTGTTGCTATAAGCTTTCTTAGTATGAGGATTGCTGTAAAGTCTTGATGCAATTTGCTGGGTTCCTTATATAGGAAACATTTTTTTCTGATTGGCTTAATGAACTGACCTGAATTGGAATGTTTATTATGTGTAGTGCCTTGAGGTGACTCTTGTCGTGATTTGGCTCTATATAAATAAAATTGAATTGAATTGAATTCTACCCACCTCATCCTTGGAGTTCGTCATCCCACCTGACATCTCGGATCCAGAAGAAGGTCTCATAACTGGGTGAGGTAGACACTTCCGACAGATTGCGTCCATATGCTGTTATCTCTAAGAAACAACTCAGTTAGCTGCAAAACAACTCTTTCACCCAGAACACGTTTTCTCTCTCTGAAAGAAACCTGAGATTATATCCACGCATCCAAACACACGCATTTCATTTTAGCTTTCATCCAGACACAGGGTGATTTTAATACCAAGTTTTAATATCAAAGCTGTTATAAATTGTCATTTATAAATTGTCATTTTTAAATTGTCATCTTTAAATTGTTAGTAATAAGTTATTCACGTTTAAACCCTGACTCTTCTTTGAAATGAAACACAGAATGGTGTATATTTGGTTAATGAACAAGCAAAGATTCCGTTATGTCTTCTGGTTTAATAAATAAACTTTTGCTAATAATTTAAATATCTTCAATTCAATATTAATCTTTGGATTAAATATAGACCAAGCCCGTTGGTGTATGAACTTCTATCGATTATATAAATATCCTGGATATTTATACATGATATAAGCTTCTTTTGCTAATTTGTTTGATCTTTCTCAGAATCTAACAAAGCTGAATAGCAACAGCGTTAAATCCTGGTTATGTAGATTGTCCGCGCTACATAAATGGCGAGCCAACCAGTCTTTTTCAGATCAAAACATGCTATTTCTGTGTTTCATCTTCAATAATTCATAAAAAGGGGAGCTGTGTCTCTTTAATTTTCTTCCTCCGGAACTTCCGGGAGGGATGCCTTCTACTATAACACCGACTTCCGGCAAAAACTTCCGGTAGTCCGAGACGCAGCGAAAGTCAGCCGATTCTGTAAGAACCATTTCAAACTACATCCTAATTGCTTAAAAAAGTAAATGAATGTGTGTTTACATGTGTGTTTACTCATGTGTTTATACGTTTATTCGTCACCTTGTCTGTACATTGTGTACACCTCGTCTGTACATTGTCTGTACATCACTCCTGAGTCAGAGAATTCCTTCTCTCTCTTCACGTCAGCACAAAGCTAATTGCTAGACAGCCTGGTCAACTGAAATAGCACCTTTTTCCGGTAAGTACCGGACTTTTCAGAGCTTTTCGGAACATCCAGACTTTAGTCTGAGGAGTGATCGTTAACAAAACTCATCACATCACTAATTGCGCGCACCCGCATAGCTTAGGACAAACACAGGCTGTTACGTTCGAGCCACGATAGTGGAAGGGCATTTGCGCCTGAACACCGCAAAATATACGCTAAAACCGGCCTAAGACAGCGTTAACCAGTGCACGGTCCATTGCAGCCGAGAGGTGTCCTATTGGATGTAAAATACCTATAAGTCCAGATTCTGTTCAAATCGAGGCCTTGCCGACGAAGCTAAAATAGTGTCGTTGGGCGGAGATAGGAGCTGGTATGCCAGAACCAAGCGGGAATCCACCGCAGATGCATGCGTCTCCATTAAAATCCCTTTGAGTAAACATTTTGTCCAAAAACCACAGTGTTTTTAGCCAAAAACAAGAGTTCAGCTTTCAATAGCTCAGCTCGCCTGTGGATCTGATTAAGGGGTGTGACACAACCGTGCCTTGCCTCCATCAATCATTTTCCTTTAGCCGGTGCTGCCATCTGCTGGCAGGTTTTCACCCGGCTCAAAAAAGCTTGAAGCTTTTCTTTTCTTTCTTCTCACCAATATCTTATTTCTCAAAATAAGGTTCCTAGTGCATTATCAATATGTCATTCAAAACACAAAAATTTCTCCTGTAACAAAGCTCATTTACAAACAACCGGTAAGCATTGTTCTTATTCAGCTTCCATTAATTTTACAACAAATTAAAGGATCGGTACATCATTAAAATGAGTTCAGAGGGAATTAAACAGCTGACTTCCCTCATTCTACAGTAACGGAACAGAATGACTCTTATTTTTCCCTTCTTTGCTCAGGACTAGTCTGCATGAGAGATAGTCTCAAGGTCTCATGCATTCTTTCTAACCTGCTTATTTTCAGCTCAACAGAAGAACGAACAATGAACTTGTTTCTTTTAATTAATCAAAGAACTCTATTTTAATAAAGCTAATCCATCAAAGTGTTAGTCAATAAATAACATGTGACCGACCTGTCAAATCAAAATATTAATTACTTTATTATGATCCTATAGAAATAATAAGTACTGTGACTTTAAGTGTTCCAACAGGACTCATTTCATGTAGTGTTAAAAAGACATAACACATCACTTTCAGTGATGTAAATCAGAACCAGCAAATCCGAAGAAGCAAATAGTTCTGACGGGAACTGAAGATGTTGTTTTGCATTAAGCTTTGGTTAGCTTCAGAAGCACATGAGACACCATTTGCCGGTCTACCTTGCCTTCAGTGGAAGTCCTCTGTAGATCAGGAATATCGAGGTCCAGTGAACCCTCTCTGGAAACCGAGCCGGTAGGAGAAGACGCGGTTCCGATCAAACCCATCTTGAGTTACTTCTGGCACACGACACTTTTATTGGCATCTGGTCAGACCCAAGCCTGGGTCGGTGGATGGAGCTTTTATTCTGAAAGGAGCTGTTGTTGCCGCTGGTTGTTATAGCGACTGGATTTTTCAGCTTGTCATTGGTTCTTTCGGTTAAAGAGGTGTAGATCAGGATTGGCCACTCCGCCACTTGCTCTGTAACGCTTTGAACTGGCATTAGAGCTTACATGGCATAGTTTTATACTTCGGATGTTATGGTTTATTGTCGAATGAAAATTACCAAACACCGTCAGAAGCACGCCTCCGTCAGATCTGTAAGATTCTGATTGGATCAGTGAAAGTAATGTGTTATGTCTTTTTAATTCTTAACTTTTAAACTTGACTCTCTCTATTCTGTTGTCTCTGAGTGAATATGTAACATTTTTCTAATCTCTGCAATAAAAAGATCCAATTTTCTGATTTAAACAACCCAGTGTCCATTAGATGGAATTCATACTCGATAGGGATCTTACGTCTATGGTCATTAATTAAACTGTAATCCTCCATTTCATTACACTACAGATGAGAAATGATTTCCAAATGCAGCTTGCTGAAATGATAAGCATAAAAACGCAGGTTTTCGATCTGCAACAGGAAGTCTCAAAAATCCAAGATTTAAAAAAATGATCACCAGGTGGGAGGGGCTGTAACTCTGTGTTCTGCAGACCTTCCTCCGGATAAGATGCAAACGCTGCATTCGGATGTACTAATTAGATCTGACTTACATGAAACGCAAGACATCTCCCATATTACTCCATCCACATTGATAAGTGAAACCTATACGGACAGTGGCCCGGCGCTCCCTGGTGTTGAACCTGACAAACTACTGTTGGGACCTCTCCTGCCACAGGGGAGGGGTGGTAAGCCCACAGTGTTGGTCATTTTGCAACAGGTGCATCCCTGCAATGCGCTTTTAGAGTTGGAATTTTTGTGCTTTCTAATGAAATGTGGCCACCAAATTGTTCTGTTTCCCACACCAACACGTCGTGATGGAGGTCTTCTGGTCTTTACCGACAAACTTGTCTGCTATTTGAGGATAAATGGACATTTAAATGTCAGATCATCAAAGCAGGGTGAACTGTAGTTCACCATATTTTAATTTATTGACCTCCCAGTTCAACTGGCCCTTTTTCCCAATGAATTTGCAAATATTTATTTTTGACAATAACCTTCAGGGCTTCACTTGGTCAAGCCCCTCCCTATATTACTGAAATGCTAAAGCCTTCTGCTCCAACCTGAGCCCTCAGGTCCACAAACCAGAACCTTCTAGATGTTCCAAAGACAAGATTTAAAAGTTGAGGCGATTGCTCTTTCCAGACTGTTGGACCTCAACTTTGGAATGAACTTCTTTCCATAGTATTGCAACTCTGGTCACCTGTAAAAAGCAGATGGAAACCCTTTTATTTAAAGCTGCTTTAACTTAAATATTTTGTGTTTTGAAAAAGAATAAAAATGTTTTATATAGTGCCTCAAGATAAAAATCACAATGCATTTGACAAGAACAAAATGAAAAATGATTTAAAAGTATGACGACAAAAAATGGGGAAAGGGGGAAAGATTTAGATTGAAAATGAAAAAGGTATTCACAGGACCCTGAAAAAGGCTTGGTAGAAACAGCAACATGAAGAGACATGACATGACCACACAAGTTACAGGTGAGGACCAAAACTGAGTCTTCAAAACTGCAAGAAAACCTGATTTGAACAACTTATTTTATACGTTTAAATGACAATACAAGTATGATATCAGGGTTGTGTATTAAGATGCTTTCAATTTTATTTCTCCTTCTTGCAGATTTTGGTAGCTCATTCTGTAATAGAAGCTCATTCCAAAAATACTATAAGCTAGGAGTCTCTGGTGAACTCTGAATAGGGTTACTGCTGTTTCAGGACTTTAGCCACCAGATGAGGCAGTAACCACCAGCCAAGAGGGATGAAGAGATGCTGTAGCCTGTGCAACCAGCCAGCCATGAGATCTAAAATCTAAAGCAATATCATCATTTCCAAGGAGAAGAGGAGACAGGTGCCTGTATTTTTTATTATAAAAACTATTCAAAGATTAAATTTAGGATTTTTTGTTTACTAATTTCTCACAGAGGGTGCATTTGCCCATCATTCTGCTATACCAGCAAAAAAGCATTTCTCTGCTCTGGTGAAGTTTTCTTGTATTTAAATGAGGTATTATGCTGCACGCAGAGAGAAGCCCACCCATATTTATGTAAATTACTTGTGTGGAAAAGTGCATCTGATTTCCAAAGAGCTGAACTGTCTGTGGCACACATTTAGTTTGAGATATTTACAATTTCCCGAGAGCTGGTGTTATTTGAATTTAGGATCAAAAAGAAAGATAATCAATTAGGTGCACAAAAAAGTTAAATTAATCCTCTTTCTCAAATGTTACTTTCTTACACTTATGCGACAAAAATTCCTCCAAAATTAAGTTTTTAATAAAACATTTTAAAAGACAAGGCATTGGGCTGGAAAGCATAAACTATCTTGCAGGGTTAGAAATGTAGTCCTGAAAGTTCATTATCAGAAAATAATCTAAAGATGAGAAAATGATCTCCTCGTCACTTTTGCACCTGCTGTGTTTGTGACTGCTCTCCATCTTCTGATCACTCTGTTGAAAAAGCTGTCATCAAACTCTAAACAAGTTCAAATTGCTCAAACCAGCTGAAACTGATGGTTATTCATGGTCACATATAATTAGCATTGTTTTCTTTTTGAATGGAATTGTGAAAGCTGATAGGAGCAATAGAGGTGCCCCTAAAACAGGCACTGTCTAGCTTTAGAGTTCACTCTCATATTTTTATGATATTCCACTTACTTTTCTGCTGCAGTTGTGTCCTAGGATTACAAATATTTGATGGTACTGCTCTAGTTCTCCTCACTTTTCTAAATCTCTCTTCAATCTTGTCTTCCATTCTTTCCTGCTCCAGTTCTGGTCTCAAGGTCACACATGGCATCTTTACATTTTATTGCCTACACTTTAAATCTTCACACTATCTTCTCTGCACACATTGCTGGCATTTTCACATACTAATCCTACCTGAATCAGACACTGGCTTTCACAAGGGCCCCCCAATGCCTTAAAACAACCCTGGGTGTGTGACTGTGTTTTGAAGTGGATCAGCATTTTATTAAATATGGAGATTTTACATGCATATACAGTACATTATTGCTTTGTACAGTTTAAAAAGTGTAGTGGAATAAATACCTTTTTCTTTTAAAAGGAAGTCCAGCTATGAGGATGTGTATGCACTAATAAGCCACAATTTTTCCGTTGTACCAAACTATGTTGTTCGAAACACACAAAATATTGCTGTTTATTTATATATCTATAATATTTGGTAAATTTTTTGACAAACATAGGATGCCATGTTTTCTGCACGCAATGCATTCTGAGGGCGATGACATATATTGGTTGCACTTGGAAGAATAGCTAGTGTTTGTTTACGCGCTCACCATATTAATAATTAAGTAAAATGCAGCATTGCACTGCTTTTGGATGTAATTTCCAGTCAGACGGCAACAAGGGGAGTGATGTGAGTTTACACAGCTTTCCCACTTGCAAGAAGAGGAGAAACAGTGGGAAGATGCCTGTCGACGGACACAACTTCCCAAAGATCCGCGGCTGTGTTCCCAACATTTTTCTCCTGATGTGTTTGAGGCTTATAATTGACAACTTAAAGAGTTCACCAGAGCGGCTGGGTATAAGAAAAGGCGGAAACTAAATTTTTTACTAACCATTTTCCCCACACAAGGAGCCTAAACACCCTCAGAGAGACAAGAGACGCTGGATGCTCTCCTGAGCCGACAACCCGCTCCTGCAGCTGCCGCTTCTGTCATGTTGGGTGAACTCATCACGGATGAAGCTGAAACTTCACCTCTCCCGTCATTAAAACAAGCAGTAAGTGTAGCAATACAGTGTTCCCCAAATATATAATATCTGCAAAAATGATTAAAGTCATTTCACTGAATATCCTAATCATCAATGAAGCACACGGCAGCTCTGGATGCTAAAATTCTCCAAAATCACTCATAATTGAATGTTTGATCACACAATAGCTTACCATTAACTTCTGCTGACAAAAATGTGAGCTCTTGACAACAAACACTCTCCCTCTCCGTTACCATGGAGATGCATTTGTGCCACACACGCACCACCGGTTTAGTCCTGCATTCGCTTCATCCCGCCCTTCTTGCTCTTCATTTTGATGCTCGTTTTGTGAAACATTGTCAGTGATGTCCTCATTAATGATTCACTCTGGTTCAAACTGAAAAGGCTGAACAGATGGCATGTTGATGTTGCTGAACAGTCCCTACAGGGTCCCAAAGCCGACCGGTGCAACCATATGATGTCACTGCCCAGAGTGCAGTGCAACACTAACAGCAATGGTTACCTACGAGTTAAACTATTTTTACAAATTTTATAAAAATGAAGACATTAATAAGGTTTTTTACACCACTTTAACAAAACTGATACTAACATTTATCTTTTAAGAACCACAAAGTTGTGTAACCTGGGTTCCTTTTAAAGCACTTTGTTTTGTTTCCTTGTTTTATTTGAATAATTCCCTGTCCCGTCAGTTTTATTTCACTGCATCTCCCCTCAATCCTCAAACTCCTTCCTCAATTCTCCTCTCAATTTCATACTTTTTCCACCTTTTGAACTACTTTTAAACTAAGCAGTTTAAACGGATCTACTGACTGCAGATCAGCTGAGTGTGCCCTATGCGTCTGTGCCAGTGAAATGAAGTCACCAAAGAACAGGTTTTGAGCTCCGCTATGGCGGAGCCCATCAAGCCCCTATAAAAGACAGAAAGTACCAGAGAACATAAGCGGTCATGCACAATTGCATGATAATTGTTTTCTTTTGGTGACGCAACTTTTAAAAGGTTTACTGTGGCAGTAACCAGTACGCAGCTGCCTGGAGCACATCAACAAGCTCTCTCTGTCCCGTCCGCTCAAAACAAGTTGCGTTACGCTGAGAGTGCATGTAAATAATGTAACGGGGTTGAAACTGGACCTTTTTTCAGTCTCCCCCTTGGTGTGTTAGATGAGAGCTTTCAGGGTAGTCCATTTTCATTTCAGGGGAGCTGGACTCCCCATAGCTCTCCTGTAATTTGACCCTTCTTTTTGATCATATCTCTTTATCAGAGTGACAGTAATGATTCTGCTGGTTTTAATGCAGTCCGAAACAGAGAATGTTTGACCTCCTGCTCCCACTGTTCTTTTTAGCTCATTCTTGTTTTTCCTTCAGTTCACAACTACCTTTGTTAATGCTTGTCAGTCAAAGATCAGAGTTTGTTTTCTTGGAATGTCCTCACTGTCTTCTGCAGTGTTCAACAAGCCGCTGAAGTGTTCAGAAAACACCAACCTTTGCACTTTGCTTCTTTACCATGAGGTCGGAAACAATCTCCAGGCTCAGTCATTGGAAGCTTGCACTTTCATTCCGCATCTTTTGCAGGTCATCACATCCCATCTTGTTTGACTGTTGGCCTGACAGCAACCATCTTCTATTGTGCAAAGTGTGTGTTACATACTGTCACAGTCCAAAGCTTTGAGCAATATACAGCTTGGTCCGGCGCAACTTGAACAGCTTTTGAGTCACTTGTCCAATCATATTTCGACTCTGGAGAAAGAGCACACCACATGTTATACAACAGAAACTCTTGGTTTCAATGAGAATATTCTGAAAATAAATCTGAAAGTCAGCATTTTGAGGATTCATTCTTAATATAACATCAATTTCTATGTTCCACTCCACATATGTTTTCAAATTTAGATTTGCACATTTGCAGATGTCACGATACGAGGATGGTAGGACCCAAAATGCAGGAACCCAAGATGACACGAGGCAGGAGATAATATAAAGAAAATTCTTTCATTTTTGATGGATGAACCAAAAGAATAAATCCAAGGCAGGGAGCCAAAAGTCCAAAAATGTCCAAAAACCCAAAAACTAGAAATCTAACAGAGACACGAGAAGCATAAGTAATAATAGAGAGGAGGATCGCTAAGACTGACAGAATTACCACAATGGACTGACACAAGACAGAGACAAGACAGGGCTTATATAAACAGGGAGGAGTAATTAGGGAAAATGGCAGCAGGTGTGTGGAGTGAGGGCTGGAGGGAAGACAGGTAAATATACTTAACTAAATGGGAAAACAGAAACAGAGGAGGGCAAATAAACCTAAAACACAAAACTAAACAACAATTCTCTAAAGACAGAGGGAAGGGCTCACACACACGCATACACACACTGACACACGTAAACTCACACACACATACACACACTAACACAAACATACACTCACACACACACACACACACACACACACACACACACACACACACACATACTGAGCTGGGGAACAAGAGGCTGGAGCTACAACTGGAGGGGGCTGAGGATGACTAAATTAACACTGGACCTGAGGGAATGCTATGAAGGCCTACAAACAGAAGACACATAAATGAGACGCAGACAAAGGACACATGAGGGTGCTATGAGACATGGAAGGAAATCTAGAGAGGGATGGAGAAACATCAGGAGACACATAAGGAAGACGCAGACCATGACAGCAGAATGGTAACACATTCAGATAATAACACAAAGCCTCTGACAGGCTGAATGTTTTTGTGCAATAATGTTACTTATTGATGTGACCTAGTTTTAATTTATTTTTAGGTGGATATTTGTTTAATGAATGACATTAAATAATTATTGCACACATCTACAACCCTCTAAACCGCTGACTGATGGTTTTAAAATTATAACAGCATGCATTCATTTCCCACAATTAGGCCAGGAAGCAGATGTTAGGCAATAAATCAAAAATCATGCAGAGCATAGACACTTGTACTCAATCTGGAGTACAAAGCTGTAAACCTGTCAAACAGTCAGCCACCATCAGTTTTACTGCAGATAAAGTGTGTCTGTGCAACAAATCACTACATATAAAAACATGAACATATTTTGTGGGAAATTAAGTTAAAAAGAAAAATCAAGCATAATTAATTAATAAACAATTACGTGATTTTTTTAAAGGAAAACCCACTTCATTACAAAATGTCTTAAAATGCCATGAAAAAAAGATTTACAATTTCTAGTTTTGGAATAGGTCAAATGAAAAAATAAACATGTCATTAGAAATTGATTTGATGCTTCAAAAATTGGATAGTTTTTTTATTTGATGAAAGTATTATTGTTAACTTTATTTATTTTTCCTCTCTGATGGTGCATCATTCATTCCCACCTAAATGCCACACATTACCCAGTAAAAGATGTAACATTAGTGTTAGCAAAAATCTAATTTTCTTCTCTTCACATCAGTGAACCAACCATGCAATTTACATTAATGCAACCCTTTTTTTTTGTGTTTTTTTACTCCATAGTACATAGTAAAGCAAAATAGTTATGTTTGTGACTGACTGGAAAAAATTAAACAAATAAATAATGGGTAAATTTTGTGTTGAAATATTTCAGACATAGTCTGCATTACAACTTTGCAAGGCATTTTAGGCTTGTTTCCCACAGTAAGATAATTGACTTTTGACTCAAATCTCCCTTTCCAACAATCATGATAACATACCTGAATACTGTGATGGCTCTAGAAATATTTTATTAGATTTTAATACCATGTAGGTCTGTTTTGAAGGACATGAT
The DNA here is from genome assembly GCF_043380555.1 of Nothobranchius furzeri. Taxonomy (NCBI): domain Eukaryota; kingdom Metazoa; phylum Chordata; class Actinopteri; order Cyprinodontiformes; family Nothobranchiidae; genus Nothobranchius; species Nothobranchius furzeri. The sequence continues at coordinate 46,049,944 of NC_091756.1, read as the reverse complement.
AATCGCTTTAATCCTAAAATTTCATAAATGGGGAAAATCACTTTTGTGAGTCTTTTTTATCACCATAACTACAAACAAAAAAATAAATTACTAATAAACACATCTTAACGTGACATTTAGCAATTAGCCTAGCTTAGAATGTGTATGCTGCTTACATTTTATCAACTAAATAACTTTAACACAAACATTGCCTTAAACCCATTGTTAGTTACAAAAATGAAGGTTCTCCCAGGAACAAATGTATAAAGTAAAATCAACGTCTTCATGGTTTGTTTATTCTCTTGTTTTTTGGCTAAAGGTAAACACACCAGGAACAGAGAAATTGAAACTATGTCGTGATTGGTCTGAGTTGAGAGTGCTCACCCTGTCATGTTCTGCACAGAAAATACAACAAAGTTTGCTCTCACCCTTCCAGTCAACCGTTTCAGCACCATGGAGAGAGGCACACTTTGCTTTGCTGCACCAGCAGCAGCAAATCAGCACTAAGCCATTTAACCTTTTTATGGAAAAGCTTCTCCAGAAGACAGAGGAATTTAAAACTGGTGTATTGTTCTCCCAGGTGCCGTGGTAGCTGTTTGTAAGCACGCTGACACTCAGTTTTAGTCTGCTGTCCTCACTGGCTTTATGCTGCTGAAGATTCTCAATAATCCAGGTCATGGTAATTGAAAGAGTTTCAAAATAATTCAACTGGACTTCTTTGATTTGAGCTTTGATCTTTCATTTCCCATATTCCAATCAGAATTGAAACAGCTCCTCGAATGAGAAGCTAAATATCTTTCAGAAACCAAAGAAGCAAGGTCCCTTTTTTTCGAACCCCTTTGGACTCCTTGGCTTTGTAGTTTTGGAACTCAGTTTTGGTTTGTTGTCCTCCTTAGTTTTGTAGTAGTTTTGCTAAGGGTAACCCTTTTCTCTAGCCTGAAGACTTACAGTAATAGCCTGCTTTGTTTGCTTGTCCTTTAGACCTTTAGTAGAGCTTTTGAGCCACAGACCCATTTAGCATTCTCTTTAGTAGCTGACTTAGTTTTACTTTACCTTGTATCTTTAGAGCGAGAGTTTCACTTTAATTAGTTTTTTCTCCCTGCTGTTAGTAGGGAGTCAACCTGAGTTTAGAATAGTAGTTTACCACCTTTGTTCTTTTTTCATGGACTCTTTTTGTTAAAATAAACATAGTAAGCAGTTGCTGCGTCTTTGATTCATTCCCTCCATGGTTTTATTTCCTGCATTACTCCCCCCTGAACCTCCTAGACCAGAGCTATTCTATTCCAGGCCTCGAGGGCCGGTGTCCAGCATGTTTTAGTTTTAACCTGCTTCAACACACCTGATTTCAATCAGCAGGTGATTAACAGGCTTTTGCAGAGCCTGTTGAGCTGCTGCACAGGTGACTCAACCACTGAATCTAGTGTGTTGGACAAGAGAAACCACTGAAATGTGCTGAATACCGGCCCTCGAGGCCTGAACTTGAATAGCCCTGTCCTAGACCAAAGAGGGCATGTAACAAAATGGGGCTCATCTGGGATTTTCTTGCCTGAAGTTTGTAAGGACATACGTGTAAGTAGACACATGTAAGTCTAGTAGTGAGGTGGAGTGTTGCGTGGTGTGTGTGTCTGCACACGTGTTTTTTAATTTAAGTGACTGTGCTGTCAAAATGAAATAGTAAAAGTGTCTTCCAGGAGCTGGAATCAGTCCTACAGAACTGTGATTATGGGACAACCAGCTGTTCCAAAGTGGCCCCAGGAACCCTATAAGCCCTGTTCTAAAACTTGCACAATTCACCACTCAGCAAAGTCTAAAATATTAATTTCTGCAGCCTTCTATTTATAAATCACACTTCATGAGATTAAAAAACATGGTAGCAGAGATAGCTTATTAAATAATGGGATTTACAGATGAACAAGGCTAATGAGACAAACAATGAGGGAGGCCTTATTGGGAAAGAGGCTTAGGTCACAAGTGCACATTTGAGAGTAGCAGTATGGGTTGAAGCTAAAAAGAGTACTAAAGATGCCACTTTTGCTTTAAGGATGCTGATGGAGAAGTACAGGGAAGATCAGAAGGATGTGCATCTAAGTCAATTTAAAGAAAGTTTTCTGACAGGGTGCTGAGAAAAGAGCTTTGGTGAGACCAGCCAAGTTGTCTGGATAAAACCAGAAAGGTCAGATTGAGATGATTTGGACATGTCCAGAGGAGATACAATGATTACACTCTGTAGGTAGAAGGACACTGAGGTAGGAGTCACCAGGCAGGAAACTAAGAGATTAATGGAAGTGACGAAAAAGGACATGGAGTATTGGTGTGAGGGTAGAGGATGCAGAAAGTAGGACTACAGGTAGGAGACAAGTAGGAGACAGCTGATTGGCTGTGGAGACATCTGAAGGGGCAAGCCCAAAGAGAAAAGAAATTGTTATTGTAATGATGGGTAGTTTACATCTTACTTATGAACCATAAAACGTGAGATTCCATTGAAATATGAAATATCATTCTGATGGATCTTTGAATATTTTAACCAGAAGATCTGAACTTTTTATTGCAGGGTGTTACGGTTGCCAGTCTGGCCAGGGAAGAGCGGGAGCCAGGATTACCCAGCTCTGGTGAAACAGCCTGACACCGCCCCTCCTCCTCCTCTCTCCCGGGCTGCTGAGGAGCAGAGCTGAGCTGAATCTTCCTTGATTGCCAACACCTGTATAAAAAGGCTGTGCCTTCAGCAGTCTGGGAGGACAGCAGTACAGGGGTTCTGCTGTCCTCCCGGTTTTTGTTTGTTTTCAACCCCATTCGTATAGATTTGTTTGAGTTTTAAACTGTGGTAGTTTTTAACTCTAAGTGAAGTTTTGGATGATCCAGTGGGATCTTTTTGGCTGTTTGGTTTTAAGGTTATCTTTGTTTGTGCAATTTTACTGACCTCGGTTATAAACACCTTTCATTGTGGTAATGCTTTTAAAATACGTTTTTACCAGGTGTTTTTAGTCAGGGGATTGTTTTGGAACTTTTATCAACTTCAGGATTTTAAAACACCTTCTGTTCGGTTAAGCTTTTAATACAAGTTTTAACCAGGTGTTTTATAGTTGATAATTTGCTGTGTAATGTTAACCTTTTAGAGAGATCTGTTTGCTTGTGTTTTTAATACCGTTTTGTTACAAATAAACCCATTTTAAACTCCTCTGCCGGTTCTTATGTTACCCCCATCCTTCACATTTTTACAACACCTGTTGGGGACGTAACACAGGGATTACGTGACACTTCGTATTAACTCCGAGAAAAGAGAGAGAGTTAGGTTTATAATAGTTAAGAAATTTATTTCTATACAATTTAAACAAGACTAACTTTAAAGTCTCTGTGTACTGATGAACTAGGTGGAATGAGACGTGAGATGAAAAATGTATATGTGTGGAATGTTGTTATCAGAGCCTCGTATCCGGAGAAGCAATTAGTTCTGAGTGGGAGTGGATGTTTCGCTCTAAACTTTAGTTGGAGATTTATAACTCACATGAAACGCCGGGGGAAGCCTCAAGTTTAGATCCAGAATGTCGAGGTCCGTGGACCCTCCTTGGTACCGAAGCCGGTAGAAACAGCAGCGGTGACGACCAATCTAGTCTCAAAATGCTCCCAGGTCACGACAGGTTATTATTGGCACCAGCAAGACCCTGAAGGGGTCATGAGGTTCAGCTTTTATTCTGAAGGAACCGTTGCAGTCAGGTGTAACATGCAACAGATTTTAACCAGCTTGTTGAGAAAGGTTCTTTCGGCTGAAGAGGTGTTCGGATGGCCTGTCCGAACTTCTCTAGAACGCTTTGAACTGAACTAAAGGTGACGTGGAATATTTTTTTATAATTGTCATATTTTGGTTTACTGGCAAATCAGAATTTGACATGCAAAAGAGGGCTTATAAACACACCACAGAAAACCATGCCTCGCATCAGAAATGAAGGTTCTGATTGGATCAGACAAAAGGAAATGTGTCGTGTGACTTTAGCATTACTCTGTGTTATCACGTGTCTAGTGCAGCTGTCCAAGATTATATTACTTGTAAAATACTACTGATCACAGAAATATACAGGTGCTGGCCAGTAAATTAGAATATCATCAAAAGGTTGAAAATATTTCAGTAATTCCATTCAAAACGTGAAACTTGTACATTATATTCATGCAATGCACACAGACCAATGTATTTCCAATGTTCATTACATTTAAATTTGATATTCATAAGTGACAACTAATGAAAACTCCAAATTTGGTATCTCAGAAAATTAGAATATTCTAAAGGCCAATGAAAAAATGTTTGTTTCTCTAATGTTGGCCAACTGAAAAGAATGAACATGAAAAGAATGTGCATGTATAGCACTCAATACTTAGTCGGGGCTCCTTTTGCCTCAATAACTGCAGTAATGCGGCGTGGCATGGACTCGATCAGTCTGTGGCACTGCTCAGGTGTTATGAGAGCCCAGGTTGCTCTGATAGTCGTCTTCAGCTCCTCTGCATTGTTGGGTCTAGCGTATTGCATCCTCCGCTTCACAATACCCCATAGATTTTCTATGGGGTTAAGGTCAGGCGAGTTTGCTGGCCAATCAAGGACAGGGATACCATGGTCCTTGAACCAGGTGCTGGTGGTTTTGGCACTGTGTGCAGGTGCCAAGTCCTGTTGAAAGGTGAAGTCTGCATCCCCATAAAGTTGGTCAGCAGCAGGAAGCATGAAGTGCTCTAAAACTTCCTGGTAGACGGCTGCATTGACCCTGGACCTCAGGAAACAGAGTGGGCCAACACCGGCAGATGACATGGCACCCCACACCATCACTGACGGTGGAAACTTTACACTGGACCTCATGCAACGTGGATTCTGTGCTTCTCCGCTCTTCCTCCAGACTCTGGGTCCTTGATTTCCAAAGGAAATGCAGAACTTGCTTTCATCAGAAAACATAACTTTGGACCACTCAGCATCAGTCCAGTCCTTTTTGTCCTTGGCCCAGGCGAGACGCTTCTTGCGCTGTTTCTTGTTCAAGAGTGGCTTGACACACGGAATGCGACACCTGAATCCCATGTCTTTCATGAGTCTCCTCGTGGTGGTTCTTGAAGCGCTGACTCCAGCTGCAGTCCACTCTTTGTGGATCTCCCCCACATTTTTGAATGGGTTTGTCGTCACAATTCTCTGCAGGGTGCGGTTATCCCTAGAGCTTGTAAATTTTTTCTACCACATTTTTTCCGTCCCTTCGCCTGTCTGTTAATGTGCTTGGACACAGAGCTCTGCGAACAGCCAGCTTCTTTAGCAATCACCTTTTGTGTCTTGCCCTCCTTGTGCAAGGTGTCAATGATTGTCTTTTGGACAGCTGTTAAGTCAGAAGTCTTCCCCATGATTGTGGTGCCTTCAAAACAAGACTGAGGGACCTTTTAAAGGCCTTTGCAGGTGTTTTGAGTAAATCAGCTGATTAGAGTGGCAGCAGGTGTCTTCTATATTCAGCCTTTTCAGAATATTCTAATTTTTTGAGATACCAAATTTGGAGTTTTCATTAGTTGTCACTTATGAATATCAAATTTAAATGTAATGAACATTGGAAATACATTGGTCTGTGTGCATTGCATGAATATAATGTACAAGTTTCACGTTTTGAATGGAATTACTGAAATATTTTCAACCTTTTGATGATATTCTAATTTACTGGCCAGCACCTGTATATATATAAATATATATATATATATATATATATATATATACATATATCACAGTGGGAGGAACATCGGTGTTGTCAACTTTCGTCATCTTTCTGACCTTGGTTCCCTCTGCATCACTCAACTCACCACGAGTCTTGTCAAGTATGACATCAGAATCCCATCAGATCCGAAAAGCAACAGTCAGGATTAAAAAGAGTAGCAAAAAGTTAAGTGGTCTTGATGTTGAGATTAAAAATAAACTTGAAAAGGGCATTTTGAAATATTAATGAGATTGTTATTGATCCACATAACAATGAATGCAATAGCAAAGAGAGCTATTATTTTGCCATTTAATAACAGTCTATATAATCATGTTAACATTTTGCTGCATAATTCTACAGGTTTGCACAGAAAACATTTTTATAAATAAGACATGAAAAAAATGAAACTACAGTGAAATTTCCATTGTGTATGCTCTTGACGTGCCTGGGTGGTTCCACAGAGGATCTAGTGAATCTCAGCCTGTACCAGTGTCTTCTTCAAAACCCTTCAGAGAAAGGCTACCAGGAAGAATCAAAAATAGATGCCTGAACTACCTCAGCTGACTTATTTCAATGAGGAGGATAAACCACTCATCTCCAAACTCCTCTGCAATGATGGAGCTTCTATTGTTACCTCTAAGGTTGAGCCCATTTACCCCCCAATGACAATATTTTCAATTTCTTGGAAAATTGAATGACCAAAGTTGAGCATTGGAATATTGCTTTTATGCTACTTCTTCACTGCAACAGACCAGCATCACCCCATTCCTGCAGATAAAGCACCAAAGCAATGACCTAGCTCCTGACATTGAGAAGCATAAACTCCTTCAATTGAAGCAAACCCTGGGTTTCATTTATTTCAAGATTTGATCACTCCGTTTTTTGATACGTTTTCAATGGTTTCTAGTAATAATGAATGCCTTGTAAGTCATACTCTGGGGAAACAAAGCTCACCACTAATTCCATTTGCTTTTATCTCTATAAATAAAACATGCCTAAAAGAGTTCTGCCATGTTGTAGAGGTGCTAATGCTAACTGTTAGTTTCTTCTAGCGAAGACATTTCTGCTGATTCCTGGATGCTAAAATCACAGACATCATATATTGAGATGCCCCTTGGACTGGCGCTGCCTATTGGCGCTGCCGTAGTGGCCGGCCGCCATGTTGGATTTTTTTTCTTGCACCTGACTTTGCTATATTTTAGAATTCTTTTTTTATGTGAACTACTTTGTGGTTTTTACTTCTAAAGGCGCTATACAAATACAGTTTTACTTAGTTCCTTACTTCTCTATTTTCCTCCAGTGCATTTATTTATATTGAGGAAGATGCTAACCCATCTAAAAAACACATTTTGTTATGCTTTTTCACAAAATCAGATGTTGTATGGCAAGATAAATTGAATATAAATATAATAAAATAAAATAAATTAAAATATAAAATCCCATTAGGCTTGCCAGAAAAGTCTATAGTAGTCCCACGTGATCTGTTTTCAAAAGTGTGCTGGTTCTTGCAGTAATAGGCTGCACAAAAAAGACATAGTTGCTCATGCTCATCCATCTAATGTGGCTTCAACGTTATTACACTCTCCAGCTCCCAATGGGACATCTATTCATGTCTATGGCTAAAACAACAGTGTCCTTTTCCATCATGAGTGAAGGTGTTTGAGTCTATGAATGTTAAAGGGGCAGTATGTAAGAATATGGTGAGAATTTTAAAGTGAGAAAATCACAAAGTGTCTAATGTTTCACTCATTTTGGAAGAAAGGTTATACTGAAACATATTTCATATCCAGCTGTGGGGATTGTCTGTTTTTCTCCTTTCAAATCAAAGGAAGGTGGGATGTAACTACTGTTTACCATCACTGAGTGTGGGGTTGCCGTGTCTCCTGTGAGCTAATACTGCAGCCCCGATAATTTTAATCTGATGATAGCCGTCAAAAAGCTCCAGAGTTGTTTAAAGTGGCTGCAGTAACCAAACTTTACCACAGAATGTCATTTTTACATCATTTCTACATAATGCACCATGAAGTGACAGTGTGACATAGGTCTGTTAGGCTTTTCAAATCCTAGTTTCACTGCCTATTTTCTCTTAAAGACAGGTGTAGAAAATGTATTTCTTATTCACCCTGCACGAAAAAATGGTAAAATGATAAATAGTCTGTATCTGATATAGCACCTTCTAGAGTCCTGGAACCCCCCAAGGCACCCTACAACACAATCAGTCATTCACCCATTCACACACACACATTCACACCCTGGTGGTGATGAGCTACATTGTAGCCACAGCTGCCCTGAGACACAATGACAAAGGCAAGTCGGCTGTACACAGGCGCCACCAGTCCCTCTGACCGAAGTGCCCAAGGACACAACAACAGCAACAGACTGAGCGGGGCTTGAACCTGCAACCTTCAGATTACGGGATGAGCACTTGATGCCTGTGTCACTGTCACCCCTTCCAAAAAACTCTGAGTGACCAATTATTATCAGATATAATATTTTTTTAATTCAATGTTTAACACCTTTATGAAGTTGTTAATCAAATTTTGAAATGAAAACTAGGGTTCTTTTTGGCAGCCATCTTAGTTTTAGTCTTTGTCTTTTTGACCAAGTAAATTTAAGTTATTTAGCACTTATCACAGACATAGATTCACAAAGTGCTTCACATAGATAAAAACAAAATCAAACATAAAGTCATAAAATCATAATGATCTCAAAACAGAAATAGATTAACATCAGAAAATATAAAGTCATAAAATTATTGCATTTCATAAACTGATGAAAGATGATTAGAAATTTTAGTTAAAAATAAGAAATTAAAAGATTTAGGTAAAAGCAGCTTTAAATAAAAGGGTCTTTAGCTGTTTTTTAAAAGTGTCCAGACTGTCAATGCTGCGTAAGGATAAAGGAAGATCATTCCAGAGTCGGGTGCAACAGTCTGGAAGGAGCGATCACCTCGACTTTTATATCTGGTCTTTGCAACTTCTAGAAGGTTCTGGTGGGTGGACCTGAGGGCTCGTGATGGAGCATAAGGCTTTAACAGTTCAGTAATACAGGGAGGAGCTTGACCTTGTAGAGCATTGAAAGTTATAGTCAGGATTTTAAAATTAATTCTAAAGTTAAAGGGTAACAGTGCAGAGACAGAATAGGAGTGATGTGTACTCCTCTTTTTGCTCCAGTTAGCCTTGCTGCAGAGTTCTGCAATATTTAAGAGATAAAGGGTAATTTAGAAATGGGTTTGTAATTTTTAGGCTGAGAGGAGTCTAAACTGGGTTTTTTAAAGATAGGTTCAACAACTACATGTTTGAAAACAGATTGTACAGAGCCAGATTTTAGGGATGAATTAATACAATTTGGTCAAACATCCTGATGAACAATGGGGTAGGAATGAAATCAGCAGGGCTTGAGGCTGGTTTCATGTGTTTCTGAATGAGGCAGTTGTCCTGGAAATCTGCAGGAGTAAAGTCAGGAATTTAGTCAGTTAAAACTCAAAAATGTTTTAAGTTGACAAAGATTTTAGTTTTACAAAAAATGAAATAGAGTATTAGTCTTTAACAAATGAATTTATAAGTTACACATAGACTCTGAGCTACTGGAGTGAGTTTAAAACCAACAGAATTTACAGACATGGACAACATTGTTGATACTCTTCGGTCAATGAAAGAAAAACTCACAATGGTAACAGAAATAACTGAAATCTGACTAAAGTAATAATAAAGAAAAATTCTATGAAATGTATCCAATGATAGACAAAGATGAATAGAAAAGACTGAAAATAATGTGACCAAAGGAACATTTTTATTCAATGTGTGTCCACTAATTAACATCACAGGTGTGTACAATCTTGTAATCAGTCAGTGAGCCTATATATAGGGCTCCAGGTAGTCACTGTGCTGTTTGGTGACATAGTGTGTACCACACCCTTAACACAGACAAGAGCGAGTGAAGGAAAGAGTTGTCTCAGGAGATTAGAAAGAAAATTATGGACAAGCACGTTAAATGTAAAGGTTATATGACCATCTCCAAGCAGCTAGATGTTTCTGACTACAGTTGCACATATTATTTGGAAATTTCAGATTGTCACGGCTCCTGCCCTCCAAACAACCTCCTGGACACCAAACCACCAGGACTCCACTACCCAGCAGTCATCACCCAATGCTTTCTGATCATGTGACCCTCTCACTCTATTTAGGGAAGTGGTTCACTTCCGCTCACCACTCAGTCATCATTCCTGTTTGAACCTTACCACGAGTACCAGACCAGCTTATCTGCCAATCAGACCAGCAAACCTTCATACAAGACTGTCTAATTCTTGTAAGTCCATCTTTCTACCTGTTGTGGAACCGCGATGCGTCCTGATCCTCCAGTCAGCACGTGACCCGATTTCCTATATTAAACTGCATGTCTGCCTCACCCAGTGCTAATCACTCCCTGTTTGGGTTTACCCTCACACGCCACAACTGAACTCGGGTTCTGTCACCCGGCCCTGATTTTGGCCCGACACAGATTCCTGGGATTGTAGCCAACCTCCCTGAATGTGGCCGCAGGAGGAAAATTGATTACAAATCAAAGAGAGTGATAATCAGAATGATAACAAAATAGTCCATAAAAACTTGTAATGGGATAAAAGGTGAACTTCAAGCTCAAGGAACATCCATGTCAGATCGCACCATCCATTGTTGTTTGAGTCAAAGTGGACTACATAGGAGATGACCAAGGAGGACACCGTTGTTGGAAAAAAAAGATAAAAAAGGCAGACTGGAATATGCCAAACTACATCTTGACAAGCCACAAAGCTTCTGGGAGAATGTCCTATGGACATATGAGACAACAATTGAACTTTTTACCAAGGTACATCAGCTCTATGTTCGCAGAAAGAAAATGAAGCATATCAAGAAAAGAACACTGTCCCTGCTGTGAAACATGGATGAGGCTGTATTATGTTATGCTATTATGCTTTGCTGCATCACAGCATGTCTTGAATCTCTGCAGGATACAATGAAATCTCAAGACTGTCAAGGGATTCTAGAGAGAAATGTGCTGGCCAGTTTCAGAAAGCTTGGTGTCACTCACACACATGGGTCTTGCAACAGGACAATGACTCAAAACACACACAGCTAAACACCCAAGAATGCCTAAGAGGGAAACATTGGAACGCTGTAAAGTGGCCTTCTATGAGCCCCAACCTCAATTATTGAGCATTTTTGGAAGGAACGGAAACATTCCATCTGGAAAAGGCACCCTTCAAACCGAAGACAACTGGAGCAGTTTGCTCATGAGGAGTAGGCCAAAATACTTGCTGAGAGGTGCAGAAATCTCAGAGTTACAGGGACTGTTTGATTGCAATGATTGCCTCCAGAGGTTGTGCAACAAAATATTAGGTTAGGGGTACCAACAATTTTGTCTAGGCCTGTTCCATGAGTTCGTTTTTTTTTTTTAATAATTCCATTGATGCATGGTTGAAAAACAAAGTCTGACTTTCATTGGTTAAATTTCATAGAATCTTTTATTTATTATTACTTCTGTCCGATTCAAGTTATTTCTGAGACCATTGTGGGTTTTGATTGAAGGATACCAACAATTTTGTCCATGCCTGTATATGTATTTTATACAATATCCAAAGATTTACCACTTCATTACAATCAAAATATCCCAAATTCCCACTGGAAATGCATGCAAAACACAGGTGGTCATGTTTTTCCACACATTACATGGGTTTGAACATGTGCCCGTGTTAAATTTCACATGTGGTTTTGCCCATCTGTTATTTTTTCCATAAGCGCGGTAAATATTCATGCAAATGTAAATGTCATGAATAAAAAAAGAAAACATTTCATGGCCTTAAGTTAATAAATGTAGCAGCATTTGCAATGGATAAAGAATGAAAATATTTTTCTAAATGTATTATTGATAAGACCACTGGCAAGTATAGACGCTGGCATATTAATGATTGAGGTCATTTCCATGGGAAAGTAGAGGCTATTTATCAGCTAATCAATGTGAGAGTTGCACTGGCGGCTCAGATCTTGCTGCTAATCAAAGGCTGAGGCAGCTAGTTAGATTCTTCTGAATATCTGCAGATGGAGACCTGCAAGCAGCCGAAGGTTAATATGCTGCCTTGTGCTAAGCAGGTGCCTAGGAAAGTTGCTATGCCTGAACATAATGGGTCCACACATTAATTACAGTTTTTCAGCCTGTCTGTTTCCCCAGTGACCACTATTTAGTCTTTATTAGTGGATGGGCCAATGAAGCAGCAGAAACAGATACTGTTCAAGCATTTCAACAGTTTTCTCATCGCCTGTCATTTTATTTATACTCCTTTAGAGCTCCTTTATGCCATAATGTGTAATTTAAATGTAGACTGAACCAACATTGAAGATAAAAAACATGAATTTGTTTGTGCATTTAGAGCTTGCGATGACATTTACACGTGTGTGGGTGTTCATATTGTAGACTGGACCAACTGCATGAAAGAGCCGAGAAATGCCTCTCTCACAGGCAGTTCTAACTGCAAACTGCAGTGACCCACAAAGAGCAGCTGCAGAGATAATAGTCTAAAGTGCGTGTTTAGATAATGATCCTGTGCTATATGACCTCCATTTTTGGCCATTACCACTTCAAGCAGGCGAGCGCTGTGCAAGCAAAGTTGAAAGATGATGGGTCACACCAAAGCATAGAAGCATTGTTTGTGTAACGACAAGTGGACTTAAGATTACTTCCCTCAGTCCTCCCTCATTCCACTGCCTCATGATTGAATATCAACAATATTTTAACAACAACAATATCAGCAATGCCAAAATGGATTAAGGCTGTAGGGCTCAGTGGGAAGCTGGACTAACCTGACAGCAAAACAAACAAACCAAGTGGCCAAACCCATCTCATAATGTGTATTTATACTGTCCAGAAATGTTGCATTGAAAAAAAATGTTAAAAATTGAGGCAGCAGTTTAGTACATGGACGGTTTATATTATAAACATGAGAAATGCTGCAGCATTTTACAAAAACTGCAAACCAGTAAAGTCCATTCAACCGGCAGAGGGGATTTATATTGCAATGTTCAGAAGCAAAGATTCCTGCAAATTTCCATTACTTACACAGACATTCATCACAGATGGACTGATGTCTGATTGGCCCTTTTCTTGGAACCAGAAGGGTTTTATACTTTAAGAAGATTTGTAGAAGAGATACATTTTTCACACGCACCCTTACTCAACATTCCTCAGTATGCTTTCTGTGTCAGAATCATCTTAAGATAGCAACATAGGTTAAAATGTAAAAATCAACAGCACAGATTCGACACAAATTAAAACACCTCAGGATTCTCAAAAGCCATGCAAAATAGGTGTATTGTTAATCCAAAAAAGTGGCATTAGTAGCCATGGGCAATTTGTTCCACAGCATCAGAGCTGCCACCAAAAATGAGCAATCCCCCCACTGTCTGTATTTAGATTTAGGAACATGTATACAAAATTTACCAGAAGACCTTGTTTCTCTGCCTTGCTTTTGTAATGAAAGACTGTCGCAAATATAGGATGGTATGAGCCCATGGATACCTCTATACAAACATTAGAACCTTGAATTCAATCCAAAATCTAACAGGGAACCAATGACGTGATGAGAGAACTCGAGTGATGTGTTTGAGTTGAATTTAGTCATTTTTGTGTTTGTGTTTTGTCTTGAACTGGGTTGATTCCAAAACATGTGATCAGCTGTAAATCCATTACTTACTTTACCAGTGTTCATGTTCATGACCAGTGGCGGTTTTACCATTAGGCATAGGTCGGCAACCGCCTGGGGCCCTCTTGTGTTGGGGGGCCCCCTAGCCATGACCGCCGGCACCCCTCTGTTAATGCCACAATATTCTTATTACCAACCTGTCACCGCTGACGGGATTGGACATGCGCACTTCTCATTACCATAATTCCTGAACCGTTCAAGATATCTGTAAAATTCCAAAAAGTGCTGAAAAGATTACCAATGGGGCTTTTCGGCCATATACAATAAATTAAGGTAGCCACCGGGATTCCCTGTCTTGGGCGCAATGAATCACAACACAGATTCAGAGACATGCGAGTTTGTCATTCAAAATGCTCTGTTTTATAACTTTTGAATGGCTGATCAGATTCAAAAATTTCCAATGGTTCCTAACAGTACATAAAAGCTGCTTTCCAACGATTTATAGCATGAAGCAATCAGAGTTATGGAAATCCTGCTGTACAGCCTGATTTAAACGGAGAACAGCGCCGCGGTGATAGCGGATAATGGAACGGGTAAGCTAATTGGCATGAAAAGCCTGAATGAAATTATGGAAATGTCTCAAAGAAAATCAACACGATCTATTAGAAGTCCCAGAAGGCTTATATCTGAAGACAGTGACCACGAAGGACAGATCTCCAGTGAACTGGAAGTTTACAAAAACAAATGGTCTCAAAACTGCTAAAAAAGATACCCAGGTTCACGTTTTTTTAAGAATAGATGCATTACAGTTCAAAGTTTAAATTGTTCATTCCAAATTCTTTGCCCAGTAATTTTGAAGTTCCTGTTCAGTAAAATATTTTAAAAAATTCAAATCTGTTTTTTGCTTTTTTCACTTTTAAGCTGATTTTTAAAGGCTTTAATAGAAAAATAAATTCTAAATGCAAACCATACACTGAAAGCTGCGGTTGTTCTGAAAAAAGGAGAAGAGTTACACACACTTTGCACTTTTTGTTACAATTTTACAGCCATAAGCAATAATACCAGGCGGCCCTGTTATAATTATGGTCATAAGAGGGTTATTAAGACGGCAATGCACAAACAGGAAGTGATTGATAGTCATTCCACTCGAATCCAGTTGGTGGTGGTAATGCACCTAATTGTTGTTTGCTAAGTGTCATAAGACCACAAATAAGAAGCAGAGAGGCGGGGGCGTTCGTAACAAACTCAAAGCGATAGTCAAAACATAAAGCATGAAATGGAGTTATCCTAGTGGCTCCAATAAGAGAAAGAAGCAGCTTGCTTTAAAAAAGCTTTTATTTTCACTTCTGAAAGTGACGTCGTTTTTCGATGTAAACATCAAAGGAAGCAGAAAAGGAAAGACAATGGAAAATGTTTAAAGGGAGGAAAACATAGACCAAAATGGAAAATAGAAAAAAAGAAACAAAGGCAAAAGCACAGGAGCACTGACAGGAAAAATAAAGCTGAGCAAATATTGAAAGCGCTCAAAGGGGGGGAAATACAGGAAAAAAGAGGAGGACTAATAAAAAGGGAAAATAACTCATGTCAGAAGAGGGGAGAGTTTCCTGAATCCAGTTAAAGGTAAGGTTGTTGACAATTTCGTGTAAGGGGCCCCATGTCTGTGTTCGCCTTGGGCCCTCATATTGCTAAATCTGCCACTGTTCATGACAACAAGCTGGGCAACAAAATATACATTATTTTATTTCAAGCAGGACACTGCGGTATGCATTTAGGTAGTATAGAGTTTTGTGGTGTATTTGGCTGATTATTTTGTAAAGAAAAAATCTGACTAAGCACTGGATTCTCTGCATTCCAAAGGAGATTGTAACAATGATTGACCTGTTTTACCAAAGGTAACATGTTTATCGGTGCTTCCCTCAGACCTGGGTGAGGGAAGCTCTGGTTAGCATTCTAAGTGCTAGGCTACACAAAATAGGTTAATGTCAGGCTTCAGATGATTTGTAACAACAGCACTCGTCCCTGAAAAACTAGTTTTAGCCATTTACAAACGCACCATCTATAGTGTGTTTGAATTAAAGAAGGTAGGCAAATCACCTTGCCTTCAACTCCTTGAAACATATTGCATGAATGTGCATGCATAAACACACAGGGGTTCTTGTCAACATATAGTTAGGATCCTCCGTAGTTCAGATGAAGAGTTTTTGTGTAGTTTTCTGTGAAGCTAGTCCTGCTGACACCTGGAGGGGTGATTTTTCCCAAAATAAACTACTGCACATGGAAAAGCTCAGCAGCTCCTCTCTGGAGATTTAAAAGAAAAACAAACAGGAAAATTATGTTTTATTACTTTTCCCAAAGTCTAAGCACTTACCCTACTGGTTCTGGTCTGAACGTTGTAACAAATAAATAAAAATGGATACGAAACAGAAGGTTTGAATGAGTTGAGGATGGTGCTCTGACTGTAGGTTTAAAGTTCAATTTGTTTCACCATCACAGCAAAAATTGGACAGCATCCTGCAGCTTTTCTCACTTTACTATTTTCTTTTTCCAAGAGAATTTGCTATTTCCTCTCAAACCTTATATTGGTTTTCCTCCACTATGAGTGGAAGCAGTGAAGTGTGTGCATTGTTTGCTATAGAATTAAACCTCCTGACTATAGTTTCTACAAGAGCAACTGAGCCTACTGCAAAAGGGCAGAAGGGCAGAGCAGAGGGGAGAGATGTGGCAACAAAAGGAGTCAAAGTCTGTTTGATCTCATCAGAAACTCAGCATGGGTGAGTGGTGTCTACTTCTATAAATGCACATTACTTGCCCTGTGTTATTTTATCTGTGCACACATTATTCCAAATATATATTTACTTTTAAGGATGCATGAAAATTGAAATATTTTTCTTTGCAGGTTAATTCTACCATTTTTTCTTTTAATTTGTTTTTTCCACTTTGCTTCACCCACGGGTCATTACATTTTACCACTACGGTGAAGCTGCAAATTACAATTTCTTGGCAACAAATAAACTTCACTCTGGTAATTTCTCACAAGACTGGCACTTTTTGGGATTTTTCTGTCATTGTTAAGTTGCCAGTTTGTACAGTCTGCGGGTAGCGGGTATGTTATTGTGTCCCCAATAGATACACTCTTTTTGTCTCAAACTGTTTTTTAGGAGTTTGTACAAATAGCAAAGTTAAAGTTAAATATGTGATGGATTCTTACAGTTATTTTACCAAACAGATTAGAGAGAGATAAATGCTTTATGCTTCACCACCAACATTAATTAATGTAATTTTAAACTAAATCACTAATGGTTGGTCAGACCACCACAACAGTGCACATACTCTTCAAACATATTTACAGGCCAGGTTATACCATTAAACTGATTTCAAAATGAGGACACTTTGTTTAAGCCATACTATGCTGTTGGAGGATTACAATGCTAGCCCGGTGAACCATCATATATATGTGTATATATAGTCTGGCCACAGCCAATAGTGAGAGCTCAGTCTAGTGAGAGCTCAGTCACATCATCCCACTAACCAAACCAGTAGGGAGCTGTGATTGATCCATGTCAGTCTCCCTATCTCTTTTGATTTAAGTGACATAATGTTATACTTGACTTACCTAATTTGTAATTTGTGAACTTTGAAATGATGCATCACTTTTCTGGCTG
The DNA here is from genome assembly GCF_043380555.1 of Nothobranchius furzeri. Lineage (NCBI taxonomy): Eukaryota > Metazoa > Chordata > Actinopteri > Cyprinodontiformes > Nothobranchiidae > Nothobranchius > Nothobranchius furzeri. The sequence goes on along the minus strand of NC_091756.1, from coordinate 46,032,932 downwards.
TATATAAGAATATGGGTCCAGTTTTGGGTAAGCCTGTGGGAATGGTAGCTTCAGTACCTGTTCTTAGCTGATAAACATGACACCTGTTGTGGTCTTTTGTTGCTGTTGTTCATCTGCTTGAATGTCCAACATGCTGTGGTTCAGAGATGGCATTCTGCTGATCTTGTTGAAACCCAAGGCTATTTGAGCTTCTGCTGTCTTATATCATCAACCTGCCAACTCTTATTTAACACCTGACATGAAGAATACTTTTTCATCCACAAAACTGCTGCTTACTGGACATCAGACCATTCTCTAGAAACCCTATCATTATGAAGTACAATCCCAATAGATTAACAGTTTCTAGAATATTAGGACCAGTCCACCTGAAACCAACAACCTTGTCAAATTCAGTCACAAATCTTTAAATGCAGGTCAATCCTTCTGCATTTCAAAATTTCCTCTAAACCCTTTATTGCAAAAAAACCTTTTACATCTCTTTAACAGTGTCATGTCTACAACCATTCATCTGTAAACTTCTGAGAGGTGTAATCTCTTCTTGCATTTCCGTCCTGTAGGAGGCAGTAGCTGACATTTTTAAAACTGTCTGAAAACAATAATAGCACTTCTGCGATGAGGTATTGCAGATAGTTGCAAAAAACTTGGCAATGTTCAAGTTTATTGTATACATCAAATGTCAACTCTGACAAATGTGAGGAGATATGCATTTTTAAACTTATGTTTGAGACAAGCATAATCTGAGCATTGAAGTCACCATTTCATGATGCTTAAGTGTCCTTTTAATTTAGGAGCAACAGGGAAACAAGAACATGGGTAGAAATATGTGTTGGTAAAACTACAATTTCATAAACTAAGAAAGTGTTAAGGTTCATTTTCATTAAAATGAATGTACATGAAAATGCTTTCAGTGTATTGATTTTGAAGGACTTACTCATCTGGGGGAAAAAATAAGACTGGAGTCCATGGCCTGATATAAAACAGGCATGACCTTGTCAAATCAATGTCAGGTAGAAAAATAGTAAACATTGTGCAACAATATGTACACACAGGACAGCTGCTTTGGAGCATGTTTTCTAGGACAATGGTGTGTGTGTGTGTGTGTGTGTGTGTGTGTGTGTGTGTGTGTGTGTGTGTGTGTGTGTGTGTGTGTGTGTGTGTGTGTGTGTGTGTGTGTGTGTGTGTGTGTGGTTTATGATTATCTGGCAATGTAATCATGCTTGTTGCCCATCCCTTGTCCTCCTACGCCCCTCCTCTACCGGCCTCCCTCTTTATTTATTTACCCCAGTCTCATCCAATTGAGTGACAGATCAGTCTGTGGAAAGGGCAGCTTGCCAAGGCAGCCCTCTGTGACAGAGCAATGCATTAGGACATTAAGACACCAGCTCCTGTGCAAAAAATCAATCAGGCACCCCTGGATGCATTAGAGGCAGAGAAGGGCACCTCATGGAACTTTCCGGCTCTGCTGCTATGTTTGGTATTTCTCTTGTTTTAGTTGCGCCTGGCCAGTTGTTTTCTAGTTTCCCATCCTGCAGCAGTTAGTTGACTGTTTAATGTGCCATTAACATTTTCTATAAGAAGTGAAAGGTAGGCCT